>NC_062278.1:89640357-90265357 GCF_902655055.1 Lutra lutra
CTTGTGGTTTTAACTTTCATTTAGGTCTTTGATCCTTTTTTTTTCACATCAACCCCTCTTACACCTCTTAAACTCTGTTTCTATAACTATATTTATATTTATTGTTAAAGTTAACATATTATAAATCGACATTTCAAACACAATAAGTTGAGCAAAATGTAAATTATCTTCTACAACATAAGTAATTTTTCAGTATTACTCTATAGTTTGATCAATGGTATGCATCAATTACATTAGTATGCATATGTATGTAAATACATATTATATATCAACTTGTCAAGTAAAACACTAGTATCATATTACTATTCTTACCAAATGAGATGTTTTATACCTGTTAGGTCAAAAACGTCTTTCTTTTTAGCCTCAAGTTTTATTCAAGATCATGCCAATTTTTACTTTGCTTTACTGGACTATGACTATTTGAAAATTATGTAAAATATAACTGTATATGGTCAATATGAATAATATATGTACTGTTTGAGATATCTGTCTTTCTTTTTTCTTGTTGTTTGACTTCCATATAGGTTCAAGATTATCACCAGTTTGCTCAGATCAAAATCTTTGAAGTCATCTTTGATACTTTTTAAAAAATCTCACACGTGAAATCCATCAACAAATCCTGTTAACTCCATCTTCAAAATGTGTTCATAATCCACCCATTTCTTTCCATTTAAAAAAAATATTTATTTGTTTGAAAGAGAGAAATCAAGAGACAGCGCAAGTGCGGGGAGGGAGGAGTAGAGAGAGAGGAAGGGGAAGAGGGAGAAGGAGAAGCAGGCTCTCAACTGAGCAGGGTGCCTGATGGAAGGCTCCATCCCGGGACCCCAGGATCATGACCAGAGTTGAAGGCAGATACTTAGCCACCCAGGTGCCCCCAAGAATCCATCCATTTCTAATATAGATCAACTCCACATCTTTTAATTTCTCTCTAGTCTTGATCATTGTAAAAGTTTTCTAAAGGCTCTTGCTGCCATTTATCTGCTATTTATGCTCACAGTCTATTCATGATACAATATTCAGAATGTTCTTTTGAAGACAAGATTTGCCACTGATTGGATCAAATTCCACTTTTGGACTTCTGTCGTTTTATCAGAACACTAAATGAAAGGCTTTCTGTGGATCTAAGTGACTTTACATTAGCTGGGCTCTGCTACTTCTCTTATTTCTTCTCCTTCCCTTTGTCCTTTTTCCACTCTAGCTCCACTTGCCTCATATTTTTTACTGTTTTTCTTCTTCATTTTGCCTTCTTAAATTCCTCATTGTTATTTAATAAAATATGACAGCTGAATTTTGTGTATTTCATCACCCTTGAATCTGAAATCTCAGGTTTTCACTTTTCCATTTAAATCAGAATGCATCTATTGAAACCAATTTTGGTTTTACTCATGTTAAAGAATATCACCACAAATATCATTAATCTTAACACCAGCACTGTACAAGTGTATGAAAAGTGTATGTATACAAGTGTATGAAAAAATTACTATTTTTGAAACATGGCAAGAGTCAAATTGTGATCTATTTACTGAAAAATTCAATGGTTTACTGCTTCTATTTCATTCAGAAACATAATTTATTTTTTTGCTATTTCTGTAATGACCTTAAAATAAATGCTATATGTCTCTGAAGTACACTTTTATAATAACTTGATTTTCACACTGTTGCAAAATAAACTCATCATTCAATTGATGAAACAATCAGGATTGAAGACTTTGTTGACATATTTTAGCTGTCAATGTGGGCATGCCGCTTTATATCTGTGTTGCTTTGTGCAGGTAATTTAAATTTTGAGGTTTGCTTTCCTCATATATAACATAAAGATAACAATACCTACTTCCAGTGCTATTAAGCAAGTTCAACTAGGTAATGCATTTAAAATCTCTACCACAGAGCCTAGCATTTTATAGGGAATAAGTAAATTACACTTCCCCCTTTTGTTCTTTTCACAAATCTTCATCAAGTGTAATGTTTTTAATTGCATTAATGTTGCTTTTGTGCCTTAAAATTAAAATATCATATCTTTTTATGAGATTGTTTTGTTATCATTGTTATATTTCTAACTATTGCTATAATACCATGCTTTTCATAATGACTAGAAAACTTTTTTTTTTAATATTTATGGGAGCAGGTTTAATTATCTTTTGGTCTAAATAGGGGATGGAAGAAAACAATAGTCTTTTGCTTGCAGAAACATGACAGAATCTTATGAAGTTTGATTGAAGCATTTGATTTAAGGAAATTACTTTCCTACATTAAGAAAGGTATTTATATAACAACTTGACTATTAACTATCAAGCATGGCAATTTCATCACTCCACCAGCTGTTCTCATTTAATATTTGCATAACGGAATGAATAGTTCTTATAGTTATTGGTCTAGATTTTCATCTCTATTCCATGTGGACATACTTTTATCAAAATAACACTTCTTTCATGAGCTTTCTGTTGGGTATAATTTACTTTTCTTTTGTAGTTATATGGTTATGAGGACATAAACTTTTTCATACAAGGTAAGTCTGTTGGGGATTGTAAAAGTATATTGAGTTTCATTCTAGTGATACACAGAGTGAAGACTATTTGATTCAAAATTTAATAAATATTCAGCATAGCACAAAACAGCTTGTGCTTAATGGTTTGTAGAAGGTGTTTATATTTCTAATAGCATGTTGGACCTGCTATCTCCTTTGAAATGCTGAAATAGCAATCAAATTACTTGTTCTCCCTGAAGTATTATTCATCATTCAGATTCTTATGTATTTATTTTTTATATACATTTGTAAATTCTAATGAAAAACAATATATTATTATACTTACTTCTCCATATGACTTAGTTCAAATAAGTTGTGAAGGTGTGTGTACACACATACATCTATGCATATACATATCCTCACATATACATGGATTTTACACTTACTTTGTGTACCCTTTTGAGCTATGAAGAAGAGGTATTGAAGAGAATATTTTTATCTCCCATTGTATGGTATATTAGATGCTCAGAATAAACCTGACAATTAAAATTTAAATACAGCATGTTTAAACTTTTTTTTCAATCATCTGTACACTCAGAAAAAAAAAAGAGGCCAAGATGAGATGAAAGTGGAAGCTCTGGGAACTGGTGAAATATAAGTGCCTATTCAATAATATGTTGATGAGTCTTTGTCTATTGAAAAAATAGATTTATAGGAGACATGTAATAAAAAGTCTAATACCTAGCCCAGACAAGAAGGCTAATAAGATACCCAGAATAAAGCAGAAACTCAAAAAAAAAAAAAAATGTATCTTAATTTTACAGGTGAAAAGGCATCAGCAAGAAACTTGCTCACCTTGACCTTAATATTGGCTTCAGGGATCTGAGTCTCCACTAAGAATCCATGATCATAAGCTGGCCGTCACACAAGTTTCACCTCAGAGGTGTTGGGATGTCCAAACAGATTACTTTAAGTTAACATGATCTATAGTCATTTCTGTTTCTCTCTCTCTGGCAGGGGCAAAGGCAAACACTTTTGGAGTGATAAAATTCCAACTCAGCTGTAAACACTTCCATGAATTAAGAATTCAATGAAAAATCAGAGCACCATAAAGAAAGAAGCATCATGAGACTGAGCCAAAAGAAATAATTGTGAGCAGAATAAGAGCTAAAAATATTTCCAGTATTGGAACTAGATATACACAGATGTGGCAGAGATACCAACGTTTAACACATGATACATCAATAAAAATTACAGTATTATTTTCTATTCATAACAACAGAAATTGTTTTTTTGTGTGTGTGTATCATATATTCTCAATAATAGGGTGGTGAATAGAAGCCATTCTTTGGTAAATTTTAGATTCTCATCCTCTTTTTGGAAATACTGTTGCAGATATCACAGTATAGGATTATACAGACAAGAGCTTCCAGGTGTGATTATGTAATTTTGCCCATCTTTCTCAAAGGAGATGACACAGTGCTGTTCTTTTATCAGTTCAGTACCAGCAGTTTCACCACGGGGAATATGTTAAATAACACTAACCAGGAAGATGTTAGAGAACAATAGACATCACACTGTCCAGTGAGTCCTGGACCAAAATCTTTCTACAAATTCACTACCATAGTAGACACTTCTAAGTTCCTGATAACTGTTCTAATTGCCTTCCAAAGCAAAAGTAAATCTTCCTTGCAGAATCCTCAAATTATCTCTGTGATTTTTCAAGTAATGTACCCATCACTTAATCAAAAACTACTTAGAATAAGAGAAAACAGGACCAAAATACCAAAATTGAGAGATGGGGGAAAAAAAGGAAAATAATCCATAAGCAATCTAAATTTGGTGTTATTGAGAAATTGAAAACAACATAGAGAATTTTAAGAGAAGAATGCAGTATTTAAAAAAAATAGAAATGTTAGAACTGAGAAATACAATGACTAAAATTAAGAATTCAAAATATGGGTTTAACAGCGGGTTAAACATGGTAGAGGATAGGATTAATAAACTAGAAATAAGTCACTAGAATATGTTAAATACAAAGAAATACAGGAGGAGAGAAACTGGGGGAAAGTAGCATGTTATATAAAGGACACTTTATACAATAGAATATTACTCAGCCATAAAATATCTCACATAATTTTATTGAAGATCTAGAAGGAAAGAAGATAGAAAAAGATACAAAAGTGATGCATGAAAAGATAGTGGATAATGGTTTTCCAGAGCAATCAAAACATCAAGCCACATGGTCAAGAAGCAAAATTCAGGCAGGATAACTACAAAGAAAACAACATCTTGGAGATATCAGAGAACTACCAAGGGAGCAAAGAACTAGGAAGACAAAAGTAGGAACTAGAGAAGGAAAACCAAATACCTGATGAGACTATAATTAAAACTGAAGGCATAATAAAGACATGCTGGGGTCAAGAAAAAAAAAAAAAAAACCTGAGAAAATAACAAAAATATATGTTAAGAGCAAAAATGAATGAAATAAGGGAAAAGGACAATTAAGAGAAAGAAGAAAATCAATTTTGGTTCTTTGGAAACACTTATTTTTGATAAAGAACTAACAAAGCTGATTTAGGGGAAAAAAAAAAGAGAGAGAGAGAGAGAGGCAGAGGAAATATCCACAGAGAATATCCACGCTATCAATATTAATATTTTTTAAAAGGACATCACTTACAGGTCCTACTAAAAAAAAACAGAGTTATAAGAGGATATAATGAACAACTTTGTTACCAATACATTTGAAAAATTTGATGAAGTAAACAAATTCCTAGATAAATTCCTACATATATAAATAGCTTGACAAAATTTAACATTTATTTATAATACAAATTCTTTCTTGAGGGGAAGATAGAAATTTTTTTTTTTTTTTTGCTTTTTAGGCCACACAGTTTCAGCCACAAGTACTCAATACTAAGATTGTAGAATAAAATAGGTCAGAAAACATGCAAATAGTCACTGTTAAGCTCCAGTACAACTTATTTTATGGAAACAGGCTATAGCTCGCTGACCCTGCTTTAAATAACTATGAGTTACAGAGTTACAGGGAATTATGTTAACCAGATAAATGGTACCTATTAAAAACTTAGAGCAAACATCATATTTAATCATGAATTGTTGAAAGCTTGCCTCCTTGAGATAAAACAGAAAAGGAGGCTCACTTTCACCTCTTCTATGTAGCCTATACTAGAAACTTACATATGAACTATTCAATTACTGTAGCTACTAGACACATAGGATAATATATTTTTAAATTAATTTAAGACAGAGTAAATATAAAAAATAAAACTGCTACTTTTATTACCAGTTTAAGCTAAGTTGGGGGATGTAGCTTAGTATAAGAGCTAATTGGTCCTACTAACCAAATTCTAGGTTTAGACAGATGTAGCCAACCCAGCTCATGCAGAGCTGGGTCAGAACATTTGCACACTTCAGAACACATAAGATTAACAAAAAAACTTATTCTTTGTAGGCAGATGTGTACTCAAGAAATACAGAACTGAACTAGGTAAAATTATTATAATAACATACTTACAAAGAAGAGAATTCATTATATCTGGATCTTAGTCAATTTGGGCTGCTGTAAAAAAACACCACAGAGTGGGTGTCTTGTATAAACAGATGTATCTTCAGTTCTAGAGGCTTGAAGTCTAAGATCAGGATGCTAGCACAACCAGGTTGTGAAGGCCCTCTTCCGGATTGCAGATGGTCAACTTTTTGCTGTGTTCTCAAAGGTGGAAAGAACTAGGGAGCTCTCTCTGGTCTAAAGGACACTTAATACCATTTATGAGAACCCCATCATAATGACCTATTCACCTTCAAAGGCCCCACCTCCTGATACCATCTATAAAGCTACAGGAATCAAAACATTGTGGTACTGTCAAAAGAATGCAGACAGAATATCAATGGAATAAAATAGAGCCCAGAAATAAACCCACATAAATACAGTCCATGATCTTTGACAAAAGAACAAAGGAATAGGTATTCTTCTCAATAAATTGTGGTAGAATAAAACATGCATTCAAAAAAGTGAACCTAGACACAACCTTACACAATTTATAGTTATCCTTAAATGGATCATAAAGCTGAATAAAAACACAAAACTATGAAACTCCTAGGGGTGCCTGGGTGGCTCAGTTGTTAAGCATTGGCCTTCAGTTCAGGTCATGATCATAGCTTTCTGAGATTGAGCCCCGCATTGGGATCTCTATTCAGCAGGGAGCCTGCTTCTCCCTCTCCATCTCCCCCATGCTCATGTTCCTTCTCTCACTAACTCTCTCTGTCAAATACATAAAATCTTTAAAAAGTAAAATAAGAAAAAAACTATAGAAGTCCTAGAAGACAACATAGAACAAAATCTAGATGACCTTGGGCATGGTGGTACATTTTTAGACGCAATACTAAAGGCATGATCTGTGAAAGAAAGAATCAATAAACTGGACTTCATTAAAATTATAAACGGCTCTACAAAAGGCTGTGTCAAGAGACAAGCCACAGATTAAGAGAAATATTTGCAAAACACATATCTGATAAAGAACGTTTAACCAAAATATGTAAAAACTATTAAAACTCAAAGATAAGAAAATAGACAACTATATTAAAAAATGGAGAGGAAATCTCTAAAAAGGCAACTGAACAGACAACTCACCAATGAAAATATATAGGTGACCACTATATATATGAAAAGATCTTCATTGTATATACTAGAGATTTGCAAATTGAAACAATGAGCACAGAACCATCATCAAAAATATTTCTTAAAAAAGCATTTGTTGTAAGACATATCACCCCTTCTTTTTTCATTCCTTCTGTGGGTTAAATGGTTCTGTTACTATATGTCTGTAGCATTTCTGTGAATGGATAAATGTTTATAGAATTGTGATATGTATAAAACCATGGAAATAAAATACTTATATTTTAATTTACTTGATAACTATATAAAACTAAAAGACTAAATGACATATAGGCTGATATATAGTTTATTAAATAAATTATCCTTCTTTTAGATATGATAAAAGTATAATTCCAATCAATAAATTGTATATTTTTCAAAGAAAATAGTTACCTATTTACATAGGTAGTGAAAACAAATATCGTAGTTTCATATTTATGCAGAAGAAAAACAATTACTCTTGGTTTCTTAGTTCAAGAACATTTAAAGAAACCTGAAATGATGTCCCAGTGCATCATGCTTATGAATTTACTCTTCTCTTCTTTTTGGGAAAACTAAGTCTCCTGCAGGAGATATTTTGACTTTAAGGTGGTTATGTTTATTAGTTCTCATTGCTATTAAAATTTTCCTTCTGTGCCATATTGCCTGAGTGGAACAATAAAGTATTGAAGAGAGGCATATGGTCTTCATTAGGTTAGGCATTCTGTCTATGTGGTCTGTTACATCCCAAGCACCCAGCACAGCACAAGACATATAGATATTCAATAGTCATAGTTTTCTTATCTAATAATAAGTTAAACTTAATGAACTATGCTCTTTTCTGTTGAACTCTTTTTTTCTTTTTAGTATATGTTCTAAATATACTTTTTAAACAACGAATGTTAATACTTCTAAAAAATCATGACTCATTGGAAAAAGTATGGCTTTAGAAATGTCAGATGCCATGAACAGACTTTTCTGCAAAGAAGACATCCAAATGGTCAACAGACACATAAACAAATGCTCTGTATCATTCGTCATTAGGGAAATACAAATCAAAACCACATACCACCTCACACGAGTCAGAATGGCTAAAATTAGTAAGTCAGGAAAGAACAGATGTTGGTGACGGTGCAGAGAACAGGGCACCCTCTTACACTGTTGGTTGGTGCAGCCACTCTGGAAAACAGTATGGAGGTTCCTCAAAAGGGTTGAAAATAGAGCTACCCTGTGACCCAGCAATTCCACTACTAGGTATTTACCTCAAATTTGTAAATGTAGTGATCTGAAGTGGCACCTGTAACCCAATGTTTACAGCAGCAGTGTCCAAAATAGTCATACTATGTCATAGTCAAACTATGGAAACAACCCAGATGTCCATCAATCAACAGAAGAATGGATAAAGAAGGTGTGGTGTATATATAAAGATATATATGTATCTCCTGAGTATCCTTACCTTAATTACAACACAAAATTCCTTTGCCATGTAAAGTAACATAGTCATGGTTTCTGAGGATTAGAATGTGGCTACCTTGGAAGAGGAAGTGGTGCATTATGCAGCCTGCTACAATAACACTTACCTTAAAAGGTTTTTAAAAGGATTAAAAGATTTTGAATATATGAACATTTGGTATAATAGATTGCCCTTGTGTGATGCATTTTATATACATCTGTATCTTTCTATATCTACCTATCTTTCTATCATCTATCTACCTACCTACCTTTTATATCTTTTTATTAAAGTTATCTGTAACCAAGAAATTAAGTGATACTTCAATTTTTTAGTGCATTCTACTGTATTTTTATATGGTTCATTTATGAGAGCATGTTTATAGGTATGAATGCAATATTAATTTATAGAAAACCTTTGGAAGTTGACTTTTGGAAGGTTGAAAGTTATAATGTTAACATTTTAAAGTAAAGCAATAAAATGCTGGAATAGGCATGGGGACCTAATAGGGAAATTTACTGAAATCACTGGAGTATAATATATTGTCAGTGTGTCTAATTTTGTACAGTAATGGATTGCACCCAAGTGCTACACCTCAGCCTATTTGGCCAGAAGTTGTAGTCTTTACTGTATGTGTGTTGTTAAGCTTTACACCATGCCTTTCTTTGCAAAGGACTAAAATAACTAAATACTGTGTTTTCTTTAATATGACAATTTTCACATTTGTCTTTTTTTATAGTAAAACAACCCCATAAACTATGTGTCTTAAATACATTTGTATACTCCGGTTGACTTTTTTTTAGCAAGTTATACATCATGTGACTTTATGTTCCATGACATAATTTCCTACTAATATCTACAAACTTTTTAACAAGCCACAATATTATATCTAGAAAAGTGGTAGAACAAATTATAATTTACTGAGTATTTAAAACATGTGTTTGACAGTATGAGATCTCCTGAAACTGTTGTATTAAAGTTAACATGGAGGAAATCACTGTGTCACACTTAAAAACAAGAATGCAATGCCTATTTTCCTTATAAATATACTTCTTCTTTATACACATGCCATAAATCTAAATTCTAAATTTAATTAATTAATCATAAATTCTAAATTCTAAAATCAAAATCTAAATTCACAGGATACATTTATGAGATTTATTTTATATTATAGCTTCCTACACTTTCTACAATCTATGAATTGAACTGTAAAACATCAGTTGATTCCATGGTGTGAACCAAATCGGTGTACAGTACAGTGGTGAATATTTAGGATGGCAGAACCAAATGCTAAATACACACTCTGTCTCTCTCTCTCTCACACACACACACACCCCTACCATTTAACCTGTCATCAATCAGATAACTAGAAACATATATTGTACATTTAATACATTTAGTTCCTTGTATATAGTATACAATATATAGATATTTTGTATTCCAATAGATAGTGTACATTAGTAAACAGGTGTTTCTTTTCAATAGGTCTATGAATATAATGTTCAGAGTAGTGACAAGAAATATTTAAAGTGATATAAATTAAAGAAGACAACTCAGTGCAAATCCATAAGAAATATTTGGAATGAAGATCATTATTATATTTTGCCACATGTAAATATACATGTGACTTTTACTAATATGTGTTACATACTATTATTTTTCATGAAATCCATAATAATTGCTTTTTCAAAGAAAATAAATTCAATATTATTCTTATGTAGAAATTTTAGAAAATTATGTACACTCTAATAATGCTATATTATTCTTATTAAAGTTACCTTAATGCTTATTTCTTCATGGTCATTAAATTACAAAGAAGAAAAAAATTGTAAAGATACATAAATATCCACTTGTAGTGAAGTGAAAAGGAGAAGGAAAACCCTTTCATGGGGATGTGAATAGACTAGTCACATTCTGAAATACAGTTTTAAAAGGAGAGTTTTGGGGTGCCTGGGTGGCTCAGTGGATTAAGCCGCTGCCTTCGGCTCAGGTCATGATCTCAGTGTCCTGGGATTGAGCCCTGCATCGGGCTCTTTGCTCAGCAGGGAGCCTGCTTCTCTCTCTCTCTGCCTGACTCTCTGACTACTTGTGATCTCTCTCTCTGTCAAATAAAAAAAAAAAATAAAATAAAAAGGAGAGTTTTTAGAAAGTAACAAATTTTTCTTTCATTGTATTTTTTCAGGCCTATTACTCATGATTTTGAGGAATAATATCTATTCTAATAAATATTAATTTATAATAAGCAGAAAATTATATTTTGTTTATTCTTTAAACAGTAAATGTTGAGAGTATTGGTCAGGAAACCTTAATCTTTCTAAATGTCAGATAATCCCCACACAATACTCTCCAATTGAGATTCTAGATAAAATGTTTTGGTAAACTGAAGATACAGAGAATTAGAAATTAAAAGTTTATTTAAAACATGATTTTTGGTTCTAGACTGACTGAATTAAAATTCTGGTTCTATTATTTTTTACTTGTGTAAACTTGGGAAATTCACTTACTCACTTTTTGGCTATTTGTTCATTTATAAATGGATTAAAATAAATTTCTGGAGATATTTTTAGTTGTCCCACTGGATAAGTGACTCTTATTGGTATTTACTGGGTAATAGCTAGAGATGCTATACATCCTACAGTTTACAAGGCAGTTGCCTACAACAAAGAATTATACAATGCTATTGAATGGCAATAGTGCTGCTGTTGAGAAACAGTGATTAGAAGAGAATTTATGATTTGATGTCATGGTAATTTAAAGGAATAGATTCTAGAGTGTGTGTGTGGGTATATATATATTTTTTTTCCTTCTAGTTATATAACATATAATTAGAAGAGTAATACAATTTGATATTTGTGGTATTTGCATAAAAATATAAAATGGAGAAAATTTAAGAACCAGTAAGATCAAAGAAAATGAAAATTTTTAGGAAACAAAATGCTTCCCTTCACTACCAAAAAGAAAAATCCAGTAAGATTCTATACTTTGCTACACTGATTAAAAGAAGTCAGTATTGAAATAAGAATATTATAATCATGACAAATCCTCAGAATGGACCAAAAATTTAAAAAAAAAAAATCTACACAAATTTCTTCTTAAAAATCAGAATATGAGGTCAACATACTTTATTTGATGAAAAATCCTTTGCCAAAATCTATAAGGAAACAGAAAAACTCTGTGAGATAGCACTTTACACTGAGTATACTCAAGCCAGAATTTGTAGATATGCAAAACACACTCTTACAGGATTATTTTAAACTCAGAACAGAAATGATCAAAATATACACACAAAAAAATGAAAACTTATTAAACTCAGACAATAATGAAAAAGATAAACAACTCAGAAGTAGAAAATAATAAGGTGATTAAGGAGAAATTAAAATTTGATGAAGGGTATTAGATAAAAAAGAGAAAGAGAATAAAGTAAGTTTTTTCTTTTAAAGTGTTAAACATTTCTGAAAATTAGGTAAAAAGGAAAACAGAAAAAGAGAATAACATTTGTATAATTAACGTCCCTGGGAACTGTAAGGGAGGAGAAGCAAAAACTAATCAATAGAACAGAACTAATGTCTGAAACTAACCTTCCAGAAATGAAAGACTTGAATCTTGGTATTGAAAAGACCCAGGAGTCACCTGGAAATATTATCCTAGAACAATCATCTGCAGTATAGAACCTAGGAAAAAAACAAAAAAGAAGAAAGAAAATACTAGATTTTGAGATAAAGAAAAACAATTCTCAGAACTCTAGGCAAAAATCAAATAACATACAAGAATAAAATAATCAGAATGACAATAAACATGTAAAAACATAAGGAATTCTGTAACCATAAAATTGTCTTGAGAAATGTCATGGAGGTTGAGCTTTACCCAACAAGACAGGACTGGGAAAACTCTGGCAAAAGGACTATTGTGACCACTTAATATTTATGTATTAATATATTTTAGACTAAATAAAAGATGGTTATGAGGGTGTAGGACTAATGCACAAATGCATACACTTTGACTAAATAATGTAACTAAGAAACAAGTGTAGTAGAGAGGAAAACAAGGAAGAGCAATTTCATTGATTTTTTTATACGAAGCAGATGAGATTTAAAATGTACCATTTAGAGGTCCGTTGGTGACTTAGTCAGTAAAGTGACCAACTTTTGATGTCAGCTCTGGTCTTGATCTTAAGAGTCATGAGTTCAAGCCCTGCATTGGTTTCCATGCTGGACACAATTTAAAAATGGTAAAATAGTTAAAAACAAAACAGAAAACTTCATGTCTTAAGTTACAATTACAAAGGCAAGCACTGGAACAAAAATACAAGCCTTCTTAAAACCTTTTCATTTAATACACATCTGGTAAAGAAAGAAACTAAGGCACATATAGTATATTATATATAATTATAAAACAATATGAAGCAGAGACCAAATTTATTAGGCATATAGGAATTAGGAATGGGAATAGGAATTTCCATTGGTTTCAACAACAACAAAAATTAAACAATTTTTAATTGGGCTCACAAAGGAAAATGTAACTGATCTGTATAAAAGAGGTAAACCTATTCAAAAAGAATCAGAAATGCTAAAGTTGAAGAGTAGCCAAAGGTATACCTAAAAGATGGAAACCAGAATAAAGTAGGGCTACTGAACTTGATATTTAAAATAAAGTATAGGGGTATCTGGGTGGCTCTGGAAGTTAAGCATCTGATTCTTGGTCTCAGCTCAGGTCATGATCTCAGAGTAATGAGATCGAGCCCCAGTTGGGCTCTGTGCTCAGCGTGGAGTCTGCTTGTCCCCCTCCTTCCGCACCTACAGCCCCCCCCCCCACTACCTCTCTTCTCTCTCTCTCTAAAATAAATAAATAAATCTTTAAAAATAAATAAAATACGATTCAAGGCAAAAAGTATTAAATGTTAAAAGAAAAGAACATTTTGGGGCACTGGGGTGGCTCAGTGGGTTAAGCCTCTGCCTTTGGCTCAGGTCATGATCTTAGGGTCCTGGGATGGAACACCTCATCAGGCTTTCTGCTCCTAGCAGGGAGCCTACTTCACCTTCTCTCTCTGCCTGCTTCTCTGCCAACTTGTGATCTCTCTTTCTCTGTGTCAAATAAATAAATGAAATCTTTTTAAAAAAGAAAATAAAATAAAAGTACATTTTTAATGCTAAAGGTCATAATTCACAATGAAAATTTAATGCCCATCGATATTTATGAACTGAATTATCCAGAATTTATCTCTATGATGGAAAAGCTACAAAAAAAGCAGTGTAACATATGTAGAAATATACTAATACTAGGAGAATCCATGAAACAAAAATGAACAACACAGCAAATAAACAAGGGTAAAAATGACCTAAATATAATCAATAAAATAGATGTAGTAGCTATATATCAACCTTAATTTTCAATATTTGAAAAGATACTTTCTTATCAATAAAAAGCAGATACTCTATGGCAAACACTGCTGGTGGCCTAGACCACAGCTGTTCTCACTTTTATTATTTTTCATTTCCCTATAAATTGGGTCACATGGTGACCATGTGGCCCAATACCAGTCAGTAGGTTATAAGGCAATTTTGTATGGGATTTCCAAGATACCATTCTTGCTGTTATTGCATAATTTTGTTCTTTTAATTTTCTCAAGGAAAAAGCCTAGTTTTTTTTTTTTTAACATCTTGCATTTTACCTTTTTGAAATCAAAATCATGAAGCTGCAGGAACCTTTATAACACCATAGAAATAAATGGCACAGTTAAAAATGTTAGAGCAAAAAGGTGTAGGAGGCTCCAATATTTGCAACACTGCAAAGTCTCCACCAGTTCTGGACCACCTACTTGAAGAGACATTTTGTTATGTAAGAAGAAAAAAATCCTTCTTTGTTTCAACCCTTCAAGTTGAATATACATTATTTGTGCCATAGTCATACAGTGTTAAATGATATAGTTTTATAACTACAATTAGGTTAGCAGATAGACTGACTTCAGTAAAATCAGAGGTTCTAAGAAACATCAGTGTTCTGTGAAATTTTTATATTAAACTCCCTTCAGATACTACACTGATTTCCCTTTGAGATGTTAATGCTCAGTTTTGAAGTGTTCTGCTTTGGAAGAAAAGTAGGGGTCTTTGAAGTGTCCCGTGTTTTCTCCAGAACTGTGAATTACCAAATGAGAATTTCAGTTCACACAGTTGTTTCTCTTGGAAAGTTTGGTTTTCATTCAGCTCTACTGAAAATTAGCAACAATATGGTAGGGATTAATCCCTGTTTTTTACATAATCTCACTACTACAAATAACTCTTTTACTTAATTCTTTGTAGAATATTCCCTGAAGTATTTATCCTGTTCATTAAGAGTACCTCATAGTTTAGCTGAGAGGACCAAGTAGCAAAACAAAAGATGATATTTTTCTTCTTATGCCTAAGCAATTGTTATGAAAATCAAGTTTAATTTCAGTCTAATTCAATATTCAAAATACATACTCAAATGTATTTGAAATGATAATTATGCTTAATATATGGGTTAAACTTGTTGTTTCTTTGAATATGAAACTATGAAAATATAACATTTCTATTTGTTTTTAATCCCTCAGCATTCTTCCTTTATCTGGCTAATTTTCTTAATTAAACTAAAAACATAAGAATTAAGGGATATGTTTTATCAAAGACTATCGGTGGAGAGTAGTTTTAGATACTAACAAATTTTAAGGGTTTTCTCTATGACCTCTCATCTACTTTATATAGATGATAAAATTAAAACAGAAATAAATAGGGGAACAAACAGCTGAAGCAGAATTACAACAGTGACAGGAGTCACAGCATATTTTGGTTAAAACATACTATCCTTTTAGGGTTGAAATTGTGAGCTTAAAATGATAGCAAGATTGAAGAAAAATTTCCAGCAGTTGCAAAGATATTGGGATTTAAGTAGACTTCAGCAATTGTGAAGAAAGAGAAATTGAGTTACACATGGCATAGATGGAAATACATTAAGCTTTGAGAAATGGAGATTACTTAGGACTTATGAAAAAAAATTGAAAACTATAAAATCTATTGAGAGTATAACATTCTATCTGGTGTGGAGAGAATGTTTAAGATTACCCTGAATATGTCCTGAGTTTGGTGAATAATACATATCCCAGCATTTTAGTGCCTTTAAGGAAAAAAAAAAAAAAGGAAAAAAGAAGAAGAAGAAAGAACAATGGAGGAGCATAGGTATGCTACTTGCAAATAAAATGAAATCTCAGTATCGCTTTTGATGAAAATACTTCTATTTGTTTAATTAATGTAAGAGAAAAGATGCCAAGAACTTTTTCTTTGAAATATATTCCCCATCTCTCTTTCAAAGTATGTGCATAAATTTATATTCAGATATATTAATAAGTTTTGATGACATTTAAGATAATGGAAGTCTGAATATATCAGCTTAGAGTAGAATCCTTTTCCCCAAGCATTGCTGCATTAATTCATCACATATTTATTCAACCTCTACCTATCTGTATACATGAGACACATCCATGAGCAAAGCAAATGAAGATCCCTTCCATTTTATATAATGAAAGAACAGGACAGACAGATAGCAAGAGGAGATAGATAATAAATAGTAACTATTAAGTTAGCAAAGCATGTAGTATGCATGAAGTTGATAAGATCTTTGGGAGTAGAAAAGTATAAAAAGAATATGCAAGAGACATTAGGCATGTTGTAAATATTTAATCCACTGGTATCATAATTTACTTTCTCTTAGAAATTAGATTATAACTTGGATTATAGCAGTTCCAATGATACCAACGACATGACAATAGAACAACCCCCCCCAAAACCAACCAACCAACCAACCAACAAAACCTCTCAGTAAACACTAAGATGACAATTGAAATAAAATTTAGAGGATAGTGGTTTGTTCTGCTTGAGGAGAATGTGGTTTAAGATGAAGTGGATATCCATTCTCCTGTCAATAATATAGCAACTAATTATTTTACAGTGGATCTAAATCACAAGCACCAGACCATAGATAACTATTTCAAATATATTTTATAAGACAAAAACAGGCTAAAACACTCTGTCCTAAAACTGACTAAAAGAAAAAGGGGAATTGGAGATTGCTGTATAGAGTGTTTCTTAAAAAAAAAAAACATTAAGAAGGATCAGTAGAGGGGCTCCCTGGTGGCTCAGCTGTTAAGCATCTGCCTTTGGCTCAGGTCATGGTCCTGGGATTGAGACCCACATCAGGCTCCCTGCTCAGCAGGAAGCCTCCTTCTCCCTCTCCCACTCTCCCTGATTGTGTTCCCTCTCTCGCTATGTCTTTCTCAAAAAAACAGATAAAATCTTAAAAAAAAAAAAAGGATCAGTAGAGTTTGGGTTTTTTTTTTTAATATATTTTTTTAAAGATTATTTATTTATTTGACAAAGATCACAAGCAGGCAGAGAGGCAGGCAGAGAGGGAAGGGGGAAGCAGGCTCCCTGCTGAGCAGAGAGCCTGATGTGGGGCTAGATCCCAGGACCCTGAGATCATGACCTGAGCCAAAGACAGAGGCTTTAACCCGCTGAGCCACCCAGGTGCCCCGGATCAGTAAAGTAGTGAAGCATCACACACATGCTTAATTAAAAAATCTAGATCACAATTTAAATGAATTATTCCTCGTGAACATTGCAAAGGAGATTTCTACCTATCACTGTATTTATTTAAAAGGGATAAAATAATGTTATGAGTATAGGTAGTTTACTGAGGTATGATGTATCTGATAAGTAGCACATTTCAAAAATGAGACATGGCATTCAAAAGTTTTAAGTCAATGAGAGGAAAAAGCTCATCTTGAACCTGAAAAAGCAGATTTGGATTTTCAAAAAAGTAATTTATAAACACATTTAGCTACTATGAAGTTTTCACCACTGATAATGAAATTGTTTTCCAGGAGTTTGCAAAATTCTTCTCCAGCAAATATTAGAAAATCAAGTGCCTAAGAGTTTAAGCATAAAAGAAATAGAATTACTAGTTGTATGATTTCATAAAATAAAAGAGGTAATCTGACTGGTTCTATCATTATAGAAATATAGGCTTCAGTTATTAAAGTCATTTCTTAGCGTAAAGTTACGTTATTTTCACAAAAGAAATAAAACATGTGGCTAGAGAGTTTTTTATTATAATACTGCCTCCCAGATTAATTTTAAAGAAATATATTTACCAGATGAATTAAAACATAAAACCTCATTAAAGTTTATTTTAAATTATTTGATAATGATAGTGTCATTAATCTGTATTTTAAATCTATAACAGGCAATAATTATTTTAAAGAATAATAATATTTATCTTGAAATATTTTCTATATATTTTTAAAGGTTTTTTTTTTTTTTTTTTAAGTAAGCTCTACACCCAACTCATGACCCTGAGATCGGGAGTCTCATGTTCTGCTGACTGAGCCAGCCTTTATTATGTTGAAGTATGTTTCCTCTAACCCCATTTTGTTGAGAATTTTTATCATGAGTAGATGTTGAATCTTATCAAATTATTTTTATGCTTTACTTTCTGTGTTTGTTTCTATCAAATAGATAAAATAGTCACTTCTCTTATACTTGGAGGAGTGGCCCTGTGTAAGTTGTCCACTTTGCAGACTGTGTGTGCTTGGTGACTTTTGCTGTCTGGCTGGAGCTATGGCTGTATATGATCATTACTCTTTTAAACCCATGGCTGTGTCTCTGTCTCTTTTGCTATTCTCTTGGTATTTTCTCTATCTTTGGTTGTCCAGTAGTTCTTCAGTCATCCTCAGTTCTTCTTTAAGAGGAATTGCTCTACTAATAGGTGTAATTTGGTGTCTTTCCCATGAGGTGAGTTCAGAGTCTTATTACATCCATCTTAAAAAGAACTTTCCCAATTCTGTACCTTTTAAAATTACAACACAGTCTAAAGCATGGTCCAATAAATGAAGTATTTAGAGAAGCCAAAATATACCCTTAAGACATGTCTACAACTGCAAGACACATATTTGATATTCCCATTTTCCAGGATGCAAATCACATGTACTTTTCAAGGTCACTGTGATGTCTCTGCTTCTTCCAAATAGATATTCTGGTTGATATTAACTTCCTCTTAGCTTAGATTTTACAGAAAAATATTTGTTATCCTTTTATGGCATTAATCACTTTTTACTATGCACTGTAGGCATTTGTGTATTTATCTGATCCTTTCTAATGTTCCAGAAATCTTTCAAAGACAATAAGCTTAACTGAAATTTAAAATTCCGGGGCGCCTGGGTGGCTCAGTGGGTTAAGCCGCTGCCTTCGGCTCAGGTCATGATCCCAGGTTCTGGGTTCGAGCCCCACATCGGGCTTTCTGCTCAGCAGGGAGCCTGCTTCCTCCTCTCTCTCTGCCTGCCTCTCTGCTTACTTGTGATTTCTCTCTGTCAAATAAATAAATAAAATCTTTAAAATTTCATATGCATGTATTTGATGCTATTGATACATTCAAAAGATAGTAACATATTTGTAAGTTATGAAGTGTAACACAAAGGACAGAAGAAACAAACAAATAAAGGAACACATGAAGGAACCACTAAAATTAAAAAGGCTAACACTATAAATAACTTGAACCTGTTTTATCCTTATTCTACTTTCCTAACTTTGTTGATCAAGGATGTACAGAATTTTGTGCTTTTTATTCTTTTATACCTTATAAAAATAATATGTAATTATATCATTATGCAATATATTGTTTGTTTGCCTTTTCAGTTTTCAAAATTTTGTAAACGGTATCATAATTTACATAGTATTTGTGGCTTGCAATTTTACCTTGGGCATTTTGATTCTATGATTTACTGCCACAGATCTATAGACTACACAGTGTTACTGATTATAGTATTATTTTTTCATTTACTTGTTATTGAAATATTTTTTTCATATTTTGCTATGTAAACATTATTATACAGGTTTCCTGGAGCAAATGTACACTGATTTCCCTAGATTATGTAGACAAGAATGGAGTTGCTGGAGGCATAGTTTAAGTGACCACATTTTTAAAAGTTGTTCTATCAATTTAGCAGTAACAGTGTATAAAAGTTGACCAATATCCTCACCAATATGTATCATTATCAAACTTAAATTCTGACCAATCTATTGGATATATAATGTTATTTAACTGTGATCTAAATGTGCATTTCTGTGATTACCATTGTAGCTGAACAATTTTTCATGTGGGTACTTTTCCTAACTCTCTTTGTAAAATTCCTGTTCATGTTATTTACCTATTTTTCAATTTGGTTGTTATTTGTTTGTAGACATATTAGAATCATGATAATCTCTGAGTGGTGGACTAATGTTTGCTATATATGCTGCAAATGTCCCCTCTCAACATGTGGATTGTCTTTTCATTCTCTTTAAAATGTGTTTTAATTATAAGTGGTTTCTCATTCCAATTCATTCAATTCCAATCTGAATAATTCAGTCTCTTTCTTTATGATTAGAGCTTTGGAGTTCTTAAAAAAACACTCTCATATGTACTTATTTTAAAGATGTGTTGTATATTACTTTAACTTTTTTAAATTGTGTTTTATTTGTAATTGTTTTTATTTATTTGTAATTGTTTAATCCATTGAAAATTATGTACAGTATGAGGTAGGTCTCCAGTTTTACTTTTCTACAAGGATAACCAGTTGTCTCAGAGCATTTATCTGTTAATCTTTCCTTTTCGCTGTGATCTACATTGCCATCTTTATCATAAACAAATTTTCTGAGTTTTTCCTGGGTTGTTAGTTCTCATGATCAGTTGCCTATCCTCGGGTTATACCACATGGTCTTCATTACTTTTAACCTAATAACAGGTAAAAATTAATATCAGTAGAAATGGTCTTGCCCCATCTCAATCCAAGAGCATTGCTTTTTTTTTTCCTCGAAAGTATTCATTTATCTTTTTGTCTTTTTTTTTTCATATACATTTTAGAATCTTTTGTTAAGTTTCTTTTAAAAAAAAAACCTAGTGAAATTTGAGGATTTTCTTGGAATCACAATGAATTTATAAATTAATTATCTGAAATCAAAATCCACAAATACTGTGAGTCTCATTATTTAGGCCATTTTTTACTGATTTTAATGATACATTTTTTTCTAATTAAGAACATAAATATTTCCTTATATATTACTATCTACCTTAATTTTTGGTATTATTGCAAGTATTACCATTTTCAATTACAGTTTTAACTATTTTGGGTTTTATTTACAAAGTCAGTTGTTTTGTACAATTGGTTATATTTTATAGAGTGAAATATTTGTTTTCTTTAACTAGATGTATTTAGTTAATATTATATTAACATTTCATTTTTTAAAGATTTATTTATTTAGAGAGAGAGAGAGTGAGGGGGCACATGAGCAAGGAAGGGGCAGAGGGCAGAGAGAGAATCTTAAAACAGGCTCTCTATTGAGCCTGGAGACCAACGAGGGGCTTGATCCCAAGACCCTTAGGTCATCACCTGAGGCAAAATCAAGAGTTGGCCACTCAACTGACTGAGCCACAAGGCACCCCATATTACATTAATATTTTAAATATATCTCTAAGGCCTGCAATTTTTCTTTCTCATCATATCATAATATGGTAGTTATATCAAGATTCTTTTGTTTCATGAAGGAGATAGAGGAAATAATCCTCTTCTTAGAATATGCTGAATAATTTATATTTGAATCTGATGATTTGATTTATTTGAGCATTCACAGGAATTTATTTAAGAAGGCAATTAACCTGGGGTTCTTTGTGGGAACATTTAAAACTGCTGATTTTTCTCTTTAACGGTTATAAGAAAAATCAAGCTTTGTATTTCTGCTTGAGTTAATATTGCTACCATTTTCCCCAAGAACCTATCAATCTAATTAAGTATTCAAATGTATAGATGTAAGATTATTGTAGCATTCTTTTACTATAACTTTGATCTCTGCTATAATTTAATTTGATTTTATTTACTAATATTATTTATTTTACCTAGTATTTTCATGATTGAACTTTAAAATTTAATCACATTTTTTCTTATACTCATGAGTTAGAAATGCCTTTATTAACCTCCAACAAATGGGTAATGTATTTCTAATTTATTACTGATTTATTGTTCTTTGGTCATAGAACATCATCTATATAATACAGAGTATTTGAAAAATTGTTTGATTTTGTTAACATTTTGTTAAAATGTTCTGTGTGGCTTTTGAGTCATAGATTTTCTTTAATTTGGTTGTGCCAGAATCTACATTTTTTTAAGATTTTTTTTTTTTTAATTTGACACAGAGAGAGAGGGAGAGAGCAAGCACAAACAGGGGGAACAACAAAGGGAGTGGGAGAAGGAGACTCTCCAGTGAGCAAGGAGCCCAATGTGGGGATTGATCCAGGACCTTGGGTTCATGACCTGAGCCAAAGGCAGATGCTTAACTAACTGAGCCACCGAGGTGACCCAGAATCCACATATTTTTAAAAATTATATCTCTGTATCTGTTCTTCAGACCTTCACTGTGTATCAATTTTCTGCCTGTAGTTTTATGAACAAATTAAAACCTGTTTTTAAATCTATCTTTAAAATGGTAAGTATATAAAGTCATTGTGTAATATGACAATGTTTATGCTATGGGTTGTGAGTCAGTTCCTTAAATACAAGTAATTGTAGAAAGTAAATTAAAATTCTCTCATTATGTAATCAATATTTCTATTCCCTAAAAATGTCTTGTGTTTTAAAATCCCATTTTGTCTGATATTTACACAGTTACACACTTGCTTTATTTTCTATCATATGGATCTTGTATATATGATATTTTTTATTTATAGGCTTTATTATTTTTGAGTAGTTTTAGTTTTATAGAACAAAACTGAGCTGAAAGTACAGAACTTTCATGCATTCTCTTACCTCTTCTCCCCACACAGTTTTCCCTATTACTAACATTTTGCATTAATATGGTACATTCGCAAAATCATGGAGCACCTAGAAGATAATATGCTAAGTGAAATGAGTTAGACTGAGCAACACAAATACCATATGATGTTATTTATATGTGAAAGCTAAAAAAACAAACAAAAAGAAGCAAAATCAGAACTATAAATATTTAGCAACATCTAAATAAGAGTAACTTGTAAATTGAGTAAGAGTAGTAATAAGTAATTATAAGTAATATGTGATAATAATAAGTAGAAAGAGTAAACTTGTAAATTGAAATTAACTAAATGAGAGTAACTAAATGAAGTAACTTAAACTTTTTTTTATTCTGTTTTTCCAAGAGACTATATAATAGAACCTCTATGCTTTATTTAAAGGTATTATGATTATTTAAATAAAAACATTAAAATAATGCTAATAGGATGTATAATTTCAAAACCAGTGATGGAATACAGTGTTGCAAAACAATCTAAATAAATCAGTTACATTTAATGCATCTCACCCTGTTTTATAACTGTGTAATATTCCATAACACACACACACACACACACCCTATATTGTGTTTGTGTGTACATATGTATATATTTATATACACACCACATCTTCCATATTCATTGGTGACAAATGGTAGCTACACTTGTGGTGAGCATAGCATAACATAAAATTTGAATCACTATGTTGTACACTTGAAACTAATGTAACATTGTGTGTCAACTATACTTAAAAAAAAATTGGATGTTGACTAGTAAGCAATAATATTTTAAAATAAATATTATTTTGAAATATAAGAAAAATATAAGAGTACACAATTCATAAGTACAGAGTTTGGTGAATTATAACAATGTGAGCATGCCATTTTAGCCACCAAACAGATAAAGAAAAAAAAAATAGAACACTACCAACATTTGAGAACCCCCACCCAATGCTTCATTCTTAGTCATTGCATTTCCTTTTCTCCACAAAGTTAGCCATTTTCCAGACTTACAATACTATAACACTATAATACAGTGTTTTGTTTCTTTTTGAACTTTATATGAATGAAATCAAGCAATATATATCCTTCATATTTAGCAACTTTTGTTCAATGTTATAATTTTTTTAAATTATTTATTTATTTATTTATTTGACAGAGAGAGGTATCACAAGTAGGCGGAGAGGCAGGCAGAGAGAGAGAGAGGAAGAAGCAGGCTCCCCGCTGAGCAGAGAGCCCGATGTGGGGCTCAATCCCAGGACCCTGGGATCATGACCTGAGCTGAAGGCAGAGGCTTTAACCCACTGAGCCACCCAGGCGCCCCTCAATGTTATAATTTCAATACCCATTTATGTTGTTGCTTGCTTTCCATTTTATTCTTATATCTCAATTTTTTTTTTCTTTTTGTACTCTTGATGGATGTTTTCTTTTGTGGGTTGTTATGTTGCTATGGGTATTCTTATACATATCTTTTAGTAAACATCTGCATGCTCCCCTACTCCTATTCATTATGTACTGGTAATAGAATTGTTGTGTCAGAGGATCTGCTTTATCTACAAATAGTAAATCACTTCAAAGCATTTTTCAGAATATTTGCATTCAAGTACACTCTCACCAGAAATCTATGACAGTAGCATTTACCCAATATCCTTTTGAAATTTACTGCTTGTCTTTCAATTTCAGGAACTCTGGTGGGATGTTGTAATATCTCACTGTGGTTTTAATTTGTATTTTACTGATACTATCAAAGTTGAACAAATTTTTATAAGCTTATTGGGCATTTGTATATCCTATAATGTGAAGTGCCTATTTAAGGTATTCCCCACATTTTGTATTGAACAGTGGTATTCTGCCTGTTAATATTTACAGATATTAATCCTTTATTGTATTTATTAGAAATACATTCTTCCATATTGTGTTTTGAATTTTCAGTCTTAATGTCATTTTTTTTCTTTTTTGTTTGCTTTTTAAAATAAACAGATAGTCCTATAATTTGTCAAATAAATCACTTGTATTTTTATTTATGGTTAATGTTTTTCGTTCTGTTAAAAAAATTAACCATTTCAGTGTCACAAAAACATTTCATATGTCATCTTCCAGAGGTTTTATTTTTATCTATTATACATAAATTTACGATCCAATGAATTTCATTTCTTATGTATGATGTGAAATCAGATTCAAGTTACACTGTTTTTCATAAGAATACCCTGTTGACTTGGCATCATTTATCTAATATGCAGTCCTTTACTCTTTACTGTTTGTACCACATTGGCATAACTCATGTGTCCACATATTTAGGGTTGATTTCTGAACTTTTAATGTAATTACTTTGATCTACCTTTCTGTCCTTGTGCCAATTCTACATTTCCTTAATTACTGTAAGTTCATAATGTCTCAATATTTAATAGTGTAATCCTTCAACCTTATTTATTTTCTTCATTTTTTTCCTTGGCTATCATTTCTCTTTTAGACTGTTATAAATTTTTTTTTAATTAGAGTGTCGATGTCAAAAGCCAAGACAAAAAAAAAAAGACAAATTGCAAATGTACTTTTTTCTTTTCCTTTTTTTTTTTATAACACAATATTGAGTTTTCCAATTCACCAGATTGTGACCTTATTTGTATTCAGGTCTTTTTACTTTCTATCTGTATTTCCGAGTGTTTCTGTATAGACTTTATGCATATTTTGCCTAGCTTTTTATGCAAAGTTGCAGTTATACATAGTTATATTTTATTATGCATATACATTATAGTTATGTAAGTCATATTATACATATTATACATAATTATTTTAGTGATATTATAACATCATCCGAGTGTCATTTTTAAAATGTTTGATTTATTTTTTTATTTTGTTATTTTTTTAAAGATTTTATTTATTTATTTGTCAGGAAGAGATCACAAGTAGGCAGAGAGGCAGAGAGAGAGAGAGGAGGAAGCAGGCTCCCTGCTGAGCAGAGAGCCCAATGTGGGGCTCAATCCCAGGACTCTGGGATCAAGACCTGAGCCAAAGGCAGAGGCTTTAACCCACTGAGCCACCCAGGCGCCCCAAAATGTTTGATGTTTTTATATAGAAATGAGATATATAACATATATTTTATAAATATATAACATTTTTACATTGATGTATCTAGCGATCTTATTAAATTCACTTATTACTTCTAGTGGTTATTTTGCAGTTCTTTGGACTTTGTTATATACTGCCATGCAATCAGGACATAATGACAGTTTTAATTCTTCCGTTCTAATTATTCTATGTATATATATAGAGAGCTTAACCTTACTAAATTTTTACCCCATATGTTTTATTTGGTAATAGCCTGAAATCATGTGAATGGCTGTATGTATAAATAACTACCTTTGAAGGAGACACTAGACAAGACATGAGGATTAGGTCAAATTTGTACATTAAGGTGAATAGTGTAATGACTATGACTAACATATATTTAACATTTATTGAGATAATTAACTTATTCTTATTTATTTCATTCAGTCCTCACAACAATCTTATGGAAGGCATGGCAGTGATGTTGGAAAGATCATACCAGGTATTTAAAATAACTATTATTAATATGCTAAGAGTTCTAATGGATAACGTAGATGGCATGCAAAAGCAGATAGGCAATGTAAAGAGAGAGATGGATATCCTAAGAAAGAACCAAAAAGAAATGCTAGGGATAAAAGACACTATAACAAATGGAGTATGCCTTTAATGGGTTTATTAGCAGACTGGATATGCCTAAAGAAAGACTCTAATAGCTAGAGGATGTATCACAGAATTCTTAAAAACCAAAAAGTAAGGGAGCAGAGACTGAAAAAATCAGAACAGAATATCCAAGGACTGTGGGACAAGAAGGTATAGCATGTACATAATGGAATATCAGAAGGAGAAGAAAGAGAGAAAGGAACAGAAGAAATATTTGAAACAATAAAGATGGAGAACTTCCTCAAATTAATGTCACACATCAAACCTAACAAACATAAGAATTAATTAAAAGTTCTTCTCAGAATCCATGCAAGCAAGAAGAGAGTGAATTAAAATATTAAAACTGTTAAGTGAAAGATCTGTAGACCTGGAAATCTGTACCCTACAAAAATGAAAGATAAATAACTTTCCCAGACAGATAATTAAGGAAATTGTTGTCAATAGATCTGACTTGCAAGACATGTTAAAATTTCTTTAAAGAGACAAAATATATAGATCAGAAAATCTGGTCCTCAGAAAGAAAGAATAAATGATGGTAAAATGAAAGCTGTTTTTTTTTTTTTTTTTAATTCTTAATTGGTCCAAAAGATTTATCCCAGGTATTAACACTGGTTTAACATTTGAAAATTAATTAGTGCAATCTGTCACACATCAACAGGTTAAAAAGAAAAATCACATTATTGTATCAATAGATTAAAAAAAAATCATTTGACAAAATCCAATACCCATTCATGATAGAAATTATCTGTCACATCCCAGACTGGAAAGAAATGTTTTATTATTTTTTTTAATTTTTTAATTTTTTATTTTTTTTGGCTGGAGCCATGTTTATTGGGAGATAAGTGGGTGTCACAACCACTAAGTGTGTCCGTTGGGGATGGGGGCGCAGGGCGTGGTTCCCAATACCCGCCCCCGGGACTCATTCCTGGATGTAGAGGTTGCTGGGGGCAGTGGGGTCATCTGCTGGGCGTGTCTCCACCACCACAGGCCTGGGGGAGCCAAGCAGACGGAAGGTGAGAGTGGGGTCTCTCAGCTCCTGCAACAGCTGGTCTGAGCCTGGAGCCCACACCTGCACTCCATGATTCCAAAAGGCCTGGAGGCGACCCCCGACCATAGCCACGGCTTCCACCGCCTCAGTCATGGGGATCTCTAGAGTTCGAAGCCCCCGGACTGGGGCTCCCTCCGGGGTCACCAACTTCAGAGATCCGTCCATCAACACCATCACCTTGTCTTCCTCTACCTGGGTCACCTGTACCGGTCCCCTGTGCTCTATTTGACAGGAGAAGTTCAAAAAGCCCATTCCTCTGGGTTCTGCCTTCCTCCGCTAGGCACCCCCTCCATTCCCAAGCCCCAGGCTAACTCCCGCCCATCACGAAGCCGGGCTGGTCCTCACGCTCACCAGCTGTACATTACATAGACTGGAAAGAAATGTTTTAAAAAAAATTATCAGAGTGCCTCGGTGGCTCAGTGGCTTAAAGCCTCTGCCTTCAGCTCAGGTCATTATCCCAGGGTCCTGGGATGGAGCTCCACATCGGGCTGTCCAACTCTCTGCTCAGCAGGGAGCCTGCTTCCTCCTCTCTCTCTCTGTCTGCTTCTCTGCCTACTTGTGATTTCCATCTGTCAGATGAATAAATAAAATCTTTAAAAAAATATCTGATAAAGGCATGGGATCCAAAATACAAAGAACTCTTAAAGCTTAACAATAAGGAAAAAAATAAAAATTAGCCAAAGACCTATACACACTATACACCAAAGTAGATATACAGAGGCAAATAAGCATATGAAAGATAGTCCACATATGTCATCAGGGATATGCAATCTAAAACACAATAGGTACCACTATACACCTGTTAGAATGGCCAAAATCTGAAACACTGACAGCACTCAATGCTGACAAGAATGTGGATCATCAGGGACACTCATCCATTGCTGATGAAATACAAAATGGTACAACCATTTTGGAAAATATTTTTTTTTTTTACAAAACTAAACATACTTTCACAATACAATCCAGCAATCACACTCTTTTCTATTTGCCTAGTGGAATCGAAATCATGTCTACAGAGAAACCTGAAGGTTGATGTTTATATTTATACCAACCTTATTCATAATTTCCAAAGTATGGATGCAACCAAGGTGTATTTCAGTAGGTGAAATAGTGTGTGTCAGTAGGATAAATTTGCAGTGGTACATCCAGACAATGGAATATTATTCAGCCCTAAAAATAAATAAAAAGACATGGAGGAATCTTAAATGCCTATTACTAAGTAAAAGAAGCCAATCTAAAAAGACTACATACTGTGTGATTCCAACTGTGTGACATACTGGAAAAGGCAAAACAAAGGAGATAGTAAAAATTTTAAGTGTTGTCAGGGGTGGGGTGGGTAAGATGAGTAAGGGGAGCACAGAGGATGTTTAGGGAGTGAAACTACTCTGTATGACATTAAATAGTGAAGATATATATATACATAGAATGTATGACACTAAAACTGAACCCTAAACTATGGACTTCGGTTGACTGTGATGTGTAAACATAGGTTCATTCTTGATAACTGATATATCATTCTGGTGATGAGTGATGTTGATGATAGAGGAAGCTTTGTGTATGTAGGGGCAAGGGATATATGGGAAATCTCTGTACCTTCCTTGGAGTTTTAATGAGAATTTAGAATTGCTCTAAAAAATAGTCTTAAAAAACACACAGATACACACAAATACACAGGAGGAGCTATAGTTATGAGCCCTTTCAGATTAATATATTAGAAGATATGGTTTAAGCAACACATTAGTGTCTGGGAAAACTTCAGAAAGTATTTACAGTGAACATGAATATATCTGTTTCAATTAAAGACAAAAATGAAACTGGATAAATGTTTAGGAGATTAATGTGGAAATACGTGTTTTTATAAGATAGAAATAAGACAACTAAAAAGAGGATGAAGAAGAAGAGAGAATAGGGGAGCAAAATATTCTCAAATTATTTTTGCATAGTAAAAAAAGAAAATATAATATGTCATAAAAATCAATGAGAGATTTAAATAAAGATTAAATGCATTACAAGTATTTATAAAATTTTATAAATGTATAAAACTAACCACTAAAGCAAAAATGAGCCTCTGGAACCAAAATTTTTATCAGGACTTGTGAATTAGCAAAGGGAAGAACATGTAGAGACAGAAATACAGTAAAAACAGAATAATATACATTTTTGCTATAATATGCAAGATGGTGACCCATCATTACTTCTATCAATGAATGTGAATTGTCTTAATTCACTTAAGAATTCACTTAATTCACTTAAGGAGTCTTTTAGTTTTCAGCATTTTCACTTTGAAAATTTTCAGACATGTAGACAATTTTTGTGAGTAATAAAATGAACATTCATACATGCTTCACCTATATTTAGAAATTTTGGCCAATGGGAAACACTTCATTGTGGCTCTTGTGTTCTATAGACACCTCCCCACCATTTTAGTTGGCACAACAAAATATTCCATATACCCTTTATGTGTTCCCTGTACCAATTTAGATCTGTCATTACTGCTGCTACTATTTTCATTGCTATTAAGATATAGATTATATTATATTGTCATTGTGAGTTAATACTTCTCATTACAATGCAAAAATATAAGGGTTTTTTTTATTGTTATTTTTCTATTGCATATTTTTTATCTTTTTTCTCCCGGAGTGAAACAGGATGTACTTTAAAGATTTTATTTTTATTTATTTATTTGACAGAGAGAGGTCATAAGTAAGCAGAGAGGCAGGCAGAGAGAGAGGGGGAAGCAGGCTCCCTGCTGAGGAGAAAGCCCGATGCAGGGCTGGATCCCAGGGTCCTGGGATCATGACCTGAGCTGAAGGCAGAGGCTTAGCTCTGAGCCACCCAGGTTCCCCAGGATGTATTTTGATATATTACTCATTTGTTCAATCCTATGATAAGCAGGAAATATTCTTAGAATTGCTACACTCCTGGAATCAAAAACAAAGTTACTGACTGAAGTGCAAAATATCTTTGCAGTATTTTAATTTTTCCTCTCAGAGCATATCCTGCTAAGCATATAGTGTTAAAATGTTATATTAGAAAATGATTTAATTTCTTAAATTTTTTAAACTCTGTGGTTATGTTAAAATTTTACATAAAATTATATTAATTTTATTAATATGAGTATAGTTAACAGACAATATTACATTAGTTTTAGGTATAAAACATTTTTGATTTTATAATCAATATGAGGTTTTCCCTTTTTTTCTCCATCCCTGTTGATTATTTCAATTAAATATGTAAACAATATGATTTCAAAAATCAATGACAGTAACAGTAAATTTCAAGTAATAACTATTATCTTCTTTCCTTCAACCTAGCCCCACAAACCCTATAGGTAAGTATATTCATTAGTTTCTGATTATTCTTACTATGTAAACTGTCCGTCTTTTTTTTGTTTTTTTTTTTTTTTAATCACAAAGAAGGACTTACTGTAGACAGTCTTTCCTAATAGCTTTTTCACTTAGCTATTGTTCTATTTAAAAAAAAATGAGTTTGTATCTTTTTCATTCTCTTCAGCAATGCATGTGAAAGTCTTTTATCTGCAATCTAACAAAACTGTATATTGTAGTACTTTAAAATTTTGCCTAATTGGTGAGAAATAAAATCTTCATGTCATTTTATTTTGCATTTCACTTATGGTTAAATTTACTTATTTACATATGTTTTAGACTGATTTCACATTGTTTTTGTGACCATAGGCTTTTGCCTTGAGCATATTAACAACTTGTCTGTGATACGTTATAAATAGCATATTCCATTTTATCATCTGCCTATTGATTCTTCATGTTTCTTTTCAAGTTATCTTAGTTCATTCATAGTTATTGCTCTTTTCCTTTAATGCATCAAAAATTTAAATCATACATAGAAAGTCTTTCCCCAGTGATTTTTTTTTGGTAATTATTAATTTTATTTATTACATTTAAAATTCCAGTCTCTTTAGATTTTTCTTGGTGTATGATACCAGATATGGATTAAATCTTACATTTAATTTCCCATTTCTGAGTCCCATTTTGCTCCAGTAATTTGAGATGCTATCTTTATCAAACGCTAAATATTCGTGTATATTGGGATCTACATTTGGATTTTCTATTTTATGCAATGATTTGTCTGTTACTTCACAATTTATCATCATTTCCCCTTATTGTCTGCAAACCAGTGATCAGGTCCCAAACAGTTTTTGCTTTGTGCCCTAAGGAGGAGAAGAGTACACGTTGAAAGGATTGCAAGACTTGTCTAATGCAGTTCAGCAGTAACTCGTTGATATGCTTAGGATTGGTCATGAGGTTGGGATTTTTTTTTTTTTTTTTTGACCATTCATTTAAAGTTGGATAGGAAATAAATTATTAACATTAGAAAACTCTCATGGCTAGAGTTTCCACTTCCTAGCTGGAACTTCTGGAGTCAGTATAAATTTGTTGCTGAAAACGGTTCCTTAAAGCTTGTAATCAAAGAGAATCAATTGTAGATGAGGTAAGGATTCTGATAATGTGCTCAGGAAAGGGCCAGAAAGCCTGGGAGGAAAAGACTGAAGTGTTAGGATAGTTATAACGTATGTCCAGAGAATGCCCCTGGGCCATATCTCCTGGGAGATCATAGAGTATACCTTTCATTAAAGCAGTAACAATTCACTGGTGGGGCTCACACCATTCTCTTTAAGAATCTCAGTGATGACTATTCTCTGTAGGTAGAGGATTTTGGTGTGGGTGATAAACATTGGGGTTTTTTGGGTGGGAGGAGTTAAGTTTTTATTTAAATCCCAGTTAGTTAACATACAACTTAATATTAGTTTCAGATGTACAGTAGTGATTCAACACTTCTATATATCACCTGGTGCTTATCTTCTCAAGTGCACTCCTTAATCCCCATCGCCTATTTTACCCATCTCCCCACCTCCTCTCTGATAACCATCAGTTTGTTCTCATAGGTAAGAGTCTGTTTCTTGGTTTGCCTTCTTCTCTCTCTTTTTCCCCCTCTTCTTTGTTTGTTTTGTTTCTTAAATCCCTGCATAGGAGTTAAATCATATGGTATTTGTCTTTCTCTGACTGACTTATTTTGTTTAACATAATACTATTTAGCTCCATCTATCTTGTTGCAAATGGCAAGATTTCATTCCTTTTTATGACTAATACTCCATTATATATGGAGTGTGTGTGTGTGTGTGTGTTTATATGTATATAAGACATGCACCATGTCTTCTTTATCCATTTATCAGTTGGTGGCTACTTGGGCTGATTCCATGGTTGGCTATTATAGATAATGCTGCTAAACACTGGGTGCATGTATCCCTTGGAACTAGTATTTGTTAGTATTTTTGTACTCAGTGAGTAAATACTTGTAGTGGAATTCCTGGATCATAAGGTAGTTCCATTTTTGACATTTTGAGGAACCTCCATATTGCTTTCCAGAGTGACTGCACCAGTTTGCATTTCCACCAACAGCATAAGAGAGTTCCCCCTTTCTTCACATCCTTGCCAACACTTCTTGTTTCCTGTGTTAATTTTAGCCATTCCGACAGGTGTGAGGTGGTATCTTACTGTGTTTTTATTTGTATTTCCCTGGTGATGAGTGATGCTGAGCATCTTTTCATGTGTCTATTGACCATCTGGATATCTTTTTTGGAAAACTGTCTATTCATATCTTCTGCCCATTTCTTAACTGGACTATTTGGTTTTGGGTGTTGAGCTTGATAAGTTTTTTTATAGATTTTCAATACTCACTATTCATCAGATATGTCATTTGCAAATATCTTCTCCCATTCCAAAAGCTGCCTTTTAGTTTTGTTGATTATTTCCTTTGTTGTGCAGAAGGAAACTGATTTTTTTTTTTTTATCTTGATGAAGTCCCAGTTAGTTCATTTTTGCCTCTGTTTCCCTTGCCTCTAGAGACATATCTAGTAAGAAGTCGCTATGGCCAATGTCAAAGAGGTCGCTGCCTATGTTGTTCTCTAGGATTTTGATGGATTCCTATCTCACAGTTAGCTCTTTCATCCATTTTGAATTTACTTTTGTTTACGGTGTAAGAAAGTGGTCCAGTTTCATTCTTTTGCTTGTTACTGATTAGTTTTCCCAGTACCATTTGTTGAAGAGACTTTTTTTTTCCCATTGGATATTCTTTCTTGCTCTCTTGAAGATTAGTTGATCATAGAGTTGTGGGTTCACTTCTCGGTTTTCTATTCTGTTCCATTGATCTACCTGTCTGTTTTTGTGCCAGTATTGTGCCATCTTGATGACTAGTTTTGTAATACAGATTGAAGTACAAAATTGTGATGCCTCCACTTTTCTTTCTCAAGATTGCTATGGCTATTTGGGGTCTTTGTAGTTCCATACAAATTTTAAGATTGTTTTTTCTAGTTCTGTGAAAAATGCTGGTGGCATTTTGATAGGGACTGTATTAAATGTGTAGATTTCTTTGGGTAATATAGACACTTAAACAACATTTATTCTTCCAATCCATGGTCATGGAATGTTTTAGAGGTCACTGGTAATGGTTACTACATTCATAGTGACTACATGATTTTCCATGTAGTCAAATATGAAATTAATAACTTGTAGTTCATTTGCCTGAGTATTTAACAACTTATACTGAGTATAGTGCACCATTTATTTTATATTTATTCAAAGTTGGTGATAGAACTATTATGACTTATCTAGAAGTCATAAGTCATAAATTGTAAGCATTTAAGGAATGGAAGCACACATTTCTGTTCAGGATAAGTGGATATTTCTTTGCCTTCATTCATTGATTTAGTCAGAGATTATTTATCAGGCAGAATACTGGATTCTGGTATAGTGGAAAAACCAAAAAGACAAAAGGTTAGAATCACTTCCACATTATCTTTTTCTGAGATGAACACATATATTAAAACTTAATAATAACAAATCTAGTGTGTTTCAAGTGAATGAAAGTGTAAGAGAAACATATAAGCCTTCCATGGATATTTTTGGGAAAGCTTTTAGGGAAAAAGGATATTTGCCTAGTATTTGAAGGATGAATATACACTTTCAATGTTAACAGATGGAGAATGTGTGTTAAGAAAAAAAGGTTAAATTCAAAATCTATAAGAATTTGGGAATTAGAGGTTGTAAAAAGTACAAAGGGCATGAAAACCACATGTCTTATTTTTATGGTATCCTCTGCTGATGCTTTCCAAAATTGAAGCAGAACCTCTGGGGATAAGTTAGAGAACTATATTTCAAAATGTAATCTAAAAGAAACTTATGAGGGATGCCTGGGTGGCTCAGTTGGTTGGACGACTGCCTTCGGCTCAGGTCATAATCCTAGAGTCCCGGGATCGAGTCCCACATCGGGCTCCCGGCTCCACGGGGAGTCTGCTTCTCTCTGTGACCTTCTCCTTGCTCATGCTCTCTCTCACTGTCTCTCTCTCAAATAAATAAATTAAAAAATAAATAAACAAAAGAAACTTATGAATAGCAAGATTTGGAATGAGTAATCTAAGCAACTGTAATAACTGACATAAAACAGATTAAAGAAATAACAGAACAATGAGCATCTCTGAGTGACCTTAATAGTCTTGACCATTGCTAAGATGAGTAAAGAGGATGAGAATTCTCTTTGGTTCTTCTAGTTAATTTTAAGTAGCAATTGTCTTTGAAGTTCCATTAAAGGCTAATGTCCCAGTAGCTTTAGCCTTTGAATTTGTTACCACCTGTTCACAACAGCTGAGAACAATTTACTGTTACAACATACACACATACTTAGGTTTAGACACATACGAAGACCTGGCGTAATAAGAGACCATGTGGAGAATTGAAATAGACACCCGGACTTCAGGGTTAATCATGATGCTTGGGGTGAAGTCTTAAGAGGAAACTAGTGATTTAAAAAGATTAGATGCTAGACCTACATAACGGTTGCTTAAAATCCATGCGATTAAAACTCCAGGTGGCTCTGGACTTCAGTGTACACTGTTAAAGTACCTTCAACTCAACACAGATGAAATAAAATGATTGTCAGGAGTTGTGCTAAAAACTAAAGGCAAACCAGTTGATTTTACATTTGTGTTTGCTGAGGGGCAGCTGCTACAATGGGGACATTAAATTGGCACATAGTGTAACATCAGGACCAGGTCTCATTTTAGGGCACATTTAAATCTTCTCAACATTTCCCTCTTGTAATTGCTCTGACTTTTGAGCTCCATTTTCCTTAATGACACTCAGTGAACTGAATTGCTTCAGTGAAATGAGAAAGCAGCAAGGAAATTCAGTGGAAGGTTTGATTACATCCCTTGTTGTAGCCTAGTTTCTGAATAATCTTATACTTTGATTATATAATCTTCTTTTCATGGTTTATCCACCATCAAAATAGAAACTATTCAGGAGTGATATAGTTTCCAACCATGTATTTGCAGTATTCATAGCTAAGATATTAAAAAAATAAATTATAATATATGAATTTGAAGTTTCTGTTAGTGACCCTAGATTTATTGCCTTTAAATCCTGAAAGCTGAAATATTTTATACATGAATGCATTTTGTTTATCTTAGTGATTATAATCTGTATGTTGCTTTTTCTGGTCTTTTGGTTAAAGTATTAAATGATGATGACATTTCTTCTGTAATCTGTCCATTCAGGATAAATTCTGTACTTTAAAAATGATGTTTTAGAGAAAGACTTGAAAAGTAGGTTACCAGAAATTCAAGGTTTTGTAAGTACTTCATTTTCATGCTTGCATTTAAAGCTCCCATGCATACTGAGATTTTACGTACAGGCTGAGATTTTTATATTTAAGCAGATGATAAAAGGCAAGCCAACAACTGCACCAGTGAGTTGCTAAGCCACCAGAAAAAAAAAAAAAAAAAAAGCAAACTGTTCTAAGCATAAGAACCAGTCAGGCTGTGAGCTGTGGAATCCACAAGCTGTGTATAAAATGAGGTCACTGAATCATGATCTCATTCTGAACAGAATCATTTAGATATGCATGTACATAGATGATTTGTTTGAAGCCAAGTGGTGTTGGTGCAAATTATACAGTGCAGTGCAATGATATGCATATGCATAATGTTAAAATGAAATTTTTCATTAGAAATATGTATTTCCATGTGCAATCAGTTGAGTGCCAGTTTTTATTTTTACAGATCCCAAACACCACCTTTTTAGTTATAACAATTAGAATCTACAAAATACAAATGCATTTTTTTTAACTGGACACATTTTAGAATCATTTAGAAATACAGGATGATAATGTATTACTAAAAGAGAATCTACAAAGAGTAACTTTTAGTTAGCAACATTAATTGAAAGTTACTATGAGCACAACAGATTTTTATATTTTTTTGGAAAGAATAAATTTCTTCTTACTTCTTAAGTTACATAACTTAAACATGTTTTGTAAGGTATAAATGAAAACCCAGCTCAGAAAATAGGTTATCTGTCAGAGCACAAATATTTACATTGTCTTGTGAAACTCAAAGTGGCAGAAGGGATAGAAAATTCACAAAGCCTTTGAAAAAAATTGTAATTATCTTTTGCATAGATGGTCACTGTTACTCAGGAAATAAAAGAAGGGCTAGATTTCACCACCAGGAAGCTAAAGCTAAAAGAACTCTTTGGAAATTAAAGTGTCATCCTGAGTTCCATAGTAGAAAAATCCACGACATATTGACAACTCTCTTTAGTACCAGCTCTGTTCAAAAATAAACTCTGAATTGATGACATATTAAAAGAAAAATACTGAAGAAAAAACTATAAACTTTAATGTGATACCACAAATTTCTGTAGAAAGAGAGATAAAACTTACTGATTTAGGAAATGAACCAAAAGTGGGAAACTATTGTGAAAAGTTAAAACATTTGTAATTATATATGCAAATATATATATATAGATAGATAGATAGATAGATATCTATATATATATATCTTCTATTTCATTTTGGTAAATGTTACAGGAATGGATACTATGATAAAAAGATAAACAGATGCTTTACAAAACTAGAAGTTCTTTGAGAAAAGAGCATATGTCTTAATTTGTTTTTTAAAGATTTTTTTTTTTAAATTTACTTGACAGAAAGAGCACAGTAAGCAGAGTGGCAGACAGAGGGAGATGGAGAAGCAGGCTCCCCGCTGAGCAGAGCCCCCTATGCAGGGCTCCATTACAGGACCTTGGGATCATGATCTGAGCTGAAGACAGATGCTTAACTACTGAGCCACCCCTTAATTAAGGCATCCCTTGATTTGTTTTGTATACCTAAGTACTATCATAGATCATTGATTGCAATAAGCCTCATAAAATGTTAAATATAGACTTTATATGATTTCCAGGAATTAGGAAAATATAAATGTAGGTACAGGATTGATAATGTAGATGGCTGCACAGGACTAGACATTTTTGCAGACTAAGAAAAACAATTAAAGAAAAGAGTCCTAATTCAACCACTGTGGATTACAGTGTGGAGGTTCCTAAAAAATTACAAATAGAACTATCCGCAGTTCCACTTAGGTATATATTTAAAGGAAATGAAAATAGGAGTGCAAAGAGTTTTTGTACCTCTATATTCATTGTAGCATTTTCACAATAGCCAATAAATGGAAACAACTTAACTTTTTATCAATGGATGAATGGATAAAGAAGATGTGGTGTCTATTCTGTGATATATTTTAAATATATCATATATATACATATACATATATATCATATATACATATACATATATATATATACACATATATCTCATATATAATGGAATATTGTTCAGCCATGAGAAAGAAGGAAATCCTGTCATTAACAACAACAATGAGGGACCTTGAGGTAATTATGCAAGTGATAAAGGTCAGTCAGAGAAAGACAAATACTATATGGTATCATTTTTATGGTGAATCTAAAAAAAAAGTCAAACTTATAAAAACAGAGAATGGAATGGTGGTTATTAGGGGCTGGGGTATGGAGGAAATGAAGGACATATTTTTTAGGGATATAAATAGGGAACTAGCAGACAAATACCTCCCGAAGAACTAATAAAATTTAGTGATTATAAACAAAATACTGTTCATAGTGGTACCTGGGTGGCTCAGTCAATTAAACATCACTCTTGATCTCAGCTAAGGTCTTGGTCTCAAGGTGGTGAGTTCAAACCCCACATCGGGCTCCATGCTGGGCATGGAGCCTGCTTAAAAAAAAAACGCTTTGTTATAAACTTCAAAGTTGCTCAGAGATTAGATAACTGTTCCCACCATAGAAAAGAAATGAGAATTATGTGGCATGATAGAAGTGTTAGCTAAAACTAGGTAGTAATCATATTGCAATAGAGAAATCAACACATTGTATACCTTAAAGGGACACAGTGTTATATGTAAATTATATTTCAGTTAAAACAGAGAGAGATCCCTGAAATTGGATTTCTCTGTCTCTTGTGGAGGGAAAGTTGAGCTGTGTTTAAGTAGGTAACTGATTGAGCAAGTTTACATGTGACTACATGGTTATACACTGTGGTTTTCTGGGGCTATACCACTAACTACACAAAGCTAAAGATGCTAAAACTACATAAGATATTATAAATACCTTAATATATTTATAAATATATATAAATATTATATATATAATATATATAAGTATTATAAATAAGATATTATTTATCAATTATTTATTTATTTTTAAAGGACTTTCAACTATAAAAGTGACTCTATCTAGAGTTTGGGAGAAAGGGAATACTCCCTAGTTTTATAAAATATTATGTATCTCTTAGAAAATTAGCTATAATGTACTCCAAACCCTTCACTTCACAGGTAAAGAAGCTGAACCCTGGAAGTATGAAGTTACTTACCTGCAATCACACATAAGCAGAACAAGTCATTGTCTCTCAACAACAAAGCTGGTATTTTCTTTCCCCTTGTGCAACACAATAAATGCTTAAAAGACCCAATAATTCAAATGAGGGCCATGTTTCTATGATTGTTTCAGAAATTCCGCCCTGATAAGAGAAAGCAATGATAACTTACTAGTCAGTGGGAATTGAAGTTTTGAAAAATTAAAATAATATTTTCTGTTTTTTCCCACACATTACTGAGTAGTTTAGAGACTGTAAATGTAGTCCAATATCTGCTCTAATGCTTGCTTGGTTTTCACAAAATAAGAGAATAGTCATATTAGTCAAAGAAGAAAAAAATACCTTACTCTATACTGTTAATAAACTGCTCTATAACTTTACTATTTTAAGATTGTGAAAACATCCATTCCGACTACATGAGCTTTTTTTCAATATATGCTCACGGCTTTCTAGAAACATGATTTATCAAAAGCAACTGAAGACAAGAGCACTGAGCAGCAAAGGAAGTGATGTTTATATGAATGAAATACATTAAATCTACAGTGACAAAATGGAAAAAAAATTCAAACGAATCTCATTACCCTGAGAAACTTTTCTCCCCACTCTGCAAACTCTGTGATACAGTGAAGCTGATTTTGTTCTAGGTCTAGCCCAGCCCCAATTTCTCTGTTTCTTTGCAAAACAACAACAAAACGTAAAACTGTTATGTTCACTCTCTGCTTACAATGAGAGCTGCTCCACTTAGAACAATTGGAGAAAAAAGTAAGTTGTGTAGTATTTGTTCTTTTATGTTCATGGTTCTTAATCTTTATATTGATTACCCGTCATGGTACCTATTCCGTCTGGCCATTATTCCTGGATATTTACTTCATGGCCTTCTTATTCCCATCCAGTGCCATGTTGGAGATGAAGACAAAAGGAAAAACCAATAATCCTAACTTTATTTAAAGATTTGATATTTGTTTACCATGAATTTTTGCTTCACATTTGGTTAGGCAAAGTGTATTTTAACATGGTTGTTTTCAGGCCCCTTATATTTTTTACCTTTCTCATTGTGGACATTCTTCCTAAGTCAGAATTTCTATTATTTCAGTAAATTTATGGATTCTTAATGGCATAAAATAAAATGTTAGACATTTTTAGGTGGGATGTAAGAATTAAGACATGATCCTACTCTAAATATTTTTAAAAATATAACAAAAGAAGAAACATACATAATTATTGTATATACAGAAAAATGTAAAGTCTACAAAAGAGATTAAAATCTATTAGAATAAATCAGTGAAAATATTTTATTCTGATCAACAGAGGAAATAAAATAACATCATCTGAACAGGAATTAAAGGGAAGCTTTTGAAAAGCAGAACCAGCATCACACTTAAGTTGAGCACACTGGAAGACACTAGGAAGAAAGACCAGCTGCAGCAGACAAGAGAAGGCACAGTCATACTATAAGCTGAACTCAGTGCCTCAGAATAGCTCAGAATTTATCTTTTAAAAAAAATCTGGCTTTTGGGTTAAGGTTCTGTTAGAAGATGTGATTCCAGCACATAAGTGGAAATGGAAATTTGAACATCTTTAAGGGAGATTACAGAATATTGAAGAATAGATACCAGAGGAGTTAAAATGTCAAGGACTCTATTAAAATACTTATATTGATGTCAAATTTACATTCACAAAAATAGTAGCATTAATATGATGAAGAGAAAAATGTGAAGGACTTCTGGTAATCTCCAAGACTCTTTTCAAGGATGACAGGTGAATTGGGAAAACCTAGTATAAGTGGATAGCAGTTGGTGCATGGCTAAGTGATGATACCAGAATCATGGCCTGAAATACACATTTGAGAAGAAGATAGGTACCAAATACATTCTCCCTTGCATTAAGCTTTTTAGAAAGTATGAAAATGTGAGAAGAGAAAATGTTCTTAGGAAACATTTTTAGGAACAGGGCTGGAGAGTGGGTTTTAGTTTAGAGAAAGTCAATTTGAGAGGAGCTTGAATGAGATCCCTTTATCAATATTTCCAGTGTGGAGAGTTTTCCCCTCAAGAGTGTGGTCAAGACACTGGCAGGAGAGTTTGACCCAACAGGACTCATTTTAAAAAAATAAAACAACGAGGAATGTATGTCTCAACTTAATTCTTGCCAAGTGAAGTGATGCTCTTTACTGTCAATACCTGTAACCCAGTATTTCATCTGAGTTGAGAGAGTGAGGGCCTCCTTAGCAAGGAAATGACTCAACTGAAGATCTGTACTTGTATATTCATGTAGTTTGTTTTTTCTGTAATTACCCTTTCTAATGTATTCAGATATGACACTATTAACCAGAAACCAGGACATTTCAAACAGCTTGGACAAGATCATCTCTCCAATGTAGATTATTATTATTGTAAAGTGGTGCTTAACTTTTAGGGAAAATGCCATCGTCACCATCACCCACATATATTTATAAAATTAAGTTTGAGCACATTATCTTTCACATTCCTCAACTCCACAGTACTTCCTAGCATGAATTAAAATGTCAACTGTACCAAAAATTTTACACTAAAATTATGTGAAAGAAAGCAAAATGTTAAAATCATAAAATGCCAGACTTTCAAGTCAGCATTTAAATTAATCACATTTGGCATAGAGGGGATTGAAAATATTAAAATCCTACCTAATTAATTTGAAAAGTACTCTCATGCTAATTTCTCAAATGATTTTAGAAGTTTACTTTTATAAAGAATACCTGGTAAGAAATATACTAGTATAAACTTTCCTCTTTACAAAGATTAGGGAAATTTAGGTTGCAGGAAGAAAAAAGGTCAAAATAGGTCTTTTTCCCCCCAAATTCTTCTAACCATCTTTTTCAAGGTCTCAACATTATTTGAGAAAAATTGATGGAATGTGAGTTAAAGCAGAAAATGATCTGACATCAGAGAAACTCATGTGTAAGGCAATATGAATAATAGTTTTTATTAGATGCCAGTAATACTTATAATAGAAGTATCAGGTTACCCATAATTAGTCAATGTCTTCTGTCAAATGAAATAATTTCAAAGCTATTTATTTGTGTTTTAGAACTTAAAAAAAAAAAAATGCTCCTCTTGGCACTTACAAGACTTCTTTTTCCTGAGAGAGCTGATACGTTTTATTAATTTATAAAGCTGAAATGTTAGGTAGAACACCCTGATACTGTCTGTTATATGCAACAAACAAAAATGCTGATTTCTCCCGGTGTTAGAAGGGCAGACCTTGTCCTTCCTGATCTCTCAGGTTATTCGGAACAATCTTCTTCCAAGTATTCAGTCCTAACCTCCTCCTGATAATTTACTCCTTTCTGAAGTAAGATACTTAACATTAAATAGGTCAACCATGATCCACGTAAAGTTATCATAAATATTGGTTATTCAACATTTAATAAATGTTCAATTCCACCAGTGGATTCCTATTGTCAGCCACAATCTATCAGTATATTATAGTGTGCTTCTTTTCATGCACTTTGTATTCACATCTCTTCCTCTGATAGCCTCAGAAATTAGAGTTTTGAGGGTTATTGTTATTGCTATTGTTTCTTAATCAAATAAAACAGTTATATCAAAAGTTAATCAAATAAAACAGAGATATGAATATATTCTTGAAAAGTTATTCTTAAAAATGTAATATTTATCCCTGATATTTTGAATATTGACAAAATGAGTAACATTTTAATTAGCTAATCATTTCAAATGCAACTTGAACCAAATAAATACCAGTTTGGTAAAATTAATTAAGATACATAAAGTTTGAGGAAAGGAAAAATATGCTGCAGGAAAGGGATAATGTTAGAATCCAAAAATCTGTGTCATTATTTTCTAGATAATCTGTGTGCTTATGTTCCCATCTTTTACAATTCTACCCTGTTCCCTGTGGTTCATTCACATCACATGAAATTTTCATTCTAGTGTTTTATACTTCTTATCATCTACCACCATTCTTGTCATTCTTATCAAGTACTTTATTGCCTTTTTTTGTGGTTTCTACATTATTTCAACCATAATTCTTGCTAACATTTCCATGCATCTGAATAACTGGATAATATTTTCTCCCATTTTACCTGTGCACCTCCTTTCCATAAGCCATACCCTGGACCATACTATAATCCTTTGTTGCCCATCTTCAGAAGTCTTGAATGCAAATAATGCCCATGTACATTAACAGCCCCTTAGACATTTAGTTTCCCTGCTCAGGTATTCACAATTAAAATCATTCATGATTTTGTGGCTAACAATCCTTTGAAGATCTGATCTTTTTCTCATCCTCTTAAGCTACTTTATTCTTTACATTTCCTTCTTACCTGTGTTAAATTCCATGGTCTATCATGATCATTATTTCATTTAGTTTTTTTCCTTCTGTTTTTCCATGATAATCACTCTTACAAAATGTCCTTGATTTCATGATCAAGTTGGTTAAAATACCATTTGAATATTGCCTGGCAAATCTACTAGGTTCCTTTAGTAAATTAACTTTCCTACTCCTTAAACTGTTGCATTTTACCTTTTTCTTACTCAAACTTCTTTCCTTCTCACAAAAGCTAATAGCTGATTTAATATTCAAATGATACAGTATAAAGCACAAGAAAATTGAATCCGTATGCTTCTACTGCCAAAAGCTATCCTTTTTCTAACCTAGGATGTCTCCCTTTTATTGTCAAATGGAAACACCGTCAAGTGCACCCTGGACTCCATTTTCATTAACTTTCAAAATATGCTCCCTCCAGACACAGTCTTTTTTTTTAAACATCGGTATCTATCTACCAACATGAACATTATAAAAATGCTGTTTCCCAAATGATGTTCTAAGTTCCCCCAAATACAGCAACTGCAGCCACCTTCCCTGTTCCCATATAAACGTCCTTCTACTCCATTGTTTTCCAGTCCCCACACAACAAAAGTTGTCAGTGTCAACACATTCTCTCTGCACCTTCCTAGGACATACTTATTATCCTGATTTGTCCTGGCTTCACATTCATTTCAGTAGAACTATGGTTTTTAAGCTCAGGTACCTCCACATTTTCTAAACTAATATTGTTCCTTTTACCTTTATTTCTTATTTTTTAAATTGTCCCTCAAATGACCCATCTTATTCCACACTACATGGCCTATGATTACCACTGGACTAGGCTGGGTCATTATTTTGCTTCATATACTTTTCCCTTTTTCCTCTTCAGCCATGCCGACCTACATACACCCAGTTTATTAGTTTAAATATCATTATATGGATGTGCAAGTTGCTTTGTAAACATGATTTAACCAAATAATAGTACCATGCTATAGATTTCACTCTATTTCTCAGTTTTTGTATTCAACACTTTTAAAGTTCTAAACATGTTGCTATATGTCCGTTTCATTTGCTGTGACTAACAGCACTGCTGTCCACACTGTCATCTTCACACCCCGCTTCACTAGTCCTGTGGGATGATCACAAAAGTTGCCTCCATTTCCATGCACACGTGAAAGTACCGGTGCGGGGAATGGCTAGCAATCCCTGCACCATGGATGGATGAAAGATTACTCCAGACTTTGCTGTGAAAGAGAGGAGAAGGCAAGAGGGTCAACACTCAATGACAAAAACCATTTGCCCCCCTTTGCTCCCGCTTTTATTGGTCCTTCAGGATAATCACAAATCCTTGTCACTGTTTCTCAAGCATGTGTTGTGTGACAAGGGGTCTTACTGGAATTGGGATGATCAGTTTAAGGGAAAGATAAGATATGCTAATCTGCATGTTCTACTAAACATAGCCTAAGGGACAATGCTTACAACTCTTAGGCCACAGGGTGGCTGTTTGGGCTAAGAGAGCTTGGGGGAAGGCAATTACTACTGGCATTCCAAAGGCAGAGTGCTCAGGCAGGCCTCGGCATTTCCAAGGCCTATGCCCTCTTCCCAAATCTTTCATTGCCCCCAGCATCCTCTGTGTTACATTTTAGGAAGCCAGATATTATGGATGATTTCATGCTCTACATTAACCCCAACATACAGGGAAGAACATCATCATAAATGCTCTGAAATGGAACATCATGAACATTTTCTGAGTGTATTCTGAAGCATATATACTAGTGGGACATACTTAGTTCTGCTGTAAACTGCTAAATTGCTTGCCAGAATTGCCACATTAGTTACACCTCCCCCAAGTGTACATAGTTCATGATAGTTCTCACCTCTTACTATACTAATGGATATTTTGCCTTATTTGCCTTCTAAGTTTTTGCTGCTTAGGCAGTTGGGAAGTCACTTTTTTCTCTTTTCTTCTTTCTCCCTCTCCCCTTCTCTCTCTTCTCCCTCTCTCAATCTCTCTCTCTCTCTCTCTCTCAACTCCATCCACCCTCTTTCATTTCTAATTACTGAGCAAGTTGAGCAACTACTCACCATTTGGCCATTCAGATTTCCCCTTCTGTGACCTTATCTATGCCACATTTTTGTTTTTTCCCTTATGTTCTTGTGGAATTGCAGGAGGTCTTTGCATTTTTAGTTAATAAAACTTTGCCAGTTTTATAAAATAAAATGTTATTGATTAGTCTCTTATTTATTATATGTGTGTATCCTTTTCAGTCTCTAATACTAATACAATCAAGTATATCATTTTTGATATGGTGACTTTCTAGGTAAATGTATTAACAATAATGATTATAACTTTAACATTTAACATGTGTTAGCAACTTATATAAGTATTTTATATTAGTAAATTTTACCCTCAAGATAACCCTAAGGAGTTAAAGTCTATTATAATCATTATTTTAAACTTGGAAGACCAAGGCTCAAATAGTTTAAGCAATGTACCCAAAGATAAACAGCTAATAAGTGACAGTGTAGATTCAAATCTGGTTGGAACAGCTACAGATTTATCATTCAAAGACTGTATACTGCCTCTAGGAATTAAAAAACAAGTTAGAGAACACTATATATTTAGACAGAAAGTTATGAAATGGTTCTAATTCACACCAAGAACTTGAACAAGTACAGATATTTTCTTACATAGAACATGTTAATCCTACAAAATTATCAATTCTCCAGTAAACCTATAATGTAATTAATTCTAATCAAAGTTTCTGCAACATTTTTCAAGGAAATCAATGTATTTTTAAATTTATAAGGGGTGGTGGTTGCCTGGATAGCTCAGTCAGTTAAGCTCCTGTCTTTGGCTCAGGTCATGATCTCAGGGTCTTGTATTAAACCCTGTGTTGAGCTCCCTGCTCTGCAAGGAATCTGCTTCTCCCTGTCCCTCTGCCCTCTCCCCTCTTGTGCTCTCTATCTCTCTCAAGTAAATAAATAAAATCTTTTAAAAAAACGTATATGGGAAATAAAAGTTGTTTCATTCTAAAAATTATTATTTTTTAAGATTTATTTATTTGATAGAGAGAGAATATGCACAAGCAGGGGGAGGGGCAAAGCGAGAGGGAGAGAATCTCAAGCAAACTCTTCACTGAATGTGGAGCCCCATGCAGGTGTTCACTCAGTCTCAAGACCCTGAGATCATGGGGCACCTGGGTGGCTCAGTGGGTTAAGCCTCTGCCTTCAGCTCAGGTCATGATCCCAGAGTCCTGGGATCAAGTCTCTCTGCTCAGTGGGGAGCCTGCTTCCTCCTCTTCTCTCTCTCTCTCTCTGCTTACTTGTGATCTCTCTCTGTGAAATAAATAAATAGAATCTAAAAAAAAAAGACCCTGAAATCATGACCTAAGTTGAAACCAAGATTGGACGCTCAATCAGGTGAGCCACCCAGATGCCCCCAAAGCTTGTTATTTATTTATTTTTTAAAAAATTTTTAAAAATAAATTTTATTTATTTACTTGACAGAGAGAGAGATGGCAAGAGAGGGAACACGAGCAGGGGAAAAGGGAGAGGGAGAAGCAGGCTTGCCACTGAACAGGGAGACTAATGTGGGGCTCAATCCCAGGACCCTGGATCATGACCTGAGCTGAAGGGAAACACTTAATGACTGAGCCACCCAGGTGCCCCATAAGTTTGTTATTTAGATAGTCTTTTTCACCTTCAAGTTATAGTATATTCTCTACAAATTTACTCTTTTAGGGTTAAATATTGATGTTCCACATTTAGGTTTAGAACTCATTGAAAATCACCTATGTACATGTTTTAAAGGAGGACGTGGTTTAGGTTTCTCCACACCAGGAAATAATTTTTTAATCACTATCTACTAAACACTACATTGTCCATTAATTATTTGCAGTGCCCCTTCTCACCATTTATAACTCATAATTTATAAGTGGGCATATTTATATACTGTTATCTGTTCATTGTTACTATAGAATTTTACTAAATATAGGTAGAAAAATGCTTTTTAAAAAATGCCATTTTATTCATAAGTTTTAAATTCCACATGCATTTTAGAATTTTTGCTGTATAAGCTATAAGTTATAGCTTATTTATTGATGATTTTATATTTAATCTTTTCAATTCAAATGGTTTGTTTTAATTTGTTAGGTTTTCTAAGTAGTCATCATAACTCCAAGTAATGATATTATGATTTTTCCTTTTTAAACTAAATCCACTATTTCTTCTTCAGATTTTATTGCATTGTCAGGAGTTAAATTAAATGATTGAAATATTCTATACCAAGCGTAATATTTATGTCAACAATTGGGAAGAGTATGCAATTGTTACCCTACTTGAAGCTAACAAGGTAATTTGCCACAGTTCCATAGATGCTGACAGAAGACCCAATGCTACTTGATCAGAGGCACTTACAGCAATATCAATAGCAAGAAAATTAATACATTTACACTGGTTTCCTGAGTCTAGCTTTCACAGAGCAACAGAGAAACGCTGATGACAACTATAAACTGTGGATTTCTTTATAATAAAGGAACTCTGAACTTAGGGAATCCACCATTTAAAAAAAACTAAGGAAGAAAGAGAGACTTTATCTCAACCCTCAAAATTGCTTGCTGCAATTGAAACCTCCAAAAACAGTCTAGATAAAGAGCATTTAAAGAAATCTTGACTTCCTTACAAATACAGCAAGATGCATAAGGACACAATACACTAGTGAAGTATCTCCAAAGAGTTTACTATAATTTTTTGGCTTATAGTCTCTGTAAAGTTACCTTGAGTCCTTTATTAGAAATTGATATTTAACATTATAAAATGCTTTTTTGACAGCTATTAAAATTATCTGAGTTTTCTTCTTTGATATATTAATATGAGGAATAAATCTATAATAACTGATTTTGTGATGTTGAGTTCTTAAACTCTTATGTAAACTAACTTAATCATTTTATAGATATTTTAACACATCATTAAATTTGGGTATATTCTTGGGCTTTTTGAATCGCTACTCACACATTAACTGAACCTGTAATCATCATGGTTTGTATTACTTTTGACTGATTTTGGAATCATGGCTATCTTAACCTCCTAAAATGACTGACAGCTTTCTTGCTTTCCTATCTTTACAAACAACTCATATAAAATAGAGATTTTCAGTTTAATGAAATTTAGTAAAATTTAACTAGAGTTTATTTGAGATTGTGGTCTTTGATAAGATCATTATTTTCCTGAGTAGTTATAGATCTATTCAAATTTGCTCTTCCCTCTTGTACCCCTTGTGGCATTTTATATTCTTCCAGAAATTAATTTATTCCACCTAATTTTTCAAAGTTCTTTTCTTATAGTTTTTCCATGTATTTATTTATCACTTCTAATCATTTTTATGTATAGTCTTGTTCTGTTTAGAATTTTGTGTTTACTGGTGCCTTCTCTCTTATCTCTTTCCTATTTAGTCTTACCAGTTTTTTATGTCCTCATTTTATTCACTTACAAAGCAACGTTTTATAGAGTTGAAAGCTTTCTACTCTTTGAAACGGTCTTTCGTCTTGGCTTCTACATAGCCCTATAGCTGGTCATTTTCTAGATCCTCCACCCAACGTCAATGTATTGGTTCTCCCTAGAGTTTGTTTCTTGATTTCCTAATTTTGTCTTTTGATACTTTTCCTCTAACTGATCTGATTCAGCTCCCTAGCTTTACATATAACCTAGAAAAAGAAGGCTATTGAATTTACATTTTTATACTGAAGTTATCTAAACATGAGGCATTTTATTGAACTATTTGTCATACTCAATAAATAAAACTCCTCACTTAGTTCCCAATTTCAGGCCTTCCAAGTCTCAGTGAAATGGTACCACCATTCACTCACTTGCTGATCTAAAACTCTGGGCTGAATTATTATATATTTTTTTCTTAATCTTTGAATTCCAATACATCAACATGTTTTGCCATTTTTTTAAACCTACCTGTGTATTAAAGAAGTTTCTTAACTCTATCTTAATTTTTTCACCTAAGCCCAATTTTCACCTAAGCGCCAAGGCTAGATTGCTGAGATCTTCAATTAACCCCCCTTTTGGACCCACCAATCTTATAAAAGCATAGGAAATTTATCAAACCTAGAAAGGGTACTGACTGAATTAATGAATGACATTTGTATACATTATAATGTACACATTTGTATACATTATAATGAGAAAATTAGACAAGGAAAATATGTTGTCTGGTTTCAAGGTCTTCCTGACAGTATCACACATATATAGTTATAATAGCACAATGTATAATGAATGTGCTTACATTTATTTAAAATTTATAAAATTCTCACTAATATATCTATCACTGTCTTAACTTTAAAGTTGTAATCAAATTTATATATTTTCTTAAATGTATAAACTCTTAAATCCCTTTGTTCAAATTGGTAAGATTTTTCCTTTGTACATATCTCAACTTTTATTATAGCATATATTATAAAGTGCTTGCATTTATATTTATTCATATGTATACATGTCTCCACTTCAATGCAGTGTGTGTGTGTGTGTGTGTGTGTACACATAAGTTGTGACTCATTTAATCTGTATTCCCCATGATACTTACCCAGCATGGAAACTTGCACACAGCACATGTGAATTAATTTTTGTTGAATTTAAATTAATTAAAATATTGGAGATAATGGAGTGAATGTAGATTTTATTCACTATAATTTTGCTTGATAATTAAAGTGGAAGAAGGAGAAAAAGGAAAGGAATATCTAGTTAATATCCAGGACATTGTGATTTCATCATAATTTTATCCAGAATGAGGCCTCTATGTAGCATGTATGAAACAACAATTGTTTCATGATAATAAACATGGAATCATAATCAAAGAAACTAGCTATCATCATATCACTTATAACATTTAACTGACTTTACACGTTTTCTGACATGCCTGGACATATGGGCAGATACATTTTGTTTGGTAGTTTTTACTATTTAATGTGCAGAGGACTAGCTAAAAGTGAAGAATAGCTACAAAAATTGTAAACATAACTGTTATGTTGGCTTACTTGCTTGTATTTTTAGTCTTAAGAAGGGGAAGGATAAAAGAACCAGAGTTCCCTTTAGATCTTGGTTGGTAAACCAGCAACTGATCTATCTCCTTATCCTTTTAAGTAAAGTAATCCCAATTTTGTTCAGGTATCTGTTACAGACTTCAGATGAGATGGGTCTCAAACATAGCTGTATAAAATGAATCATGACTGGACAGGCACTTATGTCACCTCTTCCCTTTGACATGATTAATTTGGAAATGGGTGTGTGTCAAAATAGTGACTAACTCTTGAATTTCTGATCATTTTAAAGATTTTATTTATTTATTTGAGAGAGAGAGTGAAAAAGCACGAGATGGGGAAGGGTCAGAGGGAGAAGCAGACTCCCTGCTGAGCAGGGAGCCTGACATGGGACTTGATTCCTGGACTCCAAGATCATGACCTGAGCCAAAGGCTGTGGCTTAACCAACTGAGCCACCCAGGCGTCCTGATCATTTTTAATATAAAATAAAATATTTATCATTATTAGAGATAGCAAGTTAGGGTTTTCTGTTATTGTAGGTAAATAACTCTGCTATAATAAACGAAAGTTATTAATTAACAACTCAAGAAAAAATAGAATCTTTACTACAAAGCTGATATTTAGTCAGGGTGGGTGGACTATTAATCACTTATCTTGTAATTCCAGAATATGACAATATCTTCCTTTCTGCATACTTTCATTCTGTTACCCATTTCCTTTAAATCCCAAACTAACTTCTATCATCCAGTTTATACAACCTGAAGTTTATTATTTAAAAAAAAATAGATATCTTGTTTGTTAAGCATAACTCTGTCATTTGGTCAGTTTTACCAGATTAAGTAGCTTGCTATTTAACAAGGCCTGAAGGAATATGATCCAGGACGAATTGCAGTGGGGTAATAATAAGAGGTGACTGGGACATTCTGTACATTATAACAGCGCAACTCAAAGGACAAACACAGTCTGAGCACCAATTAACTAGGAAGAGAGTGAAAAAAAATAAAACAAGGATGGAATAACAGAGTAGATCAAGTCATTCTTATTTTGCCGAGAACCATTTCTACTTAACAAATTTCTTATCACACTTGGAATTCTTCTCTCAATAACCCTGAATCTTTGTTTTTTTGAACTTTTTAATAGCCTTTTTATGAAGAGTCTTATTCAAGGAAACTTCAGGAATTTTAAGTTTATTAAATAATTCTGTAAGCTTCTAGGTTACAGATTAATATTATTTTTATGAAAAGTAAAAAGTAATTTTTAAAGGTAAATATTATTACTTGAAGGTAACATTTTTGAAGCTCAGAAACACATAGTTAAACTTTATTTCATTCTATAAATAGTTGTGTTCCTCATACTGTTAGGCTCAATCAACCATGATAATGTATCTTATCACAGATGATTTACTTGTAATACCACTAGTAAATAGATATTTTTTCTAGTATTTCTACTTAACTGAAAAAGACATTATGGATTTTGTTCTTTTTTCTCTTCACTTTCCTTTGAAAGTCTAATCTATGTTTGTATAAAGGATGGAAAAATAGCTTACAGTTAAATGCAAATCAAATCTTTGATCCAAAACAACCCAAAGTCTGCTCTTGATTTTCAAAAGTTTAAAAACTTTGATCATGTTTGCAAATACAACATGGAAAAAGGATGCATCAGACACACATACAAGTGTTTCTTATGTCTAAAAAATAGCTTATTAAAAAGACCAAGGGGTGCCCGGGTGGCTCAGTAGTCTAAAACTAAGCTAAGCATCTGCCTTTGGCTTAGATCATGATCCCGGGATCCTGGGTTTAAGCCACAGGGAAGGCTCCCTGTTCAGCGGGGAGCCTGCTTCTCCCTCTCCTTCTGCCTGCTGCTCCCCCTGCTTGTTTGAATGCTCTCTCTCTCTCTGTCAAATAAATAAATAAAATCTTTAAAAAATAAAAAAAAGAAAAGAAAAAATAAAAATATCAAATGCATATAATAAATCATTACTATTATCACTCTAATCTGTAAAGTATAATAGAAAGTGAAAAATAATAATACTGTGTGTGTGAATACATATTCACACCTGCATAATCTCACAATTTGGTGGGTTTTTTGCCAAATAGAAAGTGAATTTTAAGTTTGCATTTATATTCTATTGACTCATTTGAATTCCATCAATTATCAGAAGACAAATTCAAACAAAATTGACCCAATAGACAGATACTGGCATAGGTTCTCTCATGAAGGAGTTAAGAACACTGACTATGTCCCGTGTGAAGCAGAGAAATGGAAGTAACCATCTCTCTTAAGCAGGTATTCTGGGAGGCTTCTTTCTCAGCAAAAGGAAGTGATTTGAAAATGAAAAATCTTCAGTAATAATGCAGAAAAGAGGAAAACCCAACTTTGCCAAAGATTCTAGATAGATAGGAAAAAAAAAATTCCTTTGAAAAATCGAAAACTCAAGCTTGCACAACTAGACTTATGCAGATATTTTTGACTTTGAAAATTATATAAATCTTTTGCTCCATGAGGAGCAAATAAAAAATGGCAGAAGTCTCCAAACTGTGGTGTCCATTTCCAAAAACAATATAAGCGAGATCTACAATGAAGATGATGGAAGATAACCTTATAGATATTTTTATATGATACACACACCTATGATTCTGTGTGTATTATATGCAAAGCCAACCTATTCTAAAGCTTTAACACACACACACACCAGTGAAAGTGGAATCTTCATGATAATTGTAATGTCATAGAAGTGTTCTTGGAAATATTTTTACCATATAGATGTTATCAGATTATTACTGCAAAAATGTTAAATCTACAAGTTTAAAATTAAATACCTTTTTCTCTAATACTCCAAAAGCAGATGATAGTGTGGGCATATCACTAGGTCCCTGCTCAAGACTCTGGATCAGGCTCAAGCAGGTGAAGGGCCCTGACCCTCAGCTTCACAGTAAGTCCACCACTAGGTTCAGTTAATGAGAATTCTTTCTTTCCTACACTAGCTAAATTTAATGATTTTTTACAGTTATATAAATAACATTTCTCAAGCCATAATGTTCAAACAGACCAAAAGGTTACTTTTCAGATTGGTAAAAAGCTCAACTATAAAACAGTGACAACACATCCTGCAACCTGCTGCTTTCTTTGCAGGGTACCTCATTAGCAAGCAGGTGAACTTAAATACTTGTATTTGAGCTTGCCAAAACACACAGGCACATTGCTTCATTCAGTTCTGATGAATTGAAATGTGGGTTTATAAAATGTCACTTCTTAATTCTATAAGATGATGAATTCCAAAGAAAGATGTTCTATCATTATTTTGTTTGTTTTAGCTAAAACAATGGCTATACAAATTACTCATGTTACTAAGCTACAGGAAGTAATTGATATTCTTTCATTAGAATAAGAAAATGTAGTACCTCTTACATGCTTGGGATTGTTCTCAATGCTAGAAGAATAAAGTAAGCAGAAAATATCCTTACTATCTTGTCATTTACACTCTGGTGGAATGAAACAGGCAAAACGGTCATTTCTGCTTTGCAAATTTTTCAGATGAAATGTTTGCATTTCTATCAACTTAGAGTTCATAAATATATTAGTGACCATAATTACCAAAAATATTATATCAAATATCACCAAAAATAATGCCCAGATTCCTCATGTAATTCAAACTGAGTTTTTCTTCATGTTTGTATGAATAGTGACAGTAAGTTTACTATACCTCTTAGATAGGGAATGTTTTTGGTAAATACTGAATTAACCAATAAATCTGATATTCTCAGGGACTAATATTATTGAAATTAATTGTCATGTTTTCAATCAATGAAAATAATAAACATATTCATTTTTTTCATTCTTTATATGCATAAAGATAAAAACTTGAGGCAGCAAAGACCAGATTAAAAATAAAACAAATGAGGAAAATGGAGAGAATGGCATCCTGTGACAATAGCAAGCAGAAAACAAAGCATAAATTTCAGCAGTGGAAACTGAGGCATGATTAATCCTTCTGGACTGTGTCTTTTCTGCTTGAGTTTTATATACATAAAATTATCAGAATAACATTATCTCGCCTCTTACATGGAACTTGAAATTTAAAGTTACTTAGCATTTGCACACTTTTTCACTGATTTTCTTTCTTTTTTTTTTTTTTTTTTTGTTAAATTTTTTAAAGATTTTATTTATTATTTGACAGGGAGATAAAGAGCACAAGTAGGCAGAGCAGCAGACAGAGGGAGAGGGAGAAGCAGGCTCTCTGCTGAGCAGGGAGCCCCATGCAGGGCTCGATCCCAGAACTCTGGGATCATGACCTGAGCTGAAGGCAGCTTAACCAACTGAGCCACCCAGGTGCCATTTTCAGTGTTTTTCTTGGGGGGAAGGTGGAAAGAGGAACTCAACTGTCCTTTTCCAGTAAATATTTCCAAACCTATTGATATGTTTAAGATACTATGGACACAATACGCTTTAGGAAATACTATGATAGAGTCTTTAGACTTTAGATAGAGTCTTTAGATGCTGATAGTATGTTATACTCTTGTAAGAACAGGGATCGTTTTAGGATTTATTTATTTAATTTATTTTAGAGAGAGAGAAAAAGAGAGTGTGTGTGTCTGTGTGTGCACATGTGCCCACACGGGGGTGGGGGAAGGAGCAGAGGAAGAGGAAGAGAGAGAATCTCAAGCAGACTCCCTGCTAAGTGTGGAGCCCAACAGAAGGCTCAACCTCACTACCCTGAGATCATGACCTGAGTTGAAATCAAGTGTTGGACATTTAACTAACTGAGCCACACAGGCACCCTAAGAGCAGTGATTTTTAATGCAGTTCATTGTTTTTCTACTGCTTTACCTGCAATATAATATACACAGTTTTCTAGAATATGATTTAAATTTTGGTATTTCTCTAACACACCAGGTCTATGTGGTATTGGAAAAATTAACTGAATTTATATTCAGAAGAGCCGATTTTCTTGCTAATGTTATTATACCAATGATTTGAATAAGTTGTTTAATTGTTCTTAGTCTTGGCTTTACCATATGCAATCCTTCATTAATTATTCTAAGCTCACAGAGTCTAAAGCCAGCAATTCATTCATTCATTCATTCATTCATTCACTTCTTAAGTGAATGTTTCTGTGGTTGTTATTGTATGAGAAACAAAGCTAGACAATGAACATAAAATATTTTTTTAACTGATATGCTTGACACTCTGATGGGATCTGAAGTTTAATGGGTAAGACATAGATTAAAATAATTGGATAAGTCCAATGGTGGGTATTTAGGAGGGCACACATTGTGTGGAGCACTGGGTGTGGTTCATAAACAATGAATTTTGGATCACTGAAAATAAAATAAAATAAAATAAAATAAAATAAAGCCTCCCCCAAAATTGCACAATTAAAAATGTAATTTGGTAAAAGCTAAGAAGAAAAACTATGCATTATTTGACAGTATATAATAGAGACCTCAATCTGAGGGTTAGGCAAGAATTCTCTCAGGTACTAACATTTCAATAGCAGATCAAACCACTTAGCTTTATGTAATTTAGGGACTTACTAGATGTGTGTCTATGTATAAAACTATAAGCTCCGTGAGGGAAGGAATTTCAGTATTTTTTGTTCACTGCTCTATCTCCCAGAGCCTAAAATAGGACATGAATGAATGGATGGGAGAAAGCATTTATTATGTTGATAAATTGGAGAATGACTTCCTGCCATTGTCGTATTATGAAACTCAATAGAAATATTTTTCTTTCAAAATTTTCACTTTTACAGAAACTTCAGATGCAAGAAATTTATTTTTAATTTATAATTCACCATCTCTTTGACATTGAGTACCTATTATTGCCAAACACTGTGTTACTAAAAAGAAAAAAACCTGTGTTTGTTTTATTCTATACTCAGAGAACACTTCACTTCTGACACCAAATGCTGACAACTTTCCACACCAAACAATGCTCTAACTCTCAGACACCAACAGAGTGTCCTACAATTCAATTACGGCTGGGACTATGGGTGTTGGCACAGACCCCACAGATTAAGGTCTCAGTTCCATAAAACTAGCTCCTATTTTAGATACCTGTGACAAATAATGAATCCCAGGTTACCCACATTTTTGTCTGACTTGACCACAAATTGCTGGTTCTCATGAACCCCTTCTTAGTCATTTATAAGAATAAGTAAATAATATGGTTAAGATGTTACATTAATAAAAGCTGCCATTGAATATCTATAAAGAATTCAGACTTTAAGTTGAAATAATTTCATTATCTCTAATTACCTCTCCCAACCTGAAAGAAAGATGTCATTTCTTTCTTCAACTATGGAAACTGAAATTATGGAAATTTGAGTAGATTATCCATGCCATACTTGGTAAATCTGGTGGTCTGGACTTGATTGTCTATTAGTTTCTCTTTAGACTTCTTTTATATCTATGCTATTTAGAAGTGTGTTGCTTATTCTCCAAATATTTTAGGATTTTCCAAGTATCTTTCTGCTATAGATGTCTAGTTTAATTCCACTGTGTTCTGAGAATATTCTTTGTATGGCTTCTTTCTTTCTTTCTTTCTTTCTTTCTTTCTTTCTTTCTTTCTTTCTTTCTTTCTTTCTTTTTAATTTGTTAAGATGTATTTGAAGGCCAGCATGCAGTTTATTCTGGTGAATGTTTCACAAGTACCTGAGAAAATTGTATGTTCTGCTGTTGTTGGATGAAATGTTCTATAAATGTCAATTAGGTCCAGTTGATTGATGGTGCTGTTCAGTTCAACTATATCCTCACTGATTTTCTGCCTTCTGAATCTGTCAATTACTGAAAGAAGGCTGTTAAAATCTCCAACTATAATAGTGGATTTAACTATTTCTCCTTGCAGTTTGTCTTAGTTTGTGCTACCATAACAAAATACCATAGAGGTGAGCAGCTTAAACAAAAGAAATTTACTTTCTCACATAGTCTTAGGGCTAAAAGTCTGAGATCAAGGTATTTGCAGGCTTGTTTATTTGTTAGTTTATTTTGTTTGGTTGTTTTCCTGTGGCCTATATCCTTGGCATGGAGGTGGCTATCTTCTCCCCTCATCTTCTCATGGTCTCTCCTCTGTGTGCATCCATGTCTTAATCTCCTCTTCTTATAGAGATACCAGTTCTATTGCATTAGAGCCCACACTAATGACCTCATTATAACATAGCAATTACATCTATGAAGACTTTATCTTCAAATATAGTTACATTGTAAGGCGCTGGGGGTTAGGACTTCAACATATAAATGGGGGAGGGGGGATTTTGGTTTAGATCACAGCACAACTTTATCAGTTTTTGCTTCACATATTCTCATCCTCTTTTGTTAGATGCATACACATTAAGGATTGGTATGTCCTTACAAAATTCTGATTATGTAATATTTCTCTTTATCCCTGAACATTTTTGCTTTTCTGAAATCTCCCTGCTTTGTCTGAAATTAATATAGCTAACTTTAGATTTCTTATGGTTAATGTTAAAATGGCATGAATTTGTCTATTATTTTACTCTTAATATGTCTATGTCTTTATATTTAAAGTGGGTGTCCTATACTCTTAACTATAGAGAACAAGCTGGTGATTACCAGAGGGGAGGTGGGGAAGATGGGTTAAATAGGTAGTGGGGATTAAGGAATGCATTTGTTGGGATGAGAACAAGGTGTTGTATGGAATTGTTGAATCACTATATTGTATACCTGAAACTAATATACTTTATGGTAACTAGCTGGAATTTAAATAAAAACTTAAAAAAAATAAAGTGGTTTCCCTATAGAGAACAGAAGGTGGGTCTTGATATTTGTCAACTTTTTTTTTAAATTAGTGAATTTAGACCATTTACATTCAGACTGATTTTTGAGTTGGAGGAGTTAAGATGACAGAGGACTAGAAGGACCTTAAGTTTGCCTTGTCTCTCAAACACAATCTTGAGAAAGAAAAGCAAAGCAGAAGGCATCACAATTCCAGTTTTCAAGCTATATTACAAAGCTGTAGTCATCAACGTAGTATAGTATTGGCACAAAAACAGACACATAGATCAATGGAACAGAATAGAGAATCCAGAAATGGACTCTCAACTCTATGGTCAACTAATCCTTGACAAAGCAAGAAAGAATATCCAATGGAAAAAGGACAGTCTCGTCAACAAATGGTGTTGGGAAAACTAGACAACAACATGGAAAAGAATGAAACTGGACCACGTTCTTACACTATACACAAAAGTAAATTCAAATTGGATGAAAGAACTAAATGTGAGACAAGAATCCATCAAAATCCTAGAGAACAACATAGGCAGCAACCTCTTTTGACCATGGCCATAGCAACTTCTTGCTAGACATGTCTCTGGAGACAAGAGAAACAAAAGCAAAAATGAACTACTGGGACTTCATCAAGATAAAAAGCTTCTGCACAGCAAAGAAAACACTCAACAAAACTAAAAGGCAGCTTATGGAATGGGAGAAGATATTTGCAAATTACCTATCCGATGAAGGGTTAGTATCAAAAATCTATAAAGAACTTACCAAATTCAACACCCAAGACCAAATAATCCAGTTAAGAAATGGGCAAAAGACATTAGTAGACATTTTTCCCAAAGAAGACATCCAGATGGCCAAAAGACACATGAAAAGATGCTCAACATCACTCATCATCAGGGAAATACAAATCAAAACCACAATGAGATACCACCGCACATCTACCAGAATGGCTGAAATTAACAACACAGGAAATAACAGATGCTGGCAAAGATGTAGAGAAAGGGGGACCCTCTTGCCTTGTTGGTGGGAATGCAGCCACTCTGGAAAACAATATGGAGGTTCCTCAAAAAGTTAAAAATAGAACTACCCTGTGACTCCACAATTGTACTACTAGGTATTTACTCAAAGGATACAAAAATACTGATTCAAAGGGGCACATTCACCCTGATATTTATAGCAGTGTTATCAACAACAGCCAAATAATGGAAAGAGCCTAAATGCCCATCAACTGATGAATAGATAAAGAAGAGGTATCTATGCAAGGAATATTACTCAGCTATCAAAAAGAATGAAATCTTCCATTTGCAACAGCCTAGATAGAGCTAGAGTGTATTATATTAAGCAAAATAAGTCAGTTAGAGAAAGACAAATACCATATGATTTCACTCCTATGTGGAGTTTAAGAAACAAAATAGAGGAACATAAGGGAAGGGGGAAAAAAGAGAAAGAGTAAAAGAGAGAGACAAACCATAAGAGACTCTTAATTATAGAGAACAAACTGAGGGTTGATGAGGGGGACATCAGCAAGAGACAAATGGGAGGTAGGTATTAAAGAGAGTATTTGTTGTGTTGAGCACTTGATGTTACATGTAAGTGATGAATCACTGCATTCTACTCCTGAAACCAGTATTGTACCACATATTAACTAACTAGAATTAAATAAAAATTTGAAAAAAGAAAAAAAATAAAGTGATTGTTGACTTGTTGGATTATTATCTACCATGTTTGTGACCATTTTGTACCTGTTGAATTTATTCTTTTTGGTTTTTTCTCTTGTTTTTACCGAATTTTTATATGATTTTATTTTCTCTCCTTTCAGCACATCGAATATATTTTTTTAATTTTTTTTTGTTTAATTTCTTTTCAGTGTAACAGAATTCATTGTTTATGCACCACACCCAGTGCTCCATGCAATATGCGCCCTCCATAATACCCACCACCAGGCTCCCCCAACCTCAGATTGTTTTTCAGAGTCCATAGTCTCTCATGTTTCATCTCCCCCTCCAATTTCCCTCAACTCCCGTCTCCTCTCCATCTCCCCATGTCCTCCATGTTATTTGTTATGCTCCACAAATAAATGAAGCCATATGATAATTGACTCTCTCTGCTTGACTTATTTCACTCAGCATAATCTCTTCCATTCCTGTCCATGTTGCTACAAAAGTTGGGTATTCATCCTTTCTGATGGAGGCATAATACTCCAGAGTGTATATGGATCACATCTTCCTTATCCATTCGTCCATTGAAAGGCATCTTGGTTCTTTCTACAGTTTGGCGACCGTGGCCATTGCTGCTATAAACATTGGGGTACAGATGGCCCTTATTTTCACTATACATCTGTATCTTTGGGGTAAATACCCAGTAGGTATTTACAGGGTCATAGGGAAGCTCTATTTTTAATTTCTTGAGGAATCTCCACACTGTTCTCCAAAGTGGCTGCACCAACTTGCATTCCCACCAACAGTGTTAAGAGTGTTCCCCTTTCTCCACATCCTCTCCAACACAGTTGTTTCCTGTCTTGCTAATTTTGGCCATTCTTACTGGTGTAAGGTGGTATCTCAATGTGGTTTTAATTTGAATCTCCTTGATGGCTAGTGATGATGAACATTTTATAATTTTAGTGATTGTTTCTAAATGTTCAATACATATCTACAAGTAATCTAAATCCACTTTCAAATGACACTATATCACTTCACAGGGAGTATAGGTAGCTTATAACTGAATGTTTCCATACCTTACTTACTAAGTGTCATTCATTTCACTAACTTCTAAGTTATAATCCCCTAATACATTGTTTTATTATCATTTTGAATTGTTATTTTTTGAGCATCAGAAGAAAAGTTCTAAATGTGTCTTACTTGTATTTATTCCTTCTCTAATGCTCTCTCTCTCTCTCTCTTTTTTTTTTTTTAATGTAGATAAGAGTTTCTGACGCATTATTTTCATCCTCTATGAAGAATGGGTTTTAACATTTCTTGCAAGTCTGGTCTGTTGGCATCAAATTCCCTCATTTTTTTGTTTGTCTGAAAATGTATTTTTCTCCTTTACATTTGAAGGGTAATTTCACTGCATAGAAAATCCTAAATTGATGAATTTTCTTCTTTCAACACTTTATCTCTTTTTGCTTACATGACTTTGAAGCAAATTACAGTTTAATTATTATTGTCTTCTGTAGGTAAGATCTCTCTCCAATCACCAGCTTCTTTCAGGATTTTCATTTTGTCTTTGTTTTTTCTGAAGTTTGATTATGGTATGCCTAGTGTAGATTTTTGGTTCTGAATTCTGCTTTGTGTTGTCTAAATTCCTGAATTTGTAGCTTAGTGTTGGTTGTCAATTTTGGAAAATTCTCACCAATTATTACAGCAAATATTTCTGTTACTCCCTTCTCTCTTCTCCTTTTAGTATTTATATTATGCATACATTACACATTTTGTAACTTTTCTCACACTTCTTGAATAGTCCATGCTTTATTTTTCTTTCTTATCTTTATTTTTGCCCATTAGTTCTGGAAACTTTTATTGACATATCTTCAAACTCACTGATTCTTTCCACAGCTGTGTCTTATCTATGGAAGATCCAATCAAAGCAATTCTTCATTCCTTTTATGGTGTTTACTTTCTAGCATTCGCTTTTGATTTTTTCTCAAAGTTTCCTTTATTCTGCTTACATTGCATATCTGTTCTTGGATGTCATCCACTATTTCTAGTAGAGAATATAGCTATTATCATTGTTTTTTTAAAATTCCAGGTCTGATAACTACAAAATCTCTGCCTCATATTAGTGTATTTCTAATGTTTGCTTTATCTCTTTTGACTGTGTTTTCCTTGAATTTTACCATGCCTTGTAATTTCTTGTTGAAAGTTGGACATGATATTGTTTAATAGAAAAGGAGATAAAGAAGTTTTTAATATGAGGTTTTATATTTATTTTTAATATATAAATATATTTATATTGAGTTAGGTTGTGTTTAATATTTAATGTGGCTGTAGGTGTCAGAGGCTTCATTCCTTTAATGTCTTTATGGTTCCATTGTTGCCTTTGGGTCCATTTAGAAATTTCTTAAATAAAGTCAGTTTTTAACAGGTTTTCCAGTTGTAATCCGTTGTTATACTGGAGTACTATTGATAAGGTGTCAAAGTATTAAGGAGAGGAAGTATTCTATAACCACATGATTAAATCTTAGTTTTTAAGGGCAAGAGTCCCTGGGCTGTGATCTGCTGAAGAGTTTCTTATCACATTTTTCTCTCCACATGTTTAACAGAAAGGGTAGGAAGGCTCAAGTTGTATAACTGCCCTATTCCTACAAAATATTAGATTCTAGTAAAGCAGCTTCCCCCAGAGCAGGACTTTCCTACTGAGAGCAGAATGTTCTGGACATACATCAATGTGGTTACTTTTCTCCTCTACCTACTAAAAGCAAGAAGCAATTTTTCTCAAGTCATCAAAATGAGAAGCTGATGGGCTCTTAGAAATAAAACCCATGACAATGTGCAAGTGACCAAAGGCCTGTTCTTCCAGGTGTTTTTAACTCTCAAGCTAGTTCAGGCTCAGCCTATGTATTATCAGTCAATCACCAAGTTTTCTTACCCCTTATTGACCCTAGTGGCTTCTACTCCAAGTATGTTATGATCCTCTGTATTTGAATTTTTTTAGTTTTCAGAACATCTGTTTGCCCTGTCACCTCGGTTCTCTGGTAGATTTAATAAGAGTTTAATTTTAATTTATTCAGTCTTTTGTTTATTTCAAGTTTGGGAGTGACAGCATCTGGGCTCTTTATATGTTGAAGCAGAAACCAGAAGTGGTGAGAGCCTATTTCAGATGCCCATATTTTTCCCAGCTATATCCAAATTTCAAAGGGATAGCATGTGTTGGGTTGAAGGGAAAAGAGGGAGTTTTGTAACCATCCAGACAATCAGTGATGAGAACATAAATTAAGGAGCAGAAGTTTTCACTATTGTCAGAACACCAAAGTAAGTGGTAAGTACATGGCTAAACAATTTGCGTATCTCAAGTTTGAGATTAATGCAAACAGGAAACCATTTTCCAGGTTATATCATATTCATTGAGAATTTGATTCATAGATCCTTATCAATATGTATGTGGTTGTTAACTCAGATGCCAAATAATAGGATTTTTTTTAAGTAAGCTCACTTAAATTATACTTTTTGAAAAAAAATTCTAAATTATTAAATTCAGGTAGTATATAGATGGACAGTGACAGAATGTACTAATATATGAGGTTGCACTAGGCCTGATCTGAAGGTTTCAGTGGTTCTGACAAAAACTGTTAAAAGTGTGCATGGAATTTAAAGAGGAAACATAAAGAGGAAATTTATCACCATTATTCCAATTATTCAATGTATATATTTTTAGGTAATTGAGTTCTCTACCATGATAACAATTCCTATTATTATTTTTATACAAAGTTTATATGAGCCACTTTTATCAAAATATTTTATTTCTTTCTTAAAACATCTGATATCCTTGGGGCACCTGAGTGGCTCAGTGGGTTAAAGCTTTCAACTCAGGTCATGATCCCAGAGTCCTGGGGTCGAGCCCCGCATCAGGCTCTCTGCTCTGCAGGGAGCCTGCTTCCCTTCCTCTTTCTCTGCCTGCCTCTGCCTACTTGTGATCTCTCTCTCTGTCAAATAAATAAAATATTTAAAAACAAAACAAAACAAAAAATCTGATATCCTCATTTACATGTATTAAAGATGGCTTAATTTCTCAAGTAATTTTTTTTAAGGACTATGGCTTTGCTACTATATTGTACCATAATTTCAGTTTCTGGGATCCTTTTCTAAAATGACCTCCTATATTTTTGGAATTTCATGCAGTAGAAATTCAATCTGGCATTCTTTATTGAGGAAATTTACTCACTGCAGGGGCTTTTGTAATCTTGAAACTTTGTTTCTTAGTTAGAAAATAATTCGCTATATACTTAATCTGAAATGCTATGTAAGAAAATGCCAAGTGTTATATTTACTTATCTTCTAAATATATATAGAATTTATTGGTAAGGAGAACTTCTAAATTGAAAGATTTGAGAGTTATTTGTCTTTTTAAAACCTTTGATTTTTGGGCGCCTGGGTGGCTCAGTGTGTTAAAGCCTCTGCCTTTGGCTCAGGTCATGATCTCAGGGTCCTGGGATCGAGCCCGTCATTGGGCTCTCTGCTCAGCAGGGAGCCTGCCTCCCCACCTCTCTCTGCCTGCCTCTTTGCCTACTTGTGATCTCTCTTTATGTGTCAAATAAATAAATAAATTCTTAAAAAAAAAAACCTTTGATTTTTAACATGAATATCTATCTATCTATGATATATATGTTTTTAAAAATCTGTGCTACAAATATATTACACGTTGGTATGCAAAATTCAGGGATCTAAAGAATACCAGTCACATACTATCCATCTCTGAATATCTCTCCAGAATTTGACTTGATATAAGCTATAATGATCAACATTACATAAGAAACTTTCTTTTAGCTTTGTCTCCCCAAGTTAAATTCAGTGATCACAGCTATGGCACTCATAATCCTCACAATAATTCAAAAACAGCAACGAATACTTATTTTTTCTTAAGTATTTCCATAGTCATGTAGAAGGATTCTTTGTAATAAAGGAATAAAGACTAAACCAAGCTACAGTATTTAAGAGCTCATATCAAGAAGAATATGAAACCATATAGTGAAACCACAATTATCAGTATTAAAAGCTTAAAAATTATAAGTTCAGTATTGTATAAGAATCATGTTTAGGTCAGTGGTGTATAAGGATTAATAAAAGAATATGGTTAGGCCTTATTACTTTATTTTATTTAATTTATTTTTTGGATCCCTGAAATGGACATTATTGATATAAAGTGCATGTTCAATTTTATATCTTTTGGCATATGCTGCCAGTTAATGCTCTAGAACTATGGGATCAATATAGCTAGATGTATAAAAGACTATTCATTCTGTTGAAGTACTGTCTTTACAGTACTTCATTTTTTAAAGTCAAATAGGGAGAGAATATCATCACATTATTTCTTAATTTGTATATTTTAATACTAACAAGGTTATTCCTTTCTTATAACTTATAGTTTATTTTATTTTATTTTTAAAGAAATCCATTCATTTCCATGTAATGTCAGTTTATAGATATTTTCATTACTTGTAAAAGATTTTTATATGTTGAAGTTCTTCATCTTGTCTTGGGATATAAATTTTAAATACCACAGTACATTCCATCTAATAAATTTATTGGGATAAATACTGAAAATTAAACAAAAAAAGAGACTCTAGTGAAATGAAACTGTAAACAAAACACTAGAGTTGATCAATAAAATAAATTTTAACAAACCAGTTTACAAAAAGTCAGATTTATTAAGTGAAGAGATGGAAAAAATGCAAATACTAAATGATAATGGTAAGAAAACTGAAAGGGCTTTATTAATGTTATACAAAGTAATATTTGGGAAAAGAAATTACAATGACAAAAAGTTCATTCTTCAAGAAGAAACAATTGTATAAATATGTATATATGCATATGTATACACTTATGAACATATATTCAAAATAAAGGAAGTAAAACACACAAATAAAAGGAAAGTAAGATATTTAAAATTGTAGTTGGTGATACTATCATTCCTTTCTCAGTAATTGGTTGAAGCAGTCAAAAAAGCATATCTTAATGCTTAATAGAAAGCTAGAATAAGTTTCTCAACCAATTTGTATACAAAAGATGGTTGTTTTTCTTTTTTATCCACCATGAAAATTTCCACATTTTAATTAGTTTATCAATTTACATTTAATGTAATGATCAATAAAGTGATACTCAATATGGTTAAGTTTAAAAATATTAACCTTTGATGTGTTTTCTATTTATTCCTTTCTGTATTCCTAATTTCTTCATTCCCTATTTTGGATTAGTTGAGAAGCTTCTGATTTTCCATTTTTATCTCTTAATTGACTTACTAATTATAGCTCTTTTTTTCATTGTCACTTTTCAATTTATAATATGTCATTTTAACATTGCAGTCCATGTTAAATTTATATTATATCAGTTCATGTGTAATTTGTACATTATACACGTATTATAACATTAATTTTGCATGTCCCTGCATGTTTTCCTGCACTGGGGTCTGAGAAATCATGTATATCTATGCTTTTTATATTGGTCTCAGCCTATTCCTACTAATGCCTTCAGCCAGGAATGGGAGGTACTCACCAGGGCTCATACTACTTGGGGCAGCCCCCACAGACATTTCCTCAACCAGAGCCAATTTTGTGGACCAGCTGGCCTTTGTGGTTCTTATGATTGCAAGATGCACCTCAGCAACAACCATTAAGAAACTTGGAAGGAACAAGGTTTATTAATCACAAATCCTGGAGGGTACATGACATGCCCAAGGGCCACACAGAGAGATTGAGAATAGAGACAGAGAGTGTACTAATGCACAGAGAGCTCTGCCTTTATGAGCATTCAAGAACAGTGTGCCCAGGGTTTCAAGGGTTCCTTAGGTTATGTTTGCCTTTCTTCATTCTTTTATTTTTCTGTTGTACAACCTCCATCACTCCCATTGTCCTATCTTCAAGTTCATAGATTCTTCTGCCTGCTCAAAGTTACCTTTGAATTTCTCATGAATTTTTCATTTCAGTTACTATATATTTCAACTATAGACTCTTTTTTTGGCTTTTATTTTTTTAACTTCTTGATTTTTTCAATTTATCCATACATCATTTTTCTGACTTGTTCCTCACCTTACTTTAGTTCTTCAAGCATATTTAAGGTCTTGTTTTAAGTGTTTGTCTAGTAAATCTGCCATCACAGCTTTTTCAAGGACAGTTTCTGTTGATTTATTTTTTTGCCTTTGAATATGCTGTAGTTTCCTGTTTCTGTCTTTTACTTTGTTTTTTCCTATTTTCTTGTGATTTTTGTTGTTATTGTTGAAAAATAGACTTTTGAATCTAATAATGTGGTAACTCTAGAAATTAGATTCTCTTGCTTTTCCCATCATTTGTTCCTTTTTGATACTGTTTTTGCTTTTCTGATTCTTATAGGCCACTTCTATGCTGATAATCAACCTGGTGTATAAATTTAAGGTCTTTTCAGGTCTTTCCTGGAAGACATCGTGGACATCCAGGACATCGTGGTTCATTTTCTAATTTTCTTCATGTGTGCTGTTATTTTTTCAATGTCTAAGTCTTTAATTTTTGGCTCCCAAATGGGGAAAAAGAAATAAATAAAAAGGGGAGGCAAGGGTACTGGCCCTTTAAGTTCCCTGCAAGTGTTTTCAGCCAAAGGAAGGGAGAGCTTACAATTAACTGCAGGGGAGACATATCAAAAATGGCCACCAGCCTCTTTGTCTGCATTTCTGTAACCAGAATCAGCAACTGATGATCAGAGCACAGATCTCTGATATTTGAAGAATGGGATCCTTTTACCCCGACTTAGCTCCTTCAGACCATGTGGTGGATGTTCCAGAAGTACATGTACAGATGTCTGCCATAGGGCTGGGGGATTGAGGAAAGATAGCCACTACTGTGCTAAGAACTGAAATTGACTGAAATTACAAAATCGACCACTCTTTACCATCCAACTCTCTCTCTGGAAGTTGCAAACCTTCAATACATTACAGAATTCCAACATATTTACTTCAAACATATCCCACCAGTGCAATTTTCCCTATGTGAGGAAACAGATTCTTGGCATTTCCTATACCACTATCTTTCCCAAATTATCCAATGTTATTTTATTTTAAAGAGGGTTAAATTTTGGTTCTACAGGCTGTTAATTTATGTACGGATCTTCTAAGTGTGGAAAAATTATAGTGGTAAATAAGGGTGACTGAAAATCAGAAGCAAAGGTGGAAGCTTTTATTTCCAGGCAATATTTATAAAAATAAGATATCTAATATTTTAATAATCATGAACAGAATGCCTTATATTTTCTGATTTATGTGCATAATGCATTGTAGAGAACATGGTGGATTATAAGAAGCATTGATTATTATTTCCTGTTTTGGAGCTATATTTTTTAAGTATTTTGCAGTTTATATTCTTCATTTGTAGAATGGGAAAGATAATGTATCATTAAATAATACTATATAATTAAAATGTTCTAAAAACTATAAATTCTTAGAGAAAAAAAATATTTTAATCTTTATAAACCAGCATGGATTATATATACAAGAAGATCATGAATAAAAAAACAATTTACCACCTTCCAGAAAACAATGTTTAGAATTACATATTTTGTAACTTAGTAGTAATTATTTATGTAAATGTCAGAGTCTCAATTTTGATGAAAATGCATCTTAATGTTCATTTGTTTTTCTAAATATTCATGAAAGTGAATGAAAAGTATATTTACTTATTTGTTATCCATGAAAATAGAAGTTAACATCGATTTTAAAACATCATAGGTAGGGTACCTGGGTGGCTCAGTGGGTTAAGCCTCTGCCTTCAGCTCAGGTCATGATCTCAGAGTTCTGGGATCGAGTCCCACATCAGGCTCTCTGCTTGGCAGGGAGCCTGCTTCCTCCTCCTCTCTCTCTCTCTCCTCTCTTTCTCTCTCTGTGCCTACTCGTGATCTCTCTCTGTCAAATAAATAAAATCTTTAAAAAAAATAAAATAAAACATCATAGGTAAATCATTTAATCTGTTTTACCCTTCATTCTCTGTATCGGCTCAGACTGAATGGGACCACCATGACCTCTCTGTATATGATGTTTTTTTAAAAGATTTTATTTATTTATTTGACAGAGAGAGAGAGATCATAAGTAGGCAGAGAGGCAGGTAGAGAGAGAGAATGAGAGGAGAAAGCAGGGTCCCCACTAAGCAGAGAGCCCGACACGGGGCTGGATCCCAGGACCCCGGGATCATGACCCGAGCTGAAGGCAGAGGCCTTAACTAACACTGAGCCAGCCAGGTGCCCCTCTGTATATGATTTTTAATATCCTATGTGTATTAGCTAATGGAGTAAAACTTTTGATCCTTGTAATCTCGTAATTTGAGAATTAATGATATAATTACTTGAATAGACTATTCAAAGAGATGACATAGTAAAATATGTAAAAATATGTAAAATATCTCAATATATTTTGAGGACCATAAATGTAATTAAACGTAGGAATTCTGACATTAAAGATATGTATAGTATTTTTGTCAGTTATTCCACATAACTTCCTAATACAGAATTACATGCCATCAAATTAGGGCTAACTCTGGACTAGATTCTGAAGTAATGTGAAGACTAGTGAAAATTAAAAAAAAAAAAAAAGAAATATTAGTACATCATTATAAATTGTAGAGTTAACTAAATGAGAACATTTTCATTTATCATGGGATAACTTGACCAAAACCAGCAAATTCTATAATCCCCACAGAAATCATGAAACAGGGAAAGAAATCCATAAAGATGAATCAAATAATATAAAATTTTTCTAGGACTCTATTGGAGATAGAGTCTCCTATTAGAGATAGGACTCTATTGGAGATAGAGTAATTTCACTTAACTAATTTTCTATGCCAGCATAGAAAATTAGATAAGTGAAATTACCAACTGTGGGTAAAGGAAATATAAGTCTTCAGGAAAAGAGAGATGACATTGATGGAGTTACTTTAATTCTATGAGTTGGTGATTTCTATGGATATCCATTTTACTAATTAAACCAATTTTTCTCTTGCAAATAGTTTTTAGATCTAATTCCTGTATTTTTGTCATATGGTTTGATGAAAGCACAACTGAAATGAAGATTTACCAGTTGAACAACAAATTAGGGAATGAAAAATGGATGGGAGAGGGGTAGGAAAACAACCTAACAAGAACAGTAGTAGAAAAAAAGACAAGAAAAGGAAGCAGTAATGTCAGAAAGGATTATGGATCAAATCTTTGGTTTTTAGTAACTGATTTGGGTAGTCAGGGAAATATTCATAAGTATTTGTAGAATAATAGTGACACATAGCTTCATGTATGCTCAATTACCTTGTTTATGGAACTTTGTAATTGAGAATGCTTGAATATCTTAATCTATGCTAAAGATATTCATCATTAATATTTGATTTTCTCTTAATTAAAAAAATTAAACTAAAATGAAAAATACATCTATGTAATTTAATTGTGCACACTTATGTAATATGTAATTAAACATCTGTTTTTTTGAAAGCAATAAGAAAAATGATACAAAATAAGTCCTTAGCTAAGATAGTACTATTTTAAAAAATCAATTATTCTCTGAAACACAGCAAGCTGCTTTTCAGAAATTACAACAAAGCAAACTGCTGGTAACCATCCTACTGTATATCCATTTCTCAAAATAGTACAAGCACTTTCACAAAAAAAGCCAAGTCATTCATTATAAAATGCCCCCAAGGCATAGATTTTCTCCAAGCAAGCTTCTCATTTTTTCCTTTGCAAAGAAAATCAATTTCAAAAAAAAAATAAGGAGAAATGTTTAGCAAGAACAATGCAGTTGCTTTAAGTATATGTACTGACTATACTGTGTATAAACATACGGATATTTGAATACTATTTATACTTGTAATTTAAGCAGTTGAACAGATATTTTTACTGAGTGTTTAAATGCATAGAACATTTGCAATAGCACTCATTGTGTACCATAACCATATACTGCAAACAAAATTCATATAATAATAACATTTTAAGCTTTTCAAATAATAATTATTCAAATTTTGTATTTAAGTACAAGTGTGTTATGAAAATGAATGATTTAATAAGATGACATGTTATAATAGATTCTCCTCAAGCTACATAACCTTCAGAATATCTGAAATCTTCTTTTAAGTATTAGCATTTCCAAATAAGCACTTTGTTCTTTTAGTAGTGAAACAAAGAATTATTTTAGCACCTGTTGACAGTTATTGCAATTTATATTTTACAGTTTCACAGATATGGAATTCAGAAAAATACATTTTTACCTAAGCATTTGGACAAAGTTGGACAAATGAAAGGCTCATTAGGTGAGTGCTGCAGTCTTATGAGAAATTACTTGTCCTTCGGGTACCTGGGTGGCTCAGTCACCTAAGCGTCTGCTTTCAGCTCAGGTAATGATCCCAGGATTCTGGGATATAGCTCCATGTGGGCTCCCTGCTCAGTGGAGAGTGTGCTTCTCCCTCTCCTTGTGCCTCTCCCTCTGCTCATGCTCTCTCTTTCTCTCAAATAAATAAATAAAATCTTAGGGAAAAAAAAAAAAGGAAGTTACTTGTCCTGGTATGTAACTTAGCTCCTATCAAACAGCACATTCTGGATAGTAAGTAAGACATGTTGGATACTCCCTTCCCAGGGAGCTTGTCTCCTCTTTGCACAGTACTCAATTACATATTTTAAATCATATAAAAATTCTAATTATTCAGTTTGGGATTAGTAAACACAATTTTCCTATTCTTTCAAGTCATAAAACTTTTTCCTTTGAGTATTAGAAGAAATAATCAAGAATAGCCCATGATCTTCCGGCACAGCAGAAAGCCTGCTTCTGCTTCTCCTTCTGCTGCTCTCCCTGCTTGTTCTCCCTCTCTCTCTCTCCAATAAATAAATAAAATATTTTAAAAATAGCCCGTGATATGACAAAACTATTGGTAATCTTAAGTGTTGATTCATGTATAAGAGTAGTCTAGCTTTGGAGATCTGATTTTTTTGTTGTTGTTTTTATTGTTGTTTTTGGTTTGATTTTTGGTTTTTGGAACACTAGGAATGAACACCTACAGTGAACTTACCTACTGTTATAGACTTCTATCATACTTGTTCCAGTGGGCTGAATCTCTAGGTATATACTTCTGATTATTATATGTGTAGACATGTTCTCTGATGAATACATTTAATATAAACAAAATAAAAGTAAAATAAATGCAAAATGAACAAATTCTTCTTAGGTTCTTTTTCCTTAGTTCTACCAAGTTTTTGAAAACAAAATTAATTTATGAACATTTAACAAATATATAGGTATATTAAAATTGTATAAAGATGACCTCATTCTTATTTACATTTTTAAAATAGCTTCAGGTGTATATTTGAAGCTCAATATAATAAGGGGAAGTACGTATTGGCAGAGATTACTTCCAAATTAGATAGGAGAAGCTTAGGCTTAGGTCTTGAGACTTCTTAAAAATCACAGAGCTCTCTAAATTAGCCCTATCCTCAATACTAATAATTTATTTATCACCCTATTCCCTGTAGGTTATGTTTTACTATAAAGGGAGAAAACTGAACTTAATCTTTTGCATTTATACTGCATTAGAACTTTAAAAAATGTGAAGAAAACATACTTGGTTCTATGTATTTGGGAAAAGCAGTAACTATTTTCCACTGTAGGCATTTTTTTTTAATTTTATTTTTTATAAACATATATTTTTATCCCCAGGGGTACAGGTCTGCGAATCGCCAGGTTTACACACTTCACAGCACTCACCATAGCACATACCCTCCCCAATGTCCATAACCCCACCCCCCCTCTCCCAACCCCCCTCCCCCCATCAACCCTCAGTTTGTTTTGTGAGATTAAGAGTCACTTATGGTTTGTCTCCCTCCCAATCCCATCTTGTTTCATTTATTCTTCTCCTACCCCCTTAACCCCCCATGTTGCATCTCCTCTCCCTCATATCAGGGAGATCATATGATAGTTGTCTTTCTCCGATTCACTGTAGGCATTTTTAAGTGATACTGCATATAACAAGTTCAAGAAATCCATTTGATGTTGTTTATGTCAGAATTTCTGTAATTAATCAGAGGGCATGTAATAAAGAGTTCGACTCCATATTTGATGTTTGTTGGCTGACAGATTTCAAGCCCTGCAATGACCCCTTTCTCCTCTGCCCCACATCTGGGGAGGCCTGGATGCTCCCTCCTTTGCACTGGTGAGAGTCTCAAATTACGAAGGCTCTGGCTGTCCTGAATAGAAATCCTCTCCCAGGATCTACTCTAAAACTGACATAAAACTCCAAATTAGTTTTACCTCTCCACAGAAACCTCATTATGTATATGGAACTTTTCATACTTTTTTGGTACATGTGTAAAATCCTTAGCATTGCTCTGAACCAAATTTTGAAGGAGAGGTTTATCTTCCCTCTGTTTAGTGTCCAGGGCAGTACATTATGTACAAAACTCCTATTAACATCCAAATGATCAATAACAGCTTGTAAAGCTCAGAGAATCACTGGTGTGTATATGTCAATCTCTCTCTCTCTCTCTCTCTCTCTATATATATATATATATATATTTTTTTTTTTTTTTGCTTGTAAAGAGAATATAAATTAGTTAAGTTTATAATCCTCCTAGAGTTAGTGAGTGAGTGTAGGCAAGGAAAATAGCATCGTTTTGGATATATGAGTTTTGGTAGATTTAATAAAAATCAATCTGATGTTCTTAGTCACGTTTGATTTCACATTCATAGATTAGTTACACCCATCCCCATTGACTTATATTTCATATATTTGTAGTCATTGTGGATCATTTAGTCACTATGGATTAAATGCTGTTAATATTTGAGTGCATCACTGTAACATAAAATACTCTATGTAAAAGAAAAAATGTTGAGTATACTTTGTACAGCTCTAAGAAAAAATCCAAGCCTGTTGGCTCTATCAGTGACATGACTTTCCAATGTCAATCAATTAACATAGTGTAAAGTACTTAACCAGTAAATAAATTAATCCAGACCTCAGATGGATGTCTTTGTTGCAAATAATAGAGATGGTATTTATGCTAAGTTTTATAGCTATTTATCTTCCCTTGGATTTCTGATTATTCATACATTATTTGCTTTGTGTAAAGGTATTCTGTACTACAGGTATCACTCCAGAAGTAGAATTATCTATAATCTAGGTGATAGCACAATAATTCTGGAATGTATCACTGTGTTTGTTAAAGTTATATCAAAAAAACGAGAGAAAATAAAGTCCTATCACTTAAGGGAAATTTTCTATCTATTTTCACACTAGCAAAGTGAGATCCACTGTTTATTTCATATCTTGACCTGTATGGTCCCTTTCCTTCATTTTTTTTTTTTTCCTGTTAATTTGGAAGATATACAAAATTTGGGTTTGGATCCTAGATGGCTATTTTTTTAATGTTTTTTAAAAAACTATCCTCCAGGGCCAGATTCCAACATCCTCAATCATATTGAAGAATGACAAAACAAACAAAATTCTAGAAACAGTACTTTGAAGAAAATTCGTGGGACCTTGGTGCAAAGAATAAAGTATCAAAGAGCTTTGCAGTTTATTGCACATTTCAAAACTCCTTCTGTTGGGGGGAGGAGTCAAGATGGCAGAGAAGTAGCAGGCTGAGATGACATCAGGTAGCAGGATATCAGCTAGACAGCTTATCTAACCATTGCGAACACCTACAAATCCAATGGGAAATCGAAGAGAAGAAGAGCAACAATTCTAGAAACAGAAAATCGATCACTTTCTGAAAGTTAGGACCTGCGGAGAAGTGAATCCAAAGTGACGAGAAGATAGACTGTGGGGGATGGGGGGGGCGGCTCCAGGAAAGCATCAGAGCAATGGAGCACAAAATCAGGACTTTTAAAAGTCTGCTCTACTGAGGGACATCGCTCCAGAGGCTAAACCGGGGAGAAGCCCACATGGGGTGAACGTAACCCCAGGTCCTGCAGGGTCACAGAAGGACCGGGAGTGTCTGAGTATCACAGAGCTTGCAGGTATTAGAGTGGGGAAGCTGGCTATAGCGACAAAGCTGAGGAGGGAGCTCTCAACTCGGCGTTACCTTGAACCGGGCACAGGCTGGGTGAGCTCGGAGCGCTGCTGGAGGCCAGGGAGATGGAGTGACTGAGCACTTTTCTCCAAGCACGTGACTAGAGGCCAGGGAGACAGAAGCGACTGAGCACTCTTCTCCAAGCATGACCAGAGGCCAGGGAGGCAGAAGCAACTGAGCGCTTTTCTCCAAGCATGAGCGTTTGAGTGCTTTTCTCCAAGCATGACCAGAGGCCAGGGAGATGGGGATGGTTGGGCGCTTTTCTCTGAGGGCGCCCTGAGGACTGGGACTCCGAGCTCTCCATTCCTCTGGGCTGGAGATTGGGAGGCCGCCATTTTCATTCCCTTCCTCCAGAACTCTAGGGAAAGGACTCAGGGAACAAAAGCTCCTAAAAGCAAACCCTAGCAGATTACTTAGCCTAGCCCCTGGTAAGGGCGGTGCAATTCTGCCTGGGGCAAAGACACTTAGAATCACTACAACAGGCCCCTCCCCCAGAAGATCAACAAGAAACCCAGCCAAGACCAACTTCACTCACCAAGGAGAACAGTAGAATTCCAGAGGAGGAGAAAGCAAATCTTATCTGGACAAAATGACAAGGCAGAAAAACCCACCACCAAAAAAAAAAAAAAACAAAAAAAAAAAAAAAAAAAAAAAAACAAGAGGCAGTACCAAAGGCTGGGGACCTAATCAATACGGACATTGGTAATATGACAGATCTAGAGTTCAGAATGATGATTCTCAAGGTTCTAGCTGGGCTCGAAAAAGGCATAGAAGTTATTAGAGAAACCCTCTCCCAAGAGATAAAAGCCCTTTCTGGAGAAATAAAAGAACTAAAATCTAACCAAGTTGAAATCAAAATAGCTATTAATGAGGTGCAATAAAAAATGGAAACTCTTACTGATAGGATAAATGAGGCAGAAGAAAGAATTAGTGACATAGAAGAACAAATGACTGAGAATAAAGAAGCTGAGCAAAAGAGAGACAAACAAATACTGGACCACCAGGAGAGAATTTGAGAGATAAGTGACACCATAAAATGACACAACATTAGAATAATTGGGATTCCAGAAGAAGAAGAAAGAGAGAGGGTAGCAGAAGGTATATTGGAGAGAATTATTGTAGAGAATTTCCCTAATATGGCAAAGGGAACAAGCTTCAAAATCCAGGAGATGCAGAGAACCAACAAGAATAGGTCCACACCCAGTCACCTGACAGTAAAATTTACAAGTCTTAGCGACAAAGAGAAAATCCTGAAAGCAGCCTGGGAAAAGAAGTCTGTAACATACAATGGTAAAAATATTCGATTGGCAGCAGACTTATCCACAGAGACCTGGCAGGCCAGAAAGAACTGGCATGATATATTCAGAGCACTAAACGAGAAAAACATGCAGCCAAGAATACTATATCCACATAAGCTATCATTGAAAATAGAAGGAGAGATTAAAAGCTTCCAGGACAAACAAAAACTGAAAGAATTTGTAAACACCAAACCAGCTCTACAGGAAATATTGAAAGGGGTCCTCTAAGCAAAGAGAGACCCTAAAAGTAGTAGATCAGAAAGAGACAGGGGCAATATACAGTAACAGTCACCTTATAGGCAATACAATGGCACTAAAGTCATTTCTCTCAATAGTTACCCTGAACGTAAATGGGCTAAATGCCCCAATCAAAAGACACAGGGTATCAGAATGGATATAAAACCCAAACCCATCAATATTCTGCCTACAAGAAACTCATTTTAGACCCGAAGACCTCCAGATTTAAAGTGAGGAGGTGGAAAACAAAACTCCTTCTGTTTTGGGGCACCTCAAACGACTGAGCCACAAACTCTTGGTTTCAGCTCAGGTCATGATCTCATGGGTCATTAGATGGAGCCCCATGTGGGGCTCCCCACCTTGGAGGAAGTCTGCTTGATTCTCTTCCTCTGCCTCCCCACCACTTGCTCTCGCTCTAAAATAAATAAATCTTGAAAAAAAAATTAAAAATTCCTTCTGTTTAAAGTTTGGTTCAGCAAGGGGTACCTGGGTGGCTCAGTTGGTTGAGAATCTGACTGATCAGGTAGTGATCTCGAGGTCCTGGGATGGGACTTTGCATGGGGCTCCTTTCACAGCAGAGAGTCTGCTTCTCCCTCTCTCCCCATTCATACTCTCTCTCCCTCGCTATCTCTCTCTCTCAAATAAATAAAATCTTAAAACAAAGAAAAAATCTTAAATCTATATTTTTAAAGTTTTCAACTATTAATGTAGTATTTTCTAATATGAGTAATTTATAATCATGGTTGGTTTTCATACCCCTCGTCATGACCCACACACTGTTTTTTCTGATAATTTTCTAGGTATTATTTGTCTAAGTTTAAAATGATAAATTTGTTATTTTTTATTTAAAAGATATTTCTTTTTAACATACTGATAATTTTTAAAATACCCACTTAATTATTGTAGGGTATACTTCTGTGGTTATTTTAACTTTATTGCATTATTGCCCTAGAAAGTAATATATAAGACATTAATCTTTTGGTATGTTGAGGTTTAAATTTTGGCTTGATACAGAGTCTATTTTTGTAAGATTTCCTGTGTACTTGGAAAAATTGAAATAAACATTGTGTATTGAAATCTAAGTATATCTAATAAATCAATCTAATGAATAGTATTATTTAGATTTTTTTATCTGTGTGTTTTGTCTACTTAATCAGCATCTGGAGACAGTGTATTAAAATTACTAATTGCAATGCTGATTTATTTTTCTTTTTGTATTTCTATCAATTATCATGATATATTTTAAGGTGTGCTAGAATATGCATATTTAATAGTAATGAATATAGCTTCTAGTTAGTTATATATATATATAATGTGTATGCATTATTTTCCTTCATAAAATTTTATTATTAATATAATTTATTACAATAAATCAATTTATTATTTATTAGTCAATTAATAATTAATAACCAGTAAATTGAAATGATTTATTAATTATATAATTCTTTTTCATAGATAGTAAAGTTAAAAACCTCAAATTTTGGGGATTCATAATTACTTCTTATGCTTTATTCCATCAATCTATTTTCAAGCTCTCTGTGGGGGTTTTTTTTTGTTAAAAAGATCTCTTTATTGACAACATAAAATTATGTATTGTTTTTAAATACTATTTGAAAGTCTTTTAATTGGTAGGTTTAATGCACAGACATCTATTATCACTACAGTTGTATGAAGAACTGATTATGTTATATGTTGTTCTTATGGTGTTCCCCCTACTCTACACACATATTTGAATTATTTCCCAAATTGATTTTTAAATTATTATTTACTTTCTTTATAAAAATCTTGTACTCATGTATTTTTGTATTTCTCTTCTTCTTCATGTTATTTAGATAATACCTGGAATTTAGTTCTGAGTTTTATCCATATACTCATTTTTATTCTTTTCCTTTACTTTAGTCTGTTTTTATTATGAATATTCATGTTTTGTATTCTTTTACTTCCTAAATATCTTGTAACAGATCATATATTTGTTTTTATAGTATCATATACTTAAGCTAAAATTGCTTTTATTATGAGCAATGTGGATTTACATGTGTAAGAATATATTCATAACTTAATTGAATACAAATTTTCTGACTATAACATTGTAGGTTTAAAATAATTTCCTCCATTGACTAAATTTTAATACTTCATTTTCAGTATCTTCTTGAGCACAATGTTTTTGTCAAGAGATTCTATTTTAAATTTGTTCTTTTGGGGGCACCTGGGTGGCTCAGTGAGTTAAAGCCTCTGGGTTTGGCTCAGGTCATGATCCCAGGGTCCTGGGGTCAAGCCCTGCATCCGGCTCTCTGCTCAGCAGGGAGCCTGCTTCCTCCTCTCTCTCTGCCTGCTTCTCTGCTACTTGTGATCTCTGTCTGTCAAATAAATAAGTAAAGTCTTTTAAAAAAACAACTTTGTTCTTTTCCTCTGAGTTAAACTTCTTTACGAATACTTTTATATTTTCCTTTATGTTCAGACATTTTCAAATTTCATCATAGTATATACAGGTCATGGTTATTTATTTTATTTCCTGTTTCACATTTGATGGGCACTTTCAAAGAATTCTTAATTCTGAATCATGTATCTTCAATATTTCTTTAATTTTTTTTTTCCTGTTTGAATTCTTTTTTTCTTATGTGCTTTCTATTATCCCAACACTGGCTCTTTTATTTCCAGGCTCCTGATCTTAGATTTTTTTTTTTTATTGCCTATTTTTTTATCTTTCCATTCTGCCTTCAAAATTTAGCTAGATCTTTAGTGACATATATTCTATCTTAGGGTTTTTTGTTTGTTCGTTTGTTTAACCTTTATAGGTTTTATTAGTAAAAGTTCTATATAGTTCCTTTTGAATGGGTTTTGGTTCATGTTGCTATCATGTTCCTGTATATATTTAAATATGTGTATGTATGTATGTGTGTGTGTTTCATAATCATATATATGTACATATATATCTATGTATATACATATATATAATATATGTAAATACATGTATGTACTTCCATATATATACATATATATTTCAGTTTGGCATCTTTCTTTTTCTGGAGATATCAATACTCTGTAAAAATTTATAATAGAAAAAGGCCAAAGCAATACATAATGCTGTATTGGTCCTGATAAATCTAGAAAGAGGTTCAGACATCAGAGAAATACTGTTAATTACTCTCACTGCCATGACAGCACAAACTCTACTGGTCAAGAATTCTCCCTTAAATCCTTAGGAATAAAAGCTCAAATGTAGCTTGTCAGTCTGCATATGTGTTAATTAAGCCCTCACTAAAGGAGAGCTATAATGCTCCTTTAATATAATGTAGGGATCCAGGTGGCCACTGCTATTTTGCTGCAATGAGGCGACAGGCAATGATTATTCTCGGGCAAATCAACAGGAAGGAAAATGTTCAAGAGAGTCTTCAGTCCAAAGGGATTCTCCTCTTCTCTCTCTTTTCTCTCTCTTCCCCTCTCTTTCCTTCTCTCTCTCTCTTTCAACTAGCTCTTGGAAATTACCCTTCCATTCTTATACTTTCCCCAATGTGAGACAAGGAACTATGTCAGTTACCTATATTGAAAGGATTTTGTTTAATAACAATTTTTTTTTAGTAAAATCTTATTCTTGAAACCAAAACTATCTACACAGATAACTACATTAACATTATTCTATATTCCACTCTATTTCTGTCCTAATTAACATGTTTTTACCATTAAAGGAGACTCTTGTCTAGGAAGAGAAAAGTTACAATAACTTCAATGTTCATTCCTGGTACTTCCTGAAAAACTCATTTAAATGAACAACAAATTGTTCATCTCTTCAACTGAGAGCATTACATGACTGTAGATTCCCCAAGACTCTTCAGAATCCTCACCTTAAAATCCTCATTTATTATAATTTTGATTACAATATCACAATTACTACCTAATCACAATAAAGACCTCAGATGAAAGACCATCATAAACTTGACTCTAAAATACATAAGTATTCTAACTTCATTTTCTTCCCCTTTGAATACTACCAAGACTCTCTCAAGGTATTATGCTCCCATCCTTCAGTAAGAATAATCTCAACTTTGGGGCACCTGGATGGCTCAGATCGTTAAGCATCTGCCTTTGGCTCAGGCCATGATCCCAGGGTCCTGGGATCGAGCACGGTATCAGGCTCTCTGTCCAATGAGGAGCCTGCTTCTTCTTCTCTCTCTGCTCCCCTCCTGCTTGTGCTGTTTTGCTCTCTCTGTCAAACAAATAAATAAAATCTTAGGAAAAAAAGAGAGAGAGAGAATAATCTCAGCTTTTTCTCAACAGCTTAAAAGAGAAAGCCAATATTCAACAATCTTAGAGTATCACTGAGCTTCATTTGAGACAGTCATGACCCCAAATCCTCAAATTGGATCTTCCTCTGAGGCGCATTGAGACTTCTACGAGGACAGAAGCTTTCACAGGCTTGTGACTTATGCATTCATCTAGGGCCCCATGCTTAAAAAGGGCTCTGTGCTTAGTTTAAGGCTGTTATTGCTGTCTTAAATTTTTTAACCATATTTGAGAAAGGGACATTGCTTTTTTATTTTACACGGGGCACTACAATAATGTAGTCAGTCCTCTGTCTCTATCCATGTTAGATAGTGTGATAGGTAAGTTTCTGATTTAGATTTTTTCTCACTACTTTATTGATAAAGTCAAATGTGAATATTTGTCTCATATGAATAAATTAATCATTTTAGGAAGCTTTTAATTATCTGATCAGACTTGACAACTTTTATCTTTAGTGAATATTTGCCTTCTTACTAACAACTCTACTATGTGTCCCTGTATATTCTTGTCACTTTTTTTGTTGTACAACTAAAAGAGGAGAAGTTCTTGAGAAATCATGGGCAAGAAAAATAGACAATCTTCTTTTGGGACCCACCCAGCTTCCCTGATGCCAGCTGCAAGTAATAAATTGGTTGTTTTTCTGGATTACTGAAATCAAATATTAGGTGACCAGTTCAATGGTAAACACCACAATGGACCAGAAACCAGAAAGCCAGAAACTTTAACTGCCTATCATGTTTTACCTAAAAAAATGAAGCTTATTTTTAAGCTTGTGTCTTTATGGAAACAATCTTTTATAACCAAACTTTCACATACATAGAGCTTGGAAGATTTCCATTGTATATCTCTTTTGCAAATATTATATTTTGGAAAAAATGCATATAGAGAATTAGGGCATTTAAAAACATAATGAGTCCCTGTTTTAGGTAGTATTATACATCAGAAAAACTGTCCTGTGAGAGATTTTTAATGGTTTTTGGAAAAAAAACAACAACAACCACCTTATTTTCCAATTTGTACCTCCCTTGCCCCAATTGTGCAGAAGAATCTAAAATGAAACATAAAGATTCAATAGATAATCACGTCAATACAACCCAATCTCTGCAAGACTGATTCACCTCTCTTTTACCCAAAACAAAACATAATATGTTAATTCCTAAGACACTCTCTAAATTCTTTCCAGTTTTAATGAACAGCCTTTACCTGGTTGTTAAGTTGTAAAGAATGATGCTGGGTGTTATTATAGCTCAGCATGCAATGTATGTTTAACAATAAAATATACATTTTTTGAAAAGACATAAGCCTTAGGGTAACCTATGATTCTTTTAAGACTGTATATTAACAACAACAACAACAAAATACCCAGGGAATTTATAGTACTGCTGAAAGAAACTTCACAATGAACATAAGTAGGTTTGAACACTGTAAAGCACATACTTATAGAGTATCTCTCCCAGAGTTTTCTAAGGCAAAAATGAGTACATACATTATGTTCCTTGAGTTAAAATACAGAAACAATAAAATACTCTAATGCCAAGTATTAATTCATTTTTCTGTATTTTTACATGAAAAATGGGTTAGAACATTAGACTCATTCATTTCTTGTTTTTAAAAAAGGAGACAGTAGTCTCCCATTGATTGATTAATTATTTTTAAAAGGTTATTGTAACTACCTTTTAAAATTAAAAATTCATTTTCTAACAATGGAAGTTGTACTGGATAAATAATAAAGATTTATATTTATTAAGAGGAGAAGTACAGAGGCGCCTGGGTTGCTCAGTGGTTAAAGCCTCTTCCTTCGGCTCTGGTCATGATCCCAGGGTCCTGGGATTGAGCCTCACATCGGCCTCTCTGCTCAGGAGGAGCCTGCTTCCTCCTCTCTCTCTGCCTGCTTCTCTGCCTATTTGTGATCTCTGTCTGTCAAATAAATAAATAAAATCTTTAAAAAAAAAAAAACAGAAGTACAATGGAAACTATTTTATAAACATTAACCTAATTTTTCTGTACAACTACCCTATGAGTTAGGTAACATTATTATTTTAGAGATGTAGAAACTCCGTTTAAGATCAGACAGTGGTAATAAGTAGGTGGGATCTGAAATATCTGCTACCAAAGGCAGAGCACTTCATAATATGGTACCTCTCCATAAGGTATGCAGGCACTATCGTCTAAAATACTCTCTTTGTCCTAGGACATACTCAAAATACAGTATTAGTGATAACTAACATTTCTTCTCCAAGAATATACATTTTGAATCTGACTAGAGATAGCAAGTAGACACATATTGCTTTCTGGGAATAAAGGGTTGAAATCCTATTCCATATTCTCCTGTAGAGCTATTCATGGACCATTTAGGAGTATCACTCTTGAGAACAATGGTAATTTCTATGGTATAGAGTTATATGGTTTAAAAAAAAAAAAGGTTAGATTACTAAAGCCAATGAGTAATATAGTTTTGATGTTCAGATGGGATTGAGAAATTAAGGATAATAAATTTAGAAAGTCTATATTTTTTTCTTTTTAAGATTTATTTCTTTATTTGAGAGAGGGGGGAGTGGTAGAGAGAGAGGGAGAGAGAATCTTAAGCAGACTCAATGTTGAGCGTGGAGGCTCAATCTCAAGACTCTGAGATCAAGGATCTGAGTCTGACCTGAGCTGAAAGCCAGAACCGGACCTACTGTGCCACCCAGGTGCCCCTAGAAAGTCTGATTAAATGAATGAATTTAGGAGACCAGTTTAAAAAAAAATAAAGACTAAGTGACACACACACAAACAGGTACTGCACACACACACACGTGAGCACACACACACACGATCTTTATAGAGACAAGAACAAAAATCTAGTAATAGAAAATATCTTAGAGACAGTTAAATTTACCATTATGTTATAAATCAGAGAACTAATATCTGTAACTATCTCCGCCAAATCCTTTGCACAGATGTCAGATCTGCCTACCCTGCCTAATCCTACTTCCTCTTCCATCTTTCACAAACTTTACTATTAATACATCTTTTGTAATTCTAACTCTATCTCAGTGTCTCCTTCCAAAAGACCTCACTGACTTAAAGACTTCAGAGTATTCACTGCATAGGATTAGACACATGATATGAAACTGATTTCCATCTTTTCACTCAGATCATACCTAATGTAATTCCTCCCCTCCATCATCATCCATGAGATATTTGTACCATTTTGCCTTTCTGGTTTGTTTGGAGATTGTCTTTTGCTCACCTCTTTATCATGGAAAAACTCTAAGAACAACCAGGAAATGATAATTGCTTGTTAGATAGGGAAAAATGTTTACCCAAGAAATTAGAAACTGGCATTTTTTTTAAGTTAATAATTTAGCTTTTGTAACCAAAAGAATTAAACGATTAATCTAGGTATTTTCTTTTAATGAAAACTAAATATTAAGTCAGTTTATTGGTATAGAATTTAAAGCAAATGTGAATTTTGTTTTCAGATTAATGTATACCCTTACATCACAGGAAAAAAAAATCTATTTTCTTTCTTGGTACTAGTTATTATAAATCACCTGAATAAGCAACTCTTTTCCCATATGGAAAATTATATCACTATATAAAATTATTCATGTTCAAGAGTCAAAGGCTGTGCTGCATAGAGAATATTAAGTACTGTGAAATAAATAGGTATTAACACTATGCATCTTTTGCAAGTATTTTTGCTTTCCTTAGATATTTAATTCTACAAGAACTATAGCCACAATGGTAAGAGAGAAAATCCACAACCTGGATTATATTTCTCTGTGAATAGGGTAACAGATAAAAAATGACAACTTACTGATAAGGAAATAATAATCAAATCATTTTCTAATGTTGTTTTTGAGTATATTTTCTCATCTGAGTATATAACCAGTCAGAACAATTCTACCTCCTTAAAATCAGAACCCCAGTGAATCTTTACAGGTCTCTTGAGTTTTTTGATGGGAATTCTATACATCCACAAAATTCCTGTCATCTTTAAAAATAATAAAAATCTGAATCTGAAAAGTGCAACATTTTAGAAGCATTATGTTATGGTTATATTCCATAATAAATAGGAATTACATTATACAATTCTTCTAACTTAAATTTATATGATTAATAAGATGTTTGTGCTAGAAAGAATAAGTAATCTCACTCTTTTATATTTTTTTCAGTTCAAGTATTTTCCAGAATTGCTGAATATATATATATATATATATATATACACACACACACACACACACAGTTATATAATGTAATTGATATAATATATGTAAATTGTATCTCAAAAATATTTACTAACTGGTATAATAATATATATTGGCATCCACTATTCAGTAGATAAATCAAGTTAAAATGTATATTCCCTTTTATTCTGTAAGTACACATTATACAGCTACTCACCAAATGGAATAATAAAAAGCATGTCATTTATGAAATCATTCCCACAAAGTGTAAATATTTCTTTTGTGTTTAAAGAAAATATTGAGAGTTTTTAATCTTTTTCTTTCTATGTCTAGCTATATTTTACATTTGCCAGATTTTATATATATATAGGGCAGTGAAGAGAATATGAAATTCTCCTAACATATTTTCTCTGCATTAAGAGTTCCATATCATGAAGTTTATTAAAATTCGTCTGTTACAATTGTACCATGTTGACCTTTTAACTTTATTTCCCTGTGGTCTATGGACTATATAACCTTCTGTTTGGTTTTATTACTAATTTCAAGATTTTATTTGCATTCTACTGTTGATGATGACTCAACATTTTTATAACTTAGATTACTCACTTGACAAATTAACTATAATTTTTATTTGTAAATTTAATTTTTATTTAGAAAACATTAACATATTTTCTGACTAAAAACAAATGTTACCTATCAACTATAAGTAAATATTGAAATATACACAATGAAATGAAAGCAATTACATTATACAATTCTTCTAACTTAAATTTACATGATTAATAAGATGTTTGTGCTTGAAAGAATAAGTAATCTCACTCTTTTATATTTTTTTCAGTTCAAGTATTTTCCAGAATTGCTGAATTCCATAGAAGAAACCTAAAGTCAGTCTGTTCTTATCCTCTGGGAAATTAATACAAATGGATAAACTTCAAAGTAAAAATGTCTTGAACTTTGCCAATATGCTCTTCAACTGTGCATTAAGTATAATTACTCTAATCATTTCTCACTTATCTCCTGCTGGCTTATTCAGATCTAATAATGCCGATCTACTTACTTTTCCTCAAACACTCAAGACTTGCTTCCACTTTGGGACTTGTCAACTGGCTATACTGTGTACGTGAAATATTCAACCCAAGAATCCTCAGATCTCACTTCATCTCTTTCAAGACTTTGATCAAATGTCACATTTATTTATACTTATGAGTAGTTCTTGTCCCCACTATTTGTATTTATAATCCTCACCCCACCTCACTCTTGATTCCCAGTTCCTTATACTGATTTTATTCTCTCAAAGTACTTCTCACCTTCCAACATAAAATATGACTTAAATTGGTTACATTTATTTCATTAAATCATTATTTCTGTTTTACACTAGAATATAAACTCCATGAAGCAGCTATTTTTGTTTATTGGTCATTGATATATCCTTAGTACCTAGGTAAGTGTCTGGAATAATAAGCAATTAATAAATATTTGTCAAATCAATGAATAGTATAGAAAAATTTGCGGGTGGCTCATATTTTCCATATACATTATCTACTGTGTCTCAAGCACTATGCTATTGCTGGGAGTGCAATAATGAACCAGACAGACATGAAACTGTCCTCCAGTTGATCATACTAAATAGTAGAAGATAAACATTAAAAAAACTCAAGTGATTGGGGCGCCTGGGTGGCTCAGTGGGTTAAGCCGCTGCCTTCGGCTCAGGTCATGATCCCAGGTCCTGGGTTCAAGCCCCACATCGGGCTTTCTGCTCAGCGGGGAGCCTGCTTCCTCCTCTCTCTCTGCCTACCTGTCTGCCTACTTGTGATTTCTCTCTGTCAAATAAATAAATAAAATCTTAAAAAAAAAAAAAAACTCAAGTGATTGATTAATATATCTGTGAAAAGTCTTTGAAGGAAAAGTGCTTGAACACTATCAATGCATAGAAGAGGGGGATTGGACTAGTCTGGTGGAGGAGGAGTATGTGAAGAGAAGGCGTTTTACAGGAAGTGATGTTTACACTAAGTTAACATATCTATCCTGAACATCCCCATATGTTATGCCTGTGACAAAATAAAAATGTGAGGCTACCCGAGCTTTTTATCTGCTGCAGTGTACTCAAAGCTGAGCAGCTCACACACTACACTTCTAGTTGATCTCTTTATCAAGCACTTAGTCACGTGCACCCATTGCATTGAAGGAGGCTGGACCCTTTAATCATTTTGCTGTGCTTTGTGCCTTCCAAACAAAGCCAAATACTTTAAGTGTCAAAAAATAACCATCATATAGCTGAAGAAGAACAGGGAGAGCAGATTTGCCCTAAATTTATAGAATATATTTTGAATCAATAGTAAATTAGTGAGTTTAGTATTTGTGAATGGATAAAAAAAATTACAATGGAAAGAGGAAAGCTCCAGGTTGTACCTATACTTGGATAGAATTTTGACTAAAGTAATGAAAGGAAGGACATTTCCATACAGAGAGCTGGAAAAAATTGTTTACTGTATGAAAGAAAAGGTAATATTGGTTTCTTATCTATCATATATAAAAATCATTACCATATAGATTAAACACTTAAATATCAAAATGAAAAATATGACTCTTTGGTAAAAAATGTAGGTGAATATCTCTTAAGATAGTGCAGTAAGCAAAGATTCGTTTCTTAAGTCAAGAAAAAAATCATTGACTTTAAATAAAATTATTGATAAGTTTGACTTATTAAAATTAGATTCTTTGTTCATGAAAGAATAGCTTACAGTTTTAAGTGCAAGTTTCACACTTGATGGAAATATTCACAATTAACACAATTGGCAAAAAATTACTATCATACATAAGATTACCCAACTTACAAGTGATGATGTCAAAATCTGAGCAGATACACTTCAAAGTCCATATTCATAGCCATAGTTCTATGAAGCCATATAACTAATAATCTGTTTAATAAGTAATTATGTTTATGTATGCATATGAATTTAGTATGAATAATGTATAGAGGTATGAGATTATATCCATATAGAGAGATCTAAATCTAGACAGAGAGAGAGTGTCAGAGATTGAACAGAGCAATAAACAACACCAGGCTTTTAGAATGGGAAAACAGGTGGGTGGTGGTACAGTTCACTTAGAGGTGAACCTTTTGAGAGGTTGAAGGGCAGAATCAATGACATGGTATTTTCTTCTATTTTTAATATGAGGTGACTTTGGACATGGATATCGAAGGGCCTAGACAATATAGGTGTTGAGTGTATATATTAGCCCACAGGCCAAGGTCTTTCATCTATGTATTGTGTGTTTATCCATCCATCCACCCATCTAAATGGAAACATTTGCCATGTGACTATTGTTTGCTTGTTTCTATTCTTAGTTTAGTTTAGGTTTTTTTTTTTTTAATTTTTAATTTTTTTTTTAAATTTTCAGCATAACAATGTTCCTTGTTTTTGAACCACACCCAGTTCTCCATGCTATCCGTGCCCTCTCTAATACCCACCACTTGGTTCCCCCAACCTCCCACCCCCCGCCCCTTCAGAACCCTCAGATTGTTTTTCAGAGTCCATAGTCTCTCATGGTTCACCTCCCCTTCCAATTTCCCCCAACTCCCTTCTCTCTAACTCCCCTTGTCCTCCATGTTATTTGTTATGCTCCACAAATAAGTGAAACCATATGATAATTGACTCTCTCTGCTTGACTTATTTCACTCAGCACAATCTCTTCCAGTCCCATCCATGTTGCTACAAAAGTTGGGTATTCATCCTTTCTGATGGAGGCATAATACTCCATAGTGTATATGGACCACATCTTCCTTATCCATTCGTCCGTTGAAGGGCATCTTGGTTCTTTCCACAGTTTGGCGACCATGGCCATTGCTGCTATAAACATTGGATTGTTTTGTTTTTTTAACTAACTAATTTAGAGATCCTGTCTTCAAAAACTTTGATTCTTTCTTCATATTTTCAACTCTGAGATATTTAACTTTTAACATTTAACATAATTAGTTAATAAATGTATTTTAGTAACGTATGAAAAAATGGTATGATTCCTTTTTAACTAAACTATCTTTATAGCTTTCTACTTTTAGATTTGTGTGTGTGCAACCATTCTCAATTAATTGTATCAAAACAGTAGGTAGAACACTGTCAATTTTTAAACTTTTTCACTAGTTAGTTGAGAAAACCTTTATTCTATAATATTTTTTGATTATGGGTTTGTTCTTTTATTCATAGCTTCTTTACTAGGAAAATGTTCAATATTTTGTCATCTCATTTTATTTCTTTGATTTTTTAAATATTCAGTTATAACAGTGATTTCCCAGATTCTCCTCTGCATCAGTTTCTCAGGGTTTTTATGATGACTTATTTTGCTGTTTGCAGTTTGAAGTTTATTTGCTTACCATAAATGGATTTGATTCTGTTTTCATATAGTTTCTATTCAAGTTGTCTATAACTTATCTCTTTCTTTTCTGCTCTTGTTTTTAAGATACATGTATCATGTGATGATGAGAACATGACATATTCCTTCTTAAAATTATTTTTTCTTATTAGCACATCCATCTCATACCCTAGATTTCTTTTTTAGTCAGTATAGAACTATAAATTCATTATATTTTGGAATATAACCCCAAACTTTCACAACTTAACTACATACTATGTCTCTTAAACATATTAATTATTTTTGAGATTCAGAGTGCTAGACTTTACAATGTATGTTGTGGACATGATTAAATTAAATAAATAATGTACCAAAAAGCACCAAGAAGATTGCTTGAATCAAATGCTGTCTAATGGATATACATTTTATGGAAATCCATATGGGCAAATGAACAAACTATTTAAACTATAGGTACAGAAAAAAACATCTTGGGAAAAGTATAGAGACAGAAACACCCTGACCTCTCAGAAGAGTATTACTTACACTGAAAGAAAACAAAACAAAAACAACAAAAAAAAACACAAACCTAACAAGTTTCAGAGATAACTTATATTCTTGGTCATCACACAATCATTACAGTTACCTTGGAATAATATATGCTATATACTACTGCTCCAGAGATTTGGATAGACATCTAAATGTATAAATTAATGAAGTAGAATGTCATTCTTTCTCTCTAAGTTTGAACATAAAATTTATCAATAAACTAAGAAAATTTTGAGAGTAAAATGATGTGACAAATAATTGAAATAGTATAACTTTTCAGATATTTATTATTGGCTAACCAAATTATTAGTTATATTAATGGGTTGGTAAAAATAATACTATCCAGATGCTAATTTTATTTTTTAATTTCATTTTTCATTTTTCCAGATACCATTTTTTTGGTCTGCTTTATTTTTTTTATTTTTTATTTTTTATTTTTATTATTTTTTTAATTTTATTTTTATAAACATATATTTTTATCCCCAGGGATACAGGTCTGTGAATCACCAGGTTTACAGACTTCACAGCACTCACCACAGCACATACCCTCCCCAATGTCCATAATCCCACCCCCCCTCTCCCAACCCCCCTCCCCCATCAACCCTCAGTTTGTTTTGTGAGATTAAGAGTCACTTATGGTTTGTCTCCCTCCCAATTCCATCTTGTTTCATTTACTCTTCTCCTACCCCCTTAATCCCCCATGTTGCATCTCCTCTCCCTCATATCAGGGAGATCATATGATAGTTGTCTTTCTCCGATTGACTTACTTCGCTAAGCATGATACCCTCTAGTTCCATCCATGTCGTTGCAAATGGCAAGATTTCATTTCTTTTGATGGCTGCATAGTATTCCATTGTGTATATATACCACATCTTCTTTATCCATTCGTCTGTTGATGGACATCTAGGTTCTTTCCATAGTTTGGCTATTGTAGACATTGCTGCTATAAACATTAGGGTGCACGTGCCCCTTCGGATCACTACGTTTGTATCTTTAGAGTAAATACCTAGCAGTACAATTGCTGGGTCATAGGGTAGTTCTATTTTCAACATTTTGAGGAACCTCCATGCTGTTTTCCAGAGTGGTTGCACCAGCTTGCATTCCCACCAACAGTGTAGGAGGGTTCCCCTTTCTCCGAATCCTCGCCAGCATCTGTCATTTCCTGACTTGTTAATTTTAGCCATTCTGACTGGTGTGAGGTGATATCTCATTGTGGTTTTGATTTGTATTTCCCTGATGCCGAGTGATATGGAGCACTTTTTCATGTGTCTGTTGGCCATCTGGATGTCTTTGAAGAAATGACTGTTCATGTCCTCTGACAATTTCTTGATTGGATTATTTGTTCTTTGGGTGTTGAGTTTGCTAAGTTCTTTATAGATTTTGGACACTAGCCCTTTATCTGATATGTCATTTGCAAATATCTTCTCCCATTCTGTCAGTTGTCTTTTGGTTTTGTTAACTGTTTCCTTTGCTATGCAAAAGCTTGTGATCTTGATAAAATCCCAATAGTTCATTTTTGCCCTTGCTTCCCTTGCCTTTGGCGGTGTTCCTAGGAAGATGTTGCTGCGGCTGAGGTCGAAGAGGTTGCTGCCTGTGTTCTCCTCAAGGATTTTGATGGATTCCTTTCTCACATTGAGGTCCTTCATCCATTTTGAGTCTATTTTCGTGTGTGGTGTAAGGAAATGATCCAATTTCATTTTTCTGCATGTGGCTGTCCAATTTTCCCAACACCATTTATTGAAGAGGCTGTCTTTTTTCCATTGGACCTTCTTTCCTGCTTTGTCGAAGATTAGTTGACCATAGAGTTGAGGGTCTATATCTGGGCTCTCTATTCTGTTCCATTGATCTACGTGTCTGTTTTTGTGCCAGTACCATGCTGTCTTGATGATGACAGCTTTGTCAGACCTTGACGTCCAGAATTGTGATGACACCGACTTTGGCTTTCTTTTTCAATATTGCTTTGGCTATTTGAGGTCTTTTCTGGTTCCATATAAATTTTAGGATTATTTGTTCCATTTCTTTGAAAAAAATGGATGGTACTTTGATAGAAATTGCATTAAATGTGTAGATTGCTATAGGTAGCATAGACATTTTCACAATATTTATTCTTCTAATCCAGGAGTATGGAACATTTTTCCATTTCTTTGTGTCTTCCTCAATTTCTTTCATGAGTACTTTATAGTTTTCTGAGTATAGATTCTTAGTCTCTTTGGTTAGGTTTATTCCTAGGTATCTTATGGTTTTGGGTGCAATTGTAAATGGAATTGACTCCTTAATTTCTCTTTCTTTTCTCTTGTTGTTGGTGTAGAGAAATGCAACTGATTTCTGTGCATTGATTTTGTATCCTGAAACTTTACTGAATTCCTGTACAAGTTCTAGCAGTTTTGGAGTGGAGTCTTTTGGGTTTTCCACATATAGTATCATATCATCTGCAAAGAGTGATAGTTTGACTTCTTCTTTGCAGATTTGGATGCCTTTAATTTCCTTTTGTTGTCTGATTGCTGAGGCTAGGACTTCTAGTTCTATGTTGAATAGCAGGGGTGATAACGAACATTCCTGCCGTGTTCCTGACCTTAGCGGAAAAGCTTTCAGTTTTTCTCCATTGAGAACGATATTTGCGGTGGGTTTTCATAGATGGCTTTGATAATATTGAGGTAAGTGCCCTCTATCCCTACACTTTGAAGAGTTTTGATCAGGAAGGGATGCTGTACTTTGTCAAATGCTTTTTCAGCATCTATGGAGAGTATCATATGGTTCTTGTTCTTTCTTTTATTAATGTGTTGTATCACATTGATTGATTTGCGGATGTTGAACCAACCTTGCAGCCCTGGAATAAATCCCACTTGGTCATGGTGAATAATCATTTTAATGTACTGTTGAATCCTATTGGCTAGTATTTTGGCGAGAATTTTTGCATCTGTGTTCATCAAGGATATTGGTCTGTAGTTCTCTTTTTTGATGGGATCCTTGTCTGGTTTTGGGATCAAGGTGATGCTGGCCTCATAAAATGAGTTTGGAAGTTTTCCTTCCATTTCTATTTTTTGGAACAGTTTCAGGAGAATAGGAATTAGTTCTTCTTTAAATGTTTGGTAGAGGGGCGCCTGGGTGGCTCAGTGGTTAAAGCCTCTGCCTTCGGCTCAGGTCATGATCTCAGGATCCTGGGATCGAGTCCCGCATCGGGCTCTCTGCTCAGAGGGGAGACTGCCTCCTCCTCCTGTCTCTCTCTGCCTGCCTCTCTACCTACTTGTGATCTGTCTGTCAAATAAATTAAAAATAATAATAATAATAATAATAATTAAATGTTTGGTAGAATTTCCCCGGGAAGCCATCTGGCCCTGGGCTTTTGTTTGTTTCGAGATTTTTGATGTCTGTTTCAATCTCCTTACTGCTTATGGGTCTGTTGAGGCATTCTATTTCTTCCTGGTTCAGTTGTGGTAGTTTATATGTCTCTAGGAATGCATCCATTTCTTCCAGATTGTCAAATTTGTTGGCATAGAGTTGCTCATAGTATGTTCTTGTAATTGTCTGTATTTCTTTGGTGTTAGTTATGATCTCTCCTCTTTCATTCATTATTTTATTTATTTGGGTCCTTTCTCTTTTCTTTTTGATAAGTCTGGCCAGGGGTTTATCGATCTTATTAATTCTTTCAAAGAACCAGCTCCTAGTTTCGTTGATTTGTTCTATTGTTTTTTTGGTTTCTATTTCATTGATTTCTGCTCTGATCTTTATGATTTCTCTTCTCCTACTGGGTTTAGGGTTTCTTTCTTGTTCTTTCTCCAGCTCCTTTAGGTGTAGGGTTAGGTTGTGTACCTGAGACCTTTCTTGTTTCTTGAGAAAGGCTTGTACTGCTATATATTTTCCTCTCAGGACTGCCTTTGTTGTGTCCCACAGATTTTGAACCGTTGTGTTTTCATTATCATTTGTTTCCATGAATTTTTTCAATTCTTCTTTAATTTCCTGGTTGACCCATTCATTCTTTAGAAGGATGCTGTTTAGTCTCCATGTATTTGGGTTCTTTCCAAATTTCCTCTTGTGATTGAGTTCTAGCTTCAAAGCATTGGGGTCTGAATATATGCAGGGAATGATCCCAATCTTTTGATACCGGTTGAGACCTGATTTAGGACCGAGGATGTGATCTCTTCTGGAGAATGTTCCATGTGCACTAGAGAAGAATGTGTATTCTGTTGCTTTGGGATGAAATGTTCTGAATATATCTGTGATGTCCATCTGGTCCAGTGTGTCATTTAAGGCCTTTATTTCCTTGTTGATCTTTTGATTGGATGATCTGTCCATTTCAGTGAGGGGAGTGTTAAAGTCACCTACTATTATTGTATTTTTGTCGATATGTTTCTTTGATTTTGTTATTAATTGGTTTATATAGTTGGTTGCTCCCACGTTAGGGGCATAGATATTTAAAACTGTTAGATCTTCTTGTTGGACAGTTCCTTTGAGTATGATATAGTGTCCTTCCTCATCTCTTATTATAGTCTTTGGCTTAAAATCTAATTGATCTGATATAAGGATTGCCACTCCTGCTTTCTTCTGATGTCCATTAGCATGGTAAATTCTTTTCCACCCCCTCACTTTAAATCTGGAGGTGTCTTTGGGTTTAAGATGAGTTTCTTGTAGGCAGCATATAGATGGCTTTTGTTTTTTTATCCATTCTGATACCCTGTGTCTTTTGATTTGGGCATTTAGCCCATTAATATTCAGGGTAAGTATTGAGAAATATGAATTTAGTGCCATTGTATTGCCTGTAAGGTGACTGTTATTGTATATTGTCTCTGTTTCTTTCTGATCTACTACTTTTAGGGTCTCTCTTTGCTTAGAGGACCCCTTTCAATATTTCCTGTAGAGCTGGTTTGGTATTTGCAATTTCCTTCAGTTTTTGTTTGTCCTGGAAGCTTTTAATCTCTCCTTCTATTTTCAATGATAGCCTAGCTGGATATAGTATTCTTGGCTGCATGTTTTTCTCATTTAATACTCTGAATATATCATGCCAGCTCTTTCTGGCCTGCCAGGTCTCTGTGGATAAGAGTGCTGCCAATCTAATATTTTTACCATTGTACGTTACAGACTTCTTTTCCCGGGCTGCTTTCAGGATCTTCTCTTTGTCACTAAGACTTGTAAATTTTACTATTAGGTGACAGGGTGTGGACCTATTCTTATTGATTTGAGGGGGGTTCTCTGCACCTCCTGGATTTTGATGCTTGTTCCCTTTGCCATATTGGGGAAATTCTCTCCAATAATTCTCTCCAATATACCTTCTGTTCCCCTCTCTGTTTCCTCTTCTTCTGGAATCCCAATTATTCTAATGTTGTTTCATCTTATGGTGTCACTTATCTCTCGAATTCTCCCCTCATGGTCCAGTAGCTGTTTGTCCCTCTTTTGCTCAGCTTCTTTATTCTCTGTCATTTGGTCTTCTGTATCACTAATTCTTTCTTCTGCCTCATTTATCCTAGGAGTCAGAGCCTCCATTTTTGTTTGCACCTCATTAATAGCTTTTTTTTATTTCAACTTGGTTAGATTTTAGTTCTTTTATTTCTCCAGAAAGGGCTTTTATATCTCCTGAGAGGGTTTCTCTAATATCTTCCATGCCTTTTTCGAGCCCGGCTAGAACCTTGAGAATCGTCATTCTGAACTCTGGATCTGACATATTACCAATGTCCGTATTGATTACATCCCTAGCCTTTGGTACTGCCTCTTGTTGTTTTTTTTTTTTGTTTTTTTTTTTTTTTTTTGTGGTGAATTTTTCCGTCTTGTCATTTTGTCCAGATAAAAGTATATGAAGGAGCAATAAAATACTAAAAGGGTGGTAACAACCCCAGGAAAATATGCTTTAGCCAAATCAGAAAAGATCCCAAATCGTGAGGGGGGAGAAAGGGTTTAAAAAGAGGTTCAGAAAGGAAAAAAAAAAAAAAAAGAAAGAAACAATTAAAAAATGAAAACCAATAAAGAAAAAATATAAAAAGGAAAAAAATATATATATATATATTTATTAGATAAACTAGTTAAAAAACGTAAAAAAGGAAAAGGGTAAAAGTTAAAAAAAATTAGCAGAAGAAGAAAAAAAAATTGAAAAAGAAAAAAAATTAAATTAACTTGAAGGCTAATGAATCATGGGGAGAAAGCCATGACTTCCGTGCTTTGCTTTCTCCTCCTCTGGAATTCTGCTGCTCTCCTTGGTATTGAAACTGTAGTCCTTGGTATGTGAACTTGGTCCTGGCTGGGTTTCTTATTGATCTTCTGGGGGAGGGGCTTGTTGTAGTGATTCTCAAGTGTCTTTACCCCAGGCAGAGTTGCACCACCCTTACCAGGGGCTGGGCTGAGTAATCCGCTCGGGTTTGCTTTCAGGAGCTTTTGTTCCCTGAGCGCTTTCCGTAGAGTTCCGGAGGGCGGGAATGAAAATGGTGGCCTCCCGGTCTCTGGCCCGGAGGAGCCGAGAGCCTGGGGCCCCTCTCCTCAGTGCACCCTCAGAGAACAGCACCCAATTACTCCCATCACCCTGACCTCCGGCCGCGCTCCGAGCTGACCGAGCCTGCGACCGGTTCAAGGTAACCCTGAGCTTAGCGCTTACTCCTCGGCTCTGTCTCTGTAGCCGGCTTCCCCGTTCTAATACCTGTAAGCTCTGCGACACTCAGACACCCCCAATCCTTCTGTGACCCTGCGGGTCCTGAGGCCACGCTGACCCTGCGTGGGTTTCACCTCAGTTAAGCCTCTGGAGCAATGTCCCTCAGTGGAACAGACTTTTAAAAGTCCTGATTTTGTGCTCTGTTGCCCCGCCGCTTGCCGGGAGCTGGCCCCTCCCCCTTCGGTCTATCTTCCCGTCGCTTTGGATTCACTTCTCCGCCAGTCCTACGTTTCAGAAAGTGGTTGATTTTCTGTTTCTAGAGTTGCTGTTCTTCTTCTCTTTGATCTCCCGTTGGATTTGTAGGTGTTTGCAATCTTTAGATAAACTATCTAGCTGATCTCCCGCTACCTGAAGTAGTCTCAGCCTGCTACTTCTCCGCCATCTTGACTCCTCCTTCCATTCCAGATACCATTTTTAAATAATCAAAATAATGAAAGTTTATATTAGGACAAAAATTAAAAAGAATCATGTTTGTTATATATTCATATACTTCAGTTATTAAACCCCATATATTTCTAAATCTATGCTATTGGTGTTTTTTTGAAGAATAATTATTTAGAATATAATCTTATTTTAATTTATTTAGTAGAATTGTCTGTAATATTTTTTCCTTGTTTTAAGGTTTGTTAATTTTAAAAATTGTAATCGATGACACTTTAATCTGTTTTCTGTAAGCCTGTTTTTAACTGATCCCTTTTAGATGCTGAGGTAACTGGTAAGCTCAGGACAAATTCTGATAATTAATGGATGTTTTTAAATTCTAGTTTTCTATAAAAAATATTTACTCTTTCTGTTACTATTTTTGGTTCCCATTCAAATTATCTTTCTTCAACAAATATTTTTATAATACAAACTCATCAAATAAATCGCTTCCATTTATGATTTTAAAAATATTTCCCATTTTTTGTTTTAAATACACTTAACATGATATCTATCCTCTTAACAAAAATTTTAAGTGCATAATACAGCATTGTTGACTATAAGCACAATGCCTTAGCAGATCTCTTGAACTTATCTTTTTATACATATGTCCAAACTTAACTGTATATATTACATATATGCAGTGTTTTTACATATCATTTATCTCAATAAACCTCTTTTTAAAAAGGGTACTATCAGATTTAGTCAGTGCAAATTCATAGATCTTCTTAACCTTATTCTGTTCTGGTTCAGAACACAAATTTATTAAATTGTAAATATCTCTTTCAACTAGATGAAATTTTCCAAATTACATAACATTTCAAAATTGAATCTTTAACATTTTTGACATCTAATCATTTAATTTGCTTAATTAATCCCTTGTATAAAGATAAATTTAAATTTTCTCCTCCTTGCAGGTTTAATTTTCAATAAATTACAATTCAAAAAGGACTCAAAAGTTGAAATTCTGAAATTCTATTTGTAGAATAATTTGATTTGAGATTCTCATTGGTAATTTGAATAAAATACTATCAAACTCATTTAAATTTTAATAAATATTTTAATATTTAATATTAGTTGTTACAAAATTTTATCTCATTTTCTCTATATATTCTAAGTACTTGTATATTTTTATAGCCATAGACTCTATTTTGATTGGTAGAATTTTGGATGTAAATATGAATTATGTGGCCATTATAACCAATTCCAAGTATGCTTCTCAGCATAACTTTCATAATTCACTAATAACATCCTTTACCAGGATGCTGTGCTCTGCCACTATTTGTACTCTTTTAATTTTGTATTTAATATTGAACACTGAAACAAAATTTATTATATCATACAATATTATTTTTATGCTTTACCCTCAACATAATGAATTTTCAAACTTTATTTTAATTCCATATATTGGGTGAAATCATCAAATCAGTACCAGAACTAACCCAGTGGATTTTTCTATTTGAAAATCTGATGACTTAGATATAAAACTGAACCATTCAATTTTTTTTTTCAGAATTTCCTCTACTAATAGCCCCAGCATATCAATAGCCATCACTATACCTTTTATTCATGATCATCTACAGTTTAATGTCTATTTCTCTAAATGTGACAGTAAATATAAATAAGCATATCCTGAGAACTGCACACAGGCTGTGGCAACTTGTCTTGTTTTGGTATTTTTCTAATAAGAAGGAGATTATATTGTGATCAAGTAAAACAAATGTCAATGATATTTAGTGAAAATTATTTAGATTCTTATAAACTGAAATTGTATTTGTAAGGAACCCTCATGGAGAGAAGTTAAATAATAGTGTGATCAGAATCACATTGAGGATTTTAAGAAGTATTCTGATATAATGCACTTTAATAAGATTAATAAGAGTCAGGGCACCTGACTCCATAGGTGGCTCCATAGGTTAATCATCTGTCTTTGGCTTAGGTCATTATCCTGGGGTCCTGAGATAGAGCACCACATTAGGCTCCCTGCTCAGTGGGGAGCCTACTTCTCCCTCTTCTCTACTGTTCTCCCTACCTTTGCTCTTTCTCTCTCTTTCTCCATCTGTCAGATAAATAAATCTTAAAAAAAAAGATTAAGGATAATCTTCAGAGTATTTATATTCTTTGACCAGAAGAATGTGGAAAGCAATGAAATTTTTTGTGGCATTTAACTAAAGAGAGAATAGGTATAGCTGGTTTATCCTTAAGGAAATGTTTCATGGAAATTGGGGAGGGAATGCATAATGATATCACAAGGGAATTTTGGGACTTCAAATAAAAGAAAATGCAAGCATGAATATGCATACATGGAAACTCTAAGGTATTGCTGACTTGATCAGAGTGAGTCTATTAAAAGTATCTGATATCTATTTTGCATCACTTGTTCTACCCAGTAGCTACCAGGAAAGTAGCACAAGTGTTTGAAATGAAGTTCTTTCTCATGATAATTGGTCTTTGAAAATTGATTTGAATTTTGGAAATCACAGTAGCCTGCTCTTTTGATTATTCACCTTGGTGTGCTGTCATTGATAGTCTCTCTTCTCTCTCTTTCAATGTAACATTTTTTAACTGCATAAAACATGAGATAAAAAAGTGAAAAATAGAATTGTCCAGAAATTAGTCCCATCTTATTTGAAATATTTTGTTTGACCTTTTCAAGAATTTTCCCACTTTATGTCAGTATATTTGGAGTTAATATGCACTATGTGCTATAGCTTCATTTCAGTATCTAAAATATTTATGAACTTCGGGGGTTTATAAATGCATTTTTTAAAATGGTTTTTAGTGAATTAAGAAATTCCACAAGCCCAACGTACCATTAATCATTCAATAAATAACATATGATGAACATTAATGTTAGTTTTAAGTTATTGATATTAGAATGAAGCTTATTATAAATGTGTATTCCAGCACTTATATCTTTAATGAAATTAATTAGTATTTAATTAAGGATAAATATTTAATATTTTCCTTGCTAGAAAAGGCATTTTTTGTCAAGGAATACAGCTTTATCTATTTATCAATTTATTTATTTAAAATTTATTAATATATTACCAAATGACCCAATTGATTGACCATATTTTATGAACCTGGAAATTTTTCTACACTCAGGATATCATGAGACATTACTACTGTTATTTTTGCCAAATTTTAAGTAAAATAAAATGATATTTTGTTGTTATTATAATAGCCATTCCTTGTATTACCAACTGACCAATTTCTGTAATGATTCAATACTTCCATACAACACCCAGTGCTCATCACAGGTGTACACCTTAATCATCATCACAGTATTTTACCCACCTTCCCTTCCCTCTGGTATTCTTCAGTTTGCTCCTTATAGTTAAGAGTCGTTCTTGGTTGGCCTCTCTCTCTCTCTCTCTTTTTCCTTTGCTCATTTGCTTTGTCTTCTAAATTCCACATATGAGTGAAATAACATGGTATTTTTCTTTCTCTCACTGACTTATTTCACTTAGCATAATACTCTCTAGCTCTATCCATGTCATTGTAAATGACAAAATTTCATTCTTTTTTATAACAGTGCAATATTCCATCTTATATGTATACCACATCTTCTTTATCCATTGTATGGTTCTTAACTAGCCCAATTTCAATGTTGTGTCTCAGGGAATAGGGATACCTGAGGAGAAAGAGAGAGACAAAGGAACAGCCAATGAGTTGAAGAGTCAGAATATATACAGCATTTATCTATGAAGTCTATCATATAAGGGTGCAGTTCATGGCACCCCAAAACAAGTGCGGTAGTAACATCAAAGATCACTGACAACAGATCACTATAACGAATATAAGAATAATTGTAAAAGTTCAAAATATTTCAAGAACTACTAACATGGACACAAAGATATGAAGTGAGCAATTATTTTAAAAAATGGTGCCAATAGATTTTCTCAACAAAGGGCTTCCTGAACCTTTCCATTTGTAAGAAATGCAATAACTACAAAGCACAATAAAGTGAAGCTCAATAAAAGGAAGCATAGCTCTACATGTACATGTATAATGTAATGTACATTGGGATTATTAAGGGTGATTCAACTACTGAAAAATAACTTCAGAGCTGACTATAATAAAAAAATTATAACCAGAAAAATATCAAGGAAAGTTCATGGACAATAATATAAAATAACTCTATGATGGTTTCAATGGGAATTTAAACTTCTTGGCCCCTTCTGTAAGTCTCACTTTGTGTTTCTCCAGGAAAATACTAGAACACATCTTTCTGAAATAAAAGTATTCTCTACCTCCAATATCTTAAGTCACAATCTAAGAAGTTATATTTTAATTTTAATAGAGTACAACCACACTGCACTAGAAAAAGCTTAAAAACTGCAAGAAATGCAATTATGTTGCTGAATCCTATTTTTACACAAGAATATTTTTTTTTTTTATTTAATTTTTTTTATTTTTTTTTCAGCATAACAGTATTCATTATTTTTGCACCACACCCAGTGCTCCATGCAATCCGTGCCCTCTACAATACCCACCACCTGGTGCCCCCAACCTCCCACCCCCCACCCCTTCAAAATTCTCAGATCGTTTTTCAGAGTCCATAGTCTCTCATGGTTCACCTCCCCTTCCAATTTCCCAAGAATATTTTTAAAATAAAGAAAAAGATAAAAACATTCTTATAAAATGATTTCCCTATTCCTCTTTCCTTGTGTTCATACTATTGCCTATTCTTTCAAATAGCTAAGTCCAAAATTGTCAGTACCTATTTTTAGCAATTCAAGTTATTTCACAAATGTTTTCTTTTTATTTTTTTTTAAGATTTTATTTATTTATTTGACAGAGATCACAAATGGGCAGAGAGGCAGGCGGGGTGGGGGTGGGGCTGGGGGAAGCAGGTTCCCTGCTGAGCAGAGAGCCTGATGCAGGGCTCAATCCCAGGAGCCTGGGATCAAGACCTGAGCTGAAGGCAGAGGCTTTAACCCACCAAGCCACCCAGGCACCCCTCACAAATGTTTTCTAATCCTGCTACATCAATTTAAATACTTAGAAACTGTACAAAATTAAACATAATTGATAATACATAATTTGTTTAAATATTCTGCTAGCGTTTAAAGGTTTGGTTGGTTTCCTATCATGTATTTTTAAATAATAATGCACTACACATTTGTGTACAAATGTTTTTATTTAACTTATCTTAACTGTATTTGTGAAATAATTTTTTTTTTCTTAGGTGGGATACTGTTGTGCCACAGAGTTGTGAGGTTTATTAAAGAGAAATATTCTATCAAATTACTTTTAAAAATATTGTTAAAAGTTAAAGCTCTGTAAGTTAATTATACAATACAGTTCTTGCATTTTTTTTAGTAATCTCTACACCCAACATGGGGCTCAAACTCTGACTCATGACCCTGAGACACCAAGACTCACATGCTCAACTGACTGAGCCAGCCAGATGCCCCTCTACAATACAATTTTCCTTTTGGCACTGCAACTGATGAATTTCATTATTTAAAAATGTTGGTCATTATGACTGCAAAATAAAATATTTATCATTTGTTTTCCTTTTTTAATTCATATTTGGGATATACTGTTTTTATTATTAAAATAGTATATGCATATGATAAAACAGCACCAAAGGAACTTAAAATTGAATCTTGCAATTGAGTCCTTGTTTCTTGCTTTTACAGTTCATAGATTTTGGGAAAGCATGCCAAAAAGTCATAAAATTTTATAAGATTTTCTTAGGAGCTGCATATTACTCCTTGACTTAATGTGTAATAATAATAATCATTTATTTATTTAGATTGCCACATAATTTGTGCAATCAAGAACAATAATTACATAAACATGTTTACACCCATGTATACAAAGGAATGTATGTATATTTGTATATGTATATTGAGATAAATAAGTATATAAACTCCCAGTAGTTAATCATATTCAGTAATCCACTATCAGTTTTTATTATATACTAAAGTGGACCCTAGAGACAAACATATAACTTTGCTTACTTATTTGGAATATAATAATTAAAGAATGATGCTTGTGTCATGAAGATGTAACTAAAGAAGATAGAAAATTTTAGAATAGAGCCAAAAGACTAGAATTCACCAAAAAATGGATGAAATATTAAAGATCAGAATTTAATAATCTTGAGAACAAAGGTACAATAGGGAATATGAACATCTTCTAAAAGCTGATTTTTTGGAAAGACCAGGGAAGTAAAAATAATTCTAGTGAGAATAATCAATAAAAAATAAATAAGAGCAAATTAACAGCATTAAACATTAAAGATTCATGAATTTACTGAAAGCTCTAGGAGAACTTAATGATATTTTTAAGTGCCCTAAATTTCAGTATACTTTGAGTATGTTTTAAATTACTTTTAACCTTTCTGTATTGCATTTCAAATGAATTCAGTTTAACTGCTTGATTCTTTATTTTTCGTTATTTAATTTATACTTTAATTCTTGAGAAAAAGAAAATATACCCATCGAATAATATTATCATGTATAAGTATAGTATTAGATAGACTTGATTAATGATTTGTTTTATTGAAAGTATAAATTATGCGGGGAAGTTTTCTTCCAAAAGCATTTTCAAAATTAGTCATTAGATACAGGAATATTTATTTTAAAATACAAAATAAATACATATCTGAAAGTATCTTTGGGTTTAAAATGAGTCTCTTGCAGACAGCATATCAATGGGTCTTGCTTTTTTATACAATCTGATACCTTGTGTCTTTGATTGGGGCACTTAGCCCATTTACATTCAGGATAACTAATAAAAGATATGAATTTAGTGACATTGTATGACCTGTAAGGTGATTGTTACTGTGTATTGTCTCTGTTCCTTTCTGGTCTATGTTACTTTTGGCCTCTTTCTTTGCTTAGAGGACCCCTTTCAATATTTCTTGCAGTGATGGTTTGGTGACCCAAATTCTTTTAGTTTCTGTTTGTCCTAGAAGCTTTTTATCCCTTCTTTTATTTTGAATGGGAGAAGATATTTGCAAATGACATATCAGATAAAGGGCTGGTATCCAAGATCTGCAAAGAACTTACCAAACTCAACACCCAAAGAACAACTAATCCAATCAGGAAGTGGGGAGAATTGTGCTCCTGGGTGGCTCATTGGTTAAGTGAGTGCCTTCGGCTCAGGTCATGATCCTGGAGTCCCTGGATTGAGCCCCACATTGGGCTCCCTGCTCAGCAGGGAGTCTGCTTCTCCCTCTGCCCTTCTTCCCTCTTGTGGTCTCTCTCTTTCTCTCTCCCTCATTCTCTCTCTTTCAGATAAATAAAGCTAAAAAAAAAAAAAAAGAAGAAGCAGGCAGAGCACATGAACAGACATTTATCCAAAGAAGACATCCAAACGGCCAACAGATACATGAAAAAGTGCTCAATATCACTCATCATCAGGGAAATACAAATCAAAACCACAACAAGATTATCATCTCACATCAGAGTGGCTACAATTAACAAGTCAGGAAATGACAGATATTGGCAAGGATGTGCAGAAAGCAGAACCCTCCTACACTGTTGGTGGGAATGCAAGCTGGTGCAGCCACTCTGGAAAACAGTATGGAAGTTCCTCAAAAAGTTGAAAATAGAGCTACCCTATGACCCAGCAATTGCATTACTAGGTATTAACCCCAAAGATACAAATAATAATTCGAAGGTGTACCTGTACCCTAATGTTTATAGCAACAATGTCCACAATAACCATACTGTGGAAATAACCTAGATGTCCATCAACAGATGAATGGATAAAGAAGATGTGAATGAATATTACACGGCCATCAAAAAAGGAGATTTTGCCATTTGCAATAATGTTGGTGGAACTAAAGGGTATTATGCTAAGCGAAAAAAGTCAATAAGAGAAAGACAATTCTCATATGACCTCACTAACATGCAGAACTTAAGAAATAAGACAGAGGATCATAGGGGAAGAGAGGAAAAAAATGAAACCAGATGAAACCAGAAAGGGATACAAACCATAGGAGACTCTTAATCTTAGGAAATGAACTGAAGCTGCTGAAGGGAAGGGGATGGGGGGATGCAGTGGCTGGATGATGGTCCCTGGGGAAAGTATATGTTGTGGTGAGCACTGGGTATTGTGTAAGACTGATGAATCACAGACCTTTACCCCTGTAACAAATAATAACATTATCTGTTAATTTAAAAAATAAATTCATAAAAACAGATAATCTTTATTTTTTATTTTTTTTTAATTATATACACAGCACTTTAGAAATATATTTGCTCAGACTTTGGTGAGGATGATACCCACATGTACTTACACTGCTGGCTCCAAACACATTGAAATGATACAAACATCATCAAAAATAACGTCTAAAAATGCATATCTGAAAGCTAAAATTATGCCAAAAAATTCATGATCAAATGTTCTACAGAAACAAAGTGGAGAAATTGAAGTGAAGCGGAAAATTTGATGTGGTTCAATTCAAAAGAAGTTGACAGAAATGAATATTTTGGTGATGTATTGACTTCAAGTTCTAAGCTCTAAGGTGGAACATCAGAGTCATTCTCACTGCATGTAATAAGAATAAAATAAAGGATCCTTTGTCAGTAGATGGATACTGAATAGAAGTTAGAAATTATAAGTAAAATGTCTTTACTATCAGGATCTTTACTATCAGTATCAGGATACTTCTTAAAATCCTCAGTGTGATTCTGATCACATTATTATCTCATTTCTATTCACCAGGGTTCCTTACAAAAACAATTATACCTTACACAGATCTAAATAATTTTCACTAAATATTGTGTTTTTAGTTTTTTTATTTTTAATTTTTTATTTCACTGTGACTTTTCTTTTTGAATTGTTGATATTTTATTCTTGTAAAAAGTTCATCAGTATGTTTTTGCTTATTTTGTGATTTTTACTAATTTTAACATAGTTTTTTCTCAATAGCTATAAAGATATCCAATTACATTTTCTTAAAATGTTTTTCAATACTTAGATCTTTAATCCTTGTCCAATTTTTGCTGTAGTATGGACCACAAATATATCTGGCTTTCATATAAATAGTTAAATTGCTAAATAATCTAAACTTCCCCCATGGATTTCTCCTCCAACTCATGTGAAATATATAAAAAATATAGAGTTATAACTTACTGAGTAAAAATGATACTCAATACCATGAATATGACTATTCTCCCCAAATAATGAGTGAAATTTGCAATGAGAATTTCTCCCAAACTCAACAGGCTAATGTTAAAATTTCATAAGTGGCATGAAAACAAGTAAAGCCAAACCAGTTTGGAGAAGAATAAGAAGGAAAGGACTCATATTCAAAATATTGACAATATAAATCTATAATAATTAAAACATTGTGCTTGTTATAGTGATCACCAAATAGATCAATATAATACAGACCTTGGAAATAGCACCATTCATATAAGGAAACTTGATAGAGAATCAAAGAGAATCATAGAATTTTAGATGTCATATGTTACACTTAGAAGGGATATAGTAATAACTTGTGAGGTATAGATTATTTTAAGATTTTTTCTTGTGAAATAATACTTTCAAAGACAATTTTTTAAAATTATACTGAATAATATCTTATTTTCTACATCTTCAGAATAGAGGAAACTTTATTCTTGTTTTGTTTGGATTTACTATACCAGAAGTTTAGTAGGCCTAAGTTCTCTAACATTTCATGCTTTGGCACTGATTATCTACTGATGGGCATTGAGGGAAAAACAAGAACAGGTCAGGGAGTTCAAAGGAAAGAAACAGACCTAAAAGTTGTAAAACACAAAAGGAATGATAGCATGTGCTGTTTTGCATTTACAAACAGTGATAATACAGCTTTAAAGCTTTTTAATGGCAACTTAGATATATTCTGTGAATTTATTTGCTTGGCTACTTTCCCTTGTATGACAATAAAAAATTCTGAAGCACATAAAGATGAAATTTCTTGGCAAAAATAACATAATTATTATTTGAGAAGTGTTTTCCCCATACCATTCTATATTACCCAATTTTATTTTAATATAACAATTTATTTCTATGACTATTTTAATGTCATTAACCTAAAGAAAACAAAACAAAAATATTTAGCCATTGGAAATGTTCCCTAATACAGATTTATTTACATCCAGTGTAGTCCTCCAACACTTTGTAATTCTCTTGGTGCATGAGTCATGCTTAGTTTAATAGTTAATTAAGATCTACTACTATTCAAACTATTATAGCATAAGTTTCCTGAGAGAAGAGGGCATGTTCTGTACATTTTTGTGTTCCTTATAGCACTTAGTAAATGCTTTATGCATAGCATAGTAGATCCCTGATAAATATTCAGAAATTTACAAATTAGAATTTTTATATATGTTGCTTAATAGCACTTAAACACCAAATTTCCAACAGGCACCTTATAACAGGCACCTACCTAGGTGGCTCAGTCAGTTATGCCTCCAACTTTTGATTTCAGCTCAGGTCATGATCTCAGGGTTGTTAGATCGAGCCCTTCATCAGTCTCCACCTCAGGCATGGAGCCTGCTTAAGATTCATTCTCTCTCTCTCTCTCTTGCTCTCACTCTCCCTCTCATTCTCTCTATCCCTCCCCCCAAAATAAATAAAAAAAATTACAACAGAAACTTAAAAAGCCAAAAAGTAATATGCTCTGAATTAATTATGGAATTAGAATGATGTTTGACATTACATACTGGACAAGGACTGACTCAAGTCAATAATGAAGGAGCATCAAGAATTGAGTTTGACTATACCTTTCAGGAAAGAAACTAGCATACTGGCTTGGTTCTAGTTGTTTGCATAGAAGTAATACACAAAATATCTCATCACACTACTAAACCACCAAGATAACAGTGATATATATTTTTACTCTATTGCTGTTTTTAAATTTAGAATAATTGTAGTGAATTCCATTGATCCTAAAGTAAATATCTTGTCACCTTTTAATGCTCTGAACTCAGGATATATCTAATCATAAATGATGCATCATTATTGCATTGACAATTTTTCTTCATTTTTACATAAACTAATGGTGTGTCTTACATCAATGGTTGTTAGCTGTAATGATGAAATACATTTTACCAAAATATATAGGAAAAGCAATAAAAATTCTATTTAACAAATTAGTGATTAGTTACAAATTGCCTATAGTGTTAGCAGGGTATAAAACCATTATTCACAATGATATTCTGACAACTAGGAGTCCAATGTTGATGAACTTCCATAATCTAAGCTCTATTCCCTTCTATTGCCTTAAACTGCTTGGAATCATAGAACAATACTTATTATCCAGTATTATTTCTATTGTGTTGCCTTTAGTCAGCTAGGTATCATTGACACTCATTCTCAGGTTTCTTCTACATCACAGAGGAAAAAGCAGGACCAGGAGCTTTTACTTACCAGACTCCTTTGTTTCCACGGAGGTCCTGGTTAGAGCATGCTGTGAAAGAGCATTATTCTGTTGAGTGGCTGCAGGGATTCACAAGGACAGAAATATGGCAGATGTGATGTCAATTAGGTGAACTCCTTGAGCATTAGTTGATTCTGTGCTTAAGCTGAGACCTATGAGGGCTTCTCTGAACTTTGCTTCAACTTCTAGCACATTTCTAATTTCTACATTTAGAAGATCTATATCTTGACTAAATAGTGTGGTTCTGTTTTATTGACAAAAGAGTGGTACACAATTAGGAAATTAGGAAAATAAAAAAAAATTATATTCTTTTAACAAATGTTCTATTTTGATTGTTGTATCTTCTACTCTTTTAACTCCAGTTTATAAATCTGAACTATCATCTTCCTTTGAACCTGTAGTACACTTGATAGACCCATTGTAAATCAGCTTAGTTTTGTGTATTTCACTCCAGTATATTATGTTAAGAAATCTTTGCCTTCATACTTTGTTTTGTTTAGTTCCTAAGCATTCTCATAGTTGATTTAAGTTTAATATTTTAATATTACATATGTTCTAGTAATGCAAGGGCAGGAATCAGCTAGAACACTACTTCCTACTTTCTTCTCCTGCAATCCACTCAAACAGAGAGAGATAAATGCTCTGACTGGCACTTTTTATGTTTATTCTGACATTTCTGGTGAATACATTTGAAAGAAACCAGTTATGTCTTTGACATGATCAACTATATTATTTCCCAGGGCTTATGCTGCCCTTTCCCCTAAATGCTTTGCCTCCATTTCCTATCCTAATTTTCTAGTATACATTACCTCCCTCAGGGGGTATGATGAGCCAATAGATTTTTCATTCGTTTTATTTTCAAAGGGCTTTATTTTGTTTCATCTATACCACTGTAAATAGTTTGGAGAATTTCTACTCATGGTCTTTCTGGGTATAGAGACCTCTTTATAATTTTGCTGATAATCTTTCTTCTGACCATGCATTTGGGTCTCATGCCTTTTCCAAGACCTTTTTATTGTTACATCACAAGTTCCTTCTAAAAATTTTGACGTTATTTCCCAAACAAAAAAATGTGTTGGTTTATTTGTTATGACCTAAGTCTGTAGCTCTGGAAAAAAATAAGGTATGATGTTTCATATATATTTAAAATATTTGTTTCTTTAAAAAAAAGTTTCTAAATAACCTACTACCCTGTTTACTTTTTGTAAATGGTGGTAGTGATTGAAAACTTATCTCATTAAAAGTTTTGACCATAAAATCACATTGATAAGATGAGGATTACAAAACAATGTAATATTAGATTAGAAGGATTATTATGAAACGGTGTAGCTTTGGAAAGTTTCTTGATATATTTTAAGGCATAATCACCTGAACATTCACAATTGATTTATTTTTCATTTGAACATTACATATCCCTTCAAAAGTGATGATTTTGGCATGACTTTACTGAGTATCAAGGTCTTACTAAGTGAGTATCAAGTCTTTTATTTGATCTAAACAGATAAAAGCTGAGAGTACTGATGCTGACCTGGAAGTCAAGGGCTGCTCTTCCCTTTCTTGCATATAATAGACCAAAACTAGGCCCAGAAGCATTTCTTGTGGCTATTGTATTTTCTTCCTCCCCACTATTCTGATTCTTACGTTAGTTTTACCCTTTCAAACTGCGTATGGATCAATAAATACCATATCCATTCTTGTGTCTCATTTCTTTTGCCAATATTATGCTCATGAAATTTATCATTATGTAGTAGAAGTTCATAAATTTTCATTGTGAAATATTATTTCATTATATTAATATTGTTTCATATGTTTATTATTCTATTGTTGATTAATAGTTGGTGGTTTCCAATATTCTATCCTTTATGGGTAATACTGCTCTAAACATCTTGTATATATCTTTTAGTTTATGTCTATAGACATGTACCTAGAAGTAAAGTATTTTGGATTTGGATATATGTGTCTGAGTTTAGTAGATACTGCCAAACTGTTCTCTAAAGTACATGCAAAATTTTACTTTCTTAGAGAACTTAGAAAAATTGTCCCAGGACACCATACTGCCAGGTTAGAGTATAGGATATTTCTATTTGGGAAAGAGATGGGTATATTTCTGGCTATTAAATGTGTAATTGGACTTTGTTTGGAATTGAATGGAAGGAAAGAATGGGATAGTGTGTCACACATGCTTAGATAGTAGAAAAAACTGAAGTCTGTTCAGGTTCCTTGTTCACTATGAACTATCCCACTACCTTCAACATAATGACAGGAGGGTCCTCTTTAGCATGATCTAATTGTTCCTAAAGTGGACATTTAATCAAGTATGGTAATCTTTTCCTGGGGAGTTTGAATTGGAACTGAGGCCTGTTTTTTGGGTTACTGGCATCATAAACTAGATGAGAACTGTAGGAGTTGAATTTTATCACCCTTTACATGGACTGCAAAAACAGAAAGTCTTGATGTTCAGAAATAAGGAGGAATGCACAGATACAAATAAAATACCATATGAAATTATATATCAGAATTGTTAATATGGTCAAATTGTTTGTGTTTGTAGTGTCCTCTACCTCTCACTCTTTATCCTCTGTCCACAATTTTTAATTTTATCATCTTGTTGCAATGGTTCTGGTCTCCATTTCTACTTAAAAATAGTTGTCAAAAATAATGTGAAAAAGTACTTTCCAATAAATTATGATTTACTGATAAAACTTAACAATGTCAGTAATATTTTCATATCAGAGCAATCATTATTTTATTTTGATCTAATATCATAAAAATAAATATGTTGACTCATTTACATTGAACAAAAGGTTGAAAAGATGTTTTGGGAAAGCAAGGCCCTTTTTAATGGCTCTTTTGTTACTCTAAGAGCAGGTTTTACATTTCTCAGCTTAAACTGTAAGTAATGATTTTAAGGAAAATGATATGATGTCTTTCACATGGAAAAAATATTTGAATGTACATATTAGCCCAGAACTGTGTAGGTTAAAAACCACAAACTAAATCGGTAGTCATAAAACTCATTAATTTCAAACCAGAGTTATTCTAAAGTTTAATGCTTTTGAGAAGGCAATGGGATTGGAAGATATGTTCCAACACACTCAAGGCTCACCTTTCTATGAGGCCCTGTTAAAATGGAAGGGTCCGCTGTCCACAGCATGAGATGTTTTGTTCTAAAGAAATATAAAAGAGTTTAAATTTTGTGATAGATCTCATCATGTCCAGACTATAAGCTACCAGGTTTAAACTTTGCAGTAGGTTTTTTTGTCCTAAGGCACTTGCTTAACACACCAGGTTTTTGTTGTTGTTAGTGTTATTTTGTTTTGTTTTTGCTCTTCCCCTCAAGAGTTCTATGAAAAGTTCAAAATATTTAACATTGATGTACCCTGCCAGGAGATTGATAGCATGACCATCAATCAATAGTGACAATTCCCAATTTTCATTTTATCAAGTGCATCAGCACACATTGAAAACATCTGTTTTGTGATATATTAAGTGAACTGCCATACACGTTTCCTTGGTTTTCTTTTCAAATGTGAGCTTTACTACACACTAAAGATAACTTACCAGAAAGATGGTCATTTTAGTATGTATAACTTGGCAAAAAGTCATCAAAATAAATGGATTTTTAATTTATGCATGTCTGAATTTTATGTCTCACCCAGATATAAATTATTTTGAGCCAGCATGTTGTGGAGACCTATGCTACGTCTTATATATAGAAATGTCTCTGTAGAAAAATGAGAGTAAAATTCTAAAACTACTCATTCCTCTCCTCAATATGATTTATATTAAATATTTTGGAATAATATTGAGATGATATAATAAATATAATCATCCAAGAAAAATATCCAGATGAAAGCTTCCTAGTTCAGAACTTATTGACCATTAAAACTCAAGATCAATATTCCATAGCATTTAAAATACACAGATATGAATTTTAATGTCCTCCCATCACCTGGCCCTCTTTCTACTTTTTGACCTCCCTGACATCCTATTACCCTTCCAGTAACCTCTAAGCCCCTGAGTATCTTCTTGAATATATTATAATTTTATTTTAGACACAGTATATAGTTTACTAACATTGATGAAGTGTTTGATATATACTAAGTATTTCAACATAATAAGGATAAAATTGCATATTCCAGTAATAAAGTTGCCATATTCAGAAAATAAAAATACATGACCACCACTTAAAATTGCATTTCACCCAAACAACAAATACTTGTTTTAAGATCTGGGACATATTAATTTATTTATTTACTTATTTATTTTTAATTTTTTTATCACTGAAGTATAGTTGACACACAATGTTACATTAGCTTCAGGTACACAACACAGTGATCTGACACGTCTATGTTTTATACTATGCTCATCAAAAATGTTGCTACCCTCTGTCACCATACAACACTATCGCACTACCATTAACTGTATTTGTTTATGCTTTACTTTTTATCCATTGACTTATTCATTCCATAACTGGAAGCCTGTACCTCCCACTCCCCTTCACATGTTTTGTCTGGTAAACCATCAGTTTATTGTCTGTATTTACAGGTCTTTTTCAGCTTTTTTTGTTCACTTGTTTTGTTTTTAGATTCCACATATAAATGAAATCATATGGTATTTTTCTTTCTCCATCTGACTTATTTCACTTCCATGGTACTCTCTAGGTCCAGTCATGTTGTCACAAATGGCAAGATCTCATTCTTTTTACAGCTGAGTAAGAATATTCTATTGTATGTATATACCACACTTGGGCTGCTTCCATATCCAGCATTGTAAATAATGATGCAATAAGCATAGAAATGCATATATCTTTTTGAATTAGTGTTTTGGTTTTCTTTGGGTAAATACCTAGCAGTGGAATTACTGGCATATGGTATTTCTGTATCAAATTTTTAAGGAATCTCCATACTGTTTTTCCACAGTGGCTGCACCAATTTACATTCCCACCAACAGTGAATGAGGGTTCCTTTTTTCCACATCCTCACCAATACTTTCTTCTTGTTTTTTTTTGTTTTTTGTTTTTGTTGTTGGTGGTGTTGTTTTTACTTTAGCCATTCTGACAGGTATGAGGTAATATCCCATTGTGGTTTCAATTTGCATTGCCTTAATGATACAAATTTAGTGATGTTCATCATCTTTTTATGTGTCTGTTTGCCATCTGTATGTCTTCTTTGGAAAAATGTCTTTTCAAGTTCTTTGCCCATTTTTAATCAAATTGATTTTTGGTTCTTTATTGTATAAGTCCTTTATATATTTTGGTTATTAATCCCTTGTAGGATATATCATTTGCAAATATATTCCCCTGTTCACTAGGTTGTCTTTTGAAGATAAACATTTTGTATTTCTATGCTGTGACCAGAGAACTCCAAGAATTGTCTAATTTTTATTTTTTAAGTGCTACCCTGTATAAAGTACTCAATACTTTTGAAATCTTTAGAGCAACTTTAAGGCTTGTAAATACATAGAACAAATATTTTTTAAAAAATCACTCAATAGTATTTTTTTTTACTTTCAAAATATAAAGAACAAAATAAAGAGAAACATTGCAAGTCTAAAATAAAATTTATATTTCTAAATGATTGCAGGATTCTCAGTGTCTAGAACAGTGTCTAACTTTGTATAGGTGCTTAATATTTATTAACTAAGTTATAAAGTAAATTAGCTTTTTATAGAATTTTCAGTCTAATGGGGCTATAAAAAACCAATGTATTATGCCTCAAAATCATATGATAAATGTCACAATATAGGTCAGAGAGCTTGGGATCACACAGAAGTAGTTCCTACTTCAACTACAGAGAGGTAGCAACAAGCTTTTGAAGGAATTGTATTTCCTGTAGGACGAAATCTATGTCATTGAGCTATCATGGATCAAAACAGTCAGTGGGTGATATACTTGAAAGGAGAAAGGAATTGTCATTAGTTCTTAGATCATAAAACAGGCAGCTGTGTGACCTCACTACCAGTAGGTTTAACCTCTTTATTATGTACAATATCAATTATATAATTAATTATGTTGTTATATGCTGTATAGTTACCAATTATATATGTTTAATTAAACTTCATTATACTTTGTAAACCAAATTTGTTGTACATTTTATATTGTCTTCCTTTTCCTTTTCCTGTAATTTTGCTGAACAAATTGAGATATAAAACATTTTACACTGTAGGCCTGAAGTGTAAAATCCCAATTCTTGTCACATAAGCAATACATATAAGTAATAATGTAGCTAATGTAGTTTCTCAGACACTGAAATTAACTTAAAAACAATGTAGATGTCATTGCTTTCAATTCACTTCTAACCCAATTTCTTGAACAATTGCAACATAAAAGATTCCTTCTCTTACAAATATTCAATAGCCATTATGACCAGAAAGATGCTTATCTCTGTATAGAAAACTACCAAAATGTGGCTTTCTATAGATGCATTTGAAAAAATAAGTGGGTTATAATACGGTAGATGAAAAAATAAATCATTCATGCTTTCTTTTATATTTTATTTTAGAAATGAGGTTATTTTCCATTTTATGATGTAAGAAATTAAAATTTGGATTATTTAGCCATAAATATTTTTATTGATCTTCCTTTGGGTCAATATCATAACGAGATCTAGAGGAAAGTTATGAAAAATATTCTCCCCAACTACCAATTACTAGGAATTTTTATCCATTAGATTACCTAAAATCACTTAGTTACTCCCAGTGTACCTATTAGGTGGCAATATCTTCTATTGTATTTCTACTTACCTGTATTTACTGGAATTGCAATCTTCCCTGGAATAAGAGGTGAAACTTAGCACAAAGAAAGAACTTTTTAATTTATTGCAGTAGAGTATTTGTTTTATTTACATTTTTATTGTTTGTTCCACATCCTAATGTCTCATCCAACATTAGATAAATGGATGATCATAAAAGAGTCAGAGAAGGATCTGTGCTTCAAGTAATAAGTGTAATAATTTTATTAAAAGTAAAATATTCATATAGGTATATTTTCAAATGGTGTGTGTTGGGCATCATGCAAATTAAGTAATCCAAAGCAACTACATGCATGTTAAAATATAACCATACTTTGTATAACATTCTAATTTTTATATAACCTGATTCAGAGGGAATAAAGTATATCTCTAAGAATACAAATATATAAAACTGAAAATATAGTGGAACTGCCCTGAGTTCAAATATTTACAACATTGCTACCTGGAGAGTAAGCTTTGAGAGGCTGAACAGTTGGAGCTGACCCTGACTATACCAGTATCTTGATGACAGTTTAGTTGACCATAGAAGCAGAATTAAAACAAAACAAAACAAAACAAAAAAAGGTACTCAATTTGGATTTCAGTAATTCAAAATCTACTAAATAGAAGATTTGAATCCAAAATAACTAAACAGAGAATGCTAAAAGTTATGATGAAATGAATATTTAAATAAACAACAGATTCTTATCTCCAAAGATTTCAGGTATTAGAATTAGTACAGTATCAAATACAGTACATAAAAGCACTGCTTGTGAAATGGTTAAAAAATTTAGAATTGGAAATACAAAAGTGAGTAAGTAAAAAGACCAAAATATAACCATGCAGACCTGTCATAGAAACAAATAGAATATTTTTAAAAGGTAATTATTTAGGGGCGCCTGCGTGGCTCAGTGGGTTAAAGCCTCTGCCTTCGGCTCAGGTCATGATCCCAGGGTCCTGGGATGGAGCCCTGCTTCGAGCTCTCTGCTCAATGGGGAGCCTGCTTCCTCCTCTCTCTGCCTGCCTCTCTGCCTACTTGTGATCTCTGTCTGTCAAATAAATAAAATCTTTAAAAAAAATTTTTTAAATTTTAAAAAAGGTAATTATTTAAATAAAAAACTAACAAACCAACTCTAATAACAGTTTCAAGCTAGCCAAAATAGCAACAGTAAATTGGAAGGCATACCTGAAAAAAATTACTGATGATGGAGCTCAAAGGCATAAGAAGATGGAAAAAAAGAAAAGAGAGATTAACAATTAAAGGAGATCAAATGAGATAGTGTCACATAAATCAAAGCAGTGTCGCAAAAGGAGAAAATAGAAAAAAAATAGAAGAAAACAGTTATTTAAAGAAATAGTGGATGGCAACTTTACAAAATATTTGAAAAATATGGACTTCGAATGCAATTAAGACCAACAAATTCCAAGCAATAATAATATATCCACCCTGAGGCACACTATAATGAAACATCAATTACCTCCAATACCTCAGAGACAAACAGAAGATCTTAGAAGGGGCCAGAGAAAAGGAAACAATAATTAAACTGACCGCATTATTTCCAGCAGCAAAATAAGAAGTCAGAAGAAAGTGAATAATATCTTTAAAGCACTGAGATAAAATAACCTGTAAAATAAGTGAGATAAAAGAACAATCTATTTTGGTAAACAAAACCCAAGAGAATTTAACAGCAATGGTACTAACTAGAATGAATTCTTAAAAAAAAAAAAAAAATATCTTTGGAGAGAAGATAAATGATTCTAGAAGCAAATTTTTAATTGCAATAACAAGTGTAAACAAATAATATGAAGTTAAACACATAATATCTATTGTGCTACATAGTAATTTAAAATATGCTGTGTACCTAAACAATCTTATTTTTATTTATTTATTTTTTTTTAAAGATTTTTATTTATTTGACAGACAGAGATCACAAGTAGGCAGAGAGGCAGGCAGAGAGAGAGAGAGAGAGAGGAAAGCAGGCTTCCCGCTGCGGGGCGCCAAAAACGGACACCGTCAGACCTGCCTGCTGTCTCCGGTGAGCCCGCCCTGCCAGTCCACGACAAGCTCTGCAGGAGCCACAGGACGAGCTGGCAAAGCCCCCTCAAGGGACATCATGAGAGCCCGGCGAGGGACTCGATCCCAGGACCCTGAGAACATGACCTGAGCCGAAGGCAGCAGCTTAACCCACTGAGCCACCCAGGCGCCCACAATCTTATTTTTAATTCAGCCTTGGCACTCATTTGATGTTTAACATGGATAGAGATATTTATCTACTCTGTGTCTCAGGTTCCTTGTCAGTATAATGAATTTTAATAGCAACATATGTCAGGGGGGTTTTGTGAGGGTTAAATCAGTAAATGGACTGTAGTGTATAAGTATTTGATGCACAGAAAGCTCAATAAGTGTTAGATACTGATATTACTACAACTATTACTTTACAGAAATTATTATAATAATGTGTATAAAGTTTTAAGAAACCTAAATTATTAGATTTGAATAGCCCGGCAAGAAACAAGAGATGTTGGTGAAGATGTGGAGAAAGGGGAACCCTCTTACATTCTCGGTGGGAACGCAAACTGGTGCAGTCACTCTGGAGAACAGGAGGGAGGTTCCTCACGGAGTTAAACATAGAACTACCCTAGGGTCCCAGCAATTGCATTATGATTTACCCAAATGATACAGAATTTACCCAAACAATACAAAAACACAGATCCGGATACATTCACTCCAATGTTTATAGTAGCATTATCAACAAGAGCCAAATTATGAAGAGCTCAAATATCCATCAACTGCTGGATGGGTAAAGAGGAGGTGGTACACACACACACACACACAATATTACTCATCCATGAAAAATGAAATCTTTCTGTTTGCAGCAACATGAATAGATCTAGAGTGTATTATGCTAAGTAGAATAAGTCAGCCAAAGAAAGACAAATACCATATAACCTCACTCAGGTGGAATTTAAGAATGAAAACAGATGAAGATACAGGAAGGAGGAAAAGAGAGAGTAAAACAAACCATAAGTCTTGATAATAGAGAACAAACAGAATGTTGATAAAGGGACACGTGTGGGGTATGGGCTAGATGGGTGATGGGGATTAAAGATGGCATTTGTGATGAGCACTTGATATTGTATGTAAGTGATGAATCACTGAATTCTACTCCAGAAACCAATATTGCACTGTGTATCGACTAACTAAAATTAAAAAAAAAAAAAAAGTATAGCCTGTAATATGTCAAAGGAGGGTTTAAAATAAAATGTCTTAAGTTCATTTTACATTGGGGAGAAGAATGAAAATATTAACTAAAAAGTTTACTAAATATGTATGATAAAATTTAAAATAATCATCAATATGTAATTGCTAAAATTTGAATGCCTTCCAAACAAGTAGTGAAGTAAAAATAGATTCAGAATAAAAACAAATAAGAAAATATCACTGAGTTATTTTCAAGGATTAAAAAAGAGACCATATTAAAAAAGAGAGAGAGAGAGCATAGAAAAATACAAAGAAAAAATAAGAAATTGAGAAAATTCAAATATATCAGTAATCATATTAAATGTAATTGGAGTAATTTAAAAAATAGCAAGTAGGGCTAATCCCATTATTAGGTACAATATCAGCTAGATGATAACTGATATGTTACATGTTATATAGTTGCCATATATATTTTTAATCAACTTTTATTATTTTTTTAATAATCCACACTCTTTTGGCTGGTGTTATATTATCTTCCTTTTCCTGTTTTTTTTTTTTTATTATTATTTTGGAAAAAATTCTGATATAAAAATGATTTTGAGTATAACAGTCGACACAATTTCTCTGGAAATAAGTTTTTTTTTTTTTAATTCAACATTTGTAGACTATATCCAGGGTTCCACTAGTGGATATATACTTTAGAGAATTACTTTACATATATACCCTAGATGACATGTACAGAGGTATTTCTAAGAATTTGACAATAGTCTTCGAGATAGAAAAAAAGCTACATGTAACAACACAGGAAAATCTTTGAGAATAAAAATTAGTGAAAAGCATGCTCTAAATAGGATATGATATTTTTAGAAACCTCAGAATCAAGCAAAGGAAAACAATATCATGTTTATACATACATAGAATGTATGTGATAAAGTTAATTATAATTCAGATATTGATGACCTTTGCTTACAAACAGTGGAGAGGGTACATGACATATTTCAATATCTATAAGGATATTGACAGCATTCTGGTTCTTGTGCTAGTGGGGTTCACAGGTATTTATTCTATTTTTGTGCTTCAAAATTTTCATATAGGTTGCATATAGGGCTTTGGTTTATATCAAATTTTACATGATGTTGAAATTGACATTGTATCAGTCAAGGTCCCAGCAGAAAGTGATGACATATTTAAATCAGTACAATTTGGGAACAGGTTTTTTTTGTTGTTGTTGTTTTTTAATTTTCAGCATAACAGTATTCCTTGTTTTTGCACCATACCCAGTGCTCCATGCAATCCGTGCCCTCTCTAATGCACACCACCTGGTTCCCCCAACCTCCCACCCCCCACCCCTTCAAACCCCTCAGATCATTTTTTCAGAGTCCATAGTCTCTCATGGTTCACCTTCCCTTCCAATTTCCCCCAACTCCCTTCTAACTCCCCTTGTCCTCCATGTTATTTGTTATGCTCCACAAATAAGTGAAACCATATGATAATTGACTCTCTCTGCTTGACTTATTTCACTCAGCATAATCTCTTCCAGTCCCGTCCATGTTGCTACAAAAGTTGGGTATTCATCCTTTTTGATGGAGGCATAATACTCCAGAGTGTATATGGACCACATCTTCCTTATCCATTCGTCCGTTGAAGGGCATCTTGGTTCTTTCCACAGTTTGGCGACCGTGGCCATTGCTGCTATAAACATTGGGGTACAGATGGCCCTTCTTTTCACTACATCTGTATCTTTGGGGTAAATACCCAGTAGTGCAATGGCAGGGTCATAGGGAAGCTCTATTTTTAATTTCTTGAGGAATCTCCACACTGTTTTCCAAAGTGACTGCACCAACTTGCATTCCCACCAACAGTGTAAGAGGGTTCCCCTTTCTCCACATCCCCTCCAACACATGTTGTTTCCTGTCTTGCTAATTTTGGCCATTCTAACTGGTGTAAAGTGATATCTCAATGTGGTTTTAATTTGAATCTCCCTGATGGCTAGTGATGGGAACAGTTTAATAAGGGTGATATATATAAGGTTTGGGCAGCAGGAGAACCCTAAGTAATATTGCAAGTCTCAGATAGGAACATTCAAGTACAGTTTTTTTTTTTTTTAAGATTTTATTTATTTATTTGTCAGAGAGAGCACAAGCAGGCGGAGCATTAGGTAGAGGGAGAAGTAGGCTCCTCTTTGAGAAAGGAACTCTATGCAGAACTTAATCCCAGCACCCTGGGATCATGACCTGAGCCAAAAGCAGAAGCTTAACTGACTGAGCCACACAGACAACCCTCTAATGCAGTTTCTAGACTTGAAGGTGTGAGGAGAGGGAGTGGTTACTACATTAGGAAGATAGGTCTTTGTGAAGAGTATTACCTGAAAGGCAAAAACTTCCATGGAAAGACACAGCCAGCCTTAAAGCAATTGCTCAAGAGTGAGTCAGAAGAATAAATTTCCTGACTTCACTTTCCCTCCCTCCACTCTGTGTTGTTTGGATCCAATAAGATAAAGGACAAAGGATCCCTGTCATGTAGACTACATAGCCCAGCTTCTCAGAAAACAGACCAAGAAGGAGTAAGGTAGAGTATGTTTGGGGTCAGGGGTGTGGGGATAGAAAAGATGGAAGATTTCCAGCAGGGCAATTTGATATAGCCAAAGTCAGTGCATAGTCTTTTGTATTCAGAACTTCAAAACTCATTTTGCCTCTTTAGAATGTAATTTGATATTGAAAAATTGCAATAATTCAAGAGCATATGGATTTTAGCCAATATTTTGCAAAATGTGGAAAGTATTTAGGAATATAAACTAAGGCTTGGAATTGTTCCTGCTGTTTAGCTCTTTAATTTTTATCTAAGTTTCTATGTCCTTCTCAAAATTAACAGGTGACTTTAAACAAGAAAAATGCATGAAAATGAACAAACTACAGATTAAAAGTACCATAATTAAAAACAAAGTCACTTTTTCTAAAATAGAAAAGTTCTGTTGGTTCTTATAGGGCAAATTAAAATTTGCCTAACCCCATGGCAGCCTAGAAAAATTAGATGTCTCATTTATCTTCATAAAGACCAAATACTTTCAACAGAGTAATGATTCCTTGCATAGAAAATTAAGCTACTTAACTATGCTCCTATGGTCTCCAAGTATCTTTAAAGCCACCTTAAAATTAATACATTAAGCATTAAAAAAAACCCACCCTTTTTAAACTATTGAAATATAGTTGACATACAGTGTTATATTAGTTGACATATGAGTGTACAGCATACTGCTTAGATAATGCTATACATTCTATATACAGTGCTTGCCATGATATGTAGTCACTATCTGTCACCATCCAATTGTTACAATTATTACTGACTATATGCTTTTTTCTATATTTTTTATCTTCATGACTTATTTTACAACTGAAAGTTTGTACATCTTAATCCTCTTCACCTATTTCCCCCAATCCCAAACATAAATATGTTACATTTTTATGAATTTTTCCAATATCCACTTTGTTGTGGAGATTAGAATACTCTTTAGATGTGTAGTTTTGTTTTCACACAGTCTGTACAATTAGAAAATTGTGTGTAATGTTTAACAAGATTGACAGTAGTGAAAATTGAAGATTGTTTCTAGCTCTTACATTGGATTGTATTGTCTTTAGACAAGTCATTTAACTTATCTGGTTTTTAGGTCATCTTTAAAAAGGGGAATTATCATTAAGTTTTTTTGAATCTTAGTACACTGAAGTTCTCTTACATATACACAGGGGTTCATATTTAGCTGAGCTCAGGCTAACCATCCCTTTCTTCTTTTCATTTTTTTTTAAAGATTTTATTTATTTATTTGACAGAGAGAGATCACAAGTAGACAGAGAGGCAGGCAGAGAGAGAGAGAGAGAGAGAGAGAGGGAAGCAGGCTCCCTGCTGAGCAGAGAGCCCGATGCGGGACTCGATCCCACGACCCTGAGATCATGACCTGAGCCGAAGGCAGTGGCTTAACCCACTGAGCCACCCAGGCGACCCTTCTTTTCATTTTTTTTTTATTAATTTTTACTTCTAAATGCTTTGGTCAACATTTTTAAAAACACAAACTGAACAACTATTAAATAATTCAGTTATTTACAGAATATAGTTTATACTGTTATCATAACAAATACATACATTTTTGATTCACTCTTAAATTTGCTATCATATTGCCACTATATATATATAACACATAATATTATTTACATGTTCTATAGATATATGTGTACATGTTCAATAAAATAAAAAGTTGCTTTAAAAACTATCAAGTTACTGTGTTCTTGGAAGACTCAGATGGTAAAGATTATAATTCTTTCTAAATTGACTTACAGATGTAACACATTCGCAATCAAAATTCTAGCAGAAATTTTCATAGAAATAGGCAAGCTGATTTTAAGTTATATGAAAAGGCAAAGGAATTAGAATGGTTAAAAATTTTTGAAAAAAAGAATAAATTTTCTAAACTCAGATGTTGATTTTAAGTTACCTATTGGTGAAGTGATGACACGCATAGATTGATGGAATAGAAGAGAGAGTCCAGAAATAAACCCACACAAAAATGACAAATTGAGTTTTGACAAATGACAAAGCAACTAAATGAAAACATATTTTATTAAGTGGATATCCACTTCTAAAAATATGGTTTTGACCTAAACTTCATACCTTACAGAAAATGATTCAAAAAATGGGTCATAAACATGAAAAAGTGATCCATATCACTGGCATCAGGGAAATACAAATCAAAACCATAATGAGATACCACCTCACACCAGTCAGAATGGCTAAAATTAACAAGTCAGGAAATGACAGATGTTGGCGAGGATGTGGAGAAAGGGGAATCCTCCTGCACTGTTGGTGGGAATGCAAGCTGGTGCAGCCATTCTGGAAAAGAGTATAGAGGTTCCTCAAAAAGTTGAAAATAGAGATATCCTATGACCCAGCAATCGCACTACTGGGTTTTTACCCTGAAAATACAAATAGAGTGATCCGAAGAGGCATATGAACCTGAACATCTATGGCAGCAATGTCCACAATAGCCAGACTATGGAAAGAGCCTAAATGTCCATCAAGAGATTAATGGATAAAGAAGATGTGAGACATATACACACACACACACACACACACACACATATACATACAATGGAATACTATGCAGCCATCAAAAGAAACCAAATCTTGCCATTTGCAAAGACATGGATGGAACTACAGGTTATTATACTGAACAGAATTAAGTCAATCAGAGAAAGACAATTATCATATGATCTCTCTGATATGAGGAATTTAAGAGGCAGGGCAGGGGGTCATGGGGGTGGGGAAGGAAAAAATGAAACAAGGTGGGATCAGGAGAGAGACAAACCATATGTGACTCTTAATCTCATGAAACAAAGTAAGGGTTGCTGCAGGGGAGGAGGGAATGAAGAGGGTGGTGGGTTTTGGGGAGGGTATGTGCTATGGTGAGTGCTGTGAAATGTGTAAGCCTGATGATTCACAGACCTGTACCCCTGGGGCAAATAACACATTATATGTTAATTTAATAAAATGGGTCATAAGTCTAAATGTAAAATGTGTAATTATAAAGATTTTAGAAGAAAATATATAAAAAATATTTGTGACCTGGGCTTAGGCAGAGTTGTTAGGCATGACACAAAGTATACCTATAATAGAATGATATGCATAAAAGCAAACAAGAAATTGAACTTCATCAAAATTAACAAAAACACTGCATAAAACACTTAAGCAGTGAAAAGACAGAGTCACCTGGGTGACTCAGTTGGTTAAGTGGCTAACTCTTATTTTTAGCTCAGGTCATGATCTCAGGGTCCTGGGATAGAGCCCAGCATCAGGCTCTATGATCAGTGGTGAGTCTACTTGAGGATTCTCTCTCTCTCCCTCTGCTTTTCCTCCTCTCATGCTTTCTCTCTAAAATAAATCTTAAATAAATAAATTATATATATATATAAAATAATAAATTATAAATAATTCATTTAATAAATAAATAAATAATAGATAATAATACATACAATAAATAATTAATATAATAATGAATAAATAACTTAAAATAATTATTTTTAGTAAATTTTTAAAAAATTATATTTTGATAAAATAATAAAAATATTTATTTAAAATAAATAAATCTTAAAAAAAAAAGAATGGAAAGACAAGCCATAGCCTGGTAGGAAACCCTTGGCAAAGCACATATGTGACAGAGGATTTTTAGCCAGGATACATAAACAAATTTTAATACCCAACAGTAATTTTATATATATATATATATATATATATACACACACACACACACATATATATTTATATTTATTTATGTACTTATTTATGGGCAAAAGACTTGAATAGTTACTTCATTGAAAAGGATATATTAATATCAATAATATGATATATTAATTAATATGAAAATACAATCCAAATTGTCAGCCATTAGGAAATGCAAAATAGAACTACGGTTCAGTGTTAACACCTGTCTATGGGAAGGGGTAAAGGAAGAGATACTATCAATAACATGCTGACAGGAATGTGTTGCAAATGAAACTCTCCCATATTACTACTTAGAATGCAAAATGGCCTAACCACTCTGGAAAACAGTTTGGCATTTTTCTAATGAAGTGAAACTTAAACTTACCATATGACCCCATGATGTCCGTTTTAGGTATTTACCACACAAAACTGAAAACTTAATTTTGACAAAAACCCATATACCATTTTTTGTAGTGACTATTCATAATCTTCCAATTCAGAAATCAAAGCAAATATCCATTAATTGCAAAACAAATGGTGAAACAGCCTTACAATAAAATTCTAATTGGCCAAAAAAATGACAACTATTGAACACAAAATATTGAGATAAATCTCAAGGGTATTATCCTGAGTGAAACAAGCTGGTCTGAAAAGTTTACATATTTTATAATTTGACTTTTTTGATGTTTTCTAAAGGGCAAAACTATGGTAATGGAGAAAAGATTACTGTTTACCAGAGGCTGCGATGAGGGGAAGGTGAGAATGTGAAGACTTGAAACTTTTTGTACAAATGATGTAAGCAGATAGAGTTAGGGATTCCTAGAAAAAAGAAAGAGAAGACATAGCTTTTGTCACATAGTGAAGTCATTTTTTGCCTCCTCACTGCAGCCATTTTCTGTGATTTCTGCCCTGCCAGCTCTACATCCCCAAGCACATTGCTTATAGAATTTCCTAGGAGGTGTCAGAATTACAAAGAAAGGCAAAAAACTCAGTAGTTAAACATTTTATGAGAACAAAGAGAATGCAAAAACTAAAGGTCTCTAGTAGACCAGGAAATAGCCTAATCATAGCAAAGACAATAAATCATTGGTAAAACCCCTAGTGCTAGGGTACCTGGATAGGTGGTGCAGTCAGTTGAGCCACTGACTCTTGGGTTTAGGCTCAGGTTGTAATCTCAGGATAGTGAGATCTGTGTTGCACTCTGCCATCAGCATGGAGTCTGCTTGGGTTTCTCTCTCTTCCCTCTCAATAATAAAATCTTTAAAACACACACACACACACACACACACACACACACACGAAACCAAGTTTCCTGTTATTTCAAAAAAAGACAAGACCCTGTATTCCTCACTGGAATTAAGGAGTCCAAGTTCCCATCCAGTTTAGGCTGGCCCATAGCTCCTTCCCCTAGTCCAAGAGTTAACACTGCTTCATTATGTTAAAGTTTCTGCCCAAGGAGGACCACCAGCTTCATTAATATAATTCCTTGTGATCTCCTCATTTGCAACAAGTAAAATTTCGTTTGTGTGACCGATCTACCTGGTGTAGTCTCTATCTGTAACTTACTCAGGAGCAAACTCAGGTTAGTTCAGTTACAAAGATTTCCTAAAGGAAATAGAGGTCTTAACAGACGTAATACAAAGGTCATACAATTAGGTGATACAATTTTCAAAATGTCTTTGACAATTACTACTGATCCTTTAAAAACTTGAAGTAAAAATCTCATGATTCATATATCAAAGTAATTTAGTTCTTCATTCCCACTTTGCCATTGTTGTTGTTTAAATTTAATGAAGCTTATTCTATCTAGTAAGGCTAGACAGAGTTATGTTGTATTATATTGAAATTCATCAGCTAGGGAAAATTAGAGTTTTTAAACTAATTATTAATATTGTTATTTACTTACTTATTTATTTATTTATTTATTAGAGAGAGAGAGAGAGAGAGCAGGATGAGGGGCAGAGGGAGAGGGAGAATCTCAAGCAAACTACGTGCCTGGCACAGAGCTCAGTGCAGGGTTCAATCTTTCAACCCTGAGATCATGACCTGAGCTGAAATCAGGAGCTAGATGCTTAACCAACTGGGCCACCCAGGCTCTCCAAGTTTTTCAATGAATTTAAAGCATTGTTTTCAAACATATTGGTATTTATCTGAAAGAAAAATGAACAACTGATTATTGTGGAGCATTTTCCCCTCTTCTGAGTTTTTTAGTATCCCCTCCAGAAAACCGTGTGATCCTGCTGTCCTGTATTGTTACCGTTTCACACAAGGATTCCTCCAGACTCCTTTACCTATAGGGATGAGAGGAGTGTAAAGAGCTAGGCGCAGTTCACAAATAATTACTGATTTCATCACTCTAACTCTCTTACTCTCTCCTAGAAAATAGTGCACTTTAATGATCATATAACTCACCCCTTTCTTTTTTTCACATTTCTTCACCTCCAGCCATCTTCCTTCTGCCCAGTGGAACCTCTCCAGTTGTGAACAAGGTATTCAACAGATATGGTTCATTTTCATGTCAGCATTCTTTTTTTTTTTTCTTATCAAACCTAGAAATATAGTCATCTACAGTGTTATTTATAACAATTTTAAAGCTGAGTTATTATTATTCATCTTTTTACAAGACCATGATGAATGGTCTGAATTTAACATTTGTTTCCCATTTTGACCTTCATTTTTTTAAACTATGCTATTTTATTCTTATTTTTCAAAGTTTCACTTGTCATTTATAAAACCCTATAGTTCAGCCAAAAAAAATCCACAAAATAATATTTGTAAAAAATTGTAAATAAAATCTATTAATATTTAGCACTTACTATGTATTAGATACTATTCTACAAAAAGGTACTTTTATTACACATTATGTATAAGAAAACATGCATTGAGAAATTGAGACTTGCACAAAATATGGAAGTCATTGTGCTGGGTTTTGAGCCAGGCAGTAGGGCTTTAGAACTCCAACTCTTAAATTTCACTTTTAACTGCAAATGTATATATACAAATGTCCTTTTCCTCAAAAACACTGAAATCTAATTCAGAAGAAAAACTCAAATTCAACATATAAAATACAGATCTAATAAACTTTCTTTCCTGCACAATCAAGTCTTCATATTGTTTCTTTTCTCAATGTGTGCTCATTCACTCAGGAAAATTCTAAAATGCCATTTCTAGAATTACTCTGATATCTCCCTTTATTTCACTTTGAGGCTCTCATTTATTCTTAATTGGATGTTTTTGCTTTTGTTTTTGTTTTTCCTGTCTCTAATCTCAGTTTTCTAATCTATTCTATATGAAATCTTCCACTGCATGAGTCCTCTACAGTCTTTCTGCCCTTGTGTTTTGGGGATTTGGACAGTAATTTTGGCATTAGCTTAACCATTCACTGGCTTTCTGAGTAATGGTTATGTATAATATGCCTTATTGTTTCTCTACTAAGAAATCTTTTTAAATGCGGTATTTAGTGTCTTAATTGTTTTCTTCTATGAAAAATGAGGATGATGTCTTTTTTTTTATTTTTAAATTTTTAAAAAGATTTTGTTCATTTATTTGACAGAGAGAGAGACAGAGAGACAAGTAGGCAGAGAGATAGGCAGAGGGAGAGGGAGAAGCAGGCTCTCCACTGAGCAGAAAGCCTGGTGTGAGGCTTGATCCCAGGACTCTGGGATCATGACCTGAGTCAAAGGCAGATGCTTAACTGAGTGAGCCACCGAGGTGCCCTGGATGATGTCTTTATCTGCATCATCCTCCCATATCACTGTTAAAGAAATCAAATAAGATAATATATATAAATGCCATTTAAAACCTTAAGGAATAAAGTGGTCAAATATGCTTGTATATGATTTTTACACTGAATCTTCAGAAACAAAAAATTTCCATGTCTTTGCTCCCTCATATTCATCTTATCATCTTGTCATTCACATAAGAATGCTCCTTCATTACTCTTTTTAGTGGCTTGCTTTTTATTCTCCTTTTTCAACTCAGTGAAAAACTTTCATTTACTTGTTATAAAGTGTTTTATTATCACTTAGCTATTTAGCCTTATATATAAAATCTGTCCCATTTCTTCCTTTCCTTTTCCAGGAAATTCCTTACCCATTAATTTCTGTTGAAAGCTAATTACAACCCTTCTCCTCAATACTACACCCCTAATTTATTTTCTTCTTCTAAGTGACTAGCAGCTATTATATACTATGTCAGCTCTATCTGGTCAAAGAGTTTAGGAAAATGAGTCAGAGGTCTGTTTTTTAAGAATGGGATTTCTGCATTTCCTGGAGTTCTGAGGACTCTTCCTGTCACACTATCATCTTAGACACTGCTGTTTCAAATGCTGTGAATTTGAGCAAGGCAGGAATCTGGGTTCAATTCCAGTATCTTCAAATAATTAGGCAATTCACTTAACTATTTCTTAATTCTTTCATCCGGAAGGGAAAACAACAACAACAACAACAACAACAACAACAACAACATCTTAATCCTTAGGGTGAAAATGAGGATTGAAGGAATATTTTCATATGAAGTATATGAATATGGCCGTGACTCAATAAATGTTATGTATTTCACTTCACCATTATAGAGAAGAAAGACACTAAAACACAAAGAAATTTTTGTTTGATTTAGCCATGGAAGAAAATTATTTTTTTTTTTCAAATGAAGTCTTGTTAGGAGTATTAATATATAAAACCTAAAAAAAATTTTCAGTAAAATATGGCCTGGGATATTGAAATCTATATACTTGACTTCCTAAAATTTCCCCTACATCTAGTTCACTCTATGAAGTGGTTCCTTGAGACATGTCTGCAAGAACCCTAAGATTTACTCACATAAAATTATGTGACATCAAAAATATTTCAGATGACACTCAACAATTTTATATTATTTATTTTTATGTGTATATGCACATATTGCACAAATAGGTTTATTCATTTATAAAATCATTTGCTAAACACTTCTTGATCTTATGCAGTTTGCTAGATGTTGGAAATAGAGAAAATTAATACATTGTTCCAAACGTAGATAGCTTAATATCTAGTAGAAGAGACATATAGGTAATATCTCTTCCTCTCTCCCTCTTTTTTTCCCCTCTCTTTTTCCCTGCCACCTATCATTTATTCATTAATCTCTCTATCCATTTATTCATTTATCTATCAATTGCTCACTATCTATTGAACTATTGAAATGTAAATAAATAAATAAATAAATAAATAAATAAATAAATAAATAAAAGAATGTATGGGGACCACAGCAGAAAGACAGTTAATCAAGTTTAAGTTTAAGGTCAGGACAGAGTTTTCCGAGGAGGTGACTTCTAACCTAAAATCGGAATGATGCGTAACAGTGTGTGGAGGCGGTGCACACTCTGAAGGCATAAAAAACTTCTAAAGGTATTTGTATAAATCTTAAAATTGAAAGAATTTCATTTATTTAATCTTTAATTTTGAAAAATTTCAAACATATAGAATTTTTTTTAAGTTTAGTGTAATAAACACCATATGTTTCTATATTTCTTACCTAGATCCACTACTTGTTCACATTTGGTCACATTTATTTTCTCTCATTTATTTATTTGTTTCAAGTATGTATGTCTTTGTGTATGCATATAAATGTATAGGTATATGTAACATATACTTACATATGTACATATATATTTACACATCTTCCTCTTCTGAAGAATTATTTTAAAATATATTCAAAGTACAATTTAAGAATTATTTTAAAGTATAAATTACTTTAAAGTATAAAGAATTAAATGGGCACGGGGCACCTGGGTGGCTCAGTGGGTTAAATCCTCTGCCTTCGGCTCTGGTCATGGTCCCAGGGTCCTGGGATCGAGCCCCCATCGGGCTCTCTGCTCTGCAGGGAGCCTGCTTCCTCCTCTCTCTCTCTCTACCTGCCTCTCTGCCTACTTGTGATCTCTGTCTGTCAAATAAATAAATAAAATCTTTAAAAAAATAAAAGAATTAAATGGGCACATATTTGTGCCCATTTAACCTTTACAAACTGAATCCTAAATACTTTAATATTTGTCTCCTTAGACTAAGGAGGGCAGTATGCATTGAATCCCCTTATAACCTTCATTAAAATTCTCTACTCTAATTAGATAGTCTAATCTAATAGTCTAATAATAATCTAATAATCTAATAAAAATCTAATCTAATCTCTTAATTTAATTAACATTTTGCTAATATGCTTTGCAATTCTCTCTATATGTAACTCATATTATTTTTTTTAAACCATTTGAGAACAAGGTATAAAATTGGTGGCCCTTCACCCCTTAAACTTTAGTATATTTCATGGGAAAAGATTCTCTTATATGACTGTGGCATAATGATAGAAATTTCTTGATCTGATATTTTATTATTATCTAATTTATGGACCTTAATTAAATTTCACTATATACTCCACTGCCCTTTAAAAAAAAATTTATGAATTTTTCACTTCAGGATCACATCGTATATGTTACATTTATTTGACATATCTCTGTAGTTTAATGTGGAACCATTTGTCCTTCAAGAGCTTGCTTACAGGGACTTACTGATATAACCTTGACAGGGACATTTTTTTAAAGAATGTAAGACAGTGGGGCGCCTGCGTGGTTTAGTAATCTGGGCATTGAACTCTTGATTTCAGCTGGGGTCATGATTTCAGGGTGATGGGATTGACCCCAATGTCTGGCTCTGCTCTCTAAATGGAGTGGGCTTAAAATTTTCTGCCTCTTTTGGAAGGGGAGATAAACCATGAGAGACTGTGGACTCTGAGAAACAAACTGAGGTTTTTGGAGAGGAGGAAGTTTTGGTTGGGTGAGCCTTGTGGTGAGTATTATGGAGGAACATATTGCATGAAGCACAGGGTGTGCGCATAAACGATGAATTCTGGAACACTGAAAAGAAAAGAAAAGAAAAGAAAAGAAAATGAAATAAAATAAAAAAAACCTTTCTACCTCTCCCACTCCATCTGCCTCTCCCACTCCATCTGCCCCTCCCCCTGCTCACATTGTGAGCTCTTTCTCTCTCTTTCTTTAAATAAATAAAATCTTTAAGAAAAAAGAATGCAAGATAATAACTGTAGAATCAACTTCAGTTCATGGTGGTCTGATGTTGGAATTCCACAGATGTAATACTGTATTCCTCTCAGTGCACCTATCTAGAGTCATCTGATGCTGGCTTTTCCAATTACTGATGATACTCACTTTGATTATATGTTCTCCATCAAATTTTCATCCACTTGTTACAGCAGCCATTGATGGTCCTTGCTGAATCAATTTTTTTAATGAAGAATTCCAGCTAGTAATTTACTTTCTTTGTAATTTTCTTTGCCATCCTACTCGAAAGATGAGATTTTCTTTAACCCCTATTTATTTATTTACTAACCTATGCATTTATGGACTAATGATTTCATATTTCATTAAATTAGTTTTAATGTGTTATTATCATTTTTTAATTTGATAATCAACATGTTTCAAATTTGTTCAGTAAGATATGGGTCCTGTGCCATTTTGTTTTGAGAAATCTTTAGTGCTATGCTTATACATTGGCTCTAAAAAAAGGGTAGATGGGGCCCAATTTAAAGATTTTGCTGATTTTAATGGTGTAAATACTCCTACCATGAATGGTTTTAATTTACCAACATGACATCACCAAACATGAGCTTGGAAACAGATTTACAGTCTGCCATTATAGGTCACCAGCACATAAAATTGGGAAGATATGTATAATCAGCTCTCAGAAGTCAGTATAAGCTAAGTCCAATACGATGCATGTCTCCATTTTTTAGAGTTTCTTTATTCTCCAGTAAAAAGATATTCCAGGCTTATTTTTTATCTTTCCAAGCCCTGGAGTCAGCTATTTCTTCAGCGAACCTTAGGGTAACTCATATAATTTGGTTGACTCTTTTTCCACATATTTCTCTTCCTCATCCAAGCTAGCCTAAGAATGATAGATAACAATGATAAAAGAGAAAAAGGGAGAGCAATCCCACATTTACAAGTGCTTTTCAAGCCACTTCTTGCATTATGTATGTTATCATCTCAATATCAAAAGCAAATCATAAAGTCAAGCCCAGACTTCAGAGAGAGAATAAATTGATTCTCCCAAAGTGGAAAGGCACTATAAAGTTACATAGCAAAGGGGATGGACACAGGAGGGGTGAATAATAATAATTTTTGTCCATGATTCAATCTAAGAAATAGCTATGTATTTTTGTCTGATCATTGTCTTAACTATGTCTCAAAGATATTGCTATATAGTGTTTTCATTAGCTTTATTTTTAGAAATCCTGTAATTTATCAGTATGTATCCCTATCACTCAAGTATGTATCCCTATCACTATATGCCTTGAAAAAGGCATATATATGTATGTATACATATACATACATATAATTTATATATAAATGCTTATGATTAAATATACATTTTATATTAGCTTTCAAATGGAAACCCATTTTCTTCAATATGGCAATTAATTTTTAATTTTATTGCATGGTGATGATTAAAGATGGTTTTCCATATTATTTTGCTAAATTAATTGAGATTTTATAAATGGCTTGTATAACAAAATATTTTATCTATTCCACATGTGCTTTAAAAGAAGCTATAACCTTCATTATCTATAAAATTTATTATTTATGTTGTTTAGGTCTTTTACAGATTTACTTTTCTTCATCTACTTATAACTTGTATCGAGAGTTCTCAGTTGAAATTTTCAATTATTTATAATTTTGTCCATTTCTCCTTACATTTTAAATTTTTTTTCTAATTTATGGATGTAATTGTTAATTTATTTGCTACACAGATTTCTTTTTTTTTTTAAAGATTTTATTTATTTATTTGACACAGAGAGAGAGATCACAAGTAGGCAGAGAGAGAAAGGAGGAAGCAGGCTCCCTGCTGAGCAGACAGACTGATGCGGGGCTTGATCCCAGGACCCTGAGATCATGACCTGAGCAGAAGGCAGAGGCTTTAACCCACTGAGCCACCCAGGCACCCCAAGTTACACAGATTTCTTAATTGTTACTTCTTTATTATCAGATAAAACCATTAGTATGATGAAGTTCAGTTAGCTTCTATTTGGTCTGAATTCAAACTAATCTAATATCAGAATCATGGTTTCTGCTTTTTTATTGTTTACATTGCTGGCCATTTATTCTTAATCTTTTATGTAATCTAATTGTTTTTAATAGGAGAATCAAATCCGTTTATATGAATTATTAACACTGGAATGATTGGTTCCTATTTTATATATTTATATGGCTTAGGCTTCCTTTGCTGTGTTTATATTTACTCTTTGTCTTTCTATATGTCTTTAGTTAATATTATTTTAAATTTTGTTTTGGTTTGGTATTTAGGAAGGTTTTATATTATCTACTAGTTATATTTATAATAATACCTGTTATAAAGTTGTAGCCCTCTTTTACTTTTCTTAAACTTCAAATGTTTTGTCAGTTTTTAAATGATATATTTTGAATTTCATTTAGTACTTCTATTATCAGTCTATCTCTTTTCCATTTTTCCTTTTTTCTATCTCATTTTCTTAACTTACAGTGAAATTTTACATTTTAATATGTTGTAACATCTAAATTTATATAATATTTTTACATCTTTGTTTCTATGTTGTTCTATGTTAGCTTTTGAGGAGACTTCATACTGTTACTGAATGGCTACATCAATCTGCATTCCTGGCAGTGTAAGAGGGTTCCCCTTTCTTCACATCCTAGCCAACACCTGTTGTTTTCTGTGTTGTTAATTTTAGCCATATTGGCAAGTGTGAGATGGTATCTCATTGTGGTTTTTATTTGTATTTCCTTGATGATGACTGATGTAGAGCATCTTTCCATGTGTCTGGTTGTCTTCTTTGGAAAAGGGCCTGTTCATGTCTTCTGCTCATTTCTTAAGTGGATTATTTGTTTTTTCAGTGTTGAGTTTAATAAATTCTTTCTAGATTTTGTATACTAACCCTTTGTCAGATATGTCATTTGCAAATATCTTCTTCTGTTGTGTAGGCTACTTTTTAGTTTTATTGATAATTTCCTACGCTGTGCAGAAGCTTTTTATCTTGATGAAGTCTCAATAGTTTATTATTGCTTTTGTTTCCTTTCATTGAGTTTCATAAAAATATTTATCCACTCATGCCTTGTTGAAGAGAAAACTGAGGATAAACTGATATTCTTTGCACATGTATTTTCTGGGTTTTTGAATTTCCAGTTTAAAGTATTTTTGCCTATCTATAAATGGCTGTTTGAAGATATGTAATTTAGATTGCAGTAATATCGTTTCAGTTTCTCTCTGCTCTTGTTCACTCTTTAGGGATAATTTTTAACCTGGGAGAAGTAACTAACTCCTGGGCTTGGGCAGGAAAAATACAAGATTAGCCCTGAACATCTTGGTCTAACAAAGTAGTAAAGATGTGACTAAAAAATGATGTAGACCGTATTCTGAACTAACAGCAATTAGTAACTAGGATTGCTAACTATATTTCTTAATTTAAGTGTTCTTTCTTTTTCTGGTAAAGTGAAGTACAGTTTCTTTAATCAACTGTGCCATTTTGAAGAATTAAATTTGTATATCTTCTGATTTTTGCGATCCCATTTTTTATTTTGTTTCTGCCAGATTCTTCATTCTCATCCTTTACTTCCTTCTTTTCTTTTACTATCAAACCTCCAAAGGATGCATTCCCTATTCAAATAAACCCAGTTCCCTAGAAATAGTGCCTTTCTTACATTTCAAACTCAATTCCTTTCTTTTGATTCCCAGTTGTCAATATCTGAATCTTTATATATCATACCTATTCCAAATATTTACCATTATAATGTGGGACACTTGTTCTAAGATAATTTAATATGGATCCCAACATTCATAATATCATGCTCAGTAAATCCCCCTATTTTCTATGCAATTTCCACTTAATCTATGTCTGGAATGGCTTCTGGACTATTTTTCCTACTACCAATATAAGTATAAGCTCTGAGTAGTTTAATTTATCATATTTGCTTGATATGTGTGTCTTTTGTTGTAATATATTACAACAATTAGAGAAATAAAAATAAATGAAGTCAGAATATATGATGATTTCTAAAATAAAATTAATTTAAACAAACAAACAAAAAATGATCAATCACTCCTTGGTTGGTTTGAAATTAGTGGTTAATGAGATGATGGATATCCAGAAAATACTTTGATATCAGATCCTCATTATTAGTCTATCTGGAATATCAGGGAAGGCACACTACCTGTCTCAATTATTTGTGCACAGTAAGTCACTGAGGACTTTAAACTAGATTAAAACAAACAAATATCTATTTTTTGATATGCATTTTATAGAATTCTATGCCAAAAATAATTTATAAATAATATATTTAATTTCCACAGTAACAGTATAGTTATTAGTACTAATTTGCAGGTGAAGAAATTTTTTTTTCTCAGAAAGGTTAGGTTTTAAATATTATGCTTATGGGTAAATAGTCAATAAAAGGTGAAGCACTTATTTGAAATTAAATCTAAATACAATACTATTTTAAAGGTAATTAAAATGCTAGCAAATAAATAAATACTTTGCTTCACACAGTGAGAGATTATAGGAAAACCCGTAAATCTCAGTTTGTAACTTTCATTGTGAGAATCTCTGCATCTAAATTGCAAACAGTATTTTGAAAGGTAAATCATAGTGTTCTGACATTTTAGTGACTGTCTATAGTCTATTTTGCACCCAATCAAGACATGTTAGAATGGGTTTCACCACAGGAAATGGATTAGTTGATTAGGTCAAGCCAGGTCTAGGCAATTCCTGTTTTACAATAAAAGAAAACACTGTGATTTTCTTAACTTAAGTGGATATTGACTTCTACTATGGCAAAGATCAAGATTTATTTTCTCAAATGATAGTCAACAGACAAGATGACAACTATTGACTTGAAGGAAGTCACAGCAGGCCACTGAACTACCATTGAACCCAAAGAAAGATCTTCTGCGTCTCTCACAGCAGGATAAAACCAATCTTACATCAAGACAATAAGACTTGCCAGGGACAAGGGCTATTAAAAGGTCTTTCCATTTATTTGGTTTGTGATGTTCCTCTAATGTCTCAGCACTTTAAGACTGTGACCAATTAACTGTAACATTAGAGAGTCAGAGATGACAAAGCCTATAGTGATATGCATTTCTTAATTTCTTAGTAAAAATAATGCTTTATCAGGCATTCAAAATGTTCTCAGTTAATAATGATATCAGCTTAATAGTAATAAACCCAATAACTAAAATTGTAAAATTCACTTATATATATTTTAGAGTGTTTAAGTACCAATATTAGTGTACTGTTTCATAAAAATATTATAGATAAAAGACTATTTTAAATCTGAACAATCATCTAAAATGATATTTTAAAGAACTGACAAATTATTTGTATTTTATTCTAAAATATTTTTAGAGACAGAATAAAAAGCAAATACACGTAAACCTCTTGTTTACAACCTGTGTACACAAACCTGACAAAATTTAGACAAAAAATAAGCCTCAGTGGAGCTTGACTGAGTAAACATTTTACAGCCATCATTGTTTTTGCCTAGAAGGAAATATAGCATTCCTATTACTGAAAGGAGGCATAAACCAACTCAAAACTACTAGGCAATAATCCGTAAACTAAATTGCAAAGCATGTAAAACAAATCAAAAAGTAGGCACAAAATGAGGGAAGTGTAAAACAAAATGAGTATGCAAGGCAAGATCCTAAGATAACCCCCAAGATTCCCCATCTACTCAAGTAGTACCATGCTGCTGTGAAGGGATTTTGTGTATATAATTAAAGTATTAGGGTCTGAACCCAGTTGACTTTGAGATAGAGAGTTCTCAATGGAACTAAGCTAAGTGGATAAGGCCTTAAAAGAGGCTCTCCAGGCTATTTCTGGTGAGGTAATCAGAATATAATAGCTAACTCAATGCAAAAAAAAAAAAAAACCAAAAAAACAAAAAACAAAAAAACTTCATTTCTGGCCTTGAAGATGGAGTTAATAACAAGTGTGGGTAGCCTCTAGGAGCTGAGAGTAGCTTTGACCAATAGACAGTAAGGAACAGAATTCTGACAGCAATCTGAAAGAACTAGGAAGAAGATACTAATCTCCAGATGAGAACACAAAGAGAACCCAAAAGCAAGATAGAAACCCATTACAAGTGGAGGCAAAGGAGCAGTAAAGAAGGGAAGCGGACAATATAAATGTGATACATGATGACTGACAAGGCAAAGTCCAGAAGAAAAGCAGTGGGAAAAGAATTGAGATCTATATAGAGGAATGATATTTGATTAGGACAAGTAATCTCTCTTTCCCTGGGACCAAAGAAGATTAAAACAATAACTAATTTATATAAATTTATATTGTGGGGGTGGGTAATTGGGATGCTGAATCCCTCACACTTGATAGGGTCAATTATTACCTGAAGTAGAAGTCTGTTTTTCACTTCTTTGAAAATGAAAATGAGGGCTATGAGGATGGATGAAAATTGGGGGTGATTTTTTTTTTTAGAAATATTATTGAAGAGTTTACCAAGATTAATAAAAAATTGTCAAATAGTCTCAAAAATCAAACTGAGGTTACAGACCAGAAATTTAAAAAAGGTTTTTCATTTTGAAAAAAAAAAAAAAAGTATCATATATATATAGAATGTCAACCTATTTAGCCATAGAAGAGCTACTTAAAGTAAAACAAAATAAAAAATTTTAAATATTTTCCTTAAAAAGAGTATTTGATAAGAGAGTGTCTACTGAAATTGCTTTTTTGAAATCACTATTTTTATTTGAGGAGTGTTAAGAAATTAGAGGGTTCTTGAATGGAGAACCTAGTTCTCCCTTAAACACCATCAGTGATATCTAAACTAGGCAAGATGCTGCTGACCTAGCATCCTTTTACTGTATCTGCCAATCATTTAGGAGAAGAGCTATTTATTTAGATACATCTTTCTATGCATTTAGGAGAGAAATGTTTTTAGTTTTGTGAAGAAAAATATATGGACTCTTTCAGACAACAATGCAGTGTGAATTGGGGATTATGTCATCTTCCTTCCTTGCACATGTTTTACGGTTAAGGAGCTTGCAATTGCTCAGGATTTATTAAAGAAATATTTATTGAGTTCTGACTGAGTCCCAAGTTCTGAGCTTGGTCCAGTGAATACATAAAAAAATAAATAAAAACCAGAAACCAAAAAAAGAAAAACGTAGAAACAAAACAAATAAACAAGAAAACAGAGTCCCTAACTAACATCAGTGTACTCAAATTTTAGTACAATATTCTTTGGAATAAGTGCTGGGAAAGGAAGGAAATGGAGATCAACAGGAGCATATGGTTCTAAATTCTCATGAGGTCAGAACAAGATGACAAGAAAAAGTATAAACTGAATTGAGACATGACTAGTTAAGTAAAGAAAGAGGAAGAGAATAGGACATGGTAAAGAAAAAAGCAAGGCTTGGTGAAAGAGTATGGTTCCTAAATATTGTAGAGTTGAAGAATTAAGAGCATTTTGCTAAGACTGGAGCATAAAGGTATGTAAGGGCCTGCCCCTCCCAGAGGAACTAGCTTGTGGACCCCGGATGTAGGGGCAGGCAGGCCAGGTGGAGACATCCAATCAGTGGGGCCCATGTATATCCACTAGGGTGAATTGAAATTCAATTGGCCGCCTGTGTGGGGCGGGGCTCAACCACCCCCATAAAAGTTGGTCTGCGAGGCTGTCGGGAGGAGACGGAGGAGAGGTGTTGGAGGAAGAAGAGGGAGAGCCGGTGGGAGCAGAAGAAGGAGAGCTGGTGGGAGCAGAAGAAGGAGAGCTGGCGGGAGCAGAAGAAGGAGAGCTGGCGGGAGCAGAGCTATAAGAGCTATGAGAGCTCTTGTAAGAGCTGTTGGAGCTGTAAGAGCTGTTGGAGCTATAACAGCTCTTGTCAGAGCTGTAGGCGGAGTGGAGGCGCCTCCACTGGGCGCCTTAATGGCGCCGGCCTGCCAGCTGATGCTGGAGTGAGCGCTGAGGCGAAGGGATGCTAGCGCTGCTGGCCACCGGCTTGGCGCTCGTCGTGGCCGTGGTCGCCCAAGATGGCCCGCCGCCTGGCAGCCATTTCGTGTGCATGGCGCTGCCCCCGAAGCGGGGCGTGCCAGCTGCCTGTTGCCCGCGATGCCTATGCAGGGCGGCGCGCTGAGCCCCGAGGAGGAGCTGCGGGCCACAATGCTGCAGAGACCGTCGTGCAGCAGAAGGAGACACTGGCTTGCTGTGAGGGGCTGGCGGGCGGCAAGGCGCAAGGCCCGGCAGCCACAGCAAGGACACGATGGGCGATCCCCCTGGGGACCCCGGCCCTGTCGTGGAGCAGCTCAGCTGCTTGCTGCAACCTCCAGCAGTCCCGATGCCTGCGGCCCCGAGCCGCCGGTGGCCCAGATGCCAGCGGTCGAGATGCCAGTGGTCCCGCACCACCAGCACCCTGATGCCTATGGCCCCAGATGCCTGCGGCACCCAGACGCCAGTGGCCCCATGCCAGCGGCCCCTCCCACACACTGTGACCCTTGGCATCGGCGCCACGGGGAACGGCCTAGACGGCAGTAACCTTGCCAGGAACCCTGAGCCGCTGCCTCGCTGGAGCTGTGTCATTCTTGGGAGCGGCTTCATCAGGGAAGAGGCCTCCTTGGTGAACAGCCCTGCGGAAGCAGCATCGTCAGGGAAGAGGCTTCCTCCAGAGCGGCCTCACCAGAGCAGCCTTGTCTGGGGAGCAGTCTCTCCAGAGCAGCCTTGACAGAGTGGCGTCATGGGGAGCAGAATCTGTGTCATCGGTGTTGTCCTCCCTGTCATCATTGCTGTTGTCATCGCCTCTTCTTGGGAGCGGCCCTGCCCGGTGAGCGACCTCACCAGCAGTGGCCTTCTTGGGAGTGGCCTCTTCTTGGGAGCGGCTTCAACCGGGGAGCAGCCTCAATCTGCGGAGCAGCCTTCTTGGGAGTGACTTTGTCGGAATCATCGTCTTCATCTTTTCGTAAGAGATAGCCCTTCGTAAGAGATAGTCAGTTTGATTTTTGATGCTTGGCGTAAAATAAAGCTTTGTTTGATTTTCGCTTTATATCAGTCTCGTTCCTTTGATCACGGACCCTAACAGGTATATGTGGGAAGTGTTTTAGCTCTATACCTCATTTGGGATCACATTGTAAGATTCTTGGGTTATTTTAAGATGCGTTAGAACTTAACCAAAAAAGCAATGGTACTGAAGTGACTACTGATTTTTAAGCAGTACTGACATTATCACATTTATATTTTAGAAGAGTATCCTAACTACAGTGTGGAGAATGAATTAGATGTTATTAGATTGCACTACAGGACTTGGATTAAGAGTTTGGTACAAAAATTCATTTAAAGTCGAGAGGCTAAGGTGGCCTGAATGTGGGTATTAGCTATGGAGACAGGAAGAAGTGGAAGGATTTGAGAGAGAGGATTTGGTACCTATTTCAGTGTAGGAATGAGGATTGGGAGTGCAAAGGTGGGACTGGGGAAAAATAACTGGATTTCAGTAGAGCTGGTGAGCAAGGTAATTTTCAAGTTAATGAAAGCATCAAAATTTTATTAAATAACTGCTATCTATTGTAATGGTTCTGCCATTTTAACACCTGAAATTTAGAGTCAGGTTATTGCACATGCTCTCAGCATTACAAAGGCTGCAGCTTCTAGAAAAATATTTATTTTGATCTTTGCCAGTGCTTTTCTTATACCATTATAGATGATCAAAACACATTTGACTATGGCTACATTTGAGCTGGTAAATTATATGCTTATTGTATTTCAAAGAAATACCTATGGATAGTTTCTGCAATTTTTAGTTTTATGATTTCTTCTGTATTCTTATTTGTTTTTTTATGTTTTTTTCTCTGATTTTATTGTTTGACATTGCATTTCAATATGTCGTTAGTCTTAATATTTTGGGATATAAGGGAAGCAGTATGAATGTGCCTATTAGTTCTTACTTTTTTCCAGAACATTGATATCAATTAACAAGGAGACAAGCTATACCCTCCCTATGCCTCATCAAGAAAGATTAAAAGATTGGTTAATTATAACACCAATAAAACTATCAGTACTCAAAATATTCAGCACAACTGTTCCCTAGTTGAGAAAAAAAAAAATCTACAAGGAGTCATTTTGTACAATTAACTATCTGGCTTATTGATTTCTTCTCTGTGGTTACTGAAGAAGTTGCTGAATGAATCATATCTTAGAAATTAAAAATCATTCTTTCTTTTCAGGAAAAAGTCATTATGGAATCCTAGAAATCAATAAGATGAGCTAAGTATAGTTTAAAGTTAATTATGACCTATTTTTAAATTGACAAACTTTTTTGGCAAACACTATTTGATTAATTAGTGTTCATTAAGTTGATTTTTATGTTCCTTTCACTGATAAAATCTATCATAGTAAAACAGCTTTAACTACTATATTTTTTTCTTTCAAATTGAAAAAATTAAATGTAGATTACTACTCTAAATAAACCTATCTATTGCTCTACCTAAACCATGATGGGAAAATGTTACATATTTTAAAATCATTTCAAAATATTTTGCTTCTGCATGTAATGTGATGATCACTGGGTTTACGTGCAACTAACGAATCAATGAACACTACATCAAAAACTAATGATGTACTATATGTTGGCTAATTGAATTTAAATAAAAAAATATTTTGCTTCTTAAACAACAATAACAACAAAGTTAATTTGCCAAGTTATGCCAAATCAAAAAGAGGTAAAATGAGTTTGCTAATTAAAGATTGTTAAAAAAAATCTACCTGAACTTAAAGAGAAAAATTAAAAATTAGAAAAGATGTGCTGAAGATGAAACAGAGGTAGAAACTTTTGCAGAGTATTTGCTTTAGAACTCTTAAGGATCTAAGGAAAAAAAATATGTTCCTTTTTTTAAAAGTGTTATAAAAGAAGAAATTAACAGAAGTGGTATAGATAGAGTTGCTCTCTCTTATGAGCAGGTATGGACTACTGGAATTGTTATTGCTAATCTGTTGAGAACTACATGAAATAGTTAATCTTGTGGCAAAAAGAGCAGAAGAAACCTGAATGAAGAAAGACCAAATAACTATATAACACCAATACTCCTTGGGTTTTCTCTATTTGATCCATAGATTTTACATATTTTAGGTTTAATATAAGTGTATCTTTTAATACTCAGACTTTTTTCTTTTAATAAATACTGTATTATATTTAATAAGTATTTGCTCCAACATTCAGGTTTTTAGTCAGGAAAAAATAGATATTTGTAATAACAGCTAGACATCTTACAGACTAATTTGTGGCTGTGGTTTTGATTCTTGCATCATTTACACTGTTTCTCCTTGGTCCTCATCCCACTTAGTTGTTACCTCTTTGGGTCCTTTTGACATAGTTACTACCTAACATTTGGTGTTTTCCACATTGTTTTTTTGGGGGGGAATCAACAGAAAATAAATATTCCATACAGTCGGTTTTTTTGTTCTATCATCAGAGGATACATGACTGGAATCCCATTTGACCCAAACCTGTTCTCTTTAAAAGGAAGTATCACACACTTGAAAAGAACCAGAGCAAAGCCCTCATCTTAATTTGTTTACTTTGAAGTTGTCTTAAAAATATCAATTTCTAATAACAGCATTTTGGGGGCTATAAAATAATTCCTAATATATTTTTTAAGATTTATTTATTTATTTGAGAGAAAGAGAAAGAAAGAACCAGCTGTGGAGGAGGGGTAGAAGGAGGAGAGAGAATCTCAAGCAGACTCCCTGGCGAGTGCAGGGCCTGAGAGGAAGTTCCATCCTAGGACACTGAGATTGTGAACTGAGTCAAAATCAAGAGCTGTATGCTTAACTGACTGAGCCACTCAGGTGCTCCAATTCCCAATATTAAAATGCTGCATTTATTTAACATTTTAACATATATAAACATAGGTATATGTATATTTTTTCCTAATAATGACTAAAATATGGGTTAGAAATTTTATCTCAGAGGTGATCACTTTGAGCATTTGAGGACTGAATAACTGAAAAAATGCTGGAGTTGTCTCTGTGACTATCCTTTTTCCTAATCATTGGTCTATGTATGTATTTTTAAATGATGTGAATTTTACAAAGTGAAATACAGAAATATTAACTATACAATTTGAGAAGATTTGACAGAGATGTACATTCTTAACTTCAATCAAAACAGATCACTTCCAGGGTGCCTGGGTGGCTCAGTGTGTTAAGCCTCTGCCTTCTGCTCAGGTCATGATCTCGTGGTCATGTGGGATTGAGCCCCACATCGGGATCTCTGCTCAGCAGGGAGGCTACTTCCCCCTCTCTTTCTGCCTGTCTCTCTGCCTACTTGTGATCTCTTTCTCTGTCAAATAAATAAATAAATCTTTAAAAATAAAAATAATAATAATTTGCATTTTCCCAATTTCAAGTCCCTTTTCATGTGCCTTTGGTCATTGGTACACTTTTTTGTGAAGTCCCTATGTAAACTATAGATATGATGTAACTTAGATTTTTATTTCTCTCTGTGTTATTTGAGTTGAATATATTGGCATAAAGTTGCTTAAATATTCCATAATATTTGTCTTTTACTATATCTGGGATCTGCAGTGACATCTATCCATTCATTCTTGTAATTGATGGTGAAAGGTTTTTTCTTTCTTGATCAGACTTCAAAAATTTTGAGCTAACTTTTGTAACACTAACTTTTTAGCTATTTTATTAATGTTTTCAAAGAACTGACTTAGGTTATATTAATTTTCTCTATTATTAGGTTTTTTATTTCACTGAATTCAGCTCCTTCTTATTTCTCCTATTTACTTTTTTTATTTTTAATATGCCTTGATTTTTTTTTTCCTATTATGAGGGAAGCATAAGTCCCTTTATTTTCAACTTCTATACTTTCCTACCATAAACATTAGAAATTCTTCTCACATTTTTGTGTTATTGGACTCCAAAGATTTGCGTTCACATTTTCGTTATTATTTGCTTTGAAATATTTTATAATTTCCCTTGTGATTTCCCAAGTAATAGGTTGATTGGTGTGTTAATTTCCAAATAGTTTAAGAATTTCCATTCTTTCTCTATTAATTTTTTATTGATTGCTACAATAATTCAGTTTTAGTCAGAGAATTGCAGAAGATAAATAATTTCAAAGGTTATATATATATATACATATATATATACACACACACGTGTGTGTGTGTGTGTGTGTGTGTGTTTCCCAGTGTATAGCCTAACTTGGTGGATATTTTATATATACTGATAAGAAATTACTGGTGCATTTTCCTGGTTCTGCCAAACTTCATTTTATTCTATTAGTGCAAGCTGGCCTACTTGGTTTACATATTAGTGTTAGCTTGTGCATTGCTCTATTTTGTGGTATTTACTCCAAAGATTTGTCCTTTATTGGGTCTTGCTGAGAGACTCACTGAAGTTTCTCTAATCTTGCTGGGTCATAAATTCAGTGTTCACCACACTGCATAATTTTGCTATCCCCATTCATCTTTCAAGTCTGTAGCAGGTGATCTTTGTAACACCTCTTATAGTTGAACTCTGAGTATGAGCTGTCCAGACCTTAGTCGAACACTTATGGTGAATCTCCACAGAGACTCCACTTCTCCCATGTAATTCTTTCTTTTCAAGCCCTATTTTGCAAGTTTCTGCTATATTAGCAATGTGTGACTCCAATATCTATTTTCTTTGCTTAGTGAGACTATAGCCTTGTTAGGCTTCATTTCATGAACATTGGCAGAAAAGTGTCCCAAGGCAGAAACCTAAGAGGATCGTGGCACTCTCCGCATGTTTTCCTTCTTTCAAGGAGCACAGTCATGAGCTGCCTATTGGTCAATGCCTGAAAACTGCTGCCTGATATATTGTGTGTAACTTTATAAATAATTGTAGGGCTTTTTTCATCTTTAAAATGCATCACTTTTTCTCATACATTATAAACCTTAAGTATGTGACAGTGACATAATTTCGTCAGTAATCCTAGGACTTCCACGAGTTTTCCTGAAGCTTATAGCTAGAGTAGTCCAGTATAAAAGCTTTTTCCACAGCTATACCCTTCTTTGATGTTTGGGTTATTGAAAACAGACTCACTAGATAATTTATCTTTGGCGTAGTCCTTTTCTATTCCTTGAAGTCTTAGCTGTGTTTCTTTTTGATGAACATTCTTTTCTGCCTCTGTCTTGAACAGCTTCTTCATCAGAATCTCCTTTCCTTATACTCTAGAATACAGAATAAGAAAAGTCATTTGAGCCCCTGGTTGAGACACCAACTTTTAGACCTAGATGTTCAGGCCTATCTTTAAGAAGTTGTTTTATCCTGTTTACTCTTGCAGGTGTAAGGGTGAAGACAGTCTAAGTGGACTACAGGGGCTTCTTGCTCACGTCCCAACAGTGGCGTAACTAATGAAGTCAACATTCTCACTGCCGTGCTTCCCTGGGATGGAGCTCAGGCACCTCAGCCTCTCTCCAGGGACATGGTGGCCACCTATTAAGAATTTATTTTTATGTAAGAATAAGTTTGGTACCAGTTACTCTTTCATAGCCAGAAGTAAAAATCCAACCATGCCTTTGGAGTATAGTTGAAACTACTGAATGAATATTTTCTGTCTTACCATAGGTTCGAACTTATATGACAATAAGCTATTTGTGATGCATTAGTAGGGAAGGAAGTAGAAATGATTATAAACACTTATGCAGTCCTTATGAGTGCTATTTCTTTCATCTGTAGAGATTATAAAACCAATGTTTTAAAGTTGTTCTCAGTTTGAAATATTATATGCAAGTATCTGTCACATTGGAAGCATACAGATTTTAATATTTTCCCTAATAAAAAAAAAGAATATGTGTAAAAGTTATTACAAATATGTGTATAAATTATTACAAATATTGAAAAGACCTGTTACCTAGATGTTCCAATTTTTCTTCAGGTTTCTTTTTTTAATACCCCGTAAGATAATTACTACCTTAAGAAATTAAATGTGGTAAAGATGCACAATTTCCTCAAAGCAGTGACATGTACCTCTGAGATTATTCTCAAAACAGGATTATGTATAAACCAATATTTTCTCATTTTTCATTTTTTCATTAATCTCTCTCCCTAATTCAATGTTTTGCATTCATTTGTCCTTGAAAAGCAAGTCATTCTTCAACATTTTTTTCCTCGTTTCACATTCATTTCAGAGTCCACGTTATTTCACCCAGTTATCAATGCTATTCTGCAAATTGCTCTCTCAGCCAAACACTCTGAAAATGTGTATAATTCTTTAGTTTATTTTAGTATAGTAAAAAGCATAATCTATATTCATATTTTTCAAAACTTTTAAGTTTAGATATCTTTGTTTTTGTTGACTTTATTTTCTTTATTCTCTCTCCCTGTAATACTTTCAAATAAAAATCCTCTCACTTTTTTTCATTTGGTAATCCTATAAGCATATTATCTTTAGAGAACTTTAGTGTCCTTTGGAATGACTTTGGACACTTCTTCACTCTCATTTACAACGGTAGAGCTGATGGGGGAGCAAAGCAAGGGCTTGCTTACCTTTATATTTTAATTAAGGTATACTACAGGTAATAGCACTGCATGTTTGACTGGCAGTTCAGTGGTCAGAGTAAGACACGGTGAAATGGCACTTTAAAGAAGCAGCTACAATACCTCATTGGGTATGATTCCATAACATTTCGGGAAGAATTTTTACCAGCTCAATAAAAGGCAAGTTCAATAGAAAATCCAGGAAGAATGATTGGCTAGTTTTCTATTTAAATAAAAAGCCACATGACTTTGTTGTCTTTTTTTATCCCTCCCTCCTGGTTATCGCTGTGCTCATTATTGGGCTAACTCAAAAGGAACGTAGGGGTTCTTGACCTTCTTTACCCACAATTGCTGAGCATCCTTCAAGAACTATGATAATTCTTTAACCTGTTTGTCAGAAGTGACCAAGCGGAGAGCCTCTTAATGCATTTTAATTTTGAAAACTCTTTTTCCCCCCTCAAGAGACCAAGCCTGAGTGGGCAAGATTTTAATAACAAAGAGTGGTTACAACTTTTCTATTTTACTTTAAATTGATTAGTAAGTAAATTTATTGAAAAATATTAAGTTAACTTAAACCTTTTATCAATATAGTAAGTAGAAAACAGGAACCATCTTCCAGTAAGAAATGGTTTTAAAAAAAAAATACAATGAAACCACCACAATATGGTTACCTTCCCACCTAATATATGCTTACAGGAGGTTCTGAGACCAAGGCCTACATCTTTTTTACAGAAGAGAGATCATGTTTTAGAGTCAGGGTTGTTAAGTATATCTTTGTTTCAAAGTGGGGCATTCATCATGATGCAATCAGGATTGAAACTAAGCTGGAAGGAGAATCATTTTCTCATTAATGTGACCCAATGTAATATAAAGCTGTCTCTTTAATACCTAAAATCATCTCAACCAGTAGTGGCACTTGCCCTACATGTTTGGACAGGCTACCCTGGGGAAAATCTTAATTCTAGAATACTAATTTCATAGTTACCTGAATCTCCCCTGCATCTTTACCAATCACTGATTATAAAGTATAATTAGTCTTAAAAATATAGAGACCCCAATGAAAAAATAGTGTTCTTTGGAATATTTACTAAATAAGGAAAACTATCAGTCATATTTTTTTTCTGGTTGTGGTTTTAAGCATAGTGAACAAATATGTTTAGTTTTAAGAGTCCTAAAGAAGTGATCAGGTTCAATCAGATGATAGGTCATTACAAACTGCAACATTGTCTACAAATTCAGCAGACCTGAGGAACAGAGCTAGTGTTTTAAAGATTTTTTTATTTATTTGTTTCACAGACAGAGATCACAAATAGACAGAGAGATAGGCAGAGAGGGAGGGAGGAAGCAAGCTCCCCTCTGAGCAGGGAGCGCGATGCAGGGCTTGATTCCAGGACCCTGAGATCATGACCTGAGCCAAAGGCAGAGAATCTAACCCACTGAGCTACCCAGGCATTCCCAGAGCTGGTGTTTTAAAGATTCAAGTTTTTAAACAGAAACTGGTCCTCAGTCATATATTTAACAATCATTTTCTTTAGCTGAGCTTTTAAGGAATCTCTAGTTTTTGAAGGCAATCATGATTGCCCCAAAGATTTCTCTTTTTTTCCTGTAAAAGTCACATTCACACACATGCACAGAGATACATGCATCCACACAAATAGTGCCCTGAACATAGTCAAAACTATGTCAGAAGGCAAGCAGGAGACTGAAAACAGAAAATAGACACTAAGTGTCAAGATATTTCACAAGGTAAGAACTCCAAAAATTAAAAGAAAAAAAAAAGCTTCTGGAGTCAGAGTTGCAGTAGAGTGCACAGGAAAACTTTCACTGCAGTATTGTTTATTACATCACACTTTTCCCTCCTAGGCCAAAGCAATAGATTGAGCCTCCAGCATACTCACAGACATATCTCAATTTCGGAAAACAGGCTCAGACTCTGCTCTGGACCTGCTGATAGGCAAAAGGAGCTCACAGTCTGATTTGAAGAGTGTTTGGGGGAAAAGAAAAGTAAAAACCCTTCCCCACAACAATTATTAATCATTTCCCATGCATCAATATATAGATTTTTGTAAGGTCTGTCAGTCTAGGAAGCCATTCTTTACCTCTATCCACCCTGTAAACTCCTATTATTCCTTAAAGCCAGTCCAAATAATCTTCTTTGTGTCAATTCTTAGGTTCAAACTTCTTTCGCCTGTGCTTTCACATCCCCCTGTTATAAGATTTATTTTTTCCTTTTATGGTTTTTACTTGATTGCTTCCCTCACTAGTGTAGAGGCAGTATTCTGAATCAACTCCTGATAGGCTCAAATACCAGCTTGACTTTTTAATTAGTTTTGGGACTTTGGGAAAGCCTTTTTTTTTAATTTCTTTAAAATTTTATTTTATCTTTTTAAATTTTAATTGCCTGATTCCTTAATTAAAATGAAAATAATGTCATTTTAATTTTTTTCTGAAGATTAAACAATGTATGCAAAATGTAGAGCACATATCTGAGACTCCATGAATGGTGATAATTAGTGTTGTTATTTTTTTTAAACTTTGAGTTTAGAAAAAGGGTCACTTCCTATCTCTAAGAGCTATAAAACTGGTGTATATAACTTACTTATATATTATGTTATCTATCTATATACGTCCCATTTAATTTTATTAATTGAAAATATACAAATATTTGCAAGGCAGGAGGAAAGTTTGGGACCACCACCACCCACCACTCCCCATATTCTTAATTCCTGCTTTGAACATCCTCTGGCCCAGGCAACGTGTGAGGTTTCTAAGTGAGATATATAGTCACCTCACTTACACAGGAAGAACCACTTAACTCATTAAACATGGCCATTTTGTAATTGGATAGTTACATTGTTTATATGATATTTTTCATATACACACTGCTCAAGGCATTCATAAATAAAGACCATTTAGTTTGTTAAGCAGGAATTCCACATGGGTATTATAGTCTTATAAGAAGAGTGATTGGATTACAGAGCCTATTTAACCATTGACTTATTACATATGTTTGATAAATAATGTAAAATTACTATTTCTCCACTATATCTCTTTTTAAATTATGTGCATGTATCATTTGTATGTATTCCTTTTCTAATCTGGTTTAGTAGCTTATAACGTAATTACAATTGTGCATCTTTAATTCTTATGGTCAGTTTCTGGAATTGTCTATATTAGCTTCAAATCTGGCTCCTTTCCTTCGGAGTTCTTCCTTTTTCATATTTAACCACATTGACCAAGAGTATCTGGGGCTTAGTCAGTCCAAAAGATATCAGACCCGCTTCCAAATATTAGACATACAGAGAGAAATGCAAAGTGTAATTCATTTACAGTATTAAACCTTGGCCTCTGTCACTTGGTGTCAGTGATGACAACTCCATCCACACGTCATGGAAGATTTCCTGAGTTGATGGTTGTCACTCTCACGTCCTAGCTCAGCCTCCATGCTACACCTACCCTGCAAAGTGCCAATATCAGTCCTTTCCATACACTCCTTTGGCTATTTACTTAAACAGAGAAAAATGTGTACTTCTACGCAGGCAGAACTGTGTTACCATAAAAATACCAGGACTGTTAGAACACAGAGATAAAAATAGATATTCAACATTCATATACCTACAAAATAAATCTAATTGGTACCCAAATCCCCTCCTTTTTTCTATCTGGCTTTAGTTCTCATAAACTAATATTTGCTTACTTGCACGACCAAGTGGAGCCACTCAAGTGACTAAAAAAACCTAGTAGGGACGCCTGGGTGGCTCAGTTGGTTAAGCAGCTGCCTTCGGCTCAGGTCATGATCCCAGCGTCCTGGGATCGAGTCCTGCATCAGGCTCCTTGCTCAGCAGGAGCCTGCTTCTCCCTCTGCCTCTGCCTGCCATTCTGTCTGCCTGTGCTCGCTCTCTCTCCCTCTCTCTCTGACAAATAAATAAAATCTTTAAAAAAAAAAAAGGGGGGGCGGGCGCCTGGGTGGCTCAGTGGGTTAAGCCGCTGCCTTCGGCTCAGGTCATGATCCCAGGTCCTGGGTTCGAGCCCCACATCAGGCTTTCTGCTCAGCAGGGAGCCTGCTTCCTCTTCTCTCTCTGCCTGCCTCTCTGCCTACTTGTGATTTCTCTCTGTCAAATAAATAAATAAAATCTTTAAAAAAAAAAAAAAAACCTAGTAACTGTGCTGAGTCAAGGTGACATTTTATCTTTATCTTTCAGAGAGGATATGGGAATGTCACCCATATATAAGTACATTTATACATAAAATAAGCTGATATAATACTTATTTCATTGAACTAATGTCTTACATGTATTAAGTATTGTTTAAACTGTAGAAATGTATTGGTTTACTAAGTATAATTTAGTTTATACTTTTTATTGAGAATGTGTTCAATCAATTTTAGGTATATCCTTAATGTAAATTTTTGAGACATGTCTTATTTGGCAGAGACTGTGCTGAGTACTTTACATATATTTTCTCATTATATCAACTATACGTAGTGGACATTATTATTTCCACTTAACAGGAAACTGAGTTTTAAAGGTTTAGATGAATTGCTCATAGTGTCTAATGGAGTCAGAATTTGAATCCATTTCTTTCTGACTCTAAAAGTAAAGTGTTTAGCCAGCATGACAATATTAACTTTCTGCTTATTAGAATGCAAATATCCCTGTAATGCACTATATAATAACTCCCTGACCTTAATATGAATGTGTTTAATAGATTGCTTTCCTCTGTAACATAACAAATTGTATGTTAGGAGGGTATGTATGTGGGCAAAAGAAGGAAATACATAAATGGTAGAACAAAAGAGAAACGAGAGCAACTATACCGAAATCAAGCAATCTGACTTCCTTTATTATTTTGCTTTGCTCCAAGGTACTCGGATTCAATCATTTTGAAAATAAGCATTTTTAGAAAATAAGTACTTTCACAGTTTCATTACAACATACATCACACATACGAGCACACAAAGATACAGATATGTCAGGTTGACATGCAAACTCATTACAGATGAATTAAAAACTATAGATTATTTGTTTTTAATCTCCCTTTCCCTCCTATAATGTCTGGATTTTATAAAATAAGAAAATTGAAATTTTTAAGGACTATTCAGTTTTGTCTTATGAACTCAGAAATTTTATGTAAAATGTTAAGGTAGAATTTCATAATTATATTTGATATTGATCTATTCATCTATTTACCTCTATTTAACTCAGAAGCCTTCCACACTTCAGAGGGCAACAAAGATTATACATGCATTTGAAAATTTTTAGAATTTGAAAAATTATTCAAGGTTGTTTTTATTATGTAATATGTGTTTGCAATAATAAAATAACCATGAGAGATAACATTTAAATTTTAAAATTTAAAATGAGATGTGAAGGTTATTAGCTAATATTATGGTAGTAGTCATACCAGAAGATGTGACTGTATCAAATCAACATTTTATATTACTTAAACCAAAACAAAGTTGTATGCCCATATATCTCAATAAGGCTGAAAAAATACAATTTAAGATGAAAAATCATTCAGGCAAAATTTTTTTGGGTAGTTGGGTATTTAAACAATTTTAGAAATGAGAGCCACACTATTTCTATGTGTTGGGTATGTTTTCATGTACATTATATTGTTGATGTATTAACATTTATAAATAAAAACATTTTGAACTCAAAAATTAAGATTTCCAGTTAGTTTTTGATAACATGGTAAGACATGGTTTTTATAATTTCGGTTGCCTAAGAGCATATTGAAAACAGGATCTTGCCATATTCATTTTTGAATTTCTAGTGCTTCTTAAAATACCTGACTTATAGTATCTATTCACTAAATTGAAGAACTTTGAAATAATAGTTAAACATAAATATTAATATAGTTTTTCAAAAGTATTTTGACCAAATATTTCTTAATATTTCAATTGCATCTAGATACTGATTTAAAAATTTCATTTCTTGCTATCACATTCAACATGTTACATGCATATGGCATTCAACCTATCTTTGTAATGGTCTAATTAATATATTTCAATTTCAGAATTGAACATTAACAGTTAATATGAATTTTAATATGCATCATTTATAGAGCTTGATATTTCCCTATTTCACATTTTTATCAATTTATTTGTAATATATAAATTTGTATGCCATTTTCTTAGAGTGTCATCACTGATGAGATTACCATTTCCAGGGCTGAATGGAACTGAACATGTAACTAACCTCGGTGAATTCTCTAAGCCCTAGTTGTGTGACCTCAGCTACCCTTTCTTTGCCTCCTCCCTCCTTTAGTTAGGACACCTGCTTCATAGTCATTGGACCAATTTTAACTTATTTTCCTGTATAAAACAAAACAAAACAAAAATAAATAAATATAAAATAAAGTGGAACAAAACAAAAAAATGAGGCAAAATCAAATAACAAAAACCAAAATTAAAAGTTACTGTATTTAGGGAAACCTGGGTGGCTCAGTCAGTTAAGAAGCCAACTCTTGATTTTGCCTCAGGTCATGAACTCAGGGTCCTGGGACTGAGCCACACCTTGGGCTCTGTGTTCAGCAGGGAGTCTGATTGAGGATTCTTTCTCCCTCCCCTTCTGCCCCCCTATCTGCTGGCATGCTTTCTCTCTCTCTCTCTCAAATAAATAAATGAATCTTTTTAAAAAAAATACTGCATTTAAATTCATATCAGTGTTTTCCCTAAGTTATTTAAATAAAAATTAATTAAAATATATAAAACATAGATTACAATTTCTTTAGAATATTTAGTCCGATCTATTATTTACTGTGGACAAAGCATCTATAATCCTCAGAAATTAACAATGGTCTTTTACCACTTTTTTCTTATAATGCTGTATTTCCTTATATTTCTATTTGAGGTAAATTTAGAAATTACAGAAAGATTGCTTAATCATTTGAGAACACAAGTAATGGGAAAGCAGAATATTAAAACCTTGTTTGAATCATCAGAATGTCAAACTTTATACAACGCAAACCCTGGATTTAGGCAGTGGGTCACTGAATGATTTTATTAGTCAAAATGAGGAATTAAACCAGATAATTTCTCAATATTTCTCCTTTTTGGAGAACCTTTAAAAGAATTTTTAAAAAAGGAGTTTGGGGACGGATAATGCAAATACATAACTTAATTTTTTAGCTGCTGGAAAATATTTGAACAGTAAAAAGATCTCGCTTATCTAGGACTTTATGATTTAATCCTTCTTACTGACCTTGCTCTGCTGCTTAAAAATATTCTCTGGTTTCCCCAATACTTCAAGGCAAAAAAGTGTAACAGAAAGGACTTTTTTCTTGATCCAACAGTGCCCTATTATTCTTTGACCTAACCTCTTCTCTTCAAAAGCTATCTTCATTTATATTTCTCTAAAGCCATTTCCTCTCAGCTCTTATTATCCATTTATGCCTTCAGTCTTCATCCCTTAAAATTGCTCTTTTCCCCTACCTCTCTACAGAAATTGCTCTCTTAAAAGTCATTAATGAGTTTCTTTTTCCCAAATACAATATACACTTTCAATTTCCTTATTTTCCTCAAACTACCTCTACTGTTTTGCACTAGAAAATACTTTTTTGTTGGTTTGTTTGTTTAATTTTGTTATAAGGGAAGAATGTGGCTACAATGTCTGAAATTTTGTCAACAAATCCCAAAAGAGACGTTACAATGATGCTAAGGCTCATTAAACCTAGAGCTTAAAGACTGTACTGTTTCCAAAGTAGTTTTAAGGACCTCAACAAGTGAAAAGATTTGCATATTTTTAATATTACATTACATTAATATGACAAATTTCATTATACAGTTTCTTTTTTTTTTTTACAAATTTTTTTAAAGATTTTATTTATTTATTTGACAGAGAGAGGGATCACAAGTAGGCAGAGAGAGAGGGAGAGAGGAAAGCTGAGCAGAGAGCCCGATGCGGGGCTTGATCCCAGGACCCTGGGATCATGACCTGAGCCGAAGGCAGAGGCTTTAACCCACTGAGCCACCCAGGCGCCCCTCATTATACAATTTCTATTAAACAGGACTCATGACCTCTCTGGTTCCAATTATGCCTCATATTTTTAAAATCAATTTCCACCTTTTGATTGGATCAGACTCTCTTGATTCTTAGTTTCATCTCCTAGTGGTGATCATCTGGTTGGCTAGTAGACACTGATAGTTTGTTAATCAGCAAATTAATTGCTGCTCTTGATCATTTATATATACCTTATTAGGTAAAGGGTCTGGTGGCATTCAGATGGCACAAAACATGGCACTGGGAAGCAGAGGGTAAAGGCAGTTCAGTTTTATTTCTAGGGGCTATTAGATTGTTACAGTAATTATCACTTTTGGTATATATTCGATTCCTTACTTATCAATATCCTTGCTTTGCATAGGAGAGCTTCATTAAAAATTTTACTAGTTGGGGGCACCTGGGTGGCTCAGTGGGTTAAAGCCTCTGCCTTGGGCTCAGGTCATGATCCCAGGGTCCTTAGATTGAGCCCTGCATCAGGCTCTCTGCTCAGTGGGGAGCCTGCTTCCCCTTCTCTCTCTGGCTGCCTCTTTATTTGTGATCTCTATCAAATAAATAAACAAAATCTTAAAAAAAAAAAGTTACCAGTTGTGAACTGCTAATTTGCCATCCTAGAGGTGTAAAGAAGGTGTCCTTCTGATAATTAGTCCCTTGACTTCCATTTCTACTCATTTTATATATATGTGCTTGTCATATCTATATAAAGTTTATATCTATATCTATATCTATATCTATCTATATATATATATATATATATATATATGTGATAATGGAGATAGATACAAATATCTGAGAAAGTATTTAAGGATTCTTTTTCTTCCTCTCTCTGTTTCTCCCTCTATCTTTTGTAGGCCTGTTTGGTTGTTAGGAATAGGTAAACAGGTACACCCTCAGGTTAGCACAAATGCAGTTTTATGTTGGGTATGTGTTCAGAACTAAGAGAAATCTAAGAATAAATTTTAAGTGGTCTAAGCCTCAAAGAGAGTAGAAGATGGTTCTTCAGTGAATGCATTTCTCTTGGCCCCAGCAGAGTCACTGATCTACAACCAACATTGTTGATATGATTCCTATTTTGCCTATGTGTGTACCTATGCCAGTTTGTTACCTTTTATTGCTATTTGCTACTGCTTCTTCTTAATTTTGTCTTGACATGACTCCATTATTGTCACTGGAATATTATTATACCTCAGACACTCTTAGCTACACCTTCCACTTACTAACTCAGTTAGCCTGGATTTCTCAATATACTTTATAAAAGCAAGACTTTTTTGGCCAAATTTATTGTGTTGTGCATCATGCAAGTGCACTCATGGACCACCAATCAGACTCTGAATTTGTTACCTTTGGATAGGATATCTATCCCTGGTCCAAACAGCTTGAGTCATATGGCATGATCATATGGTAAAATAAATGACAATACCTTTGAAGTGATGAATGAGGCTGTGCTGAATAGTTTGGGGTTTTTCCAGGCAGGTACTAAGATCAGCACTAATCCGGCACTAATTTCCTATTCTTATATATATACATTTCATATATATATATATATATATATACACACATATATATGTATTTCATGTATATATATATATATATATTTTGCAACCTCTTGACTTTTTTTTTAAAATAATGCTGACACTTGTCTATTTCTGTCTCTGAAGAGAAAGAGATGAGACACTTTCCTCTTTGAAAATTTCCTCCTAATGTCTTTATGAATAGGTGCCTTAAGGTTTTGTCCTTGGATGTGCATTCTTTACCCTTTGATTTTTATCAAGAAATAATAATTCTTATGGAGTCAGTTATAACAACTTTTATATAGTTCTTGAGTTTATAGTATTAACTTTAACTACTATCTGAAATGCCTAGTCCACCTTTCCAACCACTGCTTTGTTTTCTCTACTTGAATGTCTACCATGTTTTATGTATGCTAGTTCTGAAACAAACTTGTTATTCTTAACAGCCCTTAAATAGATCTCTTACTCTGATATGGATGTTTGCATTAATGGAATGACAATTTGATTAGTTACCAAGTTTTATCCTTGAACTAACTTTAATACTCTTTCTTCATCCCCTACATTTTGTCAGATGCTAAATACTATGTAGTCTGCCCCTATATTACTTCTTGTATCATCTGTCCTGTATTCTCAATGCTCACTACTTAGTTCATGCCTTTATTATTACTTTTGGCTGGACAAACATATTTAGTATCTTCCCTTTCAACACCATCTCTTCATTGTTGTCACACTAATCTTCCCACAAGAATTTTAGTTATATAGTCCCCATTTAAGTAAAGTTCAACAGCAAAAAAAAATGGCATTCAGTTGGGTAATTTGAAGACAGTTTAATGGAATTTTAAAAGGTGCTAGATGAGTGAAAAAAGAACACAAGGAATAATACCATACCTAAGGGTTCACATCCAGCATTTTTCCTGTCACTGTACCTGAAGAAGGGAGAGAAAGGAGAGAATGTTATTGGAACCCAAAAATACAAAGGGCTATGTGGAGAGGCCACCAGTCATAAAGGAGGAAGCCAGCCTCATAGGAAGACAATTTAGGAATATAACCTACCTCATTCTCCTTCCACCGTCCAGATACCCTGCCAGTGCTTCCAGTCAGATGAACCCAACTGGAAGCCTAAAGGCAAGAGATCTCATGAGTGTGATCTAAATAGATGTAGGGTGGAGAATATGTCTGAAAGGGCAAGTAGTTCAGTTCAATCTTCTTAAACATTTAATAGACTTTTCATTGCCTACTTAAACAAGTGCAGTGTTTAAAGCCTTTCACTGAATGGCCTAAATCTTTCCTATTAGCTTTATTAGCTTTATTGGCCAAATTGGGCTGTAGGAATAGTCTCCATATTTTCCCATTTTCATATACACTGTAGTATATGCCTTGCTTTTTGTTGAAATACTTTCTTTCTTCCTTTGGCACATCTCTATCACCTCGAAATGTGTATATGCTCTGAGACTTGCTTCACCATTTCCCCTCTACATTTCTTCCTCAATGTATATATAGTATGTATAAATTGAATTTCTATAAATAAAACTTCTGTCTTATTTAGACACTTATTTTATTCCATCTTGCACTTTGTGGTAGTCAGAATTCTAAGATGGCCCCTAATATCCTCTCCCCTTCCCCAAGTGCATGCCCTGGGTAATTCCCTTACCCTTGACTATAAGCAAGAACAGTGAATATGATGTACATCACTCCTATGGTTATCCTCATATGGCAAAGGGATTTTCTAAATGTATTCAGTCAATTTTGAGTTAATCAAAATGGATATTATTCTAAGTGGACCTGACTAATAAGCTGAACACTTGAAAGAGACTGGAACCTTTCTTCAGACAGTTAAACCATGGGAAATTCTCCTGCGTTAGGAAGGAAATTGTGGGAAATTCTTGCAGCCTTGGAGAGGGACACACAAGAAATGGTGGACAGTCTTTAGTAGGTGAAAGTGGCTCCCTGTTGCCAACTAGCAAGAAAACAAGAATCTCTGTCTTACATTTAGAAGAAACTGGAGGCACTTGGGTGGCTCAGTCAGTTAAGCCTCTGCCTTCAGGTCAGGTCGTGATCTTGGGGTCCTCGGATCGAGCCCTGCATCGGGCTCTCTGCTCAACAGGGATCCTGCTTCCTCTCCAGCCCTATGCTTCTCTCTCTGCCTACTTGTGATCTCTGTCTGTAAAATGGATGAATAAAATCTTAAAAAAAAAAAAAAAAAAGGAAGGAGAAGAAGAAACTGAATTCTACCAATAATCCATGAGCCTGAAATAGGACACTGGCCCTCCAATGAGATTGCAGCCCTAGCTTGTCCCTTGCTTTTAGCCTGCTGAGACCCTTAGCAGAGGACCCAGCTAACCCATACCCACACCCCTAACCAGACAAAACTATGAGATAATAATTTTCTTGTTTTACACCACTGAGTTTTGGTAACTTGTACACAGCAATATAAAACTAATATATACTTCAGGTATGACTGTATCTTCTAATTCTACCTTCAAAATTATAAACTTCTTGAAATCTATGGTTATGTTTTACTTCAATAAGATTCTCTATAATTATTTGAATAGATGGCATAAAATATATATAAAGCAACTGAACTATAGAAAGAAATCAATGGCCTCTGCCTTCGGCTCAGGTGGTGATCCCAGAGTCCTGGGATCGAGCCCCACATCGGGCTCTCTGTTCAGCAGGGAGCCTGCTTCCTCTTCTCTTTCTGCCTGCTTCTCTGTGATCTCCGTCTGTCAAATAAATAAATAAAATCTTAAAAAAAAAAAAGAAATCAATGTTTGAACATTATATATGTCAAACCGTATTTATAATGGAACCTACATTCTGTGAAGCACTAGAAAAATTGAGCTATTCAGTGAAGAATGGAAATCTTTGTATTCAAAGATTAATATTATAGAACTTTTCTTATGTAATCAGTGCATAATAGAGGAAAAGAGTAGTTTGGATTATGGTTTCCCAAAATGCTTTCAAATTGTAGATTATTAGAGCCATATGGGATATCTAAATGTCACCTTATTGAACTCATTAGCTTTGTAAATGACAAACAATAATACATCCTAAATGACCAAAACAACATTTATATAATGTCAGTTACAGAGTGTAGGTAGAGATTCAATCCTTTTGCTTTACCATACGGAGCAACCTCTGCCACCTCCTTCTACACCCTGATGAGAATGATTGATGCAGACAGACAGAGGGAGAGCCACAGGTTCCTAGATGGGTTCAAAATATCACATGATGAAAAAAAAATTACGATGAGTTACAGCAACTCTTTTCAAGGCAGTAAAGTATTGTCTGGATTGAAACAGAAGAATTAATGATTTTAGAGATGTACAGGAAGGTTAGTTAGTGTTTGTTTTGTTTTATTTAAGATTAATTATCAGTTTTGTGGCTGAAAACATTTTTTATATGAAGCAAAAAGTTTAGGCTTTTAAAGGATAAAAATATTAATACGTAGTTTTCCATTCAGAAACATCAAATAAAGAACAGTGTTCTTTATTCTTTGGTTTGATGGTACTGAGTGGTCAAGAGAAAATACCTCAAAACTGAACATTGAACCAAGCAGAGAAGATTTGGAGGCAATAAGACTTAGCACTTCAGAAAGATGCATGATTTTAAAGTTAGCATTTCCTTTCTACAAATGGAGTTAGAGAACAGAAGGCAGATGCTGTCTGATTATCTCAGATTCAGCTAAAGGAGGATGTCATTTGTTACTCCAATTTACAGGAGCTGAATAAAACAGTCATAACAAGAGCATATTTTCCTTGTCTCTGCCTTGTTAATCATCATTACATCTTTTCTGATCACTCCAGTAAGAAAAGTTACAGATGTTAAAGGAAAGGGGCAAACATAAAAAAGAGAACTATGCTCCAGATAGTGTTCTTTTCTGTAGATGAAGTGAAAAGAAATGAAATTTTATAATTTTGACAATAAAATGTGAAGCTCTATCTTCATGTTAGTCACATTCTAATAAAATAAATAAAAGATGAGATGAATATTCACTTTGACTTCATTTTCTACTTTTTTTTCCCTAATACTTAAAGTTTGAGGAAAAATGTGAAACAACTTCTTTTGTTTCATCTTCTTTTTGGACTCAGTATTTACTGAAGAACTGTATCACATTTGAATTCGAATTCACTGTGGTATTTTAGGATATAATTTTTATATTAACTCAGAGTGATTCAGAAAACCTTCAGTTTTCAGTTGACTTGAGGATACATTGGAAAATCATCTGGATATCCAGGGTATCCAGAACTTATCCCATGTCAATTTAATGCAAAGATAATACCTTTTCTAGTAAAAAGAAAACTAATATCTTGAACTTTTTTAAAAAAGATTTTGTTTATTTATTTGACAGACAGATAGGCAGAGACAAGTAGGCAGAGAGGCAGGCGGGGGGGGGGGGGTGGCATGAGCAGGAAGCAGGCTCCCAGCTGAGCAGAGAGCCTGATGCAGGGCTCGACCCTAGGATGGAGACCTGAGCTGAAGGCAGAGGCTTAACCCACTGAGCCACCCGGGTGCCCCTATCTTGAACTTTTTTACATACACTTTTAAGGTTTAAAATGAATTTCAAAGTTATTTTCAGACCTGCTTTTAAAGAAACCTAAGTGGAGGTCTTTAACTTTCACCAGTCAAGAAAACTCAATGTGATGGGGATGCCTCAGTGGCTCAGTCTTTTAAGTGGCTGCCTTTGGCTCAGGTCCTGATCCCAGGGTCCTGAGATGGAGTCCTGCATCAGGCTCTCTGCTTCATGGGTAGCCTACTACCTCCTCTGCCTGCCACACCCCCCTGCTTTTGCTTTCTCTCTCTCTTTCTCTTTCTCTGTCTCTGACAAATAAATAAATAAAATATTTTTTAAAAACCCCAACTCAGTGTGACGTGAGTTACTGCATATGACAGACCTTCCATTACTCTCTTTAGTTTAATTAAGAAACATGCGTTGCTCTTTACTTTCATAGCAACCTGAAAATACTATAAACCCACTTAAAACTTATCCCGTTTACCACATTAGGATTGATGGCACACCTTGCTGCATTTCTCAAAAGAAGTAACCTCTCAAACTCCCTTCAACCTGTGATTGAGGTGTAGCAGACCAGGCATGGTTGCTAGATCTTCATGTTATCAGGTAAAATAAACTGTTAATATTAAATGTAAGTTAAATATAGAAGTTCAGTCCTAATATCAGTGGAGAAGAAAATTGATAGAAACATTTCCTACAGAACCTGAACTAATGGATTATACTCTATTTTCTCAATAAAGTAGAGATTACTCTATATAACTTCATTTCTTTTTTATTTTTTTAATTTTTTAAAATTTTTACTTATTTTTATTTTTTATTATTTTTTTTAATTTCATTTCTTATGGTTAAGATCATTCTTACCTGAGTCAGTACCTGCCAAGGAAAAGAATGAATAATTTCTCTTCCCAGGAACACATGAATAGCAGCATATGGGTTTGCAGACTTCTGATTCTTGTAGCCCTGATGGTTTGGGGCTCAAAAGATGGAATAATATTGGTCAACTTTTTATATAACATTGCAGTTCATGAATTTTTTTACATGAAGGATTAGCTTTACTTGTTCATGTGAGCACATGCTGTCCTCAAAGGGCCCCCCAGTTCACAATATATGATGTCAGTGGGGACCAGTGGAATTGTGCAAGTCAAAAGGCTCTAGATCCACTATTGTTTTTATTTAATGGTATGAATACTAATTTTATGCACAGAACGATCTGAGGTTTTTTGTGCACATTACTTAACATGATATTTTAAGTGTGTATATGCATATACACAAAAGGATATTGTCTTTTTGCTTTTGCTATTATATCCTCCACACTCGTATTGCTACTTTTCAAATAATAAGTATTAAATAAATATTTCTGAATAAATTGTAAAAGCAGTAATATGCACATGGTAATAAAAAAAATCACAGTTTTAAAGGGTACAGTACAAAGAAAAATAAGAGACCTCCTTTCCATTTTCCCATTCTTCACTCTGTACCATTCCCTGAGGTAAGGACTTTAATAACTATTCTAATTATTTCTTATTCTGTTTATCTCTGGAACTCCAAATAAGTTTTCTATTACCTCTGTTTCTGAATTAGTTTGTTTAAGAATTATCTATTAACTTCTTTTTTGATGACTGAATTCACTGAAAAATCCCCTTCTTATCCTCCTATCTATTATTAAAATAGGCTTTGAAGTCATAATTAAGGATATGAAAACTCACCATCATGTTTTGCTTAGTTTTACTTTTGTTTCTATACTCTTTTCATATTTTGACATGGGGCAATTCAATTTCCTCCGACTATCCCTCACCCCCGCCACATCCCGCAGAGTGCTCATCTGCCTGGTACTTCAGGTAGCTTGCTTTCTGTTAGTGCTGCATAATCACCTGCCTAAGAATTAGACCAGTATTTCAGGGATTCTATCTCTCTGTTTCTTTATTTTTCTTTGTGCTTGAGTATATAGATGACTTCTTAAAAGATATTTGGTAGCCAGTTTTTGTAGATGACTTTATTTCATTCTCTTGAAGAATTCTAGGGTCATCTCTTCATTCTTGGTATTAAGAAAATTTATACTTACGTTTCTAGACATATAAGGCATTTTTACATTTATTGCATTAGCCCTTAGAGAACTGTTTCAGTGTGAAGTTTTGGGTCTTTTTTCTAATTTTGAAATCAGTGTTAGTTTATTTATTTTATTTATTTTTATTGTTTTGTTATAATATATCCATAGTAATTTTTCTCTAAATGTTCTCAAAACAGTTGCTAATTTGTTAGAAATCGTCCTCTAAATTATTTTTTTTGGGTATCCAGTAATTAGATTTGAATATCCTGTATTACTCCCTATGACTTTTATCTTATTTTTTCATATTTTCCTTCTCCACTTTTTAATCTTATATTTATATATATATGATATATAAATATAATCTTATGTTTATAATCTTATATTTTATATATTATATTTATATCTATAACTTATATTTTAATCTTATAAATGAAATCTTTTTTTTTAAAGATTTTATTTATTTGACAGACAAAGATCACAAGTAGGCAGAGAGGCAGGCAGAGAGAGAGGAGGAACCAGGCTCCCTGGCTGAGCAGAGAGCCTGATACGGGGCTCGATCCCAGGACCCCGGGATCATGACCTGAGCCAAAGGCAGAGGCTTTAACCCACTGAGCCACCCAGGCGCCCCTTATAAATGAAATCTTAATTTCATTTTTATTTTGACAGTAGTATTTTTAACTTTAAAAGCCTTTTTCTTATTAATGACTTTTGGCTTTCCCTTGAGTATGTTAATTGATTTATTGTACTTTTTAATGTTCTCTCTTACCTGCTGATGCTCATCATACAAATGAAAATTAATTCAAACATGAACAGATTTGGGTGCCTGGGTGGCTCAGTAGGTTAAGCGTACAGCTTTGGCTCAGGTTATGATCTCGGGATCCTGGGATCAAGTCCACATGGGGCTCCCTGCTTAGTGGAGAGCCTGCTCTTCTTTCTGCCTCTGACACTCTCCCTGCTTGTACGTGTGTGCTCTCTCTCTTATGCTCTCTCTCTCTCTCTGTCAAATAAGTAGAAATAAAACCTTAAAAAAAAATAAACAGATTTATAATGTGTGAGGCGAAGCATATAATCATACCTGTGTCTGAAATAATATGGGCAGAAAGATGGCTGACAAACAGATTAGAAAAGCCTTCAAAATTTCACTGCCTGTGCTATATAGTAGTATTTATTTTACTAAACTCAAACATGTGTAGCTATTATTGTCCCTCTATTTTGCCAGTTATTACAAAGTCTCTCATGTCTTGGCATCAGTCACCTGTAGTGACTATGTAACAACCCCTATGTAGAAAGGTGTCATATTTCCCAGGATTCTACTTCTTCCTCTAAAATTTTGCTATAATTGGGTCACCTGGGTGGCTTGGTCAGTTAAAAGGCTGATTCTTGAATTTGGCTCAGGTCATGATCTCAGGATGGTGAGATCCAGCCCCCAGTGGGGCTCTGTATTGAGTATGGAATCCACTTAAGATGCTCTTTCTCCCTCTCCCTCTGCCCCTTCCCCTGCCCCAGTGGTGTGTGTACACATGCCCACACTCTGCCTCTCCCTTCAAAAAAAATTTTTATTCTATCAGTATTTTCTAACTTTCCTAATCATTATGTATATAAAAATCTTGGTGTAGAAATAATTTACTGATATATTTTATATTTTCTCCTTAATAATATGACTCATATTTATTTCCAATTAAAATAAGCTTGAATATATTTTTGTTACAGGTAAAAAATTTAACAGATTTGAATATGAAATTACTTTCAGATTTCTTTTGATAAATATATAGATTTCTTTGCATATGACCTAATAAAAAATATGTCATGTGCTTTCAAGTCAATTGAAACAGAAAACTGGATGGTAATTCATAATAGTTTGTTTACTGATGTATATCACACTGGAAGTTAATTCAACCTTTTGTAGAGATTCCAGAAACCAATTTACTAGACAGAGAGGGAGTATTCAAGGACAGTCTTCAATATTCTCTCCTAAACCCCAATCTTTGGGTATCAGTGAATAAATATAAACTGAGATTTACTTTGGAAGGTTATTATATTATTTTAAGAGAGGGGAATTGATTAGTATAAATATTTGTAATTTCCACTTGAAATTCTGTATGTTAGGACTTAGAAAAAAAAAGAACATCAATTTTTCTTTAAAACATTTTCTGTCCAAGTTCCATATTGTTAAATATTTCAAAAAATCAAATTAATTATCCAAGAATAATAAACATCTCTCTACTTCATTTATTAACTCAATTAGCATGTGTTAGCATTACAGGATACCTGAAATGGTATTTTTAGAATCAATATGATCAAAGGAAATTAAAAAATAATATAGTTCTTTCTATCTTTAGGTAGAAAAACATCATAGAAAATTATCTTACCGCATTTTAAATAATTTCACATTAAGATTCTCTAAATTACTTTGGGAACCGATTTCACCAGAGATTATGTTTATTTTCTGTGCTTATAACAATGGCTACATACAAAACTTAAACTGTTTTTAACAATCACTAAAAAAAACCCAACCCTTTTTACTCTTCCAAACAATGTTATATTATATAAAATATACATCTATACATATTTTACATATATACATAATATATAATTATTTGGTCTTCTTTGTAAAAACAATATGAAACAAAAGGAAGAAATAGTAGGTCTTTTATGATAATCTTTTTTTCAACAAACCTAGTAACTAAATTATGTCTGTGGCAATTTGCAGACTTTATGGAAATTTTTCAGATGAACACACTTTCTAGAATTTAAGACTTAGTGTGGGACATGTAAACTCACAATTATGCAAGCTAGAATAAAACAAATACATAATTAGTGTCCAAAGAGGTACATAATGTGGTGAGGGAGATATTATCATATTTTGTATACAAACAAGGACTTTCAATTTTCTATAAATCAAAAAGCAGACAGATATTGGGGTATGATGTGGGAAACAAAGGCAGAGTAAAAATTATTAATTTTCCTTCTATCTACAACCCATTGACAAGTCCTTGAAATAGGCACAGGGACATTCCTCTAGGGACTCAACTGCCTCCATGTTAATACTTTATTAAGGGCAAAAGGCAATCTTAGCCCAACCCCTTGGGTCCTGTATGTCTACTTTAAGATATAAAAATTCCTTTGGGAGCCTCCTTTGTCTCTACCCCGTCCCAAGATCCATGTTGGCAATCATCCCCCAACCATATGACCCACCAATATACATTAGAAAGGTCTCATGACTCAGGTTTTATTAGGCAGTAATAAGTGACATTTTTCCAAAAATAGTTAATCCTCTCAAGGTCCTGGAAAACTTGCTTCCAAATTCCTTAGAAACTTACTATCCCTAACCCCTCCCAACTTGAAAGTATATAATGGGCTATTCCTCATGACCCCAATGCAGCTCTTTCTGCCCAAGGGTCCTGTCCCCATGCTTTAATAAAATCTTTTTTCTTTTGTTTTTTGCACCAAAGACATTTCAAGAATTCTTTCTTGGTTGTCAACTTTGAACCCTAACATCTTAACTACATCAGGGTGGATACTATTTCAATAATTACTCATAGTGACACGATGGTTGGCAGGTAATACAAATGGTTTTCCTTCTCTCTGTATTTCCTTACCTCCAAAAAAAGGACATAAAGATTAGTTAGACTTAAAAAATAACCATTATGGGGACACCTAGTGGCTCAGTGGGTTAAAGCCTCTGCCTTCGGCTCAGGTCCTAATCTCAGGTTCCTGGGATCCACCCCCACGTCCATCCTTCCATCCGGCACTTTGCTCAGCAGGAAGCCGGCTTCCTCCTCTCTCTCTGCCTGCCTCTCTATCTACTTGTGATCTCTGTCTGTCAAATAAATAAATAAAACCTTTTAAAAAAATAAATAACCATTATGAAAGCAGAATGTAGAAAAAAAGCAATATAATTTCTATACTGAAATTCTATTGAATTACACTGAAACTACAGTATCCATAGGTTACATCAACTTGGCAAAAACTGACATCAAGAAATACAGAGTGACAACAATTGCTGGCAGCCTGCCAAGGATCCACGCTGTCCTTTTCATAGAGTAGAATTATTTCTGTGAAATGGCTGCCCATTCAGGAACTTCATTTCCTGGCGCTCTGGCATTTTGGTGGGACCATCAGATTATTTCTTCCCAATGGAACGTGAGCTGCACTAATGTCTGTCTTTGTTCCTCCTGTGGTGATGTTGTTGTGTGTTTAATGTTTTTGTTTTGTTTGTTTGTTTGTTGTATTTTTGTTTTTGTTTTATAGAAGTAAGAGGGCCTTCTCCCAACCTTTTTTTTTTCCCTTTTACATTTGGATACAGAGGACTCAAGACGTGTAGGCTGGAAAGAATCCTTGCATAACACTTAGAAGAAAAGTCTACTTTCAAACAGAAACACTGTCAATAAACCATTAATATGGGCAAGAAATAAGCTATTTGTTAAACATCTAAAATACAGAATTTTGTTGTTGTTACAGGGGCTTGTATAGTAGTATCCTTATTAATATCCTAGAATAATAAAAATAAAAGAATAATAATTTATGATTGAATGTGGTAGAAGTAAACAAAGAGCTATTTTGCAATTTAAATCATAAAATTTATTACCTGGACCTTGGGTTGGCAAACATTATTTTAAAGGACTAGGTAATAAGTATTTAGGATTTGTAAGACAGTCTTTGACACAACAGCTCAGTTCTGCCATTGTAATGCAGAAACAGCCATAGATAATACATAAAGAGATGGGAGTGGTTGTGTTACAATAATACTTAAAAAAACAAGCCTGGGGGCTTTAGTTTGGGGACCCCCTGGCTTAGCTTTGGCACACTTTCTCCACCCAGTGGCAGGAAATCAAATTGCAAGAATAACTAAATGGTATAACTAAATTTAAGGAAATAAAATCATTGAAGAATGAAGTCACCTATGACACACCTTATGTGTCATAAAGTACACATGTGCTTAGAGATATTACTATTTTTTTACCTATACACTTTGCTCCACTATCTCAATAGTTGAAAATCTAGCTCCTACTTAAAATGTATATAGCACTGATTTCTTTATTTTATAAATATTTTATTTTTAAAAATCCAGATCATTCCCAGGAAAAATGGAACTATTCTTTACCTACTTTATGGCATCACTTTTAGCATGTTTAACATTGGAACAACAAAAATTACAGAGTAAAAGCTTACTTTTATCATATGAGTTACTATCTGATTCATTGTGTTTAAAATAAGACTAATACATTGGAAATAGGGGTGGCATAAGGGTTCAAAGACCTCCAAAATGGCATCTGCATTTTCGTCATATTTTTTGCATGATTTCTCTCATTGATATAGCTTCACAGAGTTGAAATAACACTTATCTCTGTAAGTAATAAGAATAAGAGATTGGATTCATCAATATGGTACCACATGGCCAAACCAAATCTAGGCTCTGTACCAGTCAGAAAGGTTTATAATACTAATTGACTCTGTGCCTTTAAAAAAAAGTTTCATGGGGCACCTGGGTGGCTCAGTGGGTTAAAGCCTCTGCCTTCAGCTCAGGTCATGATCAGGTCCTGGGATCGAGCACCACATCAGCTCTCTGCTCAGCAGGGAGCCTGCTTCCTCCTCCTTCTTTCTCTCCTCTGCCTGCCTCTCTGCCTATTTGTGATCTCTGTCTGTCAAATAAATAAAATGAAATCTTTAAAAAAAAAGTTTCATTAGTTCTTTTAATATCAAAATTAATTTAAAAATAAAAAAATTTGTTTAAGGACAAGTAGTTATTGCTGATGGAAAAGAATAACAATCTGAATATTCTAAGAAACAAAAGAAAGCTCGGTTTTCCTTTCATTAAACCAACCTTAGACCAACCAAATATATTAAAAAAAAAATTATACATTTCACTAATACCCGTTAACCTCACAAAATTTCTGAAAAGAAACACATTATTGAACAAGTAAAGTTTGTTTTTGAAATCCTCATTACAATATAAAATTTGCTATGAAAGTGTTGGTTTGCAACACATCAATTACTACTGTTTCTCAGTGAAATCCTCCAAAATTATTGTCTAATGCACTTATTTAAATATATAGTCAAGATTTTTTTGTACAATGTTAGAAGAAGAAAATAGGGAATCCACAGTGTTTGATGGTCAACCAGACCAGTTGAGTAAAAATAAAAGTTTAGTACCTGAGAGATAAGTTTTTTAATTTAATGGGCTTATTATGTGTACACTTTAACTTATTTGTAATGAAAGCATTGTAGAATTTTCAGAATGGAATGGTGTGGTGGTTTCAAGTTACTCATTTGTAAATTATAGGGAATAGGGGCACATGCACCTGAATGTTTATAGCAGCAATGTCTACAATAGCCAAACTATGGAAAGAACCTAGATGTCCATCAACAGACAAATGGATAAAGAAGATGTGGTATATATACACAATGGAATACTATGCAGCCATCAAAAGAAATGAAATCTTGCCATTTGCGACGACGTGGATGGAACTAGAGGGTATCGTGCTTAGCGAAATAAGTCAATCAGAGAAAGACAACTATCATATGATCTTCCTGATGTGAGGGAGAGGAGATGCAACATGGGGGGTTAAGGGGGTAGGAGAAGAGTAAATGAAACAAGATGGGATTGGGAGGGAGATAAACCATAAGTGACTCTTTTTTTTTTTTTAAGATTTTTGTTTATTTATTTGACAGACAGAGATCACAAGTAGGCAGAGAGGCAGGCAGGGAGAGAGAGGAGGAAGCAGGCTCCCCACGGAGCAGAGAGCTGATATGGGGCTCGATCCCAGGACTCTTGAGATCATGACCTGAGCTGAAGGCAGAGGCTGTAAACCACTGAGCCACCCAGGCGCCCCCATGAGTGACTCTTAATCTCACAAAACAAACTGAGGGTTGATGGGGGGAGGGGGATAGGGGGGTGGGGTTATGGACATTGGGGAGGGTATGTGCTATGGTGAGTGCTGTGAAGTGTGTAAACCTGGCGATTCACAGACCTGTACCCCTGGGGATAAAAATATATTATATGTTTATAAAAAAATAAAATTTAATTAAAAAAATTATAGGGAATAGATTGAAATAAAGAAAGAATATATGTAAGTATATAGGTAGATAGATGGATCAATAGATATGTTCCTGACTTTTTTCAAAGCAGATTTTTTTGATTTTCCTTTAGATTATTTTATACTTCCTTTATATCACTGATGACATAGGATTTGATAATATTCTGGAATCATAGACGATTTTTAAACAATACCTATTGAATCAGAAGGAATTGTTTTGTTAAATCAGATCTTTACTGGTAAATCAAAATATTCTTAAGGAGTTATTTTCCTGATCATGTGCAGAAAACCTGGTTTTCTCTGTAAAGATGGAAAAGGAATTACATAGATGGATGCACACAAAAGCAGTATAGACTATCATACATTGAACTGAACAATTGAAGGTTTTCATCTAGGATACTTACACTCACTACATTAACCTCTGTAATTAAATGACTTCTTTTTATAGTACACAATTGAATTTGCTAGTAACACTAATATGATAAATATAATGGGTGAAATTTGGGTTAGTTTGAACATGAAATTACTTGTTTCCTAAGATTAAGATTAAGTGAAGATATTCATTTCAAGTAGTGATTAAGTCAATGAAAATAATCACCTGCAAACAAAGTTTAAAAATGCATATGCACATAGACATCAAATGCAATTCTTTAATATTACTTTGTAACATAAGTAGAGATTTTCATACTTCAGTTTGTCTTATAACTGGAACTTTTTGATAAAAGAGCTTTATACCGAGAAACAATTTTTTTTATAGCTGAATTTCTGTTGTGATTTGTGTATTCTTCTTGAGAGATCAGTGGTTGCCAGGACTTGGGGGAGTGAGATGGGTTGAAAGATAGCACACAGAGGATATTTTAGAGCAATAAAACTATTCTTAACAAAACTGTAATGATAAATACATGACACCAAGCATTTCTTAAAATTCATACCACAAAGAGTAAACTCTAATGTATAAAATTTTTAAAAAATCAATAGTAGAGGCAGGGGCTCCTGTGTCACTGAGTCAGTTAGGCTTTCCACTTGTTTCTGTCTTAGGTCATGAACTCATGGTGGTGAGATCAAGCCCCACATCAGACTATGTGCTGAGCTGAACATGAAGTATGCTTAGGATTCTCTTTCTCCTCTCCCTCTGTCTCCCTCTCCCCACACCTGCTCATGCTCTCTTGCTCTATAAATAAATGAATACATAGATAGATAGATAAATAAATAATTTTTAAAAAGAATCTAACTGTACAAGTGTACAAAATAAGCTTACTGAAGGGTGGAAGGAGAAAATGGGCTGAACCAAGTAACGTTGGGAAATGAATGGGTATAACATAATATCACTCATATGTGGAATTTAAGAAACAAAACCGATGAACATTGCATGGGGGGAAAAAGAGAGTCAAACAGAAAACAGACTCAACTATAGAGAACAAACTGGGGGTTATTGGGGAGGAGGTAGGTGGTAGGCTGGGTTAAGTGGGTCATGGGCATTAAGGAGCACATGTGTTAGGATGAGCACTGGGTGTTGTATGTAAGTGATGAATCACTAATTCTACACCTGAAACTAATATTACACTATATGTTAACTAGTTGAAATTTAAATACAAACTTGAAAAAAAAAAGAAATGAATGAATATTTTTTAAGACTAAAGGCAAAAGAAAATGCACATGAAGTGCTATACTTGATAACACTTTTATTGTATATGGAATAACAGTTATAACACTGCTATCCTTGTATACTGAAATAGAACACTAAGTAAATGGATGACAGATGTTGGAAGCACTGTTTATCACTGTTGGAGTGGGAGGTTATAAACAAACAGGGAAGGATAAAATTACTCAGGTAGTACTAAATTAGGGTTTGAGACATGAGTATGAATTCATGTTTAGTTTAATATAGAAAAAGATAATATAAAAACATATGTAGATATGCACTATACTTCCTTGCTCTGACTGTTGAAAAGGCCTACCTAGAAGCAATACCAACCAATAAGCAATTGGTACTAGTAAAATGAACCAGGGATTTTTTTTTTTTTTTTTTAAGAAATTGATTATTATAGGGCTGGAGTATGGTAGGAAGTATACAAAATGAACCTGAACTATCTTGAAGTTCCAGAAAGTAAGAATCTGCTAAAATGAACAAAAACAAAACAAAATCCAAAATATGTCAAAAGAACATAGGAGGCAATTGAAAGAGGCCCTAAAAGCCAAAATAATTTGAGCAACTAAATAAGTAGTATTAGATTATAATCCAAAATTTACAATAAATATCCATGTGTCCATATTCATATAAAAATAATAGAATATATAAATAAATTGGGAATAATACACAAATCTCCCATGCAGAAGAATTTAAAATAATTTATGTAGCTACTCTGGATACGTAATTTGTATACCTGAATAATTTATGTAGCCTCCTCTCCATGGGAGGGAGCACTACTTCCCATAATTTAAATGAAGAGTATGGTATAGTATAAGGTGACTTCCTTTCAGTGAGCATAGTATGGAAGTGGGGAAATCACAGTAACTTCACAGTGAAGAAACAGAACAAACACTGACTGCCTCACTCAGGTGTTCAATGTTGATGTCAAAAGTGTAAATCATATTGATAGTATGTGGTGATAGTAATGTGATAAAAATGGCACTTTACCTCTGTTTTTTTAAGCCTATAACCTCAGTCTATTTATGATAAAACATCAGACAGATCTCAGTTGTGAAATATTTTACAAAATATCTGATCAATACTCTTCAAAATTGTCAAGATGATCACAACTAAAGAAAGCTGGAGATATAGTCACAGCCAAGAGGAGCTTAAGTAGACATGAAAACTAAATGAGATGTCGAATCCGTATGGGAACTTGGAACAACAACAACAAAGAGAGCATTAAGTAAAAAACAAAGAAAACTGAATAAAATCTGAACTTAGTTAACAATAATGTTTCACTATTTTATTCATTAACTGTGACAAATGTACCATATAAATATAAAATATTGATAATGGAGACAATTAGGTGTGGGAATTATTAAAACAAATGTTGCAACTTTTCTGTAAATCTAAAATTATTCTAAAATTATACCTTATTTTTACAAAGGAATAACTTTCACTTAACACATATCAAGTTTTATAGCCCATTTAAGCCTAAAATCACTCTGTTGTTTCAGAGGAAATTATAATGCCTCTCAGAGAATTATTTTAAAGATAAAATAATGCATTGTACTATTTTATTCATAGTGATAGTCTCAATACCTAAAACAATTATTGTTGATCAATGAAATCAAGCAATTACAATCTTCTTTCTGCTTTTCACACATACCACACACAAACACACACACACACACAAGTCTACTAGATCATTTTTACTATTCACTCAGTTTATGGTAACATATGTTACCATAAATCCAAAGACAGGGTCAGTCAAAGAAAAAGGTGTTTCAAAATGATGGAATGGATTATTTAGAGAACTTGAGTTTCTGGACTATGACTTAGAAGGTCAAAAGTGAGAATGTATATTTGACTGACTACGTAATCTGTGCTTAAGGACTGATGAAAGAGTCAATAGAGGATAAATGTTAGTGTTTGGTGCTTTTGCATGCTTTATCCAATTTTTATTCAACATATCCAATACTTGTTTTAAAGAATATATGAGCTTAAAATATTTGTGAATCTATTTACTAAATATCTAGTGTGCATTGGATTTAAATTTTATAAATTTTTGAATTTTATAAAAATATACATATATACATAAAATGTACACATATATAGTTTATATATACATATATACACACATATGTGTACATACACATATACACACATGCACACAGACACATACCATTTACATATCCTTGCTCTGGAATTTGAAATCTAGTATGTGAGACGAGGGTGCACACAAATGAAGAAAATATAAAGAAAAAAAAAAGGAAATAATATAAAGAGAAAAGGAGGTCAGTTTATCCAGAGCTCATTACCAGAAAAATGTATCCAACATGTTACAATAGTGAGGCCAAGGGGTAAGGATGAGCCAAAATAGAGGGTTTGTATTTTAAAAAGTGGAAATTGGAAGAGTAAAGAGGTGGGTAATGTTGGGTAAAGAGGTGTTAAAGTTCTGAGTGACCTACTGTTGCTTGACAGGCAACAATATGACTCTGAAGAAGGAATTTCAGTAAAGGAAAGTAGTTATAGTGATTATTAGATTTATGTATTCAGACAGCAGATGTCATGGGAGTAAGATAGTAGATGAGTAGTAGATGCAGGTATCATCATACTGGAGATTCAAGTTTTGGGTGTGAGACTGTTTGAATGATGGCAAGATCCAGAGTATATCTATTGTCGTATGTGTTTGAATATGGAAGACAAATGGTTGAAGCCAATTTGGTGGGCCAGTTTTGATGACACCCAAGATGAGTAGAGTATCTATATGTATTCTTACCTAAAACAACCTGTTTCATACCTATGTCATGACATAATTATCAGTACCACTCCCTTTCACTCTCAAACTTTCCTAATTTGAATATAACTTAATATGATCTTTCTAACTTTGAGCCAGTAGCCAAACTCCGCAATGATTAGGTTGAATGACCAGGAGTTTCTAGAATAAGGGATAAAGGAGAGAAATGGAAGAAAATTACAAGTTGCTCTTTTGCACAGAAACTGAACAAAGACTTTTGCATGAGGGAGGAAGAGTAACAGTTTGGAAGGCATCCAGACTTATTTCCTGTTTTTCCTCAGCAGGGCCGTTTTTGTACCAGTCTGGTTTATTCTACGATTTTGATGCATACCCTATACTTCATCATGAACTTTATTTGTGCTATGTCCCTCAATGAAATCATTTTTTCTCTTTTCCTTCCTCAAAACAATTCCCTCAACTACCCAAAGCTTAGTTCAAGAATGACCTCAATAAAATAGCTTTAAGTAATAAGAATAAATAGTAACCTAAACTGTGATTTAAGAAGGCTGAAGCATTTAATTTTTGTTTATTATGTCTTACAGAATGCACACTAGATCCTGGTGAATATCCAGGAAGTTAACAGTCTCCAGTGACTGTTGAAAACTGAAAAAGTAGTCTGATGAGATATATATGATGCTAAAACTTAGTTAAAACTTAGATATCTGTTCAGTGTGGTATTGAGGTATGTTTAATCTATCCATGCACACTCAGCAAAAGCTTTATCCTTTAATCAAGGACAAAAATTTTACATGCTATATCTGGGTTGCGAGGTAGGTTTGTGTGCAAACTGTTAGGCTAATAAAGTTTATAGTAAACATGGCCTCTCTTGTGGGTTGTCATGTGTAGAAATACTAGTGTCTAGGTTAATACCTGTATGCTGAGAAGGTTTTCATTAAGAAAACAATAAAGTTTAAGAAATAAAGATACTTGGTGATAGTTGTTCATGTTGGTGGGGGGTTTTTTTGTTTTTGTTTTTTTGTTTTTTTTTTTTTTTTTCGGGGGGTGACAAACCCACTCTCTTCACCACTAAATTTTAACTTCTAACTTATCCTTAAAAGTCTTTATCTTTCTTTTTTATTCTTAATATCATACAGTAAGAAGTCAGTTGCCTATAGTCACTAAGGCTCAGAAAAATGAAAATACCCATGCCACATGCGGCTTGTTAAACCTTAAGAAAGATTTATCTGCATTTGAGGAAAAGAGTTTATTTAGCACTTTGTTCCAGTAGTAACATCTGTCAACAAAAAAAAAGCAATGAAAATACATTTCCTAATTCATATCAACTATCTCCAAATATAGAATAGTCTACACAATAATATAAATACAGTCTTAATTCTTTGAAAAAAACATTTAAGAGCATTACCCTCTGAATCCTCTTAGAAAGTTGCCTTAATTTTTTTAAGGATCCATAGATGATTTCTACAAGGGAAATAATCTTAGTTATTTTTATTGGAAACAAATTTGCTTTTGACAAAAGTTGAGAGTAAATACATAGTCTTCTAGGAAATTAAAATATATGGCCAGACTACATTATATGGAGTTACTATCTTTTAATCATAATGATCTCCCCTTAACTTATACTTCTATTTTATTATTATCTTTTAGGTTATATATAAATTAAAACCCAAATACCCGTATTTGGTTTGAATAGAGAACTATTTAAATTACACAAGTGAGATGAATGAATGGAGAGTTTTGAAGTGAACCAAATGATAACGTGTTAGAATTTTTAAATGAACCCAGATTCGTGTTAAGAATTTACCAGATACTAGGAATTTTCTTTCATAACTAGATAATTCTAGTACTTCTTCTGATACTTTAAATAAAGTTAAGTAGAAATAATCTAAAAGCTTTTAGATTGGTGTATATATACATAACGTAATGTAAAATTGAGCTAATCAAACAGTTGAATAAATTGTAATATCAACTAAACTTCATCATCTAATCCATTTCATTCCATCTTTTATTTCCATGAATATATGATATGGTATATGTTTTTGTATGTATACCAGTTTTGACCACACAGATGGTTCAGAAACCACTAATAATAATTACTGACATCCTTATATTCTTGGCTTTTCTTTGTCCCCAGATCTAAACTCTTTTAGTATAAGAATTGTTTGACTTTCAGCTTTTCAGTGTTACATCTTACCTTCACAGCTTTTTTCCTAATGAATCATAAACTTTATTATTATCATAAGTTTATTATTTGTTTATATGTTTTGGCCTTTGGTCAAATTGTTAGTAATGCCAAAATTCTAAATTTAATCTTGACTATCTTAACATTTTAATAGTCAGGCTTTGGAAAGGGAATGGGGAAGGCTAATATCCAGGCATTATTCCCAGAGAAATCGTTGGAAATTTTAAAGTCTTGCAAAAGAAGAAAGACATATTTTGGAGAGGTAAAGTCAAGTTTGATAAACAGGGGCTCCTCTTAAAGTGCTACTAGCATATCTTCCTATTTATGCATGATACCTGCTGTGAAACTGCATCAGCCAAGTGCATATGCTTAATTGTAATTCTTTTAAATATTTTGAAGAAGATATTTAAATAAAAAAGATCTTGCTCATTAACTTGTCCTATACAGTTGTTATGGGATATTTGAGGTACTTCTTTTGAATTTAGTGAAACTAAAGTTTCTAATTAGCCTTTAAACATTACTTGAGAATAATGACAGATCTTGTGAATACTATTATTTATTCCCATTCATGTCAATTACTTTAGAAAGCATTCAATATTAATGAATAGCTCTGTAAGTTATTTTAAATAGCTCTGTAACTTGAAATGACAATAAAATAATATAGGTAAATAGGTAAGAGAATATACTAGACAATTCAGTCACCTAAACTTGAGAATTAGCCTCATTTCAGGCATCCTATACTTGTGTGCTGAAGCCAGGTTTTCTACGTCATTTAAAATGGGAAAATAATTGTGTTCTAGAAGGGTTTTTTAAAAAATGATTATACTGAGTGATGGATGATAATCACTTAGCCTAATGCTGGTACATGTTTAATACTCAAAGGTAATTCATTATCATTCTTACTCTTATTTTATTGCTACTACTATTATTAAATCTATTATGTGAATCATTTCTGGATCTGCTTCTATTGATTTTTTTTCTCATTAATATTCATGTGCCCATGCTCCTGTACATGCCAGGTAATTTTTGATTGAATATCATACATTGTAAATTTTATGATATTGGGTCTAAGAGTTCTTATGTTCTCTTAAATATTTTTGGATTTTGTTTCAGAATTTATTAAGTTATTTGGAAACAATTTGATGCTTTTGATGCTTGCTTTTAAGCTTTGTTGGATGAGCCCAGAACAGCCTTTAATCTGAGGTTAATTTGGCCATGCTATTAAGGATTTTACTTGATGGCTCATGTATTAGAAGGACTTTCCACTCTAGTTGTTCAGAACATGAACTATTCTCAACTCTGTGTGCTGTCTAGTGATTGTCTGCCTGTTTCTTTCCAATAGTCTTTCTGATTATGAGATGATTCCTCATAAGTAGGTGCCAATCAATACTCAGATGAAGTTATGAGAAAAATCCTCTTTATATTTCAGGAACTCCCTCTGTGTGTCTCTTTTATCTAGAATTCTGCTTTGTGAATTCTGTCTTTCTGAACTCTATACTGTGTCTTCTCGACTTAGGGAGATGAACAGGCTCCATTTGCACATTCTGTCTCTGCGTTTCTGCCTGGACGTTTTCTCTAATACTTGAGCTGGACAGTCTATAGGATCATGTTGTTATTATTATTATTATTATTATTATTATTATTATTATTATTATTATTTTGCTTCTCTCAAGGATTACTATCCTGAGATGCCTGTTGTCCAGTGTTCCTTCTTCTCTCTCCTTTTACTCCTCTTTCTCCTTCTTCTCTTTCAACATTTTCTCCCAGAATATCATCACCCAGAGGTCTATATTTTATTAAAGACTTTTCACATGACAATTTGGCAAGTAATTTTTATTTTTAATTCTATTTTATTAATTTCAAGTTTTATCTTTATTAGTTCTTTCTTCAGGATAAGGCTAATGCCCCTACCCCCAGTTTCTTGAATTGAATGCTACTTCAAAAATTATTTTTCATCTTCCATGATTTTTTGGGGGGGCAGTCAAACCATTTTATTGAGGGGGCCTCAGGGAAGGTTGAAGGGGAGGACAGTGAGATTTGACATCCCTCAGCCCAGCTGGAATCTTTCCAATGTCACAGTCACTGAAAGCCATCTTTCATGATTTTTGAAAAAGTACATTCAAAGTTTCACCTTTCTTACCTTTTGAAGAATAATTCACTGCCCCTTTTTCATTTATTTTTTACTCAGTCTCTTGATTTAATTCTCTGTTAAACTCGTGCCATGCTCATTAAAACTGTCCATTTCTAGTTTTCTTTCCTGCCTATTGAGACACTCTATATTATATCCTTTTTTTCATGGCTTGAATAGGTAGCTGTTTCAGGGTATGGCTGCATATAGGGGAACCATATTTATTTCAGGTTTCCAGTGGCTTTAAGCAGCATGAACTCATTCACCCCATGCATGTATAAACATCATGATGCTTCAAATATAGCTGTATCTATCATCATAAGAAGACTGAGTTTATTTTTTTCTAAGAAATTGGCCAAAAGGATTTTTTTTTTATTAAAAACACAGAAATCTAAAATGATTTTTAGAGACATATTGCAACTTTGTACTTATTTTATAAGGAAAGTGACATTCTGGCCAGATTATATTAAAAGCTGACATTTATTCTATGATTATATTTGGTTTTTAAAGACCCAGGCATTACCTGTTGAGCCATCCAGAATCCTCAAATGTTTATGTCTGTGTCCCCAAGTACAATCCTTCTTTTCTCCCTTGACAGTAGAGGAGATGGGTTTCAGTTCTTCATAACATGTATTCTCTTTATTTTAATGAGATGTAGTAAAAAGAAAGAAATTTAGGTAGTCAATAGTTATCTTGACCCAGATATTTCATAATTGTTTGAAATCCCTGTCATGAGTTATGTATGACATAGAACCATATCCAAGACCAAGACACACTCCCTTAGCGGCCAGTATTGTCTGCTGATGATTCACAGCTGAGTCCCACACTAGGAATTTCCCTCTGAAAAGGAACAGTCTTACCCAAGCTCAGGGGTGGTCCTGATGCCTGGTGTCATAGGGCAGCCATCTTGCCTTGATTCATGCCAGGTCTGAAGGAGAATGTGAGTTCCAGAGACTATCCTTGAATCCACTGAAGAGGATTTTGCTGCAACTTCATTGCAGATGAGCTTCTCCCTCTGAGGAATTTTGCTTCCCCTACTCTCTCTCAGTTGTTGCTGCAAACTTTGTTGCAAATTTTGTTACAAATTTGTGCCTGCGAAATTTCATTTCAGTGTGTTTCCTTTAGATCCTAACCTAAGACAAAGTATTTAATCAACCTTCATATCAAATATATCATGCTTAAATTTTCCAATCTACAGTCCTAAAATGTATATACATTTACCAGTATTTTCACCCATTTTCCCACCTTTGCTCCAAAGTTTTGTATCCAATCTTTCTTTTCCCCAAAGAATCCAATAGATTAATAATCCCCTTTCTCAACTCTTCTAACCCTATACATTCATTTCATCTTAAAAACATTCTTACTCTAAATCTTAATCTCAGAAAACAAAGTGAGGGTTGCTGGGGTGGAGGGTGGTGGGAGGGATGAGATAGCTGGGTGATTGACATTGTGGAGGATATGTACTATGGTGAGTGTTGTGAATTGTGTAAGACTGGTGAATCACAGATCTGTACCCCTGAAACAAATAATACAGTATATATTAATTAAAAAAAAAACTTACTCTATCCTTCATGACCTTTCAATTATCACCCTATCTCATTCACTCTCCTCACAGACTTTTGCAGAAAGTAGTTTACACTGTCACCCCCTACAATCTAATGTTCACACCCACTGGTGTTGAAAATGTTCATTCTAGGAACGTAATAAGTAACTTTTTACTAAAAAAGATAATTTTAAGCATTTTGATTGATTCCTATGTAGCAAGAATATTTCATAATTTCCTTAACTGTAAAACTCTTTCCTTCCTTCATTCTAAAATAAATAAATTAATTGATTAATTAATTAATTTCCTCTGTACACTTTTTCTCAGTCTTCTTAACTCTTTTTTTCCATTTCCATTCCATAAATACTGGCATTCCTCAAGATCTGATCATGTTGCCCTTCCCTTCTCAGTCTATGCAACCAAATAACTGACTATATGCTGATGACACTCAAATCTATTCCATTTGGTCTAAATCTCACACCTAGGTTCCAGATTCAAATATCCAGTTAAAATTTACCACTTCCAGTTTGATGTTCATGGACATCTTGCAATGAATGTACCAAAAATAGTTTCATTATTCTGTCTCCCAGACATGAACATTTTCTTTAACTGCCTGCTGCAGTATATGGCACCAACATTTTGTGCAGCTACTCAAACAGGTCTGGCCTCTGGCCTCCCCATGCTTACTCCCAGGGGTCTAGAGTTTCCCATGAATATCTTGTGCCCAGGAAAACTCTTTCTTAGCCCCTCTCAGTGCCTAGAAGGATCGCTTTTCCTTTCAAACTTCCAGAATCTAGCTTGTGTTTTTTTGTTCTGGTCAGTTCAAGGCATCTCGTGGAGATGAATGATGAGATATGGATTGCATAATTTCGAGGATTCCATATATGTGTTAGAAGCTCTGATATTTGCATTTGAAACTGGCATCTTACAGTATAAAGATAAAACTCATGCTAATAACTGAAGTTTTTAATTTCCCTTTACTTTGAAAGACATGTAACACCAATCAGAAAACACCATGGCAAAGTTGAGAAAGGCGGCAGTAGGAAAATTTTTAGTGCCTGTAACAGCAGTTTTCCTCTGCTTTTGAAAAAGTGATTCTGCACTTCATTTTAAAAGAGACTTGCAAATTATGTCACTGATCATAAATGAAATATATGGTAATTATTAAAAGAATTTTCCTTAGGAAGAAGCTGAAGCTTAAAGAGATTCTATTATTTTTGTCAAGATCACATATGTTAAATATGGGTGATGATGATGATGATGATGATGACGACGATGTTGGTGATGATGATGTGCTGTCCCTATTGCTGATAAAAATAATGTTAATGATAATACATACAATGTTTATTATGTTTGAGCTGCTGATCTGAAAGCATTACTTATGCTACTTTATTTAATTCACACATTAGCTATATTAGGGGAGGTGCTATTATTATCATCTGTATTTTCATAGATGAGAAAATTGAAGCAAGAACTTAAAATAGATTGCCCATTTTATAATTAGCAGGCAGAAGCATCAAGATTTCAATATAGATAGTCAGGCTCTAAAGTATATTCTAAATCACTTAAGTCACAGAATACAAGCATAAAATAACAAATAAGAATTTGTACCCTATATTGCTCACACACATTATAAATAAAAATATATTTTATGTACCTTATTATTTAACTAAGCAAAGAAGCTACCTGATTTGCGTTATCTATTCTTTGTTTGGTATCTGTAATCCTAAAGTTATATAGTGACCACAGATACATGGACTAGATGATGGTTATCTCTGTGGAGACATCTATATCAACAGATTTGCAAGCGAAGCGTTGGCTGTAATGCTAAGTTTCTGTGTATATTTTCAGAGGATTTGACCATCCTCTTTCTTCCTCGTATCTAAATATTTTTGAAACTAACTTGACAGATGTCCAATTAATCAATATGGTAATTCAGTTATAAAATAGGTCTCATTATTTTTGGTTCCTGTTAAGAATATCAAAATAAAGAGAAAAGAAAATAATATCAAAATAAAAAGAATGGAAGGATTTCAGTGTACTATTTATTTTGGTGTGGTGAGTTTCTAATTAAAATTATTTTAGCACTTTAAACCGTGACTTGGTTTCATTTCATTGAAAAGAAGGGTAGGAAGAAACAAGCACAAGTTTATAACTATCATGCCTTATAGTAACAATCATATGTGAATGTGCTTGGCACAGCATTAATATTCAACAACAGTTGCTCAATCTTTTATTATCTCTACACTTGCTGGCATCAGGTTTGTAAAGAACTTTGAATCCCACCATCCCTGGATAGCACCAGAATTGAAATTATATAATGTTAATCCTAGAAAGGAAATCTCAGATTACTAAATTAAAATCCTCTCACTTCCAGGTAAAGATTTGATGTATAAAGGGATAAATGTAATTCTTGATATATAAAATAAATAACTTACTAAGTTGATACCATTTGCTAGTAGAAACAAGGTTAGAAATTTACATTTTTAATCCCAGGTGCTAGAAATAATCATAGTGTCGTACTCATAGGACACTAAGTATTTTCTGATTGAGTCTTCAAAGCATCCAGATAAATAAATGTTTATATTTATTTAATTTTTATATTCCTGACTAAGAGCGCCCATGTGTTGTTTTATTTTGCTTTTTGACATGCTACTATGATGTTGTGAATCAAATGGCACACCAAATATTATTTTTCCCTGTTTTCTGATAATTTCGAACATTTCACTTTTATTCTGTCCACTGAGTTTCTCATTTACCATAGTAAATAAATTTTAAAAGAAGGAATTAATACACATACAAGGCAAAAAAAGTCAATAATATTAAATAATCTTATTTTTCTTATTGAGAGAAAAAGAAAACTAAATCATTAAAGAATTATATTTATTTCATACATTTTGGGAAAACTAAGATGATTAAATAAATATATGATATTACCTCATATATGGGAGGTCTCTGTTCTAACCATTTAGACTATTGCTTTCTTCTGACAATGGAATAGCTATCTCCCATTTGTTTTAGGTGGAAATATTTCATCCTTTTCTGCTGAGAGTAGAAATAAGACTTAGTCCTTGACCATCCCTGCACAATTCTCCCATAGACAAAAAGAGATTAGTTCAAATGCAGACACATGACCTAAATCAAACTAATACATTTCAACTGTTTTTCTTGAGGTTATATGGAAAGAATTTCTTTCTCTCTGTTGAGGTTGTTCGCTGTAGGAATAAGCCTATAGTTCTACCCATCATAAATTCTACCACAATTTAACCTTTTCTCCTTTGGAGATAAAATTAAAAAACAAAAACCTAATTTAAAAGTAAATCTAAAAAGTAAACCTAATTTAAAAGTAGGGACACTAAAGTAGAAATACTTGAGAGCTCACTCTCTCTGCCATGTGAGAACACAAGAAGTTGGCCATCTCCAAACCAGAAAGAGCTCATATCAAAAAGTGACTATGCTAGCACCCTGATCTTAGACTTACAACCTATACAACTGTGAGAAAATATATTATTCTATTGTTTAAGCCACCCAGTCTATAGTATTTTGTTATGGTGGCCTAAGCTGACTAATGCACATATCAAAAAGGTTTTATTTTAGTCAAGGAGTCTATGATGACTTCAAATTTCTTAAAGAGTACTTTTCTGGATCTGTGAGATAGGCCTGAGGAAAAGTACATTACAAGTTACCATGTTTTTTTCTGTGGATTTTTACGTTGTGTGGGGTTTTTGTTTGTTTGTTTTTTGTTTGTTTTGTTTTGTTTTGTTTTTTGGTTTGAGGGAATTCAGGTCAAATATACAAATTAATATAAGCTTATTGTCGAAATGCAACTCTCCTTTCTCACAAAAAATAATCACCAATATACTCACATGAAAATTTTTTTGTTTTTCATCTTAAAGGATTAATTACTCTGCATTCCTAGTATTTTAATAATATACAGGTGATATACATTTAATATATATTCTAGTATTTGTACATACAGGTTAGAGAGAGAGAGAAAGAGGGAGAAATATTTTGGGATTAGTGTTTTAAACACTTACTGCTTTTTAGTTACAACCTGATTGATGAGACAGATCTAATCCTTCATTTCCTTTATTGTCTCCTGTGATCATTTATCTACTAGAGGAAGATTACATATTCCTAAAAAAAAAAAAATCATATTTTATGATACCATTTTAACTTCAAACACTCTATTTCTTAGATTTGTGAGTTGATTATTAAGGACTTTCATATCTCAAGTAAATTTGCATTTTAAAATGAGACAATATTACAAAATTTGTAGATGGTTTTCATAACCATAAATATATAAAATATCAGTAGATATAAGGCATTTAGAAGATTTACCTCAGGTTATTGAAAAAATCATTAGTGGTATGAATGGATCAGCCCTGCCTAGAAAAACATATTATCCAAGAAAAATCTTATTTACATACATGTCTGCCTTTGTGGTCTCATGCCCTGTCAAAATACAATTAATGGAGTTCTGAAATATAAAGATATATGATTTTCTCATGGCTAGGTCTCCTTTATCAAGTATGCCTGACTAATGAGTTTTCATTATATCATCTCTTTAGAAAATGATGAATGAGGGGCACCTGGGTGGCTCAGTGGGTTAAAGCCTCTGCCTTCGGCTCAGGTCATGATCTCAAGGTCCTGGGATCGAGCCCCCCATCGGGCTCTCTGTTCAGTGGAGAGCTTGCTTCCTCCTCTCTCTCTCTCTCTCTCTCTCTCTCTCTGCCGGCCTCTGCCTACATGTAATCTCTGTCTGTCAAATAAATAAATAAAATCTTAAAAAAAAAAAAGAAAATGATGAATGAAACACTTTAAAACTATTTGCCAGATTTAGCAAATAAAAATACAGTTTGCCCAGTTAATATGGTAATGTTGGGAATAATCTAATTCTAAAAAAAAATTCATTATTTATCTGGAACTCAAATTTAAATGTACATCCCATATTGTGTCTGACACAGCTACCTGAGGTATACAGTACTTCTCTGAAACTGCAGAAAACAAATTTTTAGTTAAATTCCAAGTACTTAGTGATGTTGTCTAACATTTTGATAATTTGCCAAAGAAAAATTAATCCTAGTGGCATCTGGGTGCCTGAGTCAGTTAAGTGGCTGACTCTTGATTTCAGCTCTGGCCATGATCTCAGGTCCTGGGATTGAGTCCTATGTCAGCCTTCACACTTGGCTCAGAGTTTGCTTAAAGACTCTCTCTCTCTCCATCTGTCACCAGACCCACTCATGTTCTCTCTCTCTCTCTCAAATAAGTCAGTCTTTAAAAAAAAGAAAAATTGATCCTAAATTTATTGTTGAAATTATTTGTCTTAAATAAATAAACTTTTTTTTTTAAGTTCGGCAAGTTAACCAAAATTGAGGCATTCATTTTTGAGACAGTTTATTATAAATATATTTATCAGATCTTTACAGTCTTTTGCAAGAAGTGCCAATAGATTGTAATTAAATTCTAAATGTGATTCAAAGACTCTTATCTATTTAAGGACTATTTTGCTAAATAAATCTGCAGAATACAATTTCAAATATGCATATAAATTATGTTTTTTTTTTTAAAGTTTGCACTTCTGGCAAATAATCTGCAATGATGTCAGTGTAAATTTAAAAAAAAAAAAAGTTATCTAAAATAATTAGAATGTAAGATATGCCCAAAGTTCACTTATGTCTTTCCATAGGTAGTAGATTGTTCCAGTAATAGCCAATGGATCACATCTTCCTTTGTACACCCAGTGATATATTCCCTTCCAAACATTGACTTTGGCCTAGATATGTGGCTTACTTTTAGCCAATAAGACAATGTTCTTTGTGCATTGGGTTTAATCCTTTGTTGTTCCCTAAGCTCCATTTGAGGAAGCCTCATGTGCCTAGTGGAAGATGAGACTCATGGAGCATAAATCATGGAGAAGCAGTGCCGGGTAAGGTCTCTGACACCAAGAATCCCCCAGTCAATTGACTAACTGATAGGATCTCCAGCCAGATGTTACCAGCAAAAGAACTGCTCAGCTGAATCTAACCCAAGTTTCTGATCTACAGATTACAGCAAATTAAACGCTCTTATTTTAATTCACTAAGTTTTGGGGTGGTTTATTATGCAGCAACAGGTAACTGATATGCCTTGTGTTATTTTTAACTATTTTTAAGAAGGCATTATCAGGAGTGCCTGTGTGGCTCTGATGGTTTAGGGTCTGCCTTCAGCTCAGCTCATGATCTTGAGGTCCTCAGATCAAGCCCTACATTGGGCTCCCTGTTCAGCAGGGAGCTTGCTTTCCCCTCTCTCTGCGTGCCTCTCTGCCTACTTGTAATCTCTATGTCAATTAAATAAATAAAATCTTTAAGAAACAAAAGCATAAAAAAAGAATGCATTATCAGTGTATTATGTCACAATGATAAATAACCATAAATATATCAGATTTTGCTATGGACCATAGCAGCATCCTGACTTAGTATTTGTCTACATGCCTAAAGAATGTAAGAGCAGTTTCTTTTGGAGTGAGTTATTTTAGAATCTTCTGGCTTCTTCAAGCTCTCCTGCTGATACTGCCAATAAGAGTTTTAATAATGGTAATATTTATGATGCTATACTTTTCTAGCTTCTAATAACAAAGTAGTGATGAGCCAATTCATTTCAAGTTAGCTGCTATAATAGTTGTTAGATGGTAAGAGTGATAAATACCTTAATAATTTATACTGGAATGAAGCTCCTATTAGTGAAACTTATTAATAGTACTAAGAGTCATAAATTGTTCTACTTTCCAATAAATGCTTATGCCAAGTTGTGGTAATGTAGATTGAATAATTTTAGAAACATTGTTTTCACTTGACTAACATTGGGTATTTTGGAAATATACATATTTTATTATTTTAAATAATTTGAAAGGTGAATCATTTAAAATTAATGTTTCCTGCCTTTTTCTGAGAAAACTAAATCAATGATGCCATCATAAATAGGTTTAAATATTTTTAGAAATAACTTTTATCTCCTTCAATCTGTTCACTTTCTTTAAAAATTTCAAAATGTCTTAATTATATATGATTCATTCATTTATTCTGCTGTTTGAGAACTCATCTTGTTCCACAAACTGTGGTAAGCAATGGCAGTGACATTGGAGAATTTGGGTATGAAGGATATGGATTTTAGACCAAGAAATACATGAATAAATAATACTCAAGAAATCAGAGCATTTGCAGCGTTCAAAGTTTAATAGAAAAAGTTCATAAGCTGAAAATGACTTATATGTATAAATCAATAATTCCCTCTAGCTTCCAGTAAAAATTAATGAAAAATGTAAAGATTATTGTGAAACTTCTAAAATGAGTGCAAAATAAATAATAGTATAAGAGAAAAGTCAGAAGTAAAGTTTCCTATAGAGGTATCAAACTTATTTTGGTCTAAGACTTCTACATAACAATTCTCTATAGAAACTTGTTTACTCTGCCTTTCCAATAATTGAACCAAATGTATACTGTTTTTGTCATAAAGTGACACAATTTCAAGTATTATATGAGATTAAAGGATGAATAAAACATAAGCCTTGTTTTAGATTTATCTTAATAGGAAGAGAAAGACAAACATAAAAATCACTGGACAGGGGCGCCTGGGTGGCTCAGTGGGTTAAGCCACTGCCTTCGGCTCAGGTCATGATCCCAGGTCCTGGGTTCGAGCCCCACATCGGGCTTTCTGCTCAGAAGGGAGCCTGCTTCCTCCTCTCTCTCTGCCTGCCTCTCTGCCTACTTGTGATTTCTCTCTGTCAAATAAATAAAATCTTAAAAAAAAAAAAAAACTTTAAAAATCACTGGACAGTCAGAATGTAAGACAATAGTAACTTCCATAATACAAAATTGTAAGGAAATATAGAGGGGAGATTAATTCCAAATGGGAGGTTTTGGAACTGATTCATGGAGAAATAACTTCTCATCTTCCCTTCCCTTATCTTTCCAATACTAGTATAATTCAAAAGGCATTCCTAGTAGAGTACATAGCCTGGATGAAAGAACTGAGCTGGAAGTTACCAGACTCAAAGGGTTGATAGATCATCCCATAAAACAATAGGGGGAGGGAGGAAGTCCTCTTTGTGTTTCAAGCGCACAGAGATGTTGTTAGCATTAAGCATTAGGGCAGACTCAAGATGCCACGCATTAGATCTCCTTTGTTGGTCAGCAGTTTCCTTGCTTACGCCAGTGTGAGTGGCCCTGCTACTAGTTTTTTTTTGTTTTGTTTTTTTTTGTTTTGTTTTGTTTTTCACATTTTTGCACCAGCAGAAATGAAATGCAGTGACTCAAGAGAAACTGGAATCAAACACTGAATGAGCTTTTGTGATAAATGGTCCGCTATTCATTTTCTGAAAGAAGGAATCATGGACACATTTTAAGCAGGGGCTTGATATAATTTAATCATTATTTTAGATGAATTTGTAAAGTGGAAAACTGACTGAAATAGGGAAATGTGTTTGCTCAGAGAATTACTGGGGAGCAGAATTGCCAAAGGTATGATGGAAGTGTCAGATGGAATAATAAGGAAATATATTGCAGAGATGTTATTTTAAAAGATACAGATTGATTTTCAAGGAATGCTTGGAAATATGTAAAAATAGGCAATAAAATTCTTAACCACTTTAACTTATACTTTAGTTGTATTTCTATAACAATAGCCCCTTGAGATAGTTTTGTTGTTGTTTTAATGTATACCCATTTAAAAGATGAAAAATCCTTTGGCCTAAAAATGCAAAGTTACTTGCAGAAAGTCAAAAAGCAAATTAATTTAGATCCAGGGGAAGAACTGAAGAACATTTGTCTCCTAACCCTAGTGTAAATTCTTGGTATCGTTTTTTTTTAATGGTAGGGCATCCAGTTAAACAAGAACAGTTCAAAAAAGTATTGTACTTTTGTTTTAAACGTATTTTGTTTTTGTTCTAATAAATTAGATATTTCATCATGAGCATGGTGCACAGTCTGAATTTTCAAAGAGCTTTTGTTTCCCCTAAGGAAGAAGAGAAGACATATATTAAAATACACAGTTTGGAAAATGTTATTCTTACAACAAAGTCCCTCCTCCAACTATAGTTTATTATCTTCACCCCAATTCCAAATGCTAGCCAGCTATAGTCACACAACTTTAATACCTTAGCTCTGTAGCTGATAATATCTTTTTAGAAATGATGTCTCTACCTTAGTTTTTATGACATTATTTCATTTACTACCTTATATTGATCTTGGTGACTCCACTCATATGTTTCTATCACCAGGATGCCTAAATAATGTGCTTTCTTCTTAAACCTAGTATCTAAACAGTAAGGTTTCCTCTCTATATTGAAAAAGCCAAGTCTTATCTTTAAGGTCCCCTTTATATTTCGGAATTTAAGGTTCTTAGAAATTCTGTTACAGAAAAGAGCTTCCTGGAGGAACCATCACGATGAAGGAAGAATTTGATATCTGTACAGAGATTTGGAAGTTTTATGTTAACCAAGAATAAGATGTGTAACCATATATTCTAGAGACTGCTGTTACTTATCAGAATGCCTTAAACCTTCATTGCAAGAAGTTTGGTAACTTTCAGTTGTGGATAAGAGTTCCAGGTTTAGGGACACAAACTCTTTTAAGTATTTAAAAATAGTCATTTTCAATGGGCTCAGTAGGTCCTAGTTAATAGTAATTCACTTAATTGAAATAGGTTCAGTAAATTGACTCCTAGATAACATTTATCCCTTAAAAATATCATCGTCTTAGATACAGAGTCTCATGATATTTAACAAAAATAGCTAATGTATCTACTTGGTATATTTGTTTTCTTTGGTTATTTTTCCACAACTCTGAATCTTTTAAATGAAGAAAATAATATCATTTGGAATATATATATATACGTATATATATATATATATAACTTATTACACACACAAATATATACATATATGTATATATACATACATATAATTTGTTATATGAATAATAAATTTTAATGTAATTTTACTTCAAAGACATTGGGTATCTTTGGATTTTTTTTTTCCTACTATACACTGAAAAATGCAATATCTTTCTATAGGTTGAGACGTCTAAGATTTATCAGAAACAGAAATCATTTTGTAAGCTATGTAAATAAAATGTGTTTTAGGAGCAGAGTAAACATAACCTTAAATATTTTTGGTTTGTCCTTGTTCAGATATCTCTCCTTAAAGTAACTGATCATTTTTTTAAGCCTGAATACTTATTTCTGAGAATAGAAAAAAAATAAAAATACTGAAAATGAACTATCAAGATAGATTTAACTGTATATAAAAATTGAACAATTGATCAAATACATATATAAGAAATCATAAATATAGACATATATTCCAGGATGTCTGCCACATAGTAGCCCCTATGTATTGGTTATATAATTTTTATATATTTTTAGGGAAGACAGCCTATAGACAAATTAAAACACAGTTAATATACAAAGCAATAGGGAGTGGCAAATTATTGGTTATCCTCTCTAATAATATGAAAGCCATCTGGAAGAAGATCACTCATTGTACAGGACAGAGTAAGTGCTAAGGTCCTTGAGGAAGAACAAAGCAGCCAAGAGTGAGCAAGCTAGAGAGTAGTAGTAGGTAATTTCCTTCCTTCCTTCCTTCTTTCCCTCTAGCAACAATCATAAATACTCATTACTCTTTGCTTATCTGACCAAAACCATGAATCTCTTAAAAGAATACCCTTTATGTCCCTGACTAATACCAGGGATAATCATGTTTCCATCTATCATAATGTTTCTTGAAGTGATTAAGGTGTTTTCTCTGGAAAAGAGTAGAACTCAAAGAATCATGATGGTTTGCTGATTTTGACTGGGGAAAAGCATAATAAAAATCACTGGGTCTAAGCTTTTCAAGTTCCTCAACCAAAAACCTTCAGATTAGATTTCTTAGCACTTTCAACCCCCCTCCCCTCTCCCAAACCCCATCACATGTCACATTGTTAATAATATTAAAAGCATAGTAAACTAATCTAATTATTTTAACAATGCTAATGAGTCATATCTACATAGAGAGGTTTTAAATAAATTTAAGTGTTTTATGTAGGCCTTCTCAAGGACAATCCTACATATTGCTGACAAATTAATATTCCCCAAAACAATTTTAACTGAAATTTAAACATATACAGTATACTTTCTTTGTCTATAGAACAAAGTCCAATCTTCTAGTCAGATTATTCAGTTTCTAAAACTGGGCCATTTATGCATATGTGCCTGTGACTACAGTCACTTATCAATTCAAATTGCCTAAAATTGGTCACTGAACTTACTTTCTTTCCTTTTTTTTTTTTTTTTTTTTTTTTTTGAGAGGCAGAGAGAGGGGTGGGGGCAGAGGGAGAGAGAAAGACTCTTAAGCAAGTTCCATGCCAGCACAGAGGCCAACCTGGGACTCAATCACATCACCCTGAGATCATGACCTGAGCCAACATCGAGTCAGAAGTTTAACTGACTGAGACACCCAAGCAACCTAGTCATTGAACTTTCTGAACCCATGTGCCATGTATGAGATCTAAACCACTATTCACTAAGTTCCTTCTGCTTAGGATTGCCCCTTCCATTGTCTGTAGCTTTTCTTGGCCTCCATGTAGAGATTAAATGTCACTCCCTCCAAGAGTCTGCTCCGGACTTCTACTTGTGACAGAAAATATGTTGCTTTGGTAACTCTGGGTGTCTGCTTCTTATTTGAATTGTCTCATACACAGAATAGACTAGCAGTTAAGAGCATAAAAATTTGGAATTAACTGACTTAGGTTGACTGTGGATTCCCTTTTGTAGAAGTCTTTTTTTAAAAAAATATTTTATTTATTTATTTGACAGAGATCACAAGTAGGCAGAGAGGGAGGCAGAGAGAAAGGCAGGGAAGCAGGCTTCCTGCTGAGCAGAGAGCCTGATGCGGGGCTCAATCCCAGTCCCCTGAGATCATGACCTGAGCCAAAGGCAGAGGCTTTAACCCACTGAGCCACCCAGGCACCCCCTATAGCTGTCTTTGATCAAGTTACTCTATATTTCTCTCTCTCTCTTTTTTTTAAAGATTTTATTTATTTATTTGACAGACAGAAATCACAAGTAGGCAGAGAGGCAGGCATAGAGGAGGAAGCAGGCTTCCTGCGGAGCAGAGAGCCCGATGTGGGGCTCGATCCCAGAACCCTGAGATCATGACCTGAGCCAAAGGCAGAGGCAGAGGCTTAAACCCACTGAGCCACCCAGGCGCCCCAAGTTACTCTATATTTCTGAGCTTGATTTTCTTCTTCTGTAAAATCTTTATCATATCTTTTTTATATTTAACATAGTACCTGACACATTGATGGTACTCAAATGCTATCTTTAAATGTTGTACATCGTATATTCATATGTATCCTTATTGAATTTCCCATACTAAATTTAACATGAAGAAGAATCCAATATATTTCTTTTCCTTTTGATGAGAACTTCATTAAAAACCTGCTCTTTGTATGCCTTGGAAGAAACGAATACCAGATAGACAGACACACACACACACACACACACACACACACACACAATCTGTGTTTCTTCTCATGTAGCTCAAACCTGCTACCACAAAAAAAAAAAAAACACCAAAAAAAAACCACCAAAAAAACCCTCCAAAAAAACAAACAAACAAAAAAAAAACAAAAAACTAACTGATTTATGCATTTTTATTTAACTTTATTAAAGACTTTAACGAAGCCTTATAAAAATGTTAAGAACTTCATATAAGGAAAAAATACTAATTGAATTGATTTACAAGATACCATAAAAAACAAAAACCCTCTTCTACCACGGTGAAACGTTTTTTGTAGTTTAGAGTTTATATTCATCCAGTTACAAAATAGGTACAATTTCAGTTGCCTGTCTTTTTATCTTTGGTCTTAACCTAGGTCTGAGAGGAATTTAATCTTGCTGCTAGAATTTACTTTAAATGGCTTTGTTGTAATAGGTTTAGAATGGCTTACAATCATCATCTGTTTTCACAATTACTTATCACTCCACCTAGGCTAACAATTACAGCTCCCTTAACAGGATAATAGGACACATCACAATGTATAGGAAACCAGTACTATCTTTAAAATTGAAGTATGAGAGGAAGGCAGTATACACACATGTATTATGAAAGGGTTTCAGCCCAATGTTCTGAGTAAAAGCCCTGCTATGTTAAAATAATTCAATGTATGTAATTATTTGCTCTTGTTCTAGAAACATGTAGTGAGGTTAAGTGGATAAAGCTATTTTTTTTTGGCTTACATGTACATATTTGGAAGAAAGGATGATCCTAGAGCATCATGTCTGTCTTAGATTTTTATAGCAGGAACTATGGTCCAAGCTGTATGCCAAGGGTTTTAAAGTACTCAAGTAGACCAAATGAAAGTCAGATTTTCTGTTTAAAACTAATTAACACTCTCCTTTTTGTTCCTTTTTATAATTTTATTTATGTGGATGTATGTATTTTGCAGGTAGGTGTTTGAGTTTATTGAAATTAATGAGGTATCATTTATTGAAATTAATGAAGTATCAATATGTATCATACCTAGTATCAATATCTATAAGTAGAACGAAAGACTAGACACTGAAGCTGATGACAGTGGTAAATGAAGGCCATGTTAATGCAGAGATAAGAGACTTAGCACATATTTAAAATATTCCTCATGGAAACAACAGATTATTTTTAGCAAGATTAAGTAGCTTGACCCATGGCACTAGCCTGAATTTCCTGAACAACTCCTTGTTAGGCTGGGTTTTTGTGATCCTTTTTGGAGAAGTACTGACCTGTTCACAGAGACATACACACATGTTTTATACCATTTAATTAAAATAAAATTACTTAGTTTATAAAACAGACAAAGACATTTTGGGAATTCAACAAATAGTAAACTACCATTTCCCACCTAGTAACTACCTAAGAAAGGAATTAGATAGTCAGTGTTGGGAGATGTGAACTTTAACCCTCAACAAAAAATACCAGCTCCTTTTTAAAAGCCTTTGTCAGTTATGCTACAAAATGTTGAAATTATGATATGTACCAGTGTGGAAATAACATTCTAAAGAACTTTAAAATGTTAAACTGATGGTGTAAATACTCATTTATTATCTCCAAATATATGCCTTCCAAATCAGAATTATTTTTCTGGGCACTGATATGCCATTATTTAATAAGTAGGGCATCCAAAATTATATAATGAAAATAGATTTTACATTTTATCACAAAATCCCATTGTCAATAGATGGCAATAATATTCTTTGCAGTTTATGTCTTCCTACTCTTTAGTTATCCCTTCCTGATAAAAATTTCATAACACAATAAGGTTATTTATATCTGAAAAGTTCTATATTTCCATCATTATAATTTTTCATGTCAATATAGGCCAGCTGTGGGGGAGGTATAGCATGACATTGCTTTATTAATGCTGACACTTTCCTGTGGATTGAAGGAGTTTTTATCCTGTGTACAGTTAGAGGTGTGTTATTAGCATTCAGATGTGGTTTCTCCATCAACTAATCCACTTCAAAATATTTGCATGAAATGAAATTTGCTACTAGTCAGCTACATATAAAATATAATTTACAGACCTGGGTTCACATTAGTGAAGTTTGGTTATTTAGAGTATAGAGGAATTATCAGTCAGTCTCATTACCAAAGGAAGACAGGCAGTGAATTCCACAAGCACTGTCACTTTGCCTGTCCTGAGTTGATTTATACAGTGTGTATTTCAAATGTTTAAAAATATGTCGATCTTGGAGTCTTACTGATAGAGTTGGTACCATTAAGATATGAAATTTGTCATTTATAAAATTTCACGAAGTGACATGTTTTTTTCCTTATGAAATTTACAAAGTAAAAGTTTAGTCTCATTGCATTTGAACAAATTTGAGGCTGATACATAGCTATCGAAATAAAACATGTAATTTCTGCAAAGGCTCATATATTAAAACATGTATAAATTACAATGGTTATTTAAGTTATTATAATGTCTTTTTATATTATGATCGTTTTTAATGTAAATAATTGTTTAGCTTGATCGTTGTGCTCTGTGGAAGTATACAAGAAAGAGTCAATGATATCTTATGTGCCAGCTACTTCTGAACACTTTCCAAGCATTAATTCATATTCCCTTGAAAACAAATTTATAAAGTAGGTACTATAATTATCTGTTTTAGATATGGGGAAATTGCATCACAGAGATTAACTAATTTGCCCAAGGTTGCAAAGCAAGTAAGGGGTGGAATCAAGATTAATGTGCAAGCACAGTCTAATCCTGACTATTCATAACACTATGTGACGTGTGGCTGAACTGGAACAGAATCTGAGCTGTTGTGACGATGGACAGGAGATGAGACTCTGCAGATGGAAAATGAGCAACTCTTTTAATGTTGGATGTGTTTCTGTCTAGTGGGAGAAATCTGTTCTTAGTGGAGACTTTGGGTAAAGAGATTTACAGCATTCTCACTGTAAAAGCAAAACCGCAACATCTACCAAGCACACAGAGAAGCCATAAAAAGAATTTGCATGCAAAACAGGCATCATTACCTACAGTGCATTGGAATGAAGGAACATTTTGATTTTACAGTTGCTAAATTACAAATAAAACATAGTCTTTGAGTAAGAAAGAAATCAAACTGAGTTTTGGAGATTCAATATAAGGAGGAGCTAGCTGTCCAGCTGTTTAGCTGTCCAGCCCAGCCTAGCAGGGAACCAGGAGAAGGAGATCTGCAAGGCCTACGACTATGCAAAGCAGAAAGGCATCACTCAAGTTCACAAAAATATTGCTGATATCCCCCAGATAGGGGGAGGATTTTTACTAGGGTCTTTTTATTGTTTGTTTGTTTGTTTGTTTGTTTGAAGAAGGATAAAACTTTGCATTTGCATTAGAATCTTTTGAATGATCTTTCTGGTTTGCTGTATTTGTTGTTGTTTTTACCTAAGTCTGATAAAATTGTAGGTAATTTTCATTTCTTAAGATGAATTTGATCATTCCCAAATAATCAATTTATGTTTTATAAATGATTAGAAAAATTAATTGGTCAAGACTTAAATGAATATTCATTGGCTATCACATAGGGAATAGTACATATTTATTAAAGAATCTGAATTTATGTTTTTTTGTTTTATTAAAAAAAGATTTTATTTATTTATTTGACAGAGATCACAAGTAGGCAGAGAGGCAGGCAGAGAGAGAGAGGAAGGGAAGCAGGCTCCATGCTGAGCAGAGAGCTCGATGCAGGGCTCCATCCCAGAACCCTGGGATCATGACCTGAGCCGAAGGCAGAGGCTTTAACCCACTGAGCCACGCAGGCGCCCCTCTTTGTCATCTTCTAACAGTAATACAGTAAACACTCTCCTACTAATTATCATTCACTCCATGTAGAATCTAAAAGAAATCTACCCTAAAAAGATGTGCTGAAACTACATAGATCAATATCAAAACAAATTCAATCTGACACACTTGATCAGATGGATTACAAAATATATTTGGTATGAATATAATCAAAGTCTTCATTATTTGTGTTCAAAATTTATATGTGGTGAGTTATTGTTTGTTCTTCTCAGTAAATGACAAACGGAGTACCAACTGCCTAAAGGACTGAGAGAAAGGTAAGTAGGAAAAAGTAGGAGCAGGAATTGTAAGAATGAAAGAACTTATATTTGTATTTTCATGTGTATGTGTTTTTACATTTACATATATAAGCACTAAGTAAACATCTTTTTAAAATTCTTTAAAATATTTAACATGCTTTAAGTATATATACTCTTATAGAAATAAGTTTATAAAGAATTGTAACAATGAACACAGATATTTAAATCTGTCATAAATCACTTGCTATCTACACTTTGAAACATATATATACATATACACATATATACACATATATAAATATACATCGCATCATACATATTTGCTTTTTTTTTTTTAAAGATTTTTTTTTATTTATTTATTTGAGAGAGAGAGAGAATGAAAGAGAGAGCATGAGAGGAGAGAAGTCAGCGGGAGAAGCAGACTCCCTGCCGAGCAGGGAGCCCGATGCGGGACTCGATCCCGGGACTCCAGGATCATGACCTGAGCTGAAGGCAGTTGCCTAACCAACTGAGCCACCCAGGCACCCACATATTTGCTTTTAAATTAAAAAAAAAAAATGGACTTCAACACTTTATCTCAACATTATGATACCTTTTCCTTTTATGATGAATTAACCTTGAAATGATTACCAAAATCAAGATGAACATCTTTTGTCATATTCTTACAAATACAATGGGGTCCTTCAAGTGAAATTGATGGGACAAGTCAAAACTTCAAAGAACTTGGGGCACCTGGGTGGCTCAGTGGGTTAAAACTTCTGCCTTCTGCTCAGGTCATGATCTCAGGGTCCTGGGATTGAGCCCCGCATCGCGCTCTCTGCTCAGCGGGGAGCCTGCTTCCTCCTCTCTCTCTGCCTGCCTCTCTGCCTACTTGTGATCTCTGAGTGTCAAATAAATAAATAAAATCTTAAAAAAAAAAAACAAAAACTTCAAAGAACTTTATTAGGTACTGTCAAATTGTCATCCCGAATTGTTAAGCCTATTTATTCCAACATTGTTTGACAGTATATGTTTCCTCATTACAGGTCCAACACTGGGCATTGCATCAATTATTTTAATTTTCACTAACCTGGTAAGAATAAAAAGAAGTAGTCCTTTATTTTCAGTTTTTATTTATTTGGCTTTGAACTTTTTCAATTGGTCATCATTAGTTTTCATTGAGGACTGACTGTGAGATTTGCAGTACACACTCCATTTGTATTTTCACTTTTTTTCCCTTTATATACTAAGAATATTAATAATAGCCTGTCATTTATGGGGCAGATACTTTTCTCTTAAATTATGGACTCATGTTTCATGTAACAAAATTTAATCCATAGTAAGCAAACATGTTGAGACTTTAACTGCTTGATGTTAAAGAAAACATAAGAAAGGCAAAAGAAAAATCAAACAGTTTGAAACATGAGGAAACAAAGAGGTCTATAATGAAGGTGGTATTTCAAGTCAATTTAAAAAAAAGGAATTTTTATTAGACAACATTCCAAAAGTTTGTTAACCTCAACAGTAAAAACTGACTGTTATGCCAAATCCCAGATGGTACAAAGATTTAAAGAATAAAAAAATGAAAAATCAAATAAAAACATAAGCAAAAATTTAGAAAATATAGGAGAAGGAAGACATTTCTCAGCATGATTTCCATTGGAAAACTGATTTAGTAAAGGAATAAAATATTTAACTATGCAAATTCAAAATAGATAAAAGTTAAAAGAGTAACAAAATTTTTTAAAATGGCTGTCAAAATTTTATAGTTTGGTACAGTATTTTGTTTGCGTGTGTGTGTGTGTGTGTGTGTTTTTAATGTTCTGATTACCACAGCTCAGTCCTGCTGTTTTAGGAACTTATTAGCATATCAACACTAGTTTACATGAGGGCATCCATTTGTATTTTTTTTCTTTTCCTTAGAAAATATTTATTGAGTACCTGTTCTTTACCATGTACATCACTCAAGACACCAATGATGCAACAATGAATATGAACAACTCCTTATTTTCATGAAGCTTACATTGTAAGACATAGGTTATATACAAACATAAAATATATATATTAAATATATATAAATGTATAATTTATATATAGATATATATATATATATATATAGTTTATTGCCTATCCTACTCAAGCCTGTCCTGAGTTTACTTTACTGTTTACACTTATTTGGAGAAGGTCATTAAATTTGAAGTTTTAAAATAATTTCTGATATTTAGGAATATTTATTCTGCCATGTTATGTATTAAGTACATATATATTTGGTTAGGGGATTCTTGTTGTTTGCCCAGCCATGACTTATTTTTGGTTCATGTTTTCCTCTTTTCTTTCCTATTTTGACAAATGAAATTTTGTTTGTTACATATGTATCATCTTTATTGATTTAGTGATGATGGCTTGTGTTTTACATTTTTTTTTTTACCTTTGACTATAAACTTTAAACAAAATACAGTTATTTGATGGATTTATACCTTTTCTCAACAAGATTTGGATTAGTACACTTTACCTAAATTTTCTCACTATATTCAGATAAAGTTGCCATAAATATTTTTAATTTTAAGAAAAGAAATATGGTTGTTCTTTTGCTTTTATTAGTTCTACTCATGTTTTATTTACCATTATATTTTACCAGTAATAGTCTTTACCAATGTTTATTTCATCCCATTACGTCCTTGGAGTCAATTATCTTCTTGCTAAAGTAGGTATCTTAGTAAGATTGGTAAGTAGGAAACTCTTATACTATCTAATACCTAAAAATTTTTTTACTATATTTAATATCTTTATTTTAATAGTCAAACATTTCTAAAGAATAATAAACTGATATATATGTACATCATACAACTTCAATTATCATTCATACATTCACATTTATATCAAAATCTTGCTTATCTGGGGTACCTGGTTGGCTCAGTCAGTTAAACATCTGACTCTTGATTTCAGCTCAGGTCATGATCTCAGTGTTCTAATCAGGCCCTATGTAGAACTCTGCACTCAGCCAGGAGTCTGCTTGAGATTTCTCTACTTCTCCCTCTGCCCCTCCCACTCCATATGCTCTCTCTCTTTCTCTCTGTCTCAGATAAATAAATAGATCTTAAAAATGTGTAGTTTATCTGGGTATAGAAAACTAAGTTTACGATGATCTTTACATATGCCTTTGAGGATAGACAACTTGGTATTTGTCAGACAAATTGGTATTCTTTTGTTACTAATCTCCCTTTTGCATATGGATCTTTTAAGAAATATATCTTTATACTTGAAGTTGTGTAATTTCACTATGTTATGTATAAGTATTATTTTTAAAATATATTCATAAATGGACAGAGTGGGATTGGAAAGATTCATGATGTTCTTTTTATAGAAAAGGTATGAAACATTAAATGTCAGATCTCTGCTTTTTAAAGTTGACTTTCTACTTCTAGGGATATTTTTGGATTTTTATATTACTCTTCCTTATACCCACCCATTCTTGAAATCTGCTGTATTAGATGTTAGTGAATATGCTATTAAAAAGTCAGGAATATTGGGGCGTCTGGGTGGCTCAGTGGGTTAAAGCCTCTGCCTTTGGTGGAGGTCATGATCCCAGGATCCTGGGATCAAGCCCTGCGTCAGGCTCCCTCAGACTGCTTCCCCCCACCCCCGCCTGCCTGTTTGCCTACGTGTGATCTCTGTCAAATAAATAAATAAAATCTTAAAAAAAAAAAAAGGCAGGAATGTTTTACCAGGTTGGTGCTGTGAAATTTGACAGCCAGTGGGCTATACCTGCACCAAAGAATGTCCCAGTTAATGCTTAATAACCTATATATTCACATGATTTTTAAAGTTAATGAGGATCTTATTGATTTTCTTTCTCTGTGTTAAGACACATTATAGATTTGACTTCTTTCTCTATAAATTGTTCACATACTTAGGTGCAAATGAATACAATATTACATTGTTATAATATAATTTTACATTGTAGTGTCATGGTGTTATATAGAGAAGATCACTTAGAAATTCATTCACATAATTAAAATAAGCTATAGAATTAATTTGGAACAAAATTTATTCTAGGAAATCCTATGAAGTTTATCTGTAGTTAAATTTTGGTGATATTTGTATTTTTAGTCCAAGGAAGACTTTTCTTCTTAAATAAGCCCAGAAATATTTATATCTTGATTCTGTATGACAATTTTAAAATTATATATCCTAAACTATTTCCTTTGGCTTCAATTATATTATTTTAAATTCAAGAATAACATGGGGTATATTTTTTGTTAAAAATTAGAATTTCTACAAACATTCATTGAATGCCTAGTGTATGTCATTGATATAAAATTAAGATAAGGAAGGTCTCTACTTTTACACTGCAAACTTACTTTTTGAAGGAAATTGATGGAGTTACTGTTGTGTTTAATATAGTGAAATAAGAACAAATATGGATAAATTCCAAGAATTATGATAGGTAAATCAATTCTAAGATCAGAAAATATTTCTAGAAGTACGTACCATTATGCCAAATTTTACAATATAGTCAGAATTTAATGGTATGAAATAAATGAGGAATATTATTATTATTATTATTATTAAGATTTATGTATCTATTTGAGAGAGAGAAAGAGTGCAGGGGGTAGGGTGGGCAAAGGAAGAGGGAGAGAGAGTCCCAAGCAGACTCTGCTCTGAGCATGGAGCCCATCCCAGGCTCAATCTAATGAGAGTCCCAGTGGAAACAAAGAGTTAGAAGCTCAACCAACTGGGCCACCCAAGTGCTTCAGGAAGATTGTTATAAAGAATAGGTATAGCAAAAGCCCAGCAAATGAATCACATTTAAAATCTGTAAATCATTTGCTGACCCTATTAAAATACATATGTAAAAGAGTAGTAGACAATGAAGCTAGAAAAACTGGGATATCAGAATAGACTGTCTATAGTTCCTGCATATCTTATTCATAATTATGTACTTGTGTTAGGCAGGAAGCTCAGCATGAGTGACAGGAGGATGGACCTTAGATGTCTTGATGAGAGTCCCAACCCAAGACAGCCCAGAGACCACCCCATTCCATCCATCTAGCCATCCTTTGGTGGTTACAACATCCAAGCAGAAGAAGAGTTAAATTTGTGGTGCTTGTTGTACTTCCTTAGCTGACCTATGCTTCTAGAATAGAAATAGTGTTATGGTTTCCTACACCGTGCAGGCATTTCCAATGCATCATGAGAAAAGGCATGCATAGTTGGCTTATTATTATGTAACTCAGGTCTGTCACTCAAATGATGAGACCCTAGAACCTTCTCAAAAGAAAAATAATTGATGTAAGCCCACACCCTGGAGTTTCCAGGACCTTTGTCTGTCTTGACTAGCCAGCAGCTCCTTTAGAATGTATTTTCATTTGTTTTCTTTTCTTTTTTTTAAGATTTTATTTATTTATTTGTCAGAGAGGGAGAGAGAGAGAAAAGCACAATCAGGGGGATTGGCAGGAGAGGGAGAAGCAGGCTCCCTGCTGAGGAAGAAGCCCTATGCCTGACTTGATCCCAAGATCCTGGGATCATGACCTGAGCTGAAGGCAAGATGCTTAACTGACTGAAGCACTCAGGCATCACCCTTGGAGTGTATTTGATATAAACTTTGTCTTGCTTTACTTTTGTTTTCTTGTCTTCAATTCTTTACTGTAACAGTGGAAAAAACAAAAAAAAAATAAGTTTTTTTTTTCTCTTTTCCATCTAACTCTCCGTAACACTTACAGTTCTTACCTATCTGTCCACCCGTCCCTCTGTCTTTCTACACCTGCATTTTAGTGAGGTAATACCATGAAATGATCCTGCATGTCACTATTAATCTTATACGCCCCTTATCATTCTGTTTTATCAATGAACTTAATGATCTCATTTAGATCCTCTAGATCCTTTAAGTGTCCATATGCAAAACAATTTATATGATACCCTTTTATTTTGTATTCTCATATCATCTTCCTAGATGATCTCCTCTGTTCTGTTTGGCTTCAGTTGTCACTTGTACACTGCCCAAATAAATCTCTTAGTTGAAATTTCTTATTCTTTTCTTCAAATCCTATACTGAGTATCCAGAAAATATCACAGACACTTGAAATCAAAAGCACTTCAGAATGAACTCATCACCCACTTCCCTTGCTGCAATGTTTCACTCTGTTTTCTTCTTAGGAATAGTGAGAGGTCTAGTTTATGTCTACTTAAAGCCTACTTTTTCAAAATTTCCTTCACTCTTCTCACTACCTCACACACCTAATTAAATCATTACTTTTGCAAAATCCATTTCTAAAATCTCTTTTATTTTTATTTTTCTAAAGATCTTATTTATTTATTTGAGAGATAGAGATCACAAGTAGGCTGAGAGGCAGGCAGAGAGAGAGAGAGAGGAGGAATCAGGCTCCCTGCTGAGCAGAGAGCCTGATGTGGGGCTCGAACCCAGGACCCTGGGATCTTGACCTGAGCGGAAGGCAGAGGCTTTAACCCACTGAGCCACCCAGGCACTCCTAAAATCTCTTTTAAATCTTCCTATAAATTAGGTCTTTGTTATCATTGCAATAATCTACTTCACTTCCTGTTTAGCCCTCCCTTCCCTCCCTCCCTCCTGCTGTAGCCAAAATGATCTTTCACAAAGCAAGCCCTTAATGACCACCCAGTAACATTCTAATAAGGTCCCCAAAGTCATTTTTTTGCTTTGTGTTGTTAAATATAGCATACACAGAAAAACATACATAAACCATAAATACCTAATGTAATAAATAATTGAAAATGAGCAACCACCTAATTGTTCTCCAGGTCAAGATCAGAAAATTACTATAACCTCAGAAGCTCCTAGATTTTTTTTTTAACCAAATAAAACTTTTGATTCTCACAAATAATTACTAGCTTGAATTGTGAGATAATATGTACATATTTCCTTTTGTAACTTTGCCATCTAAGTTGAATCTCTAAGTAATAAAAATCTAGCTTTGCCTGATTTTGAACCTAGATCCTCTACCATGGTGTGAATTTTTCATTTATTATTTTCCCTCCTTGGACCTCAGCATCTTCTCTTTGAATCATAGAAGTTGTATAGAACTAGTGTCATTATTAAATAAAAGGATTTTTTTAACTTGCCAAGATTTTCTAGATCTATAGTGCTCATTATTGATGCTGCCTGATATCTTTTCCCAGTCAATGACCTCTCAATCTATGGAAAACTAAAAGCTATTATGTGTGTGTGATCATGAAGTGCTTCTAGGAGAGGCTAACATTTTCTTCCATTCTTTTCAGTGACATCAACTTTTCCAGAAATGCTTACAACTCTAGCATTAATTGTTAGACATAGATTAGTTTTCTCTGAAATCTCTCACTTGTAGAGTTCAGCTGGCTCAGAATACAGAAAGACCAATTGTGCAATGAGGCTATTTACTGAATAATGAAGATTTCTCCTCACAGAGCAAAGTCTTCAGTCTTTATATAGTATTCTTCACTCAGCCACAGGAATGGTCTTAACTGCGACTTTTCACTCCAATCCTATTATCCATTCTGCCTGGAAGGGAGCATTTTTCTACCCAGGGACAACTCCAATAAATATTATGATCCTGAGGAAGCACTGTAGTTTCCCCCAAATATTTGTGTTCATAGAACACTTAGGAAACTAGTACTCAAACCTAGAGAATTGACATAACAAAATTAAAGAAAAAAAATTCCCTCCCATCATATATATCCTTAACACTTCAAAAATATGTAAAGCCTATCCATCAGATCTTATACAAGCATAGGAAAAGAATATTAAATTTCAATAATCTACTACAGCAGATTTGATTTGATGTATCTTCCTATCATTTAGTATCTATTGATTATTCATTTTTTTAAAGTTATAACCAAAATATGACTAATTCTTTACTAGACTCTATGTCTTCATATAAAATAATCTCAAGATGTTTATTAATGATCCTTTCTTATCAAATTCAAGATAATTAATTTCTTATTTTCATCTTTGTGGTATTTGCAACTTTATCATGTTTGCGCATTGCTTGCTTTTTGAGATTTACCTCTTTGACGTAATATTATCTTTTAATCTTTATTCTGATAATTTTTATATTTTCTCTTATTTCTCCTCCATTTTGAAAGGAATTAAACATCAAAGGGACCTAATACATATACTCTATGATGTGTTTTATCAATCATTTATTCTTTATTTATTGACATAAGAATACATTTAAATTTAAAAAGATGTTGTTAAGATTTTTAAATATAAATCATCAGAATCAATCTCTGTGCAACTTAGAAAAAGATTAATGTAAAGAATATTATGTATTTCAAACATCTCATAGAAAAAAAATCAATAACAAAGGAAAGTTAGGAAGTTAAATTTGCAACCAAAGCTGCACCTCTGAGGTCACTCGATCATGGTTATTGTAGTTGCTGCCTATGGTTACTGGATATCACCATTGCCTTAGGAGTGAATTATAAATTGTCTGGCTTCTCTGTGTTACTTACTCAATACAACTGCAGTTTATTTATTACTCACATTATAGTTCCTTGTAAATTGTCTGGAGGACTCTGCTCCATGCAAACATCTAGAAAACCAGATTCCTTCTATCTGAAGACTCTGCCTTTGCCTAGAAGCTTAAAGACTTTCATTGAATCAAGAAAGAAGATGAAACATTAGAGAATCTCACAGTGTAGTCTTTTTATTGTTTTATTTTTAATCTAGTAGTGACAGTGGCTTAAATCAAAGGGGCCAGGATTCTAATCTGGAATTTATGTTAGTAAACAGGGTAAAGGAAACTAGAATTGTTTTTATTTTAATAAGTTACCAAAAACAATTTTTTTAAAGATTTTATTTATTTATTTGACAGAGAAATAGAAAATGCACAAGTAGATAGAGCATCAGGCAGAGAGAGAGGAGGAGACTCAGGCTCTCCACTGAGCAGGGAGCCTGATGTGGGGCTTAATCTCAGGACCCTGGGATCTTGAGCTGAGCTGAAGGCAGCAGCTTAAAGACTGAGCCACCCGGGTGCCCCCCAAAATCAAATTTTAATGAACTTTTCACTGACTGACTTGAAATATCATTATCACATAAAAACTCATATATTATTCAATCCAGTTTGACTTTTCTAATTTGTTCATCATTCTTCCTGTTTCAAGTATTTATATTCAAGTGTCATAATGGAGTCTTAGAATATATTTAATGGGTGACTTCCAGATGGGTGTGTAAGGAGTTCAGTGGATCATCTTCTGAGCAAAACAGTTTAACTGTGAAAATTATTTTTTTAAATATTTATATTCTCTGAAATTTGTCCTAAGGGCATACAGCAAATGGAGAATTCTTCATTTAAGAAAATCCACTCCAGGGGCGCCTGGGTGGCTCAGTGGGTTAAGCCGCTGCCTTCGGCTCAGGTCATGATCTCAGGGTCCTGGGATCGAGTCCCGCATCGGGTTCTCTGCTCGGCAGAGATCCTGCTTCCCTCTCTCTCTCTCTCTGCCTGCCTCTCCATCTGCTTGTGATCTCTCTCTGTCAAATAAATAAATAAAATCTTAAAAAAAAAAAAAAAAAAAAAAAAAAAAAAGAAAATCCACTCCAGGGGCACCTGGGTGGCTCAGTGGGTTAAAGCCTCTGCTTTCGGCTCAGGTCATGATCCCAGGGTCCTGGGATCGAGCCCTACATCGGGCTCTCTGCTCAGCAGGGAGCCTGCTTTCCTTCCTCTCTCTCTGCCTGCCTCTCTGCCTACTTGTGATCTCTGTCTGTCAAATAAATTGAAAAAAACTTCCTTGGAAGTATGATTAAAAAAAAAAAAAAAGAAAATCCACTCCATCTTGGCAAGAATAGCAACAGTCTGTGGTATTTGAATTACAACCTGCTACCTTATCCCACCCACTCCTGCCAGGTCCTTGTTATAAAGCTCTATACCCAGTATGTTCAGGCATAAACTCTAGGCAGGTGTAGGATCTGTCTTGCTGGCTCCTAGTCTGAAGCTAAGGTTTCTCTTGGGGGTCGGCGGGGACTTGCTGTCAGTGGTGTTTCTCATACCTCTTAGCCTTATGTTGTGAGGTAGGCATAGTCAAGAGGAGCCCTCACCCAACCCCCAGATGAAGCAGCATGAGGATTCTGTTGCCCCAATAGCTATGATCTAATTTTCTCTTAAATTTTTAAATAATTGACATAATTACCAAATAATACTTTTCAAGTTTAATACATCTTTCATTTCAAATTGTGCTTTCTTCAGAAAACTTATTTCCATTATAAGGTTTATTCTAAATAGAAATGGCTTATGTTTCAATTTAGAATTTTTTTAATGATTTCTGATGGTTATAAGCTACTTCAGGGAAATGTATTGAGTTTGACCAACATTTGTAGCTGATTATCTCACTGAATTTTATTACTTTTTTTCTGTCTAGTCATTGGCTTTACTTATTTGTTATTATTTCTAGTCATATGACATGAAAGCTTAGATCACTCATTTTTTAATACATGCATTTAAATGTGTAAATATCTCTCAAATTCCAGCTTTAGTTGCAATTTACACTTTTTGAAAGTCTTATTTTCATTAATTTTAGATAAAAATTTTTCTGATTTCCATTATGATTCCTTATATTTAAATTTAGTTTGTTTTGAAGTGTATTATTTACCAAATATTTGATTGTTTTAAAAAATTAGTTTTTTTATAATTTCTATAAATACATGAAAACCTTACATATATGTAAATGCTAAACCCTGCACCCATCTTTTGTGTTATTACTTTCATATATGTAATCTTCACAGTAATTTTGAACCCAGTATTATAATGTCATTTAACAATCATTTAAATGATGATTATGTGTGATTAGATTATTTAACTTATCAATACTCTTTATCCTTTGTTTCATTTCTAGTCAACATCTGATATTATTTTTCTTCTTTTAGTTCTGAACTTTCTCAGCTTTTGTCTGTCTAAAAGTATCTTCATTTTGCCATTATTTTGAAGAATATTTTATCTGTTATAGCATTCTGGGTTGACATTTTTTTTTCCTATAGGCATTTTACTTATTTATTTTTTTAGTAGAAGTTTTTAAAAAATTTTAATTCCAGATTAGTTAACATATAGTATTAAATTCATTTTATATGTACAATATGCTTTTTCAGTAATTCCATACCTCATGACTAGTGCAGTCCTTAATCCCTAGCACCTATATTTCATCCTCCACCCCAACCCCCTGCCACCTCCCTGCTGGTAACCATCAGTGTGTCTCTATAGATAAGAATCTGTTTCTTAGTTTGTCTCTCTCCTTTCTTCCTCTTTGCTTTTTTGTTTTGTTTCTTAAATTCCACATATGAGTGAAATAATACAGTATTTGTTTTTCTCTGATTATTTGGCTTAGTATTATACTCTCTAGCTTCATTCATGTTATTGCAAATGACAAGATTTCATTTTTTTATGGCTGAATAACTTTCCATTATACACATACTCTCACACACACACACCCTACATCTTCTTTATTCATTCATCTGTTCATCTATAGATGGACACTTGAGTTTCTTTCATAATTTGGTTATTGTCAGTAATGCTGCAGTAAACATAAGGGTGCAGGTATCCCTTTGAATTAGTGTTTTGGTGTTTTGGGAGTAAATACCCAGTAGCTTGATTGCAGTTTCATAAGGTAGTTCTATTTTTAATTTTTTGAGGAACCTCATACTGTTTTCCATAGTGGCTGAACCAGTCTGCATTCCCACTAACAGAGAAGAGATTTCCTTTCTCTCTGCATCATCACCAACACTTGTTGGTGTGAGGTAATATCTCATTGTAGTTTTGATTTGCATTTCCCTCAATGAGTGAGGTTGAGTATCTTTCAGCATTTTTTAAAAGATTTATTTATTTATTTGAGATAGAGAGAATAAGTGAGGGGAGGTGCCATGGGGGAGGGAGAGGAAAAGGAAAAGAATACTAAGCACACTCTGAGCAGAGCATGGAGTCCTACCTTGGTCTGACCCTATGATACATGAAACAGCAAGCCAAGGCAAAACCAAGAGCCTGCCATTCCATCAGCTGAGCCACCCAGACATCCAGCATCTCTCAGCAGTTTAAATATCTTATTTCATTAATCTTTGGCTTCCATGATTTCTCTTAAAAATCTGTAAATTTGAGGTAACCGTGTGGTTCAGTCAGTTAAGCGTCTGCCTTCAGCTCAGGTAATGATCCCAGGGTCCTGGGATCAAGTCCTGCATCCGGCTCCCTTCTCAACGGGGAGCCTGCTTCTCCCTTTGCCTCTCTGCCTGCCAATCCCCCCTGCTCTGCTCTCTTCCTCTCTCACTCCCTCTCAACTAAATAAAAATAATAAAAAATCTTTAAAAAATAATCTGTACATTTTTCTGTTGCTTCTTTGAAAATAATGCATTTTCCTTTCAGTTGTCTTCAATTTTGTTGTCTTTGATTTTTTTACATAGTTTTATTATAATGTACCTAAATATGATTCTCTGTATATTAATTTTGTGTGGGTTTTGTTGAGCTTTAATATTATAAAAATATTTATAGAGTTGAACATGTTTGTCCATTGGAAAAATTTTAGCCAATGTTTCATCTAGTGTTTTCTCTAACCTAGTCTCTTTCCTTTCTTCTTGAACTTGAATTACAATTATATTAGACTTCAGCATCACATTCACATATCCTTAATGTTAATTTCCTTATTTTTGTATTCTTTTCTTTCCCTCCCTGGCTTTAATTCTTTCTACTAACCTGATCTCTAGTTCATTATTATTTTTCTTTTGTATCTAGCCTATTATTAAAACCATCTATTAAATTACTAATTTCAATTATAGCATTTTTCTCTTTTAGTCTCTTCATAAATTTTTTTGAAAAATTTAAATTATCTCTTAATTCTTTCATTATTTGCTTAATTTGCTTGAACAAAAGTAACATAACTATTCTGAAATTTTGATTCTGAAAATTTCAGTCTGATTTGCCAAAATCCAAGTTATTTTTATATCTCTCTTCTAGAAGTTTTTGTGTTTTGTCTTTCATCAATTGGTTTTGCTTTACAGATAACTTAAGTATTTCTTACTTAGGTATTGGGCATCACACATAATTTGTAGGAACTTCAGACTATGTTGTTTTATCTTGTTTTTTTCTCCTATAAGGGTTAAGTACTATTCCATCAAGAATATAGGATAGAATTAGATTATCTTGATTCTATAAAAGGTTTATTTTCAAGCTCTGCAAGTATCAGTGTTTTAGTATTCCTTTCTTTCTTGTTGCATGACCTCTGGAGTCTCAGCTAAAAGCCTAGACTAGGGGTGCTGGGTGGCTTTGTCGATTAAGTGTCTGCCTTCAGGTCATGATCTCAGGGTCCTGGGATCAAGTCATGCATCTGGCTCCTTGTTCAGTGGAGAGTCTTCTCTCTTCTATCTCTCAAATAAATGAATAAAATCTTTAAAATAAATAAATGAAAGTCTAGGGTATTTACTACAACCACTCCACATTGGCATTAAATTCCAACTTCTTAGCTCCTCAGTAGTGAATATCTGCAAAAAATTCAGCTCTTTAGCCTCTCTCGCTTCTGCTTTATGCTAGATTTATTTGTTTTATCTTGTAGTGGTGAAATCAGTAGCAGACAGTTTCTTCAAAGGGAAATTGTAGATTTTTGTGATCACTCCCATGATTTTCTCTTTTCTTCAGACTCATCCCGCCACCATCTTCAGCTTCTGTCCAGTGTGGCTACAATAATCTGCCAAGACCCATTTTACCACATAGCAGTTAACCAATGGCCTCAAGAAAACTGTTATGTTAAGGGGATATTCACTTTCTTGTGATTTCCTTATCTTTTCAGTAGTAAACTCTCTAATGTTTCTCTGTGATTTCTCTGAAATTCCTTTAATCAGGCATTCCTACATATTATACAGATGTCATAGTTGTTTTCAGTGGGATAGATTCATCCCATATAAAATCCTCTGTCATGGCTAGCCAGGACTTTTTGCGGTATCTCCATTGGCTAGTCATTCAATTTGTTATCCTCTATTGTTTCTTAATGCACCATAATACTTTGAACTTTCTTCCATGATGATTACTTGAAATTAGAACAGTGCAAATATGATATTTTCTGTCACTTACTTGGTTTTAAGATATACAGTGACATTTTTTCCTTAAATTTATTTTTTCACAGTTCTCCAACTTAGCTCATTTTTAACTTTTGTTATATTTCATAGTTTGTGTTTTGCTTAGTTTTCTTGCCTGAAAATCATTCGTAATTGAATTTTACTCCTTTCTGATTTATATGAATTTATATTTTAAAAAGTATATCCCTTTTCTTTTATGTCCTTAGATTTTTTTCCTTCTCAGTAAAAATGTGAAAGTACTGGTCATTTGAATTTTGTTCTGGGTCTGAGGGATTTGCTGTTTACTTGGCCAATTTGTGTCTATCAGGCAACAAATAATATTGTAGGTAGAATTGTTTCCTTAGGAAGTCATTTGATGATTTCCTTAGAGAATTACAAAAGAACATTTTCTATGAATCTTCTCCTCAGAGAAGGATAAATATAGATTAACAATTATGAATATCTGATTTTGGAAGTGTTTTTCCAAACATTTTCTGTTTGTTTCAATTTCTGTGCTACAATATTACAAAGATATGGCCTTCATTATTGGAAGAAAACTTTGTATTGGAGATCGTACAATTTTTCTAGATGAATTTATTTCATTGTTTATGGTTAGACTGATATCTGGACTATTTGTTTATGATGCAATGTGTATTTTTCCCCTTCATTTCTGAGGCTTAATGAACTTTTGATGTTTTCCTGATGAGAATACCAAGTTATAGAAAACAAAATATGTGTTCGTGTGTGTGTGTATGTGTGTGTATCACACTTATAATTATATAGTAAATGTATAAATAATATATATTAGGTATATGTTTACTATATATGTATAAATATATAAAATGTACAGTTTACAGAAATATTTATTCTAAACTTTCAACAATTCATATATATTAGTATTTATATGTAAATAAATACCTATGAATTAAACTTTATTTTCTTATTTTTATATGAATCACTGCTACTTCTAAAATTTGATATTGTTGGTAAATAAAATAAGTTTATAGTTTTCTTGTTCTATATTCTTTCTGCATTCTGACTGCAGTTCCTGTATTCTTCCTCCAAAATGAATGAAAGTTTTGATCCTTTGAAACAACTTCCCTTCATTCTTTACCTTACCTTCCTGTAAGTACAGCAGATAAACCTAGTATGAGCCTACTCAACTCCCTTTTCTTGGTGTTTAAAACTATATTGCATTTAGGGGCGCTTGGGTGGCTCAGTGGGTTAAGCCTCTGCCTTCGGCTCAGGTCATGATCCCAGGGTCCTGGGATAGAGCCCCACATCTGGCTCTCTGCTCAGCAGGGAGCCTGTTTCCTCCTCTCTCTCTGCCTGCCTCTCTGCCTGCTTGTGATCTCTCTCTGTCAACTAAATAAATCTTTAAAAAACAAACAAACAAACAAACAAACAAAAAACTATATTGCATTTAATCCATATCTTCTGATGTTTATGGGGTCTGGTAAGTCTATTCCTAGTTTAAGCTCATGAAAAATTCTGTTTTGATTTTTTTTTTTTTTTTTACTTCTCATGTGAAGGATTACAGAAAAATTAAATTCTATAATATTCTTCATCAATTGTTACTAAAATTAAGTTTACCAAATTAAATTCAGGAAAATGCTATCAAGTCTTTGGTTTCATCTCCATTTTCTAATTCATTTGAGAGGAGCAATTTTTTCTGTTTTATAGTTAAATGTGTTGCTCACTGCTTGTTATTTTTACTTTTCTTTATTCATAACTAGGCCAAGAATTTTCTCTCTTTAAAAAATCTTAAGCTTGCTAGATTCATAGTGTAATAATAAATTTAAAATTATCCTACAAATGTGAGTAAAATGGAAAGCAAACATATAAATAATTTCTAGTGAGCATTCCATTGGCACACATCTATTCAAATATAATAGTTATAATGTTAAGTACAGATTAAAAATTCCAAAAACTAGAAATGTGGGTTTACAATAACTTTTCTAAAATATAGAAACTCCAGCTTTGGTTTTACATAGGCTTATGTTGTTTTCCCATGTAATATGCTATAATGGCAGTTAGAACTTGGAAACTCATGTTATATCTTATTTAAATGGAATAGAAAAGTAGAACAAGACTGTTGGTCCATGTCCATTTCATTTTCACTCATTATTTAAATCAGCAATTTTACATTTAAATATATGAATGAAAGTCTTGAAATTCCAGGGATTTTTGCCAACAGGAAACGCAGTCTGCAATATACTATAATGTTAGATGCCAGCAAATCCATTTATTCATTTAACAAACATCACAATTCTAATGTGAAATCAAGCAATTTTGAGACTTTAATTAAACGGAAATGTGTTGTTTTAGCTAAGGGAAAGAAACAAATTGGCTGTTCCATATCCCAAGCTATGAATGCTAGAAATACAGTGTTTATTGGGTAAAATTCTAGACACTCACCCACCCATGTGCACGTGTGTATGCACACACACACACACACACACACACACTTATGTGCAAACAATTGAGATCAATTGAGTAGCTAAGGTATGTAGAAAGAGGAATTAGTTGATTTATAAAATTGAGAAACCGTTTTTATGGGGAACCTTGGGCTCAGTTGGTTGAGCATCTTATACTTGGTTTTGGCTCAGGTCATGATATCTTGATTGGGGATCAAGCCCCACATCTTGCTTTGTGCTCATTACAGAGTCAGCTTCAGATTCTTTCTCCCTCTCCCTCTGACCATCCCTGCTTGCATGCTCTCTCTTTTTTGAAATTTGAATCTTTTTTGAAAATTGAGAAATAGTTTTTATCATTTTTGGTGGTCAGGATTTGAATTTACAGGAGAGTTCTTAGCTTAGTGAAAGTCTTCCTGTTTTCATGATTAGGTTAAGAAGCATACTATATCTTAAATCTGAAAAAAAAAATAGGGATTCCTTTATATGCTGTATTTACAACTTAAGAGGTAAACTCTAGAACATTTTACTATAATTTGGTGAATTTTAAAACTGTGATACATTAAATACCAAGCCCATCTGAAAACTTCTCAGAGACTATTTGCTGACAGATTTTACATAATGCCTTGCTATATTTAGATGTACATAAAACTGTTCTCACCAGATTCCCTCACCTGCTTTAATTACAACTGATGACTGTAGGCACAGTCCATAACTAATTCCTCTTAAACAAAGAAACAGACTATCTAGGGCTTTTCATATGCTTTATTCAATTTGCAAACCGAATAATGGATTTGTTGGCGTGTGATAGTTGCAGAGGTTTGCTTCCTCTAGTTCTCCTTTAATATTCTCCTACCACTTAGTATTTTCATATCCATATCGTACCCTTTAACAAGTATTTAAATCACCTGTAATTTTCTCAGTGCTTTCCAGTATAAAAGAATATTAAAAATAAGATTTGGTGCCTTATAGTTAATTACGTCTTAAATTTATTTTGAGTAAAATTGGCATGCTCTGAAAAATAGGACCACAACATTATCAGTGCATTCAGTGCCCAATGTACTGGTCCTGAACTTGTAGTATAGTCAACCAGTAAATGATATAATATTAGAGAAGTTTTATTGTCAGTTAATGAAAGGAGAAAGAGGATGAAAACATTAATTTGTATTTTGTTTAGGGCCAGCCTGGAAGAAAAGATAATGTTTAGATATGGAAAGCTGATTGAAGTTCCAGGCCTAATTATCTTGTTTCTGTGGGTTGCAGGAATACTGCCAAATTTATCATTGACTTTATAGAAGAAGAGTTCTGAGTACAAATATGACATAGGACAGCTGAAGCAATGAGAGAGGTGAAGCATAAATATCCCCAAACAACCTATTTTCCACATTGAAATGTATTTCTTCTAAGATGGGGAAGCTTTAATGAAGTTGAAGATGACTGCAAAATGCCTTACCTGACAGATGAAGCAATAAGCCCATTCCCTCTCTGCAGCTAAAAGCTTAAAATTACCCATCTGTCATCTCTCTAGTGGGTGGGGATTATAATAGACGGCAGCAAGCCATCTTAATTACATAACTATTCCAGCTCCAATTATATTTCATGTACAGTTTAAAATACATTATCTCTCTACAATAAACTAAACATATAACAATGGCACTACTCACTTTATCCTTGGCATTTATATTTTTTCCATTACTGATTTTTTTTTTGTTTGTTTCTTGTTTAATGTAATATTTTTTTACACATCTTACTGAATGTGACTTCTCTCTCTCTCTCTCTTTTTTTTGGGGGGAGGGGGGGTATTCTCAAGTTTTCAGTGATTATTTGCTGACAATTATTGTGTGCCTGAATCCAAATCAGTATGCTTCATATGAGTTTTTATGAGGAAAAGGAAAAGTAGCAACGTGATGTCAATTTAGACTTTTTTTTTCTTAATTGTTTTACTTGTAAAAATCTGTTTCTGTCACTTTGTATAATAGGTCTCAAAGTGTGGTGTCACAAGGGACTCCATGAGGTTTAGAGACTTATTCATGTGACTTTGAGTAGAAGCTTTCTGTGATTTGGTTCAATATTCCTTTTTAAATACAATTGGCTAGGTGCTAGATATCTAAACATAGTACTATTTTGTTCTGTTTTTTCTTTTCTCTTTCACTTGACCCACTTACACAACTTGCATAGTTGAGTATGTGACAGGAATATTTAGCTTGGTAGGATTAAGATAACACTTATAGAGGAAATGTTTCAATTTTCTACATAAAAGAACATCTAGACAGAAACTGTGTCTAAAAAACATTTTGAAAGGCAATATATAAAGGAAACATATTCTCTTGTTTCAGGGAGAAACCTTAGCTATTGCTTAAAAACCTGAGACATTGGGGCACCTGGGTAGCTCAGTGGGTTAAGCCTCTGCCTTCGGCTCAGGTCATGATCCCAGAGTCCTGGGACAGCCTCTCTACTCAGCAGGGAGCCTGCTTCCTCCTCTCTCTCTCTCTGCCTGACTCTCTGCCTACTTGTGATCTCTGTCTGTCAAATAAATAAATAAAATCTTAAAAAAAAAAAAAAAAAAACTGAGACATTGCCAATTTTATGTGGCATTTTGTTTTAATATGGAAAAAAATCTATTTGTATCAGTTAGTTATCTCTATATAACAAACTCAAACAAAATTCAGCAGCATATAGCAGTATTTGTTTAGCTCATGTTCATTTGGATCAGATAATATGGGTCGGTCTCTGTGTAGTTGTCCTCCTCTGCCTGGGACCAATGTTTAATCCATGAAGTAGTGATTTTTGTGCCCCTCCTACTTGCCTTAGTGACCAGTTTTACCAGTGCAGGTATTTCCATCTTAATTTCTCATGCAGTCACTACTACAACCTCTACCTTCGCTTTGTACTAAATCAACCATTAGGGCCCATTGACTTGTCTTCTTTGGTTTTAGATTGTTGTTTGTTTGTTTGTTTGTTTTCCATTTCACTGCCATTATCTTTATTCTACCTCATTATATCTCGTTTGATTTAGGTTAAGAGTCTCATAACTGATAATCCTTTAAGTGTAATTTCTTTCCAAGTTTATTGATTATATAGCCATACTATATTTTTAATATTATTTAAATATTACTATGTCTTTAAAAATTATTTAATAAGTTCTCAGTTGCCCTCAGGACAAACTGCTGTCTTGAACTGCTATAGAACTGATACGACACACAAAATCTTTCTGAGACCTTTCTTTTCTGCCACACTTTTGTACATTAAGCTTCTAGTTCTTCACTCTCCTTCTCACTTCCATTACAATCTCAGCAATATTTTATGCTCCTGCATGAAAAATACATTTGTCTAAATTTGTCATTTTCCACTCATCTCTCTTCTTCTTAGCAGTTACTTCTTTTGAATATGCCCTCCTGCCCCCACCAAATAGATCCTAAACTAAGTGACACCTAATCACTACTCAGGAATCATCTTAGGTCTTAGCTATTGTCTGATGCCTTATGTAACTCCTTGAGTCTGAGAAAGGCTCTTCTGAGTAGTTCTAATAACAGTGAATTTAGCCATTAATGAGGCATTAGGTGTTGTATGAAAATGTCATAACTCATTTCTGTATCAAACACTAGACTCTACATTTTCTAATATTGTATCTCACTCTTCTTTATTGCATATTATGGATGATTAATAAATATTGCATTTTTGACTCTGACTGAGTTGTGGTAAGTAAGCTTGAAAATGAATATGGACATTGCCTGTTAGACAAAGGAGTAGTCTCAAAATGTATTAGTTCTCAATTGCGGTAATCCAAGAATAAGGTACAAAACATTTTAAAGTTTGAGGAATTCTAAATATTTGCCATACCAAATTACTGGCCAATCTCAGTCATTGCATAGTATGCATGGCTTCTTATTTTTGCCCATATTCTTAAATAAGCAACTTATATTCATTGCTATGATTTCTTACCTTCTAAACACATTTTCGATTGCTAAATCATCTCCTTGACGATTGATGCTGACAAATTTATTAATATTGAATATTTCAACTCTAGTAAATCTCTTTTAAAGTAACATGCAGTATGGCTTGGAATCTATAGAAATACTATAAAGATTTTAAAAAGAGGTTGCTAGCTGTATTTATTAATGTAGTAAAACTAATAAAAATCAAAGATACTGTGAGTGTGTCTACTATATGTTTAAGCAAATTTTATTTTCTTAACTATTAACTTATTAAAACTTAATGATTGACATAATAAGTGATGGGTAACTACTAAACCTTTACATTGTCCATTCTGTTATGTAATCTGAAAATTAAACTTCCACAGAGTAAGAATTTTTTTTTTTTGAATTATGGTCTTTTTTCCTCAATTGTCTGTTTTCTTCCACATTCATTTTTTTCTTTCTTTTCTTATATATCTTGTGATTTTGAGGTTTCTTAATATCTTGTAAGAAAGGAGTGCACTGATTTTCCCTGGATGCTCTTGATAGTTTCCGTCAGTGTTGTATACATTGTTTTTGTTTTTGTTTTCCTCAGTCATCTTCTCCTCTGAGGGAGGCAACTACCTGAGAGATCAGGCATTTTTGAATGACTCACTTAAGGGAATAAGATGTGCATTGGGTTATCTAGAAAGTAAGGCCGTGGGGGCACCTGGGTGGCTCAGTGGTTAAAGCCTCTGCCTTTGGCTCAGGTCATGATCTCAGGGTCCTGGGTTCAAGCCCCACATCGGGCTTTCTGCTCAGCAGGGAGCCTGCCTCCTCCTGTCTCTCTCTGCCTACTTGTGATCTGTCTTTCAAATAAATTAAAAAAAAAAAAGAAGGCTTTGGGGCGCCTGGGTGGCTGAGTGGGTTAAGCCGCTGCCTTCGGCTCAGGTCATGATCCCAGGTCCTGGGTTCAAGCCCCACATCGGGCTTTCTGCTCAGCGGGGAGCCTGCTTCCTCCTCTCTCTCTGCCTGCCTCTCTGCCTACTTGTGATTTCTCTCTGTCAAATAAATAAATAAAATCTTTAAAAAAAAAAAAAAAGAAAGTAAGGCCACTAATAGATGGAGGGTTCCTTGCTTAAATACTAACTAGAACATGTCCCTGATGAATTAAAAGAACATTTGTTATTAATATGAAATGTATACATTTGAGACAATTGAATTGCTTTTCATTGACTCCTTTGATTCATTGATTAAGATGTAATTTAGAATAATTGTTATGATGGGTTAAGTGTCAGCAAAGGTGTTCTATGGTGACAGGACAAAGGTAGTATTTTGCATTTTAGCAGATCTAACTCGAATGTAAAAATTATTGCTAAAAACTGTTCATGTGTTCAATAATCTTTATAAAGTAATATCATATCCAAAGTAGTTTTCTTTTTGAAAGTGCTTGAGTTATAATGGTAAACAAAATATCTCCATAATGGTAACTGCTATTTTTTTAAAAAATGACAAAAGTGACATGGGGAGGCAGAAATTAGGAAAAGTCTTTTAGGGTGTTATGAATATAGAAAATAAATACAACCTAAAAATCACCTAGAGTAGTTTGACAGTTTTATACTTATATCTGTATGTTCAAAATTCCTTCAGTATAACTTCACAAGTGCATTCTGCTGAAATTATTTGTCCCCAGTGCTTGGAATGTATCTTTCCAATGTGTGCTTCCAAACACATTCTTTTTTGTCATATTCCTAAGTTATATTAAAAAATCTATATCAAGAGTTCTCTGAACACCCAACTCAGCATGGATTCAGAATCATAGAGTGACTGGTCTAGGGCCAAGGCAATAAAGATGTGTTATTTGATAATGTACAAGCACTAATACTATATACTCTCTTTCTTCATTAAAATCTAGCCAATTGTTATTTTTCTTCCCTTACACAAAATAATCCAGACTTGGCCAATTATTCTATATGTATACTAATACCCTTTCTTTGTCCCTCTCTAAATCAGTTGTCTAAAAAGGAATTCCCAAGTTATTTCTTGCTAAATATTATGATTATGCTACTCTCCCCTGGTTCCCTTTCATCCAAGAATCAAAGCAAAATATATATATTTTTTCCTTTTCTCCAGAGACAGCTATGATTCTATTCTGGATATGCCTTTGCTTGTAGTTATCTTTCCCTTTTTTCCCCTACTTTTCCCTTAAAAATACTATTCTGTGACATTTGTCTGTAGGTAATACCACTGTATCTGCAATGGTAAAACTAAGACTGACTCAAGTGCTAGACAAGAGAATTACCTATCTCAAAAAATACAACTTAGTAGAATTTGAATTTTTTCAAGGGAAAAAAGGGATGAAACTGAAGAACTGAATATGAGTTATTTCTTGAAATAATTCAGAGAAAGGCAAAAAAAATTATCAAAGAGGAGTCAGCTTTCTTTTGCTAAAACAATTAAGAAGATTGGATAAAAACAAGATGCATTTGTAACTTAATAAAAGTCTTGACATTTTTGTAACTGAAGCAACAGATGATTTTTTATGAAGAATTAGGTAGTTTACATAACCAAATTTAATGAAATATACTATTAAGTGTTATTGAGTCTATATAAAACTAACATGTACATATGTATTTCTGTGTGTATGTTTGTGTGTCATGGACACATATTTTAAAGAATAGATCATATAAATATCATATATTAGGGAAAATTATATACTTATATCTTTAATATATTTAATTTGTTTGGAGTCAAATACAGTATGCTCAGTCATTTTACTTTGTTTAAATTCTGTTGTTCTCATGATAGTGACTGTAAGTAGTAAGAAGTAATGGATAACCTAGAATGCAAATTTGCTTTTATTTATTTATTTTTAAAGATTTTATTTATTTATTTGACAGAGAGAAATCACAAGTAGGCAGAGAGGCAGGCAGAGAGAGAGGAGGAAGCAGGCTCCCTGCTGAGCAGAAAGCCCGATGTGGGGCTCGAACCCAGGACCTGGGGATCATGACCTGAGCCGAAGGCAGCGGCTTAACCCACTGAGCCACCCAGGTGCCCCAAAGGCAAATTTGCTTTTAAAAATCAGTGATATGATCCTGGATTTTGGCTTATAATTTTAGTAAATAAATCACAATTTTTGATTCTTTAAACACTGGGTATCCTGCCACACATCTTTTGACCTATATTTTCTGCTAATGAGATTTTCATGCAAGTTATTATTACAATTCCATTGTTTTCACATTAGTCTCCAAGCAAGAAAATGCAAATAACAATTCAATTATGATGAAAATGTCAATTTACTACATACATTTATTTCAAATTCTATCGTAAAGAAATTTTAAGAAAACTTGCATCTACCAGGCATGCATCTTTGACTATTTTATGAAAAGAACTTTAGGAGATAATTACCCACCAAATAATATATTTTTCTATTATCTTAACACTCAGTTTAAAGATATATCAGAAAATTGCCTGATTAAATACAGTGCTCCTTTATTAGAACTTCAGCATAGATACAGAATGTCTTAAATCATACAACCATAGGAGATAGGAGAGTAAGGTATAAACATAATTATGTACCCAGGCTGTCTTTATAATTATTTAATCTCATCTAATTTTATTTTCTTTAAAATTATAACATTACTTAAACATGCTCTGTACACTTATATTGAGTATGTATGTTTGGAACATTTACTTAATCCCTGTTCTTTCAAGATATAAAGCCAGATATTGAACCATCTGGGTTTCAGAACATAAGGCCATGAGACAGAAACATGACTCTTAAAATACTCCTGATCTTGAGATCACAAAGACTAGTAAGAAAGTCTGTGTGCTCTCACTTAAAGATATCAAGTGTAAGTCCAAGTAGAAACATGTAGAATATATTATGAACACCCATTAAAAAAAAGTTAAACTGTGACTTTATAGGAGAGAGAAGATTGGGAGAGTTAAGATAAGATAAATTTAATCGAACACATAATATTTGAGCTTGATCTTGAAAGAACAGATAAATTCTTTGGGTTAAGGGAAGTGGATAAAAGAACTTTCACAAAGAGTACTGTGGACATGAATACACATCTTTTTTGTTTACTTTCTGATATATCTTTTTTTAAAATTTTTGATGTCAGTTTATTATTTATCCTCTTGCCAATATTCAAACAGGCAGTCAGAAAATATTCAAAAAAGTCCTCCAAAATAGTCAAGACATCTGTTTCATCTTAGTTTCTTTTTAGAAACTTGGAAATCAGGAATCCCAGCATTTAAAGGAAACATTGTGTTAAAAATATCTGCTGTATCAAAAATATTGTTTGAGTGTCACTACTTAGAAAAATTTTAGTTTAAATTTTATCTACAGCATAGGCAGGCAGATGGTGGTTCTTGAGGGAAGATTCAACATAAACTGGGAAAGTGCTGCTTCCAAATTTTTTACTCCACAATTAGTATTATTTGTTGGAACAAGGCATTGACAAAGCCCACTGTTCTGTAATTAGCATCCTGTCAAGTCTCTCCAGGCAAGACCAGCATGCTGCACCTGGTCCTTGTTAAAAAGCATGTGTAGACAATTCTTTTTTTTTTTTATTCCAAGTTTTTAATTTAAATTCCAATTAGTTAACATACAATGTACTATTAGTTTCATGTATACAATATAGTGTTTCAACACTTCCCTACAACACCCAGTGCTCATCACAAGTGCACTCCTTAATCCCCATCACCTATTTTACCCATTCCCCAATTCTCCTCTGGTAACCTTTAGTTTGTTCTACATAGTGAAGAATCTGTTTCTCAGTTTTTCTCTCTCTTTTCCCTTTGCTTATTCATTTTATTTCTTAAATTCCACATATGAGTGAAATCATATGTTGTTTTTCTTTTTCCAATTTATTCGCTTAGCAAAATACTATAGTTCCATCCCTGTCATTTCTTTTCAAGAATTCTATCATGTTTTGTTTTGTTTTTTAATTTAATTTTTTTCAGTGTTCTAAAATTCATTGTTTGTGCACCACACCCAGTACTCCATGCAATATGTGTCCTCCACAATACTCACCACCAGACATACCAATGGCAAGATTTCATTCTTTTTTTATGGCTGAGTAATAATTTGTGTATATGGTGTGTGTTGAGGGGGAGATCACTTCCTTATCCATTCCTTAGTCAATGGACACTTGGGCCATTTCCTTAATTTGGCTGTTGTTAATAATGCCCTTATTTTTATATTTTGAGGTGTAATGTCATGAAAATAGATTGTTGATCAATCTAGGATTCTACTTTAAGTCAGAAACCACAAAGTTGCCATGACACCAATTTTCATTGTTGTATAATTTTCTCCAGCAAGACTTGACTATTAAGTGCAAGAGCCTAAAATGGAAATATTTAAATTTTACCAACATATTTCTATCTTGAACAATATTTGGACAAGTGAAACTTGTTAATGATTTAGAAATTAAATCTAAATGAAGACAACTCCAAAACAGCTCAATTGTTGGACTGTTTCATGCCACAGTACCATAGCCTTTAATGGATCACAAGGTCTACATTTAAAATCTCCTTGCCGAAGTGCACTTTTCTTGCTTTCTAGAAAATATAATTATGAAAGGGAAAAAAAAATAAAAAAGTATTGTCTCTCTGAAACTGAAGTGAATATAATTCTGATATGGTAAAATGGAAAAGGCATTTCAGTTGATTACTCATTAATGTTAATATTGAAGCTCTTTTCCATGACATGGAGACAGGCACTTTTCTCTGTGCTTTCACATAATTTGCTTTTACCTTCCTCTGCTAACTCTAGTCAATAGTCCATCAATATTTTATAGTCTCTTTTCTACCACAGTAGTCCCACTTATGACATGATAGCATTCTCTAAAGGAGTTTCAATCACTTTCTTTTTTGTCAGTTGATATCATTTTCATTCTTTTGTGGACTAAATAGTGAGTATTCAAGTTTCCATTAATTAAAAATTACATCCTAGCTACATAGACATTTTCTAATTGGTCAGTTCTCAACCACTGCAAACAATTGTTCTTTTCTCAAGCATTAAAACATAAGAATCATTTGCAGTACTTCCTCTAAATAATGTGTTTGCTTCCCTTTCCTTGAGAGTCCCATCAAGTAAGTTTGTGATGGAACAAAGATATCTATATTTTATCAAGCACTGTAGGTGATCCTGATTCAGTTGGTATAGGGACCAGATTTTGAGGGACAATGTTAAAAGATATATTATTTTGCACATTACTTTGGTATTTAGATATTTCTTTAAGGGATAGTCATTGGTTAATCTGTCTCAAGTGTAGACTTCTGTGGTATGTTCAATCATTCCCTAATAATTGTTTGAGGAATTTTGCTGTGTAATAAAGGACACCAGCATTTGATATTTATATTTTGGCTTATAGATAGAAAAATAAGCTTGGATCTGGAATTCTCTCCCCTGCCACTTGTACCACCATTACTTTTAAGTGTATTTCACCTTGTTGCTGCCAATCACTGTGATTCCATTCACTGGTATCTTTTTATTTTTCCTGTTTTATTGGGAAATGATTGACATTACATTATTGTATAAGTTTGTGAAATGATTACCACAGTAGGTTCAGCTAACGTCTTCTCATATAGATACAATAAGGGGAAAATAAATTTTTAAAAAAGGAGAAAATGTTCTCTCTGCAATGAGAACTCTTCAGATTTACTCTCCTAACAATTTTTCTATGTATGATACAGCAGTGTTTGTTATAGTTATGTTGTACATTACATCCCTAGTAGTTATTGATTTTGTGACTGGAATTTTTATTTTTTGACCACCTTTCCCCAATTTCCACTCCTTCCCCCCCCTCACTTCCTCACTGGCAGTTTTACTAAACAAGACAATGATCATATGTATGTATTCAAAGTCTCCTATGTGTGGGAAATCAGTAAAAATTTGTAAGAAAGATAAAAATACAATATCCCTGTCCTCATACAGATTACAATCTTTTGTGAGAAACAAACTTAAGCAAATAATCATGCACTTGACATAAAATGTCACTGTGATAATAAGTACCATCAAAGAAAAGTATACATGGAACCTTAAATCATGTAAAGGTATAAGATTTAGGAAGGCAAGTAGTTCTTTCTAAGGGAGCTAACTATTCTGAGGGAAAAGTAATCCAATTGAAGAGAAGAGTAATAAAGAGCATTCTAAGTCTAGAAAGCAATGGAATCGAGGGTCAGAAGAAATTAGGTAAAACTATGTGGCTTAAATGTAATGAACACAAGTGAGATGAACGGAAGATGGGATTATTTTGGTACTAAAGTCAAAATCATGTATGGCCTTCTCCTTCTCTCCCTCCTTCCTTCCTTTTTTTTTTTTTTTTTTTTTTTTCCCTCTTCTTTCCTTGTTTCTTCCATGTCTAGTTAGGGATTTGGATCTTAAGATAAGAGCAATAAGAACTAATTGAAAGAATCTACCTATATAAGTGGCATGATGTGATTTAGCTTTGGAAATACCAGTATGGCAAAATAGATTGGAGATGGTGGTCTTGTGAAAGCAAAAAAGGGACTAAGATATTAGTAAAAAAAGCCAGATGCCAGATGAGAAGTGTGGTTTTTAAAGGGTGAAACAAAGGAAATGGAGGAAGATCAAATGACTGAGATATATTTTGGAGATAAAATTGACAACACTTAGTGATTGGTATTTATTCTTGACAATTCCTATTCCTCACCCATCTCCATTATCCAGGCATTTGGCTTAAACAATAGTATGCATAGAGAAGCCATTTGCTGACATGAAGAACATGGATAGAGGGTCAGATACAGTGCTAGATTTAGAAAGCATAGCTCACTTTTGGAGAAATTAAATTTCATATATTTAGAGACATGTAAATATGGAGATCATGTGTATGTATGTGGTATTCCATAGTGTTCTGGTCTTAAGAAATTATTTGGAGCGTTATAAGTATATATAAAACTTCTAAATGATGGAAAAATAATATAGTGTTCACCTAAATGCCTGCATGAGACATGGCCTTTGACTCTCAAGATCAAAATATAAAACATATCTTCTTTAGGCCCTCAGAACTAGCATCTCTAAGCTTGCATCATATGAAAACTGTAAGGCCAGATAGCAGAACACCTGAGGCCACTGGTGACCATAAAATTAATACCTTAATGCCCTTTTTAATATTGATTTCTCTCCCCATAAGGACCACAGGCTAAAAGGTATTGGGCCCTTTGAAGCTGTCACTCTCTCTACTACCATATCAGCTGAGGCTGAGTCACGAAATTGATTTGGACACACTAAAACTTGTAGTTTGAATGAATTTTTGTACTGCGGATTCAAATTTAGGCTCTGGTACAACTTTTGAACATGAATCTTTAAAAAGGAAGTAAGATCAATATATCCTGTTTTCATTTTTTTCTGTTGATCCACCAGAAAACATATGGATTAACTAGGAAGGCATTTGATCTGCAATCAAGAGCAAACTAGGTAATAAAGAAAAAGAATGTATCACCATGTACCTGAATGGTCACACTGGAGTATCTGCAGCCTGTTTAGCTAGGGATATTCCATTACCAGGTCTATGCTGCACATTTTGTCTTTGAACATACACAATATCTAACGTGGTAGGTTAATAAAAAGAGCTTCTTGCCCACATTAGTACCAGAATAGCAGGCAGCCTGAATGAATTTGAGTTTTAAATAACGAAGAACCAAGTTTTATTTGACTATAACAGACATTGTGAACAAACCCAGAACTTTACATGTTCACACTTGTTTTCATATATCATCTTCAGTCTTTGGGTTACATGACATTAAGTTCATTTACTTAAAAAAATAAACAGAATAGTGAATGCAAATAAAGGCTAGCAGTTCTAAACTTTCAGTTTCTTTTACTTTCCTGCTCTGGTTATATACTTATTAAGTCTAGTCATTCAGGGCCAGACAACCAAACTATTATTTCATTCATGCAGTCATTCATTTATTCAACAGTTTTTTTCTTTTTTTAACTGAGAACTGAGTATGGTAAATGCTAAAGATTCAAAGATAAATAGCATGTATGCTGCCTTTAAAACCTTCAAAATTTTAAAACATTTTATTTATTTATTTGACAGACAGAGATCACAAGTAGGCAGAGAGGCAGGCAGAGAGAGGAGGAAGCAGGCTCCCCGCTGAGCAGAGAGCCTGATGTGGGGCTCGATCCCAGGACCCTGGGATCATGACCTGAGCCGAAGGCAGACACTTAACTGGCTGAGCCACCCAGGCACCCCAAAACCTTCAAAATTTTAAAGCTTTCTAATTTCAATATCCAATTTGAGCAAAAAAAATTATCAAAAGTAACACATACTTTACATGGATGATAGGATAGATAGATAATAGATATAAATCTGTATTCATAGATACATGTATGAATAAACAAATGCAAATCACAAAAAAGTAACATGTACTACAATGAATTATTTCTTTCCCTACTATCATAAATATTTCTATTACTGGACCCTATTAAAGTGAGATGCCATATATTGTATATTTATTCATCTACTGAAATTGAAATGAATGCATGAATGAGTGAATGAATGTTTTTATGGAAAACCCAAAGATCTAAGATAAAGTTTAGGATATTATGACAAAACTTAACAGAATATCTAAGTCTCAGGAAATATAACAATTTATCATCATGGGAGTCTTTATATACTTAACTTTGAATAGGCAATTTTATATTATTAGTTTAATCCCAATATAATCATAAGAATAGATAACAATATCCTGTTTTATTGAGGAAACTATGAGTCAACAAATTGGCCTTCCAAAATTTAAAAAAAAAAATCCCTAGTGTTGGAAGAAATATTCAAATCTGGGTTGCTTAATAGAGCCTGCCTTCTTACTCTATCCCAATTCTTCCCATGGGATAGGATGGCAGAGGGTTGTGCAGTACAGAGTAAATACAGAATTTGAGAAAAATGAATTAACATTTGCACCTAGTTTTCAGCTTCATCCCTGCATCAATTAATGACCTGCACTTCCTTTAGGATGCTCTATATTTTTTCTTTCCATACCATATCTGAAGTTCTATTTCAAATCAACCTGATCGTGCATTATACATATCTTTGTATTGTTTTCTTTTTTTTTTTAAAGATTTTATTTATTTATTTGACAGAGAGAGAGAGATCACAAGTAGGCAGAGAGGCAGGCAGAGAGAGGAGGAAGCAGGCTCACTGCTGAGCAGAGAGCCCGATGCGGGGCTCAATCCCAGGACCCTGAGATCACAACCTGAGCCGAAGGCAGAGGCTTAACCCACTGAGCCACCCAGGCGCCCCCTGTATTGTTTTCTTTTTCACACTTTGGGAAACAAGGATGGGAGACCAGAAGGAGTTGTCCCAAAACAATTATGAGGCTCCTCGGGATCAGGAGAATTATGTATTCCTAAAATAAACAAATGTGTAGGAAAAAAAATAATTTTAAGCATTTTCACACAAAAAAGATACATATATTAGTTAGTAATTACTGATTCAATATATAGCTCCCTGAGAACCTAACATAAAATTGTTAACAGTTTCCAAATTTATACTTAATTCTCTGTAGTTCTCAAGATTGAATAATCAAGAACTTAGGACCCATGTCCAAGAATCTTTAAAATATACCCATTTACATCCACATTTACAAAACCATGCTGCAGCAAGAAATCAGTATGTTGCAGATCATCTATGTGTATTCCTGTATAAAGTTAATATCTAACTTAGCAGTCAGACCAATGTCTTAAATTAAGAATCATTACAAAGTAAACAATATTAAGTATAGGAAGTGATGAACTGTAGTAGAAAAGGTCAAACAGTCATGTCTTTCCTTATATCTCTGTTCATTTTATATGTCAAATTGTGCTTAGAAAGTAGTAGAAACATCTCCCCTTACAGGTGTTATCAAGTTGTCTGGTTGTAATGCTGTGCAGTAACTACTAGGATTAGAGAAGTTGAAAGAAGTAGCTAAGAATAGTTGTTTGCCATTGTATAATTATTCAAATCGGTTCAACACATTTTAAAAATCTTCAAGTGCATAGTTTAAACATATTGGATCATTTTTGCTGTTTTCATTAGGTAAAATGGGTTAGTAAACGAAATGTAAAGTTAGTGATTCATTAGAATCTTTACTCTTCAAGAGTTCTAAATTAATATTTGTATCTATATCATGTGGTCCCTCTGGGTTCCAAGATGTTCTGGGAATTCGATGGTGGGAGAGTAGGAAGACTTCCTACTATCATCAAGTGAATGGATCACTGTGCTCTACTTCTAATTGTTTAATTCAAAGGTCTTCACACCACAAATAGATATGAAGATCACTGATGAATACTGTAACTAATGAGTAAGAACACATTCTTATTTTACTGCTAAGTGTCTTTATTAGCAAAGCAGGAAGTGTTTTTGTGATTGTTATTATGATGTTATGATTCCATTTACTTAAGGATGATATATTGAGAGTTTATTGTACCTATGTGACATAATAGAAAATATATTGGTCTCTGCCCCTAGATCCTGGCACAGAGCTCCTAAAACCCTTGCAATTTCCTGGGTTGTAAGAATGTCTCTTGTTCTAAGGAGGTGATTCTTAGTGGGCTCCTGGATGGGGCTGGTTACCAGAAAGATCAAGCCATAGGGTTTTTAACTAGTACTTTAAAGAAAATTTGAATATAATTTAATTGATAAAACAAAACAAGAAATATAAACAACTTTTAATTAAATGTGCCCTGTAAGTCAGATCATCTATAGACCAGTGCAGAAAAAAATAGTACAAATTAACCTGTAGGCTTTTAGACTCACTATATAATTACATACCAGCTTTGTTTCCAGAAAGGTCATGATCAGAAAGTCTTTGGTCATAGTTATATGCTTTAAAATTTGGGAATTATAAAAGCTGAACCCCCCTGGGCCTGGGAGGAGACAGATAAGGGCAAAGGACTTTCCTGCTTGGAGAGTGCCATATACTTGATTCTATAAGTCTAGGTAGTTTGTATTGCCTGAATATCATGAGAAATGCATACACCTTTATATGCATACATCTTAAACTAACCCCACCTAAGTCTCTGTAGGGGAAAAAAAAAAAATAGGTAGTAAATTTGGTAAGAATGCATACTTATGCCCATGAGTGAGATGTAGAAATAGTACCATCTTCAGTTAGGTCATTTATTATAGTCAAAATTAAATACATTTTTAGAACATTTCATCACCCCAAAAAAGAAGACCTATACAATTACCGATCACTTACCATGCCCTCCAATCTCCCTTTTCAGCCCCAGACAACCACTAATCTACCTTCTGTGACAATGGATTCCTCTATTCTGGTCACTTCATATAAATGAAATCATATAATATGTTTTTGTGTCTAGAACCTTTCAGTTAGCATAATATTTTTAAGGTTCATCTATATAGTAGCATGTATGAGTGCTTCATTCATAGTTATTACCAAATAATATTCTATTGTATGAATATACCACATTTTAATCTATTTATTACTTGGTAGATATTTGGGTTTTTCACCTTTTGGCTCTTATGAAATGAGTAATGCTGCTATGAACATTTGTTTTAAGTTTTTTATAGCAAGTTCATTCTTTAAACTGAAGTATAGTTGACATATACTTTATATGTACAGTACACATTATATTGTACAACATAGCTTCAGGCATACAACAGTCATTGGACAATTATGTAAATTATGAAATGCTCACCATGGTAAGTGTAGTTACCATCTATTATCATACATAGTTAGTACAAGATTATTGACTATGTTTTCTGTGCTGTACTTTTCATCCCATTGACATTTTTTTTTTAACTAGGTTACAAGCCCAGCACAGAGCCCAATGTGGGGCTTGAACTCATGACCATGAGATCAAGAATCAGACACTTATCCAGCTGAGCCACCCAGGTGCCCCCCCCCCGCAGTGACTTATTTTTAACAGGAAGTTTGTACCTCTTAACACCCTTCACTTAATTTTTCCAACCCTCATATCCTAGTTTTTTCTCTATTTATAAATATGTTTTGTTTTTGTTTGTTTCTTTGTTTATTGGTTTTATTTTTTAGATTTCACATTTAAGTGAAATTATATCGTATTCGTTTGGCTTATTTCACTTAGCATATGTCCTTTAGGTTCATCCATGTTGTTGCTAATGGCAAGATTTTATTCTTTTTTATGGCTGAATAGTATTCCATTGTGTGTGGATGTGTGTGTACACACCCCAGCACAACTGAAACAGTTGTCGCCATTCCTGTCAGCCAAACAACACCAGGGGCTGACCACACCGACCAGCACATCCACAGCAGCTAAAAATATTTTTATTTAAATGTTAAATTTTACTCTCACCTTCTAAATTCTTATACATGACAATATTTTCATATGGAATCTACTGGCTTATGATATTAGTTATTCAGTTATTCTATATACTTATATTTTGCTTTCTATTGTCTATTTCTAGTAATGTTTTGTATCTTCTAATGATAAGAAACATGTTTAGGATAACAACAAAAATAACTCAGTTATTATTACAACTACATTATGTGTTTTTTTTTTTAATTTTTTTTAGAGTAAACATAGAATGGGTCTCTACCTATGCTATCAGGTTGATTAAATGATAGATCATAGTATAGGTCGGTTCTATGTTTATCCACAGGCACAGAATAAACTTGCATTGTAAGAGCCAAAGCTGCCTATCTTACTACACATTTAAGAGTTTATATAAGAAACAGGGAGGATTTTTATGACTGATATAGTCACAATTACATTAATAGCTAACTGCAAAGTTGAAGCAAGTATGAGGTGGTTTTGTAATATTCTTGACATTTTCATTTCTATCAAGCATTATGGTGTAAAAAAGGAATATGAAACAATAATTTTCCTTAAAGAAATGTGATTTCTAACTTTCCAAGCAAAAATAGCCATTAGAAGGAAAAAATGGGTTCCATGTTCAGGACAAATATTCTTTCAAAATGTGATAAAATCATATTCAACAGTATAAAGCTTAATGATTATCATACATAGAGTGTCAGGTATCATTTATGATTCTCTCATAGAAAAAAACAGTTATGTTTAAAAGATTTTCTCTTAAACAATGGCCATGGTTCCCTCAGGGATTCACTTGATATATAAAGTAGATGCCCTATGAATGTTATTGGATGTATTTTGATGACAAGAATGAGTTTGTTGTTTTAATTATTTGAGGTATTGCATTATATTCTATTCCTCTGTTTTATGACACTGTCTATTTTAGCATCAGTATTATATAAGACTGGGAATAGGGGAAATTAAATACTTAACTAAATATACATCATTTTCATTTAACTTTTGGAAGTTAACATAAAAGAACATTGAGGTATAAGAACTAAAGTTCTCATCAAGCTAATAACCATGAGTAACTAAGCAGCCCACTCAGAAGATTAGCTAGACTTAAGTTTATCAGCAGAGACACATAGACAGTGGCAGAAATAAGTGCAATGTTTTAACATCTCGTACAGTGCTACAACCATGTGGCAGGACCAGACATTATCCAGGAAGGTATATTGGCCCTTTAGTTTAGTTGCTGGACTTTTAAATTGCATGGGAGGGGAAGAAGCATTTATCCCTGTAGGGATATTATCTAAAGAAGCTAGCAGGCAGGTCTTTGGCCTCCAGCTATACTTTTCTGCAAACTCAACATTCATAATTGGGGAACACCAGCCTCTTCCCTGCCATAATTGAAAAGCTAAGGTTGAATCCTTATTCTTTCAGGATTTAGCATAATGGACAAGGAAACTATTTCATCACAGCATTCTACTAGAGTTAACTGCTTTAAGCCCCAGACTATAAGAGGGTTCCATGAAGTTCTACAAGACCAATCCTCTCCAGGGAAGTAAAATTTACTCCTCGGTCAAATCTTTTCAGCCCAAAGTAGGACCTCTATACAATATTAGCAACCTACATGACTTGAATCAGAAAAACATGTTAATCTATGCAGTGACACTGGTGACAGTGGAAAACAGGGAAACAAAGACAACAGTCTTACTTACAGTACCATCAACAACAGTAAAATATTTATGAACATATTTCACTAAGGAGGCAAAAAGATCTCTACACTAGAAACTATAGGACAATAATGAAAGAAATTGAAGAAGGAACAAATAAATGGAAAATATTTTGTGTTCATGGACTGGAAGAATTCATATTATTAAAATATCTCTATCGAGATTCCAATGGCATTTTTTACTGAAGTAGAACAAGCAATCCAAAAATTCATAAGGAACAACAAAAGACTCCAAATAGCCAAAACAACCCTGGGAAGGAAGAATGAAACTAAAAGCATTACATTTCCTGCTTACAAAGCTATTTTAATCAAATTAATATGGTACTGGCATAAAAAAGACACATAGACCAATGGAACAGAACTGACCATGCATACATGGTCAATTAATATTTGGCAAAGGAAGCAAGAATACTTAATGGATAAAAATAGTCTTTCCAATAAACAGTTCTGGGAAAGTTGGATATTTACATGTAAAAAAAGAAAAAGAAAAAAAAACTGGGTCCCCATCTTATACCACTTACAAAAATGAACTCAAAGTTGATTAAAAACTTAAAATTTAAGACCTGAAACCATAAAACTAGAAGAAAACAGGAAAATTTTCTTGACATGGGTCTTTTTTTTTTTTAAGATTTTATTTATTTATTTGAGAGAGAGAGAGAGAGCATGAGAAGGGGGAGGGTCAGAGGGAGGAAGCAGACTCTGCTGAGCAGGGAGCCCGATCCCGGGACTCAAAGATCATGACCTGAGCTGAAGGCAGTCGCTTAACCAACTGAGTCACAAAGGCACCAGATATGGGTCTTGCCAGTAATCTTTTTGATATGATGCTTAAAGCACAAGTGACAAAATAAAAATTATAAAAATTAAACAAATGGGACTACATCAAACTAAAAAGCTTTTGTACAGTAAAAGAAGTGGTTAACCTACAGAATGGAAGAAAACCACACATTTGATAAGGGTTTAATATCCAAAATATACAAGGAACTCGTACAAATCAATAGAACAAAACAAATACATATGCACGTGTGTGTGTGTGTGTGTGTGTGTGTGTGTGTGTGTGTGTGTGTATCTGGGTGATTTTAAAATGGGCCGAGGAACTGGATTGACATTTTTCTGAAGATATTCAAATGGCCAGCAGGTACTCAATATCACTAATCAAAACCATAATAAACTATCACCTTTTATCTCTTAGAATTGCTATCATCAAAAAGACAAGGGATATCAAATGCTGGTGAGAATGTAGAGAAAAGATAACTTTTGTGTTTTGTTGGCAAGAATGTGAATTGATGCAGAATAGTATGGAGGTTCCTCAAAACATTAAAAATAGGACCACCAGGGCGCCTGGGTGGCTCAGTGGGTTAAGCCGCTGCCTTCAGCTCAGGTCATGGTCTCAGGGTCCTGGGATCGAGTCCTGCATTGGGCTCTCTGCTCAGCAGGGAGCCTGCTTCCCTCTCTCTCTCTCTGCCTGTCTCTCTGCCTACTTGTGATCTCTGTTAAATAAATAAATAAAATCTTTAAAAAGAAAAGTAAGGACTACCATACGTTCCAATAATTCTGATTCTGAGTATATATCTGAAGGAAATGAAGTCAGTATCTCAAATAGATAAATGCACCTCCATGTTCATCACAGCATTATTTACAATTTCCAAGACATGGAAACAACTTATTTTTTTTAAATATTTTTTTAAAAGATTTCATTTATTTAATTGGCAGAGAGAGATCACAAGTAGGCAGAGAGGCAGGCAAAGAGGGAGAGAAGAGGAAGCAGGCTCCCTGCTGAGCGGAGAGCCCAATGCAGGGCTTGATCCCAGGACCCTGAGGTCATGACCTGAGCCGAAGGCAGAGGCTTAACCCACTGAGCCACCCAGGTGCCCCATGGAAACAACTTATATGTCCATTTGCAGATGAATAGATGTGCGTGCACACACACACACACACACACACACACACACACACACATGAACACTATTCAGCCATAAAAAAGAGGGTAATCCTACAACTTGCAAGAACATAGATGGACCTCAAAGGTATTACACTCAGTGAAATAAGTCAGATGGAAAAAGACAAATACGATATGACCTCACTTATGTGGAATCTAAAAAAAACCCAACTCATAGACATAGAGGTTAGGTTTGTGGTTGCCAGGACAAGAGGAGGGAGTTGAGGGAATTGGGTGAAGTTGGTGAAAGCATATAAACATTATAGTAATCATTTCATAATTTATATATGTATCAATATATATCGTATTGTACACCTTAAATTTAAACAATGTATGGGAATTATATCTTAATGAAATTGGAAAATAAAATGATTGTAGTCTTATATATAGTTAAACCAAATAATTTAAGAATGAAATTTAAAATAAAATAGTATTAGTTATATAAAAATACAGTACTTAGCAATAAATTAAACAAAAGATATACAAGATTGCCTCATAGTAAACTATGAAACAATGTTAAAGAAAATTAAAGAACTAAATAAATGAATAGCTATGTCACAGATATAGTCATACAGACATGGATTGATACAGCCATAGATTCAAAGGTTCAATATAACTTACATGCCAGTTTTCCCTAAATTGATCTACATATTCAAAACAACTCCAATCAGAATTTCAACAATCTTTTTTAATAGAAATGTCAAAGATGGCTGAAAAATCCATAGAAAGCCCAAGGATCTATATAACATTTATAAAATCTTGAAAAACAACAACAACCAAAGAACTAAGAATAATAGAAGACCCAGGTTATTGAATTTCTGTCTTTCTAAAAAATTGTATTAATAAAGATTATAAGGTTTTGGCTTATAGAAAGACAACAAGGTCAATGGAACAGATTATAGAATAGAGAAAAAGATCCATGTTTATTTGGTCAATTGATTTTCAACAGGATGTCAAGGTAATCCAATGCAGAAGAGAATTTTTTAAAAACAAATTAGTTAAGTATATGAGAAAAAGTGACTTTAATTTCTCACTCATATGATATGCAAAAATTAATTCAAGATGATCCAAAGTCCTGAATGTAAAAGCTCATATTTAAAATAGAAAATAAAAATTCTAGAGGAAAACAGAAAATGCTTTATAGAGTTGATTTGGGTTTTTGATATAAGGATATTTGTATTTGTCAAATGTATCCAAATTATACCTAAATTCTCTGTGTTTTATTGTATGTGAATTTTATTCAAATGAAATTTAATGAGGCAGGATGAAGATAATGGGTATGCTCCCACTGTGATAAGCCACTGACAATCAGCTCTGGTCTGTTGCCAAGGTTAGATTCCATCTGATGAGGAAACAGAGGCTAGCTGAGGACAAAGCAGAACCTTACACCCCACAAACCCACTCCATGGGAGATATGTAACATTCCTGAGGCACTCGGGGCTACCTTAAAGGAAAAACAAATAGTTAATTCATAGAGATCACAATCCTACAAAACATGAGTCTCCATCAGTTTACAAATGTCTTAGTAATCTACAAGAACAAAGCATTCCTATCATCAATAACCTAGCTTCCAGAAGGAAACGTAGATACAATTAAATGTCCTTATAACCTGCAGCCTATTGACAGATACTTGAAGTGGGCAGAGTGTAATGTTCCTCCAGGAAGTTCCCAACTATCGTAATACTAATACCTTAGTAGAGGGCTAAACAACCTTAATTTGATAATGGCAAGTCCTCTAGTATCTTGTAGGTTGGTCCTCTATAGCATTTGAAAGTTCTTTCTTGAAACCTCCCTTTTTCCTTACTTCCCTCAACCCCATAGTGTATAATCAGCCACTGCTCACAACCCCAGTACAGCAGCTCTTTATGCCCAAAGGCTCTGTCCCCATGCTTTAATAAACCATCATTTTGCACCAAAGACATCTCAAGAATTCTTTCTAGGTCATCAGCTCTGAACTTCACCCCACTGAACCTCATATATATTCCAAAACCCCATCACATTTACTTCCTCACAAGACATGAAGTCTCAACTGTCTGAGAATGTTAGTGTGTAAGAGAAGAGGAAAGAGGTGTATGGACCTTGGTCTCTTCAGTATAGCTCTAGAACTCCTGATGTCTCCCTTTTTCTGATTCTTGGTTACCCATAGACAGCAAAAACCAAAATGAGTCTTTTAGTAGATGGTTATATTAATGACACTTACAGCATCAGTGAAGTATTCCAGGCTCCAAAAATAAAAAGCAGTGTTGAACTGTAGCAATCTGTCCCTAAGTGAGCTATTCTAGCCATATTTTGTTCCTGAGTTTTGCAAATTAATACTTCATAACCATGAAGCCTATGCAAGTTAGTCCAGGATGAGGTTCATAGGCCATGTTCCAGGAAGGACATTTCATTGGTTGATTGTGTGGAGTCTAGATATTCCAATGGTTATCCAAGGTTGTAGGAAAGCTTCCTGGCAGAGAGGAAAACTTAATCAATAGGACCTTGAAAGACTGCAGCTGTTAATAAATTCAAAAAAATTAAGAAAGGTCATGTGGAGGAGGATATTCTATTTGTTATTTTAAAATCTAAGAAATAATCGAGTACTTCCAAATGATAGATATTTTTAAATGAATATTTTTAATCTACTTCATTAAAAATAGAGTTCTTCCCTATATATGTGTATGTAATTATAGCAATTAATAACCTATGTAAAATTAGCATAAATTCCTAAATCTCCCTATCCTAAATGGTTATCCCTCATTTCTTTGTGTCTTCAAAGCCCTTTCTTGACACTTTTATTATATCAGTAACTATAGTCCTTTTTTATATTTTATGTAGTTAGTTATTTATTTGCTATTTTATTTAAACTGCAAGTTCCTTTTGGTAGGAATACAGCATGTTTACTTAGAGCACACAAGGAACATGGTGCTATTTGTAAAACTCAGTAAATAAGCTTATAAAAATGTTCTGCTTCTTTATTTCTCTGCTTTATTAATCTTACCTTTTTGATATCTCCTTAAACATAAAATAATAGTAAGTTTAATTCATTCCTAGTATCAACCTTTTATATTTTTTCTATGGAAACTCACTTCACAGATAGACAAGTTAACCAGTCTGTAAACCAGTTAACTGAAATTTAAGATGATTAATACATGGTTAATAGTTCTTATGGTTTATGGCTGACAGAACTACAGGGAAATATGTTAATTCAATTTTACACATAAAACTTAAGGAGTTATTATGTATATAATGGTGAATGAATGAATTTGATTTTTCAACTAAACATAATATAATAAATTCAGCTTTAAATAATTTATCTTAAGAAAGTAGAGGATGGGGCGCACGGGTGGCTCAGTGGATTAAGCCTCTGCCTTTGGCTCGGGTCATGATCCCAGGGTCCTGGGATCGAGCCCCACATCGGGCTCTCTGCTCAGTAGGGAGCCTGCTTCCTCCTCTCTCTCTGCCTCTCTGCCTACTTGTGATCTTTGCCTGTCAAATAAATAAAATCTTAAAAAAAAAAAGAAAGTAGAGGACTGTAGTTTTAACTTCTTGAAGAAATTTTGTTTGGGGTAAAATGTTATATAGCATTCTCTAACTGTTGTAACAAGTTACCACAAACTACTGCTTAAAACAACAGAAATCGGCGGGACAGAAGTAAGAAATGTCTCATTAGGCTAAAATAAAGATGTCAGCTGGCTGCATTCTTTTCTGGAGGCTCCAGATGAGAATGTATTTCCTTGTCTTTTCCAGCTTTTTAGAAGCTGGCTGCATTGCTTGACTCAGAATAATTTTCCTTTCTTAAGGTCAGCTGATCAGAACCTTAAGTGTATATGCATTCTTAGTTCCCCTTTGTCATGTAAAATAACACATATTAAAAATTCTGAGGAGTAGGGAGTGAACCTTCTGTAAGACAATAATTCTGTCTACCAGAGTCTGCCTTCTGGCCTCCAAAGATTCATATATTTCCCACAAGCAAAATATGTTCACCACATGCCAACATCCCCAAAGACCTTATCCCTTTACAGCAGCAACTCTATGTTCCGAATTGCATCTAAATTTATCAGCCCCCAAATCCCAAATTTCATCATCTAACTTAAATATAGGTGAGACTATGGATATGTTTGCTCCATTTGGAGGCAAAATTTCTCTTCCTCTGTGAATTGTAAAATACAAGAAACAAGCTACCTACTTCTAAAATACGGCCATGGAACAAGTGTAGGATTCAATTGTAAACATACCTTTACAAAAATAAGAAAATGGAAGCAAAAAGGAGTCAACTGTCCCAAGCAATTTTGAAATCCCGCTAGGGAAACTCGATCTACTTTTAAGGCCAGAGGATGACACTTGGTGTCTTAGGGCTACAAGCTATGGGCTAAATGTCCCATCCTTAAAGTTATTCTACCTTTTTCTTTAGAGGTAGCATGTGTTTGCAACTGAGTAGTTTTATCAGCATGTCTATTTTTTTTTTTTTTTTTGAGATTTTATATATTTGACAGAGAGAGAGAGAGAGAGAGTACAAGCAGGGAAAGTGGCAGGCAGAGGGAGAGGGAGAAGCAGGTCCCCCCCCCCCCCCAAGCAGGGAGCCTGGGGCAAGGGACAGGCTCAATCTCAGGACCTGAGGATCATGACTGGAGCTGAAATCAGACACTTAACCAACTAAGATACCTAGGCACCCCAATCAACATGTTCTTGACTGTAGAATTTTGAATGTCTGACAGCCTTATTTCATTGTGTCCTATATACATTTTTTAAAAAAATATTTTATTTATTTATTTGACAGAGATCACAAGTAGGCAGAGAGGCAGTCAGAGAGAGGAGGGAAGCGGGCTCCCCACTGAGCAGAGAGCCAGATGCGGGACTTGATCCCAGGACCCTGAGACCATGACCTGAGCTGAAGGCAGAGGCTTAACCCACTGAGCCACCCAGGTGCCCCCTATCTGCATTTTAAAGTTAAAACTGGAAGTGTTTTTGGTTATATAACATTCTGAAGAACCTCATAGCTTTTTATATGTTGTCAAAGAAATTCACTCCATTAGACATTATGCTCCTAGATAATCCCATTTACATTTTGGCTTCTCCTGAGATAGTTGAGGAGATCTCTGAGTCAAATGCTTAATCTTTTCAAAGAGCTTTTTCAGTGACTGAATATTCTGATCTTTTATCTTTCTAAGTTATGAGCAAAAGATTTTCCAGCCACATTAATGAACTTTTACATAGAATACGTTCTTCAGACAGTGAATATCTTAATTTTAGACTCTTATAGTCTAGGTAAAATGAGAATTTCCAACTCATCAAGCCTTCTTTCTCTCTGTTTAACATTTCTTTCTCAATTTATCTCTTTCCGCTGGAACCTTACCATGAACTTAACTAAGAAACTAGGCTTACCGTCAACACTATGTTTGGGACTCTTTTCAAATACATGTCTAGTTTCATCATTTATAAATTCTTTCCACATAACTACAAGACAATTCTGTTAAGTATTCTGCCACTACATAACAAGGATCTCCTTTCCTCCAATTTCCAATTGTGTGTTCCTTTATTCCATCTTATTTCTCATGAACAGCACTTTGAATATCCATATTTCTACTATCAGTTGATTTATGATGAGTTAAGTGTTTTCTAAGACAATATGTGTTTTCTCTATCATATTCCTCACTTCCTTCTCTGTCCTCTCTAGAAAATAGTTCTTGACTGTCTACCTTTGTAAACTCTAGGACTTTCCTTTCATGCTCTTTGAAATTTGACCAGTAACTGCTCATTGCCCAATTCCAAAGCCATGTGAATATTTTTTATATATCTGTTAATAGTGTCCTAGGTCTGGTAACAAAACGTCAGTTTTCTACAGCTATTATGACAAAGTACCAAAAACTCACCTGCAAAAGAACAACAAACTTTATTATCTTATTGTTCTAGACTAGATCAGTAATCTGAAATGACTCCTAATGAGCAAAAATCAGGGAATGGGCGGGGCCTTTTTCCTTCTGGAGACTCTAAGAAAGAATCTCTTGCTTGCTTCTGACACTTGTAGACGTTATCTGTATTCCTTGGTCCATGCTCCCCTTTCATTTTCAAAGCCAGCAATGGTTGGCAAAGTCTTCCCACTGCATTACTCTGAGTCTCTTGCTGTGACTCTGCCTCCTGATCCCATTTGTAAGGGCTCTTCTGATTATATTGGGACCACCCAGGTAGTCCAGAATAATTTCACTCTTTTTAGTGTCACTTGATCAGCAACCTTAATTCCATCAATCAATTCCAGGCAATCAATTTGCCTTTACTGAATAACATAATATATTCACATATGCTGGGTGCTAGGATGTAGACATCTTCCTGAAATGATATTAAGCCACACCTGAAGGAAGTTCACTCATCTGTAAGGCAAAGTTCTCCAAACCAGATTTTACTGCAAATTCCAAGAAGGACATTGTGACCATGTTTCTTACCTTGATTATATTTTCCTTCTCTTTCCTCTTTTATCTTCAGAGTCAAACACAGTGAGTGGTGAACAATAAACATTTAATGTTTCCTGGATGAAATAATAAAGGACCAATGAGGAAGGGACGCTGCATTATTTGACCCCATGCCAAACTTTTGCTTATATACATTGTCCTAGAGAACATGCAAAATATGCTTGCTGGACCATGGCTGCTGTTTTAAACCAAAGGATTTTTTTAGGTCTCACTTGCGTTGTTTATTCAGACAGGTTTATTTTTTTTAACTTAATAAGTATAAATATTAAACATTAAATAAATGTAGTCTATATATTTAGGTCTTTAGGAAAGTAAACTTGAAAGCTATTAATAAAATTCTGTAAAATTCATAGTTAGGCAATTAAATTACAAAATTTCAACCTTAAAATGAACCTAGATATTATTTACTTCAATAAACCAAGTTTACAGATCAGGGACATGAGGTCCAGAAAAGCCAGATAAGTTGCCTCTGTAAAATCCTTGGTAGTGAAGAGAAAGAATTAAAACCCTTATCTTATCACCACCTTTTATACTTTTTTCCTTCATTTTTACCTGCTATTTATAACTAATAAAAAACAAAAATTTTGAACTAAATTAAGGTAGAAATAAATTCCTTATAACCTAAATTTAGGTAGGTATTTTTGTAGCTAAGAATACTCTCTCGTTAAATTTAGTTTGTTTCCTCTCTTTCATTTAAGAAGTTATTGATGCAATTATTCAATTTCTTAAATCTCTTGGCATATGAGAAATTATTTTTTAAAAGTGTAATTACTATGTCAAATCTGCTATAAGCCAAATAGCTTGAGTAAAAGCTTCAAAATTCCATATATTAAATCAATGAATATGATTGAAGCTAATCACTTGCTCTTGTAAATACCTGTTCTAATCCACTTAAAGGTTTTAGTATCAAAGTAAATGAATATATATCCTAATTTCTTTAAATATAATACTTCTTTTACTTCTCAGCAGAAACTATTCAGCAAAAATTTCCCTTCAGATTAATTTATATTAGTAAACCAGAAAATAAATTCCTTCAGGGTATTTTATTGAATTGTTTTTCAATCCTTATTCTCATATTTCTCAATTTATAACTAACTATGAAATAATCAGGTAATGTCTCATAATAAAGCCTCAGTTTGCAAATGATAAAAGATATATAGACTTCTATTTTATAAGTTTTCAAAATAATGTCAAGAATCCAATTCGGGCAGAAGAAAAGTGTCCGTTTTTCAATAGGCGTAAATGCTATTCTCCTTATGGAATAGGTTCATAGTGTGTATTTTCATATTCTATATGAAATGGTATTTCTGGAGCATTTATTACAGTTAACTAAATTGGACATAAAATATAGTTCATTATTATAATACAAATAAAAAAGAATAATACTTATAAATTAATTTGCTCTCCTTTGTTTAAAATGTTAAATATAATTTGAAGCAGAATAAAAAATAGATTAAGGTCACATGTTGATAACATTAAATCAATACTATCTTAGATGTGTTTTTTAAGCATGAAAACTTAGTTCAGATCATAACTCACACACAAAAAAGTGATAAATCTTTGTAGAATTGTACTTGAAATTTTAAATATAAATAATACATTCAATATTTGTAATACAAAGAAAGAGAAAGCATATTGTCTGTAATTCATACCATCTGTTGACCCCACAGTTGGGATTATTTCCATCTTTGTCACATTTAAACAACAATCATATATGTTGTTAAGAAGTGACTGAAATGCCTTCTCAGTCTTTATAAATGATTTAGCTGTTTATGTTTCCTTCTTCATTACATAGTCTTATAAGGCAATTTACAAACTTGATAAGAAACTGTGCATCATAGTGTGAAATTACTTTAGTAACTATTCCTAGAATCCTATCAAAATGATAGATTCTGCTGGGCAATTCATGAATTCAGAGATCCCTTTTATGGAGTTTCATTATTATTAGTTGCATGTCATTGCCACTATAATATATTAAACAATTTTAGAAGAAGAATTTTGACAATTTAGGGGTTATGATTTTTTCCTATAATAAAAGAACACTTAATTTTAAATAAGATACATTTGGATGGTTCTTTACTTGATGTATTTTACTTTAGATTAAATTTCTATATAGAGTTCAGAAACCTGAATCTTGACAAATATAATTCTGCTAGAGGGAAAAAAAAATGTAACACTTTTAAATAAGTATGTGATTCTTACATTAAATATTTGAAACAAACATCTATAGAAGAATTTATATGAAGTCGAAGGTTTGTGTTATGTATGTTTTAGTTTCTCTCTGGTGGTAAGAGCTTTCTAACTTAACATGTAAGGATTTATTTATTTATTTTTAAAACATTTTATTTTTGTTTATTTATTTGAGAGAAGAGAGAGACAGTGAGAGAGAGCATGAGCGAGGAGAAGGTCAGAGGGAGAAGCAGACTCCCCGTGGAGCTGGGAGCCTGATGCGGGACTCGATCCCGGGACTCTAGGATCATGACCTGAGATGAAGGCAGTCACTTAAACAACTGAGCCACCCAGGCGCTCAACATGTAAGGATTTAGATGTAAATTCCCTAATCTGTCAACCCAAGTGATTACTATTATTACTGTGATCTTATTATTACAATTTGTTCCACACTCATTTTCTGTCATTGATTTTTTTAGGTATTATTAGTTCAGGAAATGGTTTTATTTCTCTACACCTTGGTTTCCATGTCTGTTTTATATGTCACTCTGTTGAATTTCTTAAAAAGCACAGTACCTGACATAAAATAGGTACTTAATGTGTGGTATCATCATCATCATCAATCATCATCATCATCATCATCATCATATAGTACTAGGCTGTGGAGAACATTTATATTGGTGAAAATTTATTGATACTTGTGTATTTTCATAAAGTCTTAAATTCACTGTACTAATATCATAAAGAGTCTCACTTTGTTTTTGATGTTTGACTGACAGATTTCAATTCCCACCCCAAAATTAGGGCAGTTTTGCTCTTGTCCTACATGTGGGAATACTGATTTAAAAAAAAACAAAAAAACCCTAGATATTCCCTTTGTGGCACTGGCAAGATGTTCAAACCAAGTAAATCTTAGTCATGTGAGGGAACCCTCAGTGCAACCTCATTCCCTAATCATAAGACCCCAAACCAACTGCCACTCTGCTACCTCAAGTCATTTATGGACCTGCTTAGGAGCCTTTTCTGCTCTCCCAAAGCATAATATCTTCTTCCTAATGGTGTATGATCATCAGTTTTTACATTCAAACCAAATTCCAAGTCTGCAGGAGGGAAACCATCTTGTGACTGCTGGGTTAGTACAACTAACTTAGGCAATTTCAAGACTTTCTCATTTTTTGCTCAGTTGTCTGCATAAATCATGGGCTCAGTAGTGGCTTATGATAAATAAATTTGAATATTTTTATTTGTATGTTTTTTTGGTGTATTCCAGGGTCAGTTTCAATTTTTATATATGGATTAATTCATTTATTTATTATAACATCTCTTTAAGGAAAATAAGATTATCATTCTTATTACACAGGTGGGGAAAAAAGGAGGTAGGGAAAATTGATGCAGTAAGCAGCTGAACTGGGAATTACACATGGGTCACAGGTCTCTTGCTCTTCTCCATAAATATGTTTGTTCTCTGTAAATTATAAATTCCTTGAAATAGTATTGGGAAGAAATTCAATGGGTGAAGTAGATGGGTGGATCAGTGTGGGTATATCATATGGGATCTAAGTACTCACTCCCTAATTATTTACAGGTTCCAGGACATCTAAGGATGCCCTGAAAATACTCTATTCACCAAAGCATGAAGACATATTTTGATTAATAGGGCATTAGTATCTTAAAACAGTGCTTTTTCCACATAGATGAGTGGAACAGAGTAGAGAACCCAGATATGTACCCTCAACTCTATGGTCAAATAATCTTCAACAAAGCAGGAAAAAAATATACAGTGGAAAAAAGATAGTCTCTTCAATAAATGGTGCTGGGAAAATTGGGCAGCTATGATAGAAGAATGAAACTCGACCATTCTCTTACACCATACACAAAGATTAACTCAAAATGGATAAAAGACCTCAGTGTGAGGCAGAAATCTATCAAAATCCTAGAGGAGAACATAGGCAGTAACCTTTTCAACATCGTCCACAGCAACTTCTTCAAGACATGTCTCTAAAGGCAAAAGAAACAAAAGCAAAAATGAACTTTTGGGACTTCATCAAGATCAAAAATTTCTCCACAGCAAAGGAAACAGTCAAGAAAACAAAGAGGCAACCCACCGAATGGGAGAAGATATTTGCAAATGACACCACAGACAAAGGGCTGATATCCAAGATCTATAAAGAACTCCTCAAACTCAACACACACAAAACACAATCATGTCAAAAAATGGGCAGAAGTCATGAACAGACACTTCTCCAAAGAAGACATACAAATGGTTAATAGGCACATAAAAAAATGTACATCATCATTAGCCATCAGGGAGACTCAAATCAAAACCACATTGAGCTACCACCTTACACCAGTTAGAATGGCCAAAATCAACAGGACAGTAAACAAGTGTTGGAGAGGATGTGGAGAAAGGGGAACCCTCTTACACTGTTGGTGAGAATGCAAGTTGGTGCAGACACTTTGGAAAACAAAGTGGAGATTCCTTAAGAAATTTAAAATAGAGCTACCGTATGTCCCCACAATTGCACTACTGGGTATTTACTCCAAAGAAACAGATGTAGTGAAAAGAAGGGCCATCTGTACCCCAATGTTCATAGCAGCAATGGCCACAGTTGCCAAACTGTGGGAAGAACCAAGATGCCCTTCAATGGAAGAATATACGATCCATATATACAATAGAGTACATGCCTCCATCAGAAAGGATGAATACTCAACTTTTGTATCAACATGGATGGGACTGGAAGAGATTATGCTGAGTGAAATAAGTCAAACAGAAAGAGTCAATTATCATAGGGTTTCACTTACTTGTGAAGGATAAGGAATAACACGGAGGACATTGGGAGATGGAGAAGAGAAGTGAGTTGGGAGAAATCGAAGGGGGAGACAAACCATGAGAGACTGGGCTCTGAGAAAGAAACTGGCAGTTTTGGAGGAAGGGGGTAGGGAGTTGGGTAAGCCTGGTGGTGTGTATTTAGAAGGGCACGTATTATATGGAGCACTGGGTGTGGTGCATAAACAATGAATTTTGGAACACTGAAAAAATAAAATAAAGTAATTAGATATATATATAATATTAAATACATAAATATTTAATATTATATAAATATAAATATATTTTATATAAATTTATATAAATATTAAAAAATTATATAAATATATAAATATTTAATATTATATATAAAATAAATATATTTATATACATTTATATACTTATATATAAATATATATTATAATCATGATATATATAATTAAATATAATCATATTTATATTATATACATGGGAGTTTTTTGTTGTTTGTTTGTCTTTGCTTTTTTTGCTTTTTGGCTTCTTTTCTACAGAGTGACAATGCTGGGAGAATATGCTGCAATAAAAAAAGTCTTCAGACTTCAGTGAACATGGCAGAATCCCAAGGACCCAGAGGCTATTAGGACCTAGAGAATTGACAAAGCAGATAGCTTAGATTCTTTTAAAAGTTTTATTTATGCCAGAGGGTTCAAATTTTGTTCCAACAGAGTTCACAGAACAGCCAGCTTCGAGAAGTCACTGGGCATTCCACTGTTCTTTGGAATGTCAAGGAATTCCTTCCAGGGACCACAATAACACAAATAAATTCACCAGCAGGTGTTTCACATTCCCTGTATGCCTATTTTGTCAGTATTATCACTTCCTTACAAAAAATTTCCTAAGATCAGTTGTCTTGAAAGGAAAAAAATGTTAACCCTTAAAAAGAGATGGCTCTACAGGATAAGCTGGCACCAACAGAAATTGAACAGCTATCATATTCACCTATGAGTGGATTTTTTCTAAAGAATCATAGAAATGAGAAATCTCATCAGCAGCTGAATTTTGAGAGTCCTCCCTTTGTCTAAAAAAAAATAGACCTTATAATAGATTGGTGCTTTCTAAACATTTTATCTGTTCTACATCTTCTCACCCTCTTGTAGTTAGGTAGTTAGGATGATGTGATATGATGATATCTAGCTAAAGAGGTTATAAGAGAAAGTAAAGAATGTCAGCATCACCCTTAAGCTTTTTCTTCCCCTGTTGAGAAACTGGACAAGACTCGTATTCCAAATGGTGCAGCTGTAAGAAAGTGAAGTGTCCATCAAGTGTAACTATAAGTGATTTTTAGAGTAGAGCCGCTTCTGATATCTCCACCTTACCAAGCTGTGCAGCTATAACAAGGATGAAAAGGAAACATTTGCTTTGTTAAATAATTGAGACAGTAACTTTTTTTTTTTTTTTTTTGGTCTTTAGCATATTCTAGCATATCTTGACTAACACTGGTGGCCAGTGATAACTCATGGGTGATATCAAGTGGTTTAAAAAGTTAAGTATTTAGAAGGAATGAGATTAGCAAAAATCTTCAAATGGGTTAAAAAATGTGAAATAAATTCACTGCTAAAAACTTAAAATGAAGAAGAGGAAAAGATACCTATTATTGTTTCATTAAAATTTTAAACTTGCCTCATTTCCATATTTGGTGTCTTCACTGCTTGTCAAGCTTTAAGCTCAAGGGGAAAAAATGGTTTCACAAAGGAACACAAAAGAGATTCCTTTGAACTGGATGTTGAAACTGGTGATTGGCCTGTTTGGACATATTCTACTGGGTGGGAAATTTGTGAGTCTTTTTTTTTTTCTTTTTTAAAGATTTTATTTATTTATTTGACAGAGAGAGATCACAAGTAGGCAGAGAGACAGGCAGAGAGAGAGGAGGAAGCAGGCTTCCTGCCGAGCAAGAGCCCGACGTGGGGCTCGATCCCAGGACCCTGGGATCATGACCCGAGCCAAAGGCAGAGGCTTTAATCCACTGAGCCACCCAGGTGCCCCGAAATTTATGAGTCTTGATGAGAGACGAAAACCAGCTCCCACTGTGCAAGCTGAAAACAGTTATTACTCAATATTCCCCACTACATTTTTTTTGGGCCATGAACAATCATCTATTCTCAACCAATTGGATATACCTGTCCCGGATTTTTATTTTGATTTTGGCAACAATATTTATTAGAAAAAAATGGAAAAACTTTTGTGGTGGCAGAAGTATTGAAAAAAATCTAATTATAGCACATAATTTCAGAACTGGCCTTAGTATTATTTAGTGTGCACTTAAGCTCTGTTTGTGGTATATGCCAATTGTCTGGTAATTATTAGTGTTGCCAAAGCAGTCATCAATGGAGCATGTTTGTGGGATAATGTTGGCTGTGGTCATGAATGCTTAGCCTATGGATCCTGTTTCTCTATTTCTAGTCCTTCATGAACTACCTACAGATAATTCAGTAAGTTCCAGCTTTGGTTTAAATCATCTGTTGTCCATATCTAGTATTTCAAATGAGAATTCCTGACTAATGCAGTTATTCATTATGACTTTTGGCCTGCTCTCAAAATTAATGAATCTAAAAGGAATTTTGATCAACCAGGTTCAAATGGAAAGGATAAAAAAAAAAAAGTCAAGAACATAATGAGATCAAGGAGTATGGTTACTGGAAATAGGAATACAAAAGAACTGAAAGAATTGGGGATTAAAATCAGAGATGTTGATCTTTAAATTAATATTTATGATATGGAATACACCCAGATTATGAGAAATAGATGTCAGAATATGACATAGCTAAAATGTAATGTAAATTAAAGACATTTGAATTGAGTTAGTGAAAAGCAAGTTTAGGATCTTTGATTTGTCCTTCCTTTGGACACTGGAATTGCCATTATATGTGCAGTTATAGGAAAATTCATCTTTACTGAATAGGAGGTTATAACTTAGAGCTCTATCAGTAAAAATTTATGACAAAGAAGAGCAGAAGTTATTTAGCAATATGCTTTAAGATTTAGAGGTGAAGGAACAGGCCAAAAGGTAGAATAATTCTCATATAAAAAGTGGAAAAAATGGGAACAATGTTTAGAATGTGCCAGCGCCCTATGGCATGTGGTTTAAAAATGCACCTTCAGGAGCCCCTGGGTGGTTCAGTCAGTTAAGCAGCTGCCTTTGTCTCAGGTCCTGGAATCAAGCCCTGCATCGGGCTCCCTACTCAGCGGAAAGCCTACTTCTTCCTCTCCCTCTGCCTGCTGCTCTGCCTACTTGTGCTATCTATCTGTCTGTCAAATAAATAGATAAAATCTAAAAAAAAAAAAAAAAGGCTTCATAGCGGAGCTATTAAAGAGGTGTCCTTAATGTAACATGCAATTTCAACTAAGATGGGGAGATAGTATTTTCTGAAAAAAGGTTAAGGTGAAGGGAATTGGCAGAAAAAAAAGAAAAGAATTTCAACACGAAATATTAGAAAAAGTTAGGACATAATTTATGATTCATTAAATCACTCAATATGTCATTAATATTGTTTTTCCCAGGTAGCAAGCACCATGAGAAGTGCTGGAAATATAAGAGGGGTAAGTCATTATCTTTAACTTCAAGGGATCTTATAATCTAGAGAAAGATGACAAAATATAAAGAACCAATTAACATACTGCATGATAAATGCCTCAGCCATATATAATGGGAGATACAGGAGAACATAAGCTAACTGAATTGAACTTTAAGTAAAGGAAGACAGGAAGTGTTAGAAGGGAGGTTAGAGAAATTTATCAAGAAAGAAATGGCCTGAATTTGACCTGGGAATTCAAGATAGGGAATTTTTCAGAAGACTGGGGAATGAGAACAACGTCAGTTAAAATGTATTGCAGATAGAAGCACTAGCCCTCTGGCAAGCAGCATGTCATTTTAGTATGTCAAGAAGAGCTGAGCATGGGGCGCCTGGGTGGCTCAGTGGGTTAAGCCGCTGCCTTCAGCTCAGGTCATGATCTCAGGGTCCTGGGATCAAGTCCCGCATCGGGCTCTCTGCTCAGCAGGGAGCCTGCTTCCCTCTCTCTCTCTCTGCCTGCCTCTCTGTCTACTTGTGATCTCTCTCTGACAAGTAAATAAATAAAATCTTAAAAAAAAAAAAAGAATAGTTGAGCATGAGTAAAGAGTATGTGGTTTGCTCACAGGTACAGGCTGGGAAGTGAGAGTAGTTAAGAGATAATACTAGAGAGATATATGGGAGACAGGTTTTGAAGGACACGAGAGATTTACATTTCTTTTGAATACTGTATAAAGGAAGTGACCACATCTGTATTTTGAGCAATGTTTGTGGGGCTGGGAAGAGAGCAATTATTAGAAAATAGGACTTGCTGCAGAACCCCTTGCTCTCTGCCCATCCTTATAGCCTTCTGTGGTTTATGGTCCAGATTGGTATTCCAGGTGTTGAATGTGATGCCTCCAGAACAGAAAGAGGTCTACCAGTTATTCTCCTTCACATTTTGTAGTTGATGTTTCCAGATTTAGAAATTTGTTTTTTATTTTATTTTGATAGCTAATATTTGTCCTGCTCCTGAAGATTGAACCCCTAAATATTTCACAGATATGTCAGGTTCCTGAATCATTATTGGGTTTGTCTTCTATTTCCTGGAGCACATGTATTTTTCCAAGACATCCAGTGTCCTAACCAGCTCTTACTTATCCTGCTCAATCAGTACATCAGTGCTGTCTTGGATATCCAGGTGACCTAGACCTCTTTAAACTACACTTCGATGTAGGGAAAGAGAATTAACATAGTCCTCAGGAAAAACAGTGAATATTGCTGTCCTTCCTCTGTGAATGCATTGCTTCTAATTCTCTTTTCTAATAGAAATGGGAAAAAATGCATTTGCCAAATTGATGGCCATGAAACATGTGCTTATGGCCCTATTAATCTGCTCTTTCATTGATACCAGCTGATACTGGAATCATTATTTGCATGGTTCTGCCATAATCTATAGTCATTCTATAGGATACATCTTATGTCTAGGGAGGCCATTCTGGCAGATTAAATGCAGATATGATAGAAACTACCACTCCTTTATTATTTAAAACATTATTATTATTATTATTATCATTATTAAAGTCTAATCTCCTCTAGAAAATAGTACTATTTCTGTTTTATTATCTTGGCTCTGTGAGTGTGTGTGTGTGTGTTGTAGTTAAGAAAGACAGACAGAGAGACAAGGAGGAAAAGAGCATGAACATGTGCTTTTTAGAGACATCTATGTGGTCTTCCACACTATAATAAGTATATCCCGCATTAGATCAGGGGTCTAATGTGACTATAACTCTAATATTCAAGTATATCAACTCCAAATACATGTCATAGATGCGGAAATGACCACTACACATGTCCATGGATTTAGTAAGCTTACTGGTGAACTGAAATTTAGCCAGAATGTTGGCCAATTCACAGTAGACTTACTCTATTCAGGACTCTGGTTGTCAGTTTCTGTGTCTGCATCTCTGGTTAGAAATAGCAATTAGCAATCAGAGCACAGATTTTCAATTTTTGGAGGACAAGATCCTTACTGCCCACTCTGGCTCCTTGTAGGCAGTGTGCAAGCTGCTCCAGGAATGTATGCAAGGTTGCCTACTATGGATCTGGGTTTAAGGGGAATGTGTAGCTCTTGTGGAACTAAGAACTGAATTGACTAAAATTAGTCACAATTTACCACCCAAGTTTTCCCCTGGAAGTTGCAAGCCTTTGATAAACTTCAGACATCCAAAATAGTTGCATAAGACAGATTCTGCCAGTGCAATTATTGTCTAGTTGGAGAGACAAATACTTGGTGTGTCCTACTCCACCATTTTTCTAGAAACCTGTTGCCTGCACTATTCTTTTGCCTCTAAGACACCATGCCCTATTAACCAGCTCCACAACTTAGTCTTGATCAATCCTTCTTGGCTATACATTTGGTTATAGTAATTATGATCTCTTGAATTCTGATGGTTCAGCATTACCACTTGGCTCCTATTAATATAGATCCTCTCCAACCCCATCGATATTCATGACCTTTCCTGCCATGCACTAGGATTTACAGAGAGAGCTTCTTAACAATGGTATTGTCCACCTCACCAGCACAATTCTGGTGTATTTTATGAATGGTGTTTTCTTTTTAGTGCTCCTATGGAACCAATTTTTTTATACTACAGCTCAACACCAAGTCAGAATAGCATTTATTGTTTGGAGAGAAGGAGGATGTGGTCCCAAAGAAAACAGTTAATCGAATACCGGAACGATTTTTTAAATTCATAACAGATTATAGGTTAAAATAGGAAGCACTTTTATGTTTAGAACATAACACAATTAGAGAGAAAAAGTGATCTGAAAATCAGAAACTTGGCCTTGCATATCCAAATCAAAGCTTGAGGGCATTGAAGTACAAACTTTGTATCATACAACATAGAGTAACATAAAGAACGTAACAGCATAATCAGTTTTTCCACCTTACAATGAGAGCAAGAACTTTTCTGAGATTTAATATGATTGGGAAAGGAGAACACATATAAGTTCCTGACCTCTTTTTAGAAAACAAAACAAAGAGAATTAATACAAACCTCCAGATAATTCTGAAATCATGCAAAGATTTATTCCCCATTATTGATTTGAGTTTCTGGCAGGAAGGAATTTCAGATTACCCATCTCAGATGGGATCACCACAATATTATAGGTAGAGAGGGGAAATCATATACCCAACCTCATCTCATATTTCCAAATATTCCCTCAGCTCCCATAGGGTAGGGAGAAGACATAGAATAACCAAACATGCCCAAATGGAACATAAAAAATTGCTCAGAATTGAGAACTGGATGTTTACCAGGGAGCTGTAGGAGCAAAAGGCAAGGAACCCCTAGATCTGAGAATGTAAAATAAAAGGGCAAAGTGGGAACTAATCAATGATAAGAATATGATTCAAATATTAGCAGTGACATTATAAGTTAGAGTGAAGGTTCAGTCAGCAAAAAAGAGATGTTAACTGCCCAGATTCATCTTTATGTGTTGCCTATGCTAAAAAAAGAGATTTGGTAATTATTAGCACAATATGTCCATGTAGTGGACACCCTATTTGGTAGAATCCACAGTTCATATGAATGCTAAGAGAATGCAAGGACAGTACTAAATGGGAGAAATCTGACTTTAAGCCTTCAATCATTTCCTAAATCTAAGCCTGTTGAAATAATTGATTACCTTGAATTGGCAAGATCATATTTTTGTAATATCAGCAATGGGGCTGATCAGTTGAATACAGTTTTATAAAGTTTCATATTTGCCCTACTATAGTTTATAAAATATTGAATCTATTCTATATGTTGAACAGAGAAGTATCTATGTAGTGGAAGGAGTCTGTTGATATTAAAGTCTGCCTACACTATTGACATAGCAAATTAGCTCTTCAGAAGCACATTGACTATAATACCTCAAATGCTTATTTAATACATTTTTTATTAAAGTATATCTAAGCTACATCAGTGTTACAGAACTAGCCAGCTGGCTGGAATGGAGTAGCTGTGGCAAAACAAAATTCCTGGTAATAACTAGAAAAGCAATAAGGAAGAAAGAGGAAAGGATGGGTGTTGGCAGCAAAGGAGAGAGAAAAGAAAGAACAGAACAGAGACAAAAGAAGAAGAAAAATCTTGTTTTGAAGACACCTTATAACTATTGAGGCAACCAGGACTTGAAGAGCCAAAAGCCTGGAGAGAAGGAAACACAGATATGTAAACCAATATTCTATGAGCAGCTTCTTTCCTCAGGGATTGGGCTTAATTCTGAGTAAGATAAAAGTCCAAAAACTGAGAAGATTACATTTTAAAGATAGATAAGCCAAGATGACTTAAATTTCATAGTGGTAGAATAAAAAATTGAATTTTTGAGATTTTCAGGTAATAGGACCTGAGGGGATAAGATCCAGAGAGAAGAGAGGAGCCCTTCCTGAGTAGGATTTTTCCCTCAAATCATTAGCTGATTTCTTAAGATGCTCAAGGCCAGAGGTTAAGAAGCTAAACAGAAAGTCAGTGAAAGGCAGGACAAAATTTTCTGCAGTCTCACTGCTAAGAAAATAAAAAATAGAGATCAGAAGGAAGGATCTACTAAATGTGCTGAATTCTCACTTGGGACATGTGAAGACTTAAAATTAGGAATGTAAGAAATGGGAAGGGTCTAAGATTTTACCTCACAAGTTAGCCTGCTCCAGTTTCACAGACACTGACAGAACACATTAGATTCCTGAGTCAGAAGCAAAAGACTATTATTCACACAGCACAGCAGGCAGCATGTTTGCATTGGTTCTCATTGCTCCTCAAGGCCCATGGTGGGGAGTATAAAATCAGGTCCTGAGGATGATACACATGATTATAGCAATGATTTATTTTTTAAACCCTTAAAAACCCTAAATTAATTGGTTAGAACTTTTATCTTTCTGATCACATCTGTTAGGCATGGTCATCAATAGCTTATAGGAACGTTAATTGGAAAGAAATGTAACAACACATTACAAGAGACTTGTTGTTTTAAAATATATTTTGACATATTTATTCTACTTTTAGAAAATTATTCCAAGTACAAAACCAATTAATTTATTATTTAGGATTCGTTCAATTGTGATAACAATAATTATCTCAACTTTGTTTAAGAAGAAAAGGACAAAACATTATGTTGGAAAGGACTGACAAAGATTCTTTTTTTATCAAACTCTAGCCAGGCTCCCTTGAGCACTCTTCTTGTCTAGACTTACCCTTGGTCTACAAAGACTTGAACAAACTCTAACACAATTTCTAATAGCTCAAGGTCTCATACCTAGGATGACCTATAACCACCCTTAAAATGCCTGCCTAAGAAAATTCAACTATACCAAAGGAATTTACTATTCCTTCTAGCCAACATCTGAAGATAAGGCCCCTATCTTTCATTCTTTGTGGGATAGTAGGAGCCAAACTTGAAAAAGCACCAGTTAGCAAACCCAGAGTTTTATATGGATCAACCCCCACCCCTTGATTTTTGTAATTTTCACTTCCCTGACTCTATTGAGCCACTGCTCACCCTCTACCTTAATCATTCATCTCCCTCTTTTGAAATGCCCAATCACCTTCATACAAAGAGAAATTGAGTTCAGTTCATGGTGGGTTCCTCTCCCTATTGTAGTAGTCAATACTGATTAAAATCTGACCTTACCACTTTAGTGCCTGGCTTTGTTTATTTATGACAGGAGATATCAGTTGAACTCTAGTGATCAGAATGATATCAGGTCTCTGAAAATTAATAGAACCAGGGATGAATGACTCATCACTGCAAAAGAGTAGGGAAATTAGAAAAGTGTAGTGGTCATAGTGAGGTGGGCAAGAATAATTAAGGGTCAACTACAAAACAATTTTTAGAGCAAATATGTGTAAATCACTTGAGTTCCTAGCAGCACTATAATGGTTAAAATATGTGCTATGCAACTACTATATATCTGTTAAAACTCATACTTTTAAGAATATGTGGTGATATAATATTGAATTTGTAAAGACAAAAATACAAATCTAGGTCAAACCTGTGGAAACAAATGAACAAATTGAGCTCTCGGGCTCCTAGAAATTGCTGAGTCCAAATAATAAACTTAGCTATCATTTCCAGCTGCCCACTACTGGACAGAATTGTTTGTTTGTTTGTTCAATATGGACTTGCTGATTGAGCTGCAGCTGATTATAACAAGAATCAATGATGGAAACATAAAATTAGTTGTTTGTATTCTCCACTAGTGGTAAAGACATAGTAGAAATTTGGCATGTTGAATACTTATTTTGAATTGTGACTGAGTCACTCAAATTTGCATGAAGGACAAACAAATAATAGTGGATTGATTAGAAACTGGGAAACATATTAAAAGAAGGCATTAACAGAATGTATTAGGAAGTAGAGGACACATGTAAGCAGAATCCATAGGATGTAACAGAGAGGTATTAAAGTAGCAGGCAAGCATAGTGGGTAGGAGAGAAAAGCAAAAGTCATTTATAGTGATATCGGTGATGCTGTATCAATACTGAATAGTCAGTTTGTGAATTCTGATAGTCTGTATTCTGAGATAATTTCCCTTTCCAGATGATATCAACAATGAGCCAGTATCACATGAGTCTGCCTAATAATATCATTGTTTCTTTCAATCTGAAAGGATACTCACATGTAAGTGCACACACTACACAAACATGGGCTAGAAAAATGTGTTGCAGTTAGAAAGCCAAATTAAATTTTTTTGCTTATTTCCTTTCATTGAATAATTGTCATCCAAAGATGTTTTGTTTGTTTTGGGTCAAGTTATTGATTGCCTGTAAGTACATTTCCCTAAATTATATATTTTTTTCTTTTCTTATTAACAGGCTCACAATACTGCTATATTAGTGTTACTGTGAGTAAATTATTGCTTTTATAAGATTTAAATATGATATTGGTTTCCCTAGGAAGATTAGCTCCTTAGAAATATTTAAACACCATTTCATATTTTAGGGTTAATTTAAAGAGTTACATTAACTACTACTTACAGATTAATGATATCAGTTTCTAGTCAGACAATACAGATTTGGAAGTAATTCTTACTCTTAAATAGCTAACTAATATCTAGCATGCTAAAGACTTGAGGTTTATTTATCATATATATATAAAATATATTTATTATATATATGTAAAATATATATAAAATATATTTATCATATATATGTAATATATATAAAATATATTTATTATATATGTAAAATATATGTAAAATATATTTATCATATATGTTATATATATATATATATATAATGCCTATATATGATTTAATGAACATAAATGATAACATTCAGTGAAGAACTGAAAATCACAGTGACCAGTGTCCCTGTATTCCAGGACTAAGAATACTGCTCTCTGCTTTCTGAATATGTAATGGAAATTAAAACTAGACTTATCTTTATTATTGAGTTTTGCCCTATCAATTTTTCATGCTCCTTATTAGCATTTGTCACCTTTTAGGCTATGCCAAACTGATACATTTGTGTGAGACTTCAAAAATCTTGGCAAGAAATGTGTCTTGGGGAGGTGGGGGCACCTGGCGGTGTATTTATTTGTGCATCTGACTCGATTTCAGCTCAGGTTGTGATCTCAGGGTCCCGAGATCAAGTTCCCCCTATGTTGGCTCATGCTCATCATGGAGTCTGCTTAAGACTCTCACTCCCTTCCTTCTGCCCCTCCCTCCAGCATGCACAGGCTCACTCTCTGTCAAATAAATGAATCTTAGGGGAAAAAAATATGTGTCACAGGAAAAATAGGGCAAGTAAAACAACAACAACAACCACCCTACAAAAATAACCATAACTTTATCACCCATAAGACCACAGGTTGTTTTCTCTATAGTACATAATGGTCCCAACTAGATTACTCTTTGAAAAAGCTTGACAGTATGGAACTTAACATTATGTTTAACTGAAATGTTATGTATCCTACATGAACAAAAATCAAATCATATGTCTTTCTTGATTAAACATATTAAACTTAAGGAAAAATATAAGTTTTTTTTTTTTCAAATGGCTTGTCATGCTCCCAACCTATCTACTTTTCTAGCTTCTTTTCCTGTTTCATAAAGCCCCTTGCTTTATTCCATACCAAAATAGTACAATTTCCAGAAAAGGAGCATGCTCTATTGCTTTTTATACCTTTGCACATGATATTCTACTTTGCTCCTTCTGATACATCTAATCTATCTATAGATAGGAAATTAATTTCTCCTCAGTGTTTTAAATCAAACACTATCTTCTCCAGGAAGCCCCTCATGCCATCAGTAGACAGAAGTTTTATTCCAGGGCTTTACCCATGCCTTGGTTAGAAAACATACCCCATCATTGGAAATGCTTGTTTCTATACCTCTTGTTTCAATTAAATTATAGAGCTCTCCGGTGAAGAAACTCTTTCAAATGTGATTTTTAAAAATTCTCCTTACTGCTAATACCTGACATTCAATATTTTTAAACAATGATTAGAAAACAAAAAAGGAGTAGAGGAAAAAGTTTGAATTGCTATTACATTTGACTTAAAGTGAGAGAAAAGTTATAGTTAATATAAAAGTTAAACTACAACTAAAAGTAAAACTTCTTGGAAGTTTATTGTTATCTTTTAATATTATACAGGATAAGAAAATAGAAGATAAATGTTTCAAGAAAAAGAAAATTTATTATAAGCATTGGTTTAATTTATAAAATAATTCTTATGAAGTTATTATATATTTGTTACATTGTTCATAATATAAACTGGCCTATATTAAGGTTAATCTTTAAAATAGAAACAATATTAACAATCTTGCTTGCTATAGCAGTGATTAAATGAGTTGAAACTGGTATTTTTCTAGGTTTTTGGAGAAAAAATGTTAAATATATTTGATGAACTCTCTAGTCCGTGTTAGCATTCTCTATTTGACGGTGTTTAAAGCAGAGGTTTCCTTATCTGCCAGTGCACCAACATAATTCAGAGTTATAATTTCTTTAATTGCAGATTTCAGAGTCCTACCTTAAAATTGCTACCACAAAATTCAGAATCTGTGGGAAAAAATAAAAGATTAGGTAAAAAAGTACGTGTATTTAGATGTGTGACATGCAAATCTAGTCTTAAGTTTCATTTTATAATAACAACCCTAAAGGACAGTTTATGTCTTTTTACCATATCAACCCTGTCATAGTAATTGGTGGTCTCAATATTAATGTAGATGGTTTTTCTTATTCCTTGTCATCTAAACACCTACCTACCAACATTCCAATTATCTTGTCCTTTTTCCCACGCTAGCTACTATTCTGTCACCATATCCTGCCTTTGTCCTAAACTTTAACTACAAATCCTCTTTATCTCAACTTCAAGCATTCCAACTCTGACTATAAACTTACATTTTTTCCAGTACTCTCCCTTTTGTGTCCCAACACCAACAATTCTGACTCTAGGAAGCCTTTCATTTGATGAGCTTATACTTCCTTTCATTATCTCTTATCCCACTCAGTTCTCATTTCCTTTCTCACAGAATTTTATTTATTTATTTACTTACTTATTTTAAAGATTTTATTTATTCAAAGGGAGAAAGAGAGGGGCACAAGCAGGGGGAGTGGCAGGCAGAGAGAGAAACAGCTGCCCTGCTGAACAGAGACTGGATCCTAGTACCCTGAGATCATGACCTGAATCAAAGGCAGACACTTAACCAACTGAGCCACCCAGGCATCCCCTTTCTTACAGAATTTAAGGTCTATAACCTCTGTTCTCCTTCAAATACTTCCTTCTTGAGACTATATGCAGTTAGTCTTTCTTCTACCTCTTTGGTCACTCCCACAGTACTTCAACCTCCTTTGTTGGTTTTTCCTACCTGCTAGTCTAGAAACATTGACATGTCACAAGGCTCATCTCTTTGATCTTTTCCATCTTCACTCACTGCCTGAGTTCTTCAAGTCTGATAGCTTTAATTACCATTTTTAGGCTAATGACTGGCAGATTTATTTCTCAAACTCCAGTAAGCTGTCGTGAACATCAGAGTCTTAATCAAACTCCATATTGGGATGATTCTACTTAAATATTTAGTAGGTTTCTCACATTTAACATATCAGAAACAAGCATATGATGTTTCTCCTCACCATCATCCTGCTCTCTTTCTCATCTTGATTAATGGTGGTTCTGTTCTAACTTTTTCTTAGCCCCTGAAGTAGATTTATCCTCAACTCTTCTTTTTCCCTCATACACTCTTTCCAATCTGTTAACAAGTCATGTTGACTTATATTTAGAATACCTAGAATTTTGCAACTTTTCATACCCTCTGTTCACACTTTTTTTACTTCCCCACTTCTGCCCCTACCTCTAGCTTATTTTAAGCCCAGCAACCTAACATTTCTATTAAAAATCCAGATCTGATCATTCCATTTTTCTAAACCAAACCCATTTTCTTCCATCTCACTCATAGTAAAAGCCATTATCCTTACTGTGTTTGATGAGGGAACAGAAGTCTAGCTGAGGACAAAGCAGAAGCTAGCACCCTACACCCCCCTTAGGACGTGTGTGACATTCCTCAGGCACACCTACCTGCCCTAAAGGAAAAACAAATAGTTAACTTGTAGACATCTCCACCTTTCAAGACATGAGTCTCCTTCAGTTTACAAATGTCCTAGTGATTTACAAGGAAGAAGTTCTCTTATCAATAGCCTAACTTCCAGAGATCCATAACTCAGTTCCTGAAACCCTAACATTGCCTTCCCCTCCATAAAATTGAGGGAAATGGAGGCAGAGGGAAATGTAAGTAAAACTTAATTTCTTTTAAACCTGCAGTCCATTGATAAGGATGTGTGATAGAAGGAATATAACATTCCCCTAGGAAGTTCTCAACTATCTTAATGTTAATGCCTTACTAGAGGGAAAAACAACCTTAACTTGACAATGGCAAGGCCTCCCATATTTTGTAGGTCCTCTTTAGCATATGAAAGTTCTATTGAAACCTCCCTTTGCCTTACCTCCCTCAACCCCATTGTATATAATCAGCCACCCCTCACAACCCCAGGAAAACAACTCTTTCTGCCCATGGGTCTGGTTCCCGTGCTTTAAATAAACTACCATTTTGCACCAAAGACAGCTCAACAATTCTTTCTTGGTTGTCAGCTCTGGACCTCACCCCACTGTACCTCACTTATATTCTAGAACTTCATCATGTTCACAATGCCACAGATTAGATAGAACTTCTCAAACTATTAGTGGTGAAAGTCTTTTTTTAGTTGTTTACTTTTTATTTCCACTATATGGTGGCCCACTAATTTTGTAAAATAAGTAAAAATGAATTAGAAAAGTGAAGAACACTAGGACATATAATATTTAATATTAATTTTACTATACAAAAATTACTCCAATACCCCATCAAATTGTTATAAAAGTTTCTCAATACTTACTCTTGGGGTGCCTGGGTGGCTCAGTGGGTTAAGCCTCTGCCTTCGGCTGAGGTCATGATTCCAGGGTCATGGGATCGAGCTCCACATCTGGGCTCCCTGCTCAGTGGGGAGCCTGCTTCCCCCTCTGGCTCTGCCTGCCTCTCTGCCTACTTGTGATCTCTCTCTCTGTGTGAAATAAATAAAATTAAAAAAAATACTTACTCTCAATTTTTTGTATCTATTTCTTTGTAACTAGTAACAAATTGTCCATGGACCAGCAGAAGCTGAAGTCCAAACACTAATAAACACCTGTCTAGAAGTTTTGCCTTCCCCTCTTCACTCAGACCTTTCATTTTGCTGTTTCCTCTTCTTTCCTACACTCCAGCCATAGTGTTATGTGATCAGTTCCAGACCCTCCAGGAACTTTCCGTGTCAAGAATTTTGAACTCCTTTTCTTCTGCCTAGGAGCTGCATGACTTATCTCCCAACTTTCCTTAGAACTGTACTCAAATGTTAGTCCCCAATAAGGTCTTCCTTGACTATCCTATTTAGAAAGTTATACTGCTTTCCAGTATTTCCTAATCCTATTACTTAGTTGATTTTTTTTTTTTTTTTTTTGGTATTTATTCGCTAACAAACTATTTCTGTTATCTCTGATTAGAATGTAAGCTCTGAGCACAGGAATTTCTGCCTCTGATTTTACTGCAGCATTTTCTGCACCAATGACTGGCATGTAGTAGAAACTTAAAAACATTTTTTAAATAAATGATTGGAGCGCTGGGTGACTCAGTGGGTTAAGCATCTGCCTTCGACTCAGGTCATGATCCCAGAGTCCTAGGATTGAGCCCCGCATCAGGCTCTCTGCTCAGCGGGGAGCCTGCTTCCTCCTCTCTCTCTGCCTGCCTCTCTGCCTACTTGTGATCTCTCTGTCAAATAAATAAATAAAATCTTAAAAAAATAATAACAATAAATAAATGATTAAGAATAGCTATTGAGATGTACAAGGCCTTAAGAGTAGAATAAGCATTGGGGCGCCTGGGTGGCTCAGTGGGTTAAGCCGCTGACTTCGGCTCGGGTCATGATCTCAGGGTCCTAGGATCGAGCCCCGCATCGGGCTCTCTGCTCGGCGGGGAGCCTGCTTCCTCCTCTCTCTCTACCTGCCTCTCTGCCTGCTTGTGATCTCTCTCTGTCAAATAAATAAATAAATAAATCTTTAAAAAAAAAAAAAAGAGTAGAATAAGCATTAAGTACTTACAAGGAAGTTTAAATAATTTGCTAACATATGAACATACAATAAACTACTTAAGTTTATTAAATGAAAATAAATGAATTAAATGATTAAATAAATATTAATTAATTACTTATTAATCAATATTACTTAAATATGAAATATTTAATTAATGTTAATTAAATATTTAATTAGATATTAAATGAAAATAAAAACTGTTATGATCAACAATTATAGTGCTGGTACCCTATTGTGCTTATAGACCACAGAAAAATAAAACTTGTTTATGTGATGTTACTTTTAATGCATTAGTTTTTGCTGTGGGGTAATAAAAAACCAAATCATCTAGAAGTGCTAGTGAATTCATAGAAAACTTTGTTGTATGTTGTCCTAGGTGTTGGTTATTAAAACAATAATCTTAAGGTATTTGTAAATGCTTTTATTGTTTTAAATAGGTCTTCATATTTGTAAATACTATGAACCACTGATATATAGTTGAATCAAATTTCAATTATTTGAAATTAATTTTCACAAAATATAAAGTTTTAATTTATTTATCTTTCTCTCCATATGTTAATGATAAAAACATATTTGTCATGATTATGGTCACTATTTCTGGGTCCTAATTTTGATTTTGAAATGTTCAGAAATGTTTCTCAATCTATCTAAACATTAATTTGAAACTTGATAGGAAGTTTCAAAATTTTAAAATTATTTGAAAAGTAGTCTTTTTGTTTCTATTCTTTCTGAGGCACCTCAGATAATCCTTGTAGTAGTCAAACTAACAAGAAAACATTCCTTTGCAAATTATTACATTCTCTGCTACCTACCATATGGTCATTAGTTAATACACTTAATGCTACTATTGTTTATTGACATTAAATTTACACACATACATTAGTTCACTAAAACTATGAAAAAGACAAATATTTCTTTACTCGTTACTCGTATCTATTTATAATTCAGAAAGAAATCCAAACCATGTTTTTATTCCTAATTTGGGAAGAAAAGAAAGAAAAAGTTTCTTATTTCTCATTTAAGTATTTGCACAGAGTTCATTTCAGTTACCTATTTTGATTCTTTAAAATTAACTGTAAAAGACAAAAAAGGCTCTAAAAAAGGATGATTTGACAGAAAGAAATGGGTGCTTAAAATGTATTCAAATGTGGCTTCCAGTTTTAGCTCTAATGTGTAGAAAGCTTCAAAGTTGTCATTCTTGGGATGCCTGGGTGGCTCCGTTGGTTGGACGACTGACTGCCTTCGGCTCAGGTCACGATCCCGGAGTCCCTAGATAGAGTCCCGCATTGGCTCCCAGCTCCATGGGGAGTCTGCTTCTCCCTCTGACCTTCTCCTCGCTCATGCTCTCTCTCACTGTCTCTCTCTCAAATAAATGAATAAAATCTTTAAAAACAAAACAAAACAAAAACAAAAACAAAAAACAAAGTTGTCATTCTATCCTTAAAACAAGGGAAACCAGAACAAATTAAAAAGCAATGACTTTTTTTGACTCATCAAAGAATTGGAGATACAGGGCAAACAGCCATCTCAAAATCTGGGGAAATAGGCAAACCCAGAAAGTCAAGATCTGTTCACCTGGAGCAGAAGCTACTGTATCCATAAACTGGTAGGAAAACATAAATGGCAATTTTAATCACTTGCTGGGAGCTGAATAAAGACTATATGAGAGTGAGAAACCCCTGGCCTCTACAGTCTTCCAAGGCCATCTACAATTCACTGGATTTTACCTTTAGGAACACTAATATGTTCTCATAGGAAATAGTCAAAGAAAGATCCCCTGGTGGCTCCACACAGAGAGGGGAAGATGAACTTTGTTAAATATATCTACAGAAGTGGGGGTGCCTGTGTGGTTCAGTGGGTTAAAGCCTCTGCCTTCGACTCAGGTCATGATCCCAGGGTCCTGGGGTAGAGCCCCACATCAGGCTCTCTGCTTAGCAGGGAGCCTGCTTCCTCCTCTCTCTCTGCCTGCCTCTCCGCCTACTTGTGATCTCTGCCTGTCAAATAAATAAATAAAATCTTAATATATATATATATTATATATATATATAAGTGCATATATATATAAGTGTATATATATATATATATATATCTAAGTGTAGATATATATATATATATATCTACAGAAGTGTCCATAACAAAGACCTACTCTCCAGGGAAAAGACTCTACTGGAGCCTTATTCTACTTGCAGAAATGGCATTTCTCCCATTCCAACCCCTCTAGCATTCTTGTCACACTTTAAGGGCATGGAGGGAGGGGAAGCAAAAGAACACTATTGAAGATCAAACCCCAGAGATATTTAATCATTAAGGATATTAAATGCTTCCACCTACCACACATTACCACCACACCAACAGGGCTCCATTTGAAAGAGTTGTAAAACACACTTTATCTGAGAAGTACTAGCCTAAAGTCAATGGGGGGGGGGGACAAAAAGAAAACCACCCACATGCCAATACTAAACATTAAACACAACCCAGTTACTAGATAGATAAACATAACCCAGTTACTTTCACACAAAAGATCCATTTACCTCATTTCCTTTTACCTAATACATCATGTAGGGTTTTCCACTGTTACAAAAAGATACAACAGTCCCCAAATGGAGTTACCAGCAAACCAAGACTTAATACCTAACCAAACTGCAGTTTCAGCCTCACCCAGGAATATGACCTTGAGCAAGTCAATCAGGACAGCTCTAGTGAGGTAATCTGCCTGATAGACCCCAGTCTTTCCTCAGAGGGAGATGACTTGCCTGAAATAATACTATCTTTGTCTCACTCTTTCTTTCTATAAAAACCTTCCATTCACACAGCTTCAGACCTCCTTTCTATATTCTAGATGGGATGCTGTCCAATTCATGAATCGTTGAATAAATTCAATTAGATCTTCATATTTACTCAGTTGAATTTTGTTTTTAAAACACAATAAAGATCTGCAACGCATGACAAAGGCAATTAAACATAGTCTGAAGAAGCAAAGCAAGAATCAGAACCAGACTCAAACATGACATAAATGTTGAAGTTATCAAAAAAGAAATTTAAAATAACTATGGTAAATATGTGAAATACTACTGGAAAAAGTAGATAACATGCAAGCGATGAATAATGGAGTGATAGGCATTCTAAGAAAGAAACAAGATAATATTAGAAATACAAATCAGTGTAGCAGAAGTGATTTCATCCTTTTTATGTAATATTTGTTTGCCAAAATCAGTGAGACAGCTCACTATGGAAAACAGTGGGACATCTCAGCGAAAGGATATTAGAAAAAACTTATAAAATTTTGACATATTTTGGATAATTTCAAAGAAGGCACAATTGGATTGAATCTTTGCTCTAGATTATGTACTGTCAGGAAGCTGTGGTAATACTATGACTTCATATTATACCAAATCTAACTACAAGGTATGGAGAATGAGGTGATGCTGAAACTATAATTCACAAGCAAAACAAAACAAAAGTCACTCATTGACAAGGAAAGAAAGGTCAGTAATTTTTATGGTTTAAAAACGTCCACATTGTTGTCTGTGTTCATGTAACCAAACTAACATGAGTTTGCTCTTTGGTGAGTCACAGATAGAAACTACACCAGGTGAGTTGTTGCATGAAGGAAAGTTTATTTGATCATGGGGATTGACTTTCAAAGCTGTGACTCTCTGAGCTGGGTGAATAGATTCCTTTTATTTAGGGCTGGGATGAATAGATAGGGGAGTCTTATAAGTAGAGGCAAGCATAAGGTGGCACATGTGCCTTAAGGAAACTTGCCTATTCATACATATAATGATATGTAAATAAGGTTGCGCTCCTCCTTGGGTAGAGATTTTAGTATTATGAGGTAAAAGTAACAGTTGGTCACTCCATGGGTCCCCTTCATGGTCCATCTGCACAGGAATGAGTCAGGGGTTAAGTTCATATAGATCTGGGTAGTCCAGCTGGCCAGAACTCTTTGGGCAATCATTATTGCTTGAGGGGTAGTTACAGTTTCTATCACTGGATGCCCCTCAAGTCTTACCTGAGTTAAAAGATAAGCTAGCAAGAAGAGCTTAAGGAAAAATGTGGGACAAAGGAAACTGGATACAAGCAGGTGAGCAGTAAAGATCTTGTAAAGGTCTCGGGGTCTAGCTGGTGATGTTCACACATGATTAAGACATGATCTTCCTTTTGTCTTAACTCATTATGATCCCAGAATGGCCTTTTCTGACATTGGTATTCTTTGTTAAATTGTTTATTTTCAACATAACATCAACACCAAACCCTGAGTGAAAGGCCAGATCTTAGCAGCATCAAGACCTAGCTCTCGACTGTCAATTGCTGCTGTTTTCTTTCTCATCAGTTTTGTTTTAATTCATTTAGTGAACTTTTCTCAGTAATGCATAATTTGTTTCACTGCCATCTTTATCATTTATTAATTTCCCATCTATATGTACAACTCTCAGTACCTCTATGATACAGTATTAATTAAATTGGAAGAGAAAAGATCAGAATGAAACTATTTTAAACCCTTTTATTTTCAGTGGCAGGCTAAGGTGTTATTCAACTTTAAGACTTGGTTATGTTTAATATCTATGGAGAAGTTTCCAGCAATAGAATTAAGAAAAAGAAAATTTCAAACCAGAAAGAAAGGTGGTTTAATGGAGAAAAGAAGCTAAACGAATAACTAGGGTTAGTTCAGGACTAAAGGGCATAGGGGAAAGAAATCTTAACTTGGCTTGAAGAGGTCAGGCTTTGAGGCAGACATAGGGTTGAAAAGAAAAGTGTAGTGGAAAAACAGAAATAAGCTCTAAGTATTTCAGTGCAAATAAGTTATATGGCAAGTGTAGGAGACACTTGTTAGGGAAGTGGGGAAGTTAGATAGGAAAGGAACAGCAGCTGAGATATTTGTGAGCCAGCTATCACTGTGGAATTCAAAATTAGTTTGGCAAAGCTAGAGCAGAAGATAAACATATGGGAGTTGGGGGGAATTAGAGAAGAATTTGGCTTCATCCACAAACAGCTAAAAAACAAGCAAACATTTCAAGTGGGAGAGTAACATAACTAAATTTATGGCTGCCATATGGAACATGGATATGGGGAGAACAATCTGTAAAGAACTGAAGACATAGGAACAATTTGGAGGCTCTCTCAAGTAGATCTAAGATGACCTCAGAACACTGACAAAAAAACTGAGGGACTACTGACTCACAGGTTTTATTCTGAAATGTGTATCTGCTGTAGTAGATGTATAAACTCTCTGTACATTGTCAAATGATGTTGTATGTCCACAGTCTTATTTTCCCAAACCAATTTAACAAATCTACTATTCACTAAGGAACATATCTCTTACACACCCAGCCTTATAAGACTGAACCCTTAACCTCTGGGATCTGATACTGTCTGCAGATAAATAGTGTCAGAATTGATTTAATTACTTGATGATGTGGAAAAACATACACAAATTCAATTAAAGATGGTGTCAAATTAAAATTAAGATACTGAACACAGAAACTTAGCAAATATTAAAAAGCTCTGTGAAGGGCGACTGGGTGGCTCAGTGGGTTAAGCCGCTGCCTTCGGCTCAGGTCATGATCTCAGGGTCCTGGGATCGAGTCCCGCATCGGGCTCTCTGCTCAGCAGGGAGCCTGCTTCCCTCTCTCTCTCTCTCTCTCTCTGCCTGCCTCTCATCTACTTGTGATCTCTCTGTCAAATAAATAAATAAAATCTTTAAAAAAAAAAAAAAAAAAAAAAAAAAAAAAAGCTCTGTGAAGACATCTGGTCCCAAGATGGCCTGAGGTGTGAAGACTCATACCAGCCCAACTATGATAAAATTCAGGGTTATTTGAAAAAGAATTTGAATAATAATTTGACGATAAAGTTAGGATTATCCTAGAATAGCTAAAGGAGAAGGAATTGAAAGTCTACCTATTAAGATTTAAAATTTTGTTACTGTTATTGTATGATAGCTTTAGACAGTTTATTACATATTTGATTATGCATAACTTGAATTTATGGCAATATCAGGTAAAATGCACTGTGTATTTAAGACTATATGATCTGTCATCTATTTCTTTTAAAGAACAAATATATTTTTACCTTCATATGCTATAGATCAAAATTTATGAAGGAATAGTAAAGTGGTAAATAGTAAAGATTGCATGAAGTACCTCTAGCTATAGTTACTTTCCAAAATTAGATCGAAAAACTCACAGCTGGTCTTTCATAAACTGGAATTTTATTTTATTTATTTTTTAAAAGATTTTATTTATTTATTTGACTGAGAACAGGAGAGCACAGGCAGGGGAAGAAGCAGAGTGAGAGGGAGCAGCAGGTCCCCTGCTGAGCAGAGAGTCAAATGTAGGGCTCCATCCCAGGACCCTGGGATCAGGACCTGAGCCTAAGGCAGTTGCTTAATCAACTGAGCCACCCAAGCACCCCAAACTGGAATTTTAGATTGCTGGCGGTACTTATGAATGGATGAACTTTGTATGATGATTAAGGAAGTACTCTTTAGAGTATACGTGTGTGTGTGTGTGTGTGTGTGTGTGTGTGTAGAGATGTCCACATTCGTTCCTCTCTTTATATATATGTGTATAAACAGTGTTTAGTAGAAGAGTATTCTGAGTTAAAAAAAAAAAAGAAATATTGGTTTTGACTATATAAACCATGAAGTAAATATTCTGCAAAAACAAGAGTTAGAATATGTTCTACATGCAGTAGTACAAGCTATAATCTGTTTTCAACAGCCATAGGAATAATATCAATTTTACAAGGGACAGATGGGAATCATTGTTATGCAGAAGTGTGTTCATACGAAGAAGTATATATTTTTACAAAAAGGAAAAACATTTTACTTCAGGTCCATTAAAAGGTACATGGTATTCTCAAAGTGCAAAAATAAATTTAGGAATATTCTATCCCATTTTGTAGAGGATGAGATGATTCACCCTGATTAGGTTTCCTGTTGAGGCTGAGTGGTTTTAATAAAAGAAGGAAATCAATGACTGGCCATTGGAATATAATGGATCTGTAATGCTATATTTTAATGAGGCAGCAATGGGAGGCCATTAGAATGAAATAGATTGACCATCAACAGCACATAAAATAATTTATTAAACAAGCTGATGTGAAGATAATAGGGTCACTAAATGTATGTCATAGGGATATACAGAAAAAAGTATGAGACTATAGTTTCCTAATAAGTTTCTAAACTAAGGATTATTTTCATGCAAAGGGGGAAAAACATAATTTGCTGATTAGTGATACATATTAGGACCTTTTAACCACCTTTACATTGCATGTTTTGTGTAATTTATGATATAGTAGAGTGACATTTCATAGTACTATGGATAAAATCTGCAAGCATGTATGCTCTTGAAAATGATTAACATTAATGAAGAAACTTTTAAATTAATATTATTAGGCTTCAATAGGTTGTTATAATCTATGTTTGGTCTCTCACTTTTAATGCATCTACTATATTATTTTTAGCTAAGTAGTATCATTTTTATAAGATCAGAAGTAATTCATTAACCCCAGAAACACAAATGGCACACTACATGTGCCATTCATAGTCATAGTCAAAATATTGAGTAAACATTTCCTTTGTAACAGAGAACCATCTACTCTTTTAATATTTCCATATCATCTCTATACTCCCGAATCTAGGTTAAAATAATAATTCAGCCTATGAAAGGCAACAATTGCCTTAGTAAGATGAATTAAAATATGATTAAAATTAATTCAAACTATAACTAGAATTGCTTTGAAATTAATGGTTAAAGTTTTATAGTGATATATTAGAAGCTTACCACTGTCAATCTTTAATGAATTCATTTTAATCATTATGCTAAGTACATATAATCAAGTGGGTTTGAGACATAAAATTTCAGCCTTCTGGGTTACAATGTTATTTTTATCTCTTTTGTTCACCCATTACTATCTTGTCAGAAGTTATGCACAACTTAGTTTAAATACTTAATTTAAATATTTATATTAAATACTTAAATACTTCAACAGCAAAAATCTGCATCACTTTCTTACACCATACAGAAAAATAAATTCAAAATGGATGAAAGACCTAAATGTGAGACAGGAAACCATCAAAATCTTGGAGAATACAGGCAGAAACCTTTGACCTCAGCCCTAGAAAATTCTTATTAGACACATCACCAGAGATAAGGGAAACCAAAACAAAAGTGAACTATTGGGACTTCATCAAGATAAAAAGCTTCTACATAGTGTAGGAAACAATCAACAAAGCTAAAAGGCAGTCTATGGAATGGGAGAAGATATGTGCAAATGACATATCTGATGAGTGGTTAGTATCAAAAATCTATAAAGAACTTATTAAACTCAATACCCAAAAAACAAATTAGAAGACATGAATAGACTCTTACCAAAGAAGACATCCAGATAGCCAGTAGACACATGAAAAGATGCTCAGCATCATTCATCATCAGGGATATACAAATCAAAACCACAGTGAGATACCACCTCACACCTGTCAGAGTGGCTAAAATTAACATCTCAGGAAACAACAAAAGATGCCAAGAAAGGGGACCCCTCTTGCACTGCTGGTGGGAATACAAACAGGTGCAAACACTCTGGAGAACAGTATGGAGGTTCCTGAAAAAGTTAAACATAGAACTACCCTAGGGTCCAGCAATTGCACTACTAGGTATTTACCCAGAGGTTATAAAAATGCAGATTTGAAAGGGTGCATGCATCCTGATGTTTATAGCAGCATTATCAACAATAGCCAAATTATGGAAAGAGCACAAATATCCATTGAGTGAGGAGTGGATAAAGAAGAAGTGATAAATACATATATGTAATGAGATATTATTTAGCCATCAAAAAAATGAAATCTTGCCATTTGCAACAACGTGGATGGAACTAGAGTGTATTATGTTAAGTGAAATAAGTCAGTGAGAGATGGACAAATACCATATGATCCCATTCACCCACTCATATGTGGAATTTAAGAAAGAAAACAGATGAACATATGGGAAGGGGGAAAAGAGAAAAAAAAAGGAGAAAGCAAAAAAAACTAAAGGAACAATAGATAATGAAACGGTTGTTCACATAAAAGCAGTGGGGATGGGCTACATGGGTGATGGGCATTAAGGAGGGCACTTATCATGAGCCCTGGGTGTTGTGTGTAAATGATGAATTACTAAATTCTACTCCAGAAACCAATACTGCACTCTATGTTAATTAACAAAATTAAAATAAAAAAATAAATACTCTTTTTCAGGTAAAAATCCTCTCGTCCATTTGCCCTTTCCTTTGTCTTACTTAACAACAGCAGGTTGCACATCCTCTTCCTAAAACTTATTAAGTCTTTGTTTTAGATCTGACATTTTTTTTTCCTTTACATTGAGGTGAATACACTTACCATATACCTCCATACATGGAACTGAGAGATGTCAGTAAATTAAGAATAGATAATCTATTTTCTTCAGTAAAGATATATTATAATGAAAGCTTTAATTTTCTTAAATAATGAAGAAATCACTCACTTTTAAAAATCACTTTCAGGAGAGCTTAATTAACAACATAGCTCACCTATTTCTTTTCTTATGTAATCCATTCATGAGGGTAAAGAAGAATTTTAATTAAAAATTCCAAATAAAACCAATATAAAATCTATATTATTAGTTTAAAAAATTAGGTTTAAAGTTTTTGAGTTTATGCAGTAAAATCCTGATTAATTCAGTTAACAAGTAGTCTCTTAAAAACTATTCTATATTTCATAGCTTAATAGGTGATGAGCTTCAAATGGCAGCACTACAATCTATTGAGGAAAAAACTCATTATAGATAGAATGATAAATAGATAGATACAAAATACAGCATAACAATATAGTATAATAACCACTCCTTCATAAAGGAATAAATAATGCCACTTGAAGCCTATTTAGAGGGACACGTAATGGGGGAAAAAAGAAGCTTCAGAAAAGTTGAGGAAGAACAGAACATAATTAATATAATTTATAACTGAAAAGGAAGAACATCCTCATTGTTATGTTCATAAATATATTCACACAAATAAATGGTGTTTTTTAGTAACTCCATCTGGTTTATTCCAATTCAGAGTTAAAAGACAGCAAACATATTTTTAAGTAGGTAATGAATTAAATCAAAATACATTCCACTGAAACATTGAGAAATAATGATTGATTAAAAAAAATGAAATATATAAGGGTTGCCTGGGTGGCTCAGTTGGTTAAGTGTCTGACTCTTGGTTTTAGCTCAGGTCATCTTATAGGTTGTGAGGTCGAGCCCTTCATGGAGCTCCATACTCAGTGGAGAATCTGCTTAAAATTCTGTCTCTCCTCTGCATGCTTTCCCCAGTCTCATGCTCTCTCTCTCAAATAAATAAACAAATACATCTTTAAAAAATAAATATATGTAATAGATAACTACATATTAAATGTTATCACACATGAGTAAACAGAGAATTTGGTATTCTACATTAAAGCAAAATCCTAAAGCAAATTAAGAAGAGGGTACTAAGGCAGGGGACCAATATACTACCTTCCTTAGAAGCACAAGTGTCCTTGCACATGTAAGTGGTATCTCATCAAATATTAAGTGGAAATTGGATGCTAAGATTACATGGAATTTTACTACTTTATTATTTTACTTTATCCTTCATTTCACCTCACTTGTACTTTTTGCTTTTTCCTTCTAAAATAGGCATACATTATATATACCGTTAAAAGTTAGAATATATATGAAAAATAAAAAAGTAGAGTTATAAAACAAGTATATTTTAGTAAGAAATATTAGAGTTTCCAAAAAGTACTGATTTTCTTTCAGGCAAGTATTTCTCTCTCTCTCTTTTTTTTTTCTTTCCTTTTCTTTTCTTTCTTTCTTTTTTTTTTTTAAATAATTTGCCTTTTACAAAGACGGGAAAACTTTAAGACATTTATAAAATAAAATATTACATGGTCATTTTAGTCGCAAAATATAGTCTCTATAATTAGTTTGTCAGGTTCTACATAACAGGCACAGCTTCCAACTTCAATTTCACACTTACTCTCTGTTAACGTTCCTTAGGCCTATGATACAGATGGGTTGTCCATAGGTAAGGAAGAGATGTAATCACCTTCTTTCTTTCCTTGACTTTCTTTATCAGCTCATGTATCATGGCTTTTGGCCTGCTTTGTTTGGAGCATGTTGATGCAGGTTAAGATTCAAAGAGCTTAAGGAGGAAATAAAGCAGCTGCATCAATCTACTGCTATGTAATGGTCACTGGAAATGTCTGTAGAAGTACCAAAATACAAGGGAGGTGTTTGGTCATCTAATCTGTAAGCCTTTCTAAAAGGAGATACTTAACTCCTCACTTCTACGGACTATAAGAATTTAAGATTAGGGCGCCTGGGTGGCTCAGTGGTTAAAGCCTCTGCCTTTGGCTCAGGTCATGATCTCAGGGTCCTGGAATCGAGTCCCGCATCGGGCTCTCTGCTCAGCAGGGAGCCTGCCTCCTCCTGTTTCTCTCTGCCTGCCTCTCTGCCTACTTGTGATCTGTCTGTCAAATAAAAAAAAAAAAAAAGAATTTAAGATTATTAAGGATTTTTAGGAAGGATGAGCTTATTTAGATAAAGCTGCATAATAAACACTTCACTTAAAAAGGGAATGTCGGTGTTCCCTTAAGGAGATGGCTGCAGTGAGGCTGCTCAGAAATGTTGGTCTGTATCCCCTGAGATTAGAGAACTCACTGGACAAAGGGTTAGACTTTTGCCTGGGAAATTCATAGGAAAAACAGTGAAAGCAAGTTGCTGCTGTTGGAAGATCAGCCAAATTGAGTCTGTTTGTTAATTAATGTGTTTGTAGGACTTTGGATTACCTAAAAGTGTCTGCTGTAATTATGAAGCCTCCTGAAATGTTTATTTAGAGTCAAGAGAAATTTATGTCATTCACTGGGTAAACTGCGAAGGGCTGTGAAGGAAAAAAGTATAGTTGCTTATGATTTCCATTCTTCAGTTCTGCTTCAGTATTCCTAGTTATGCTTGAGTAACTTTTGCACAATTCCTTTGTTCAAGAACAAACGGAAGTGAAAACCATTTATGCATCCTTTCACAACTTAAGTATGGATCATCATTCCTTCTATGACATTTTCTGGTCTCTCCTTGTTCAGTAATTTTTAAAAAAATAATAACACTAGTATTATTATTTATGTTATGTTTGGTTTAAAAGTCAGTTCTTAATATCATATTTTCTCAATGGTTATTTGCATATTTTAACAGATAAGTTTTCTTTAAAAATATGATGATATTAATTAATGGAACTGTGTTAATATTTTCATATATAGTGACCTTCATCAAAATTCTAACATTAGTTGTTTCTTAATTGACTCAAACATTTTTTTTTTAAGATTTTATTTATTTATTTGAGAGGGGGAGAAGGTCTAAGGGAGAAGCAGACTCCCCGTGGAGCTGGGAGCCAGATGAGGGAATTGATCCTGGGACTCCAGGACCATGACCCGAACCGAAGGCAACCACTAACTGAGCCACCCAGGCGCCCTCTGACTCAAAGTTTTAACTGATCTCATCCTTGAACAATGTTTAATAGTATTACTTACTTGAAATTATGCTGGGGATTTACTAGAAAGCTAACATAAAGAAAGAATATTCTAGATTGGTGAGTATAAACTCCACCAGGTACATTTAACATAATAATGTGCAAACGAATGCATTTAACATAATAATGTGCAAACGATCTGAGCCAAAGGCCATTTAACCAAGAACTGGAGAAGGAGGTGCAATGTGTAATATGGAAAAATTCATTCTGATACCATCATAAGTCTGTGTATACCAAGGCATTGCTTTCATTTCTTCTACTTACTTCCTTTTGCTTCCTGTACAAGAATATATCCCAGTTCCAGCATTAGCTAATTTGATTGGAATGAGCATCTGATGATCTTCCAGCTGTTCTGGAAATTTGAAATGCTCCTTCCTACTCTGTTGGGAACTGAACTGCCAGACAATTCTGTTCAATACTGCTAAATAACAGCTATCTAAAATAAACCTGTCTGGTGACAAAGCCATTTATCTCACCTCCTCAGGATTTACTCAATCCCTTCCTTCTATCTATAAAGCACTACTTTTAAATATTTTCAATGTTGTCCTTTTTAATTACCAAGTAACGAGGATCTCTTTCTCTGAATATGACACAGGTTCTTTCTTACAATCCTTTCAATTTCCTTATTGCCATCAGCTATCTCCCCTTCTAGGTCTGTTTCTACATTCATTATTATTGTGCCCTCTGGTCTTGCCACTGAGTAGTAAGTCCTAACATTTCGTGGAATAAATCTCCACCCTTTCTAGACTCTTTGGAGGTAGAAAAACATTCATTCTTCATTTATAGTTTCATCCTTTAAATTCAGTTGTATAAGAAATTTAGAGTATTAGCTACTGCTTCCTTTTGAGGAAAAAACTGTACAGTTCAAGCTGGTTTCATTACATATAGAACTAGTACTACTTATTTATAGCAGTCTGTGTCTAAAATAGGCTTTAGAAATGATTTCGTTTTTCATGTAATTTTATAACATGATTGTTGACTATAAATCATTCTGATCAGAAGTTAGTTGAACTTTGAAATTAGTAATCATCTACTTAAAAAGTTATATTTTTATAAAATGCAAGCAACTTCATTTTTAATGAAAATATTTTTAAATTGTGACTTAATTTGAAGTAGCAGTTCTTTTCAATTTAATTTCCCTATATTTCGTTTAAGATTTATTTATTTATTTATTTGACAGAGAGAGAGAGAGAGAGAAAGAGCAGCAGGGGAAGCTGCAGGCAGAGGGAGAAGGAGAAGCAGACTCCCCACAAAGCAGGGACCCCCCAAACAGGACTTGATCCCAGGAACCTGGGATCATGATCTGAGCCAAAGGCAGAAGCTTACCAACTGAACCACCCAGGTGGTTTTCCTACATTTCTTAGAAACACTATATCTGTATCTATCTCTAAAAAAAGACAAAATTATATCTATTGCCTATCTATAAGTTCGCTTCTTAACTACTTTTTCATACAAGATCCAAAGAACAAATCAATAACAGGAAGGATGACATAAGAATTTCTTCACTAATCAAATTTGATATGTCAGTCTAGATCTTGAGCAGATAAACACTAAGACATTGTTAACTACTTTGAAAAAAATCTTAGCTAATATTACCTTAGCATTATTTAAATCAAATTTAATTTTCATTTATATTCTATTGTATATATTATTATTATTTTAAAAATACAAAAATTATTATATGTGTAAAGGAATTTATTCATGAATGAGGAAATAATAATAGTCCATGGCAGTTAACCATTAATTTACAAAGAAATTCTAAGTTATATATGTGTGTGTGTATACATACAAACACATATACATATAGCTGGAAAAAAATTATAAAATAAATGCACTAGATGCTATAAAATTTGTTAAATCAGGAACTCAAAATAGAGATGGTGGGGTACAGGAAGGCACTGAATAGTTTTGTTTTATACATCTTTCTTATGCTTTAGTTCACTGCTTAGAATACGTATGTTTTATAGTATTATACTGAAAACCAATTTTTGTGATGCAAAGGTATTATTAAAAATTCAGGGGCACCTGAGTGGCTAGGTGGGTTAAAGCCTCTGCCTTCAGCTCAGGTCATGATCCCAAGGCCCTGGGATAGAGTCCCACATCGGGCTCTCTGCTCAGTGGGGAGCTTGTCCCCCCACTCCACTGCCTGCCTCTCTGTCTACTTGTGATCTCTGTCTGTCAAATAAATAAATAAAATCTTTAAAAATAAAATTAAATTAAATTAAGTTAAATTAAAATTCATAAATAATTGACTATTGAGACTTTTGGATATTTCAATAAAACAGTTGTTATTTTTTATTCTAATTATATGAAATGTTACATAAAAACTTCATTTTAGCCCACTTTTAATAGCTTGCTTTTATTTATAGTTCTTAATATGAAAATTAAATTGATAGCACAATTAATGAGCTATGAAACTCAATTATTGTTTTCATATTTAGAATTATAATAAAATTATAATTTTTCTTATTTATTTACACCAACTGATGCATTAAAGTCTCAACATCTGTCAGTAAACATATGCTTTGCAATCATACTAGCTAATTGTTTTTGTGAGGGTACTCAAGAACAAATAATTTCCACTAAAGGAGAAAAAGGTACTCAAATATTCAAATCAATCCCAGTGAAATAATTCATAAAAACTCTACTCATGCTAAATTTACCATTAAATCCTAAATCAGAGTGTATAGCTGTTATTTTTGACATCTCTTTGACATCTTTCAAGCTAATTTCCCTATTCTTCTTTTATTATAAGAATTGTTTGAATCTGCTGAATGGATTTTAATAGTTGTTCTGGAATATAATTAAAGGCAAGGGACGTGACAGGTTAAATCACCCTGAATAACATCTAGTAAAGACAGGTAGCTAAGTAAAATAACATAACTCAATACTGATGTTCACAGATAGATTTTTTTAAAAGAAGACATAATAGTGTAAAGACATGTTGGACATTTACCATATGTAGAAATGTTTATCCAAGTTTTTATTTTTTCCCATAATACCATAGCAGAATCTATGAAAAGCGGAAAGACAAATTTGCTTAGCTCTGAAAACATAAATTGACAGACCACTACCAGTCCTCGAAAAAATGCCTGTGTCTGGAAGATAAAACAAAATGATATTACTTCTTTATTCCTTGAATGGAGAATTTAACATAAATTTAATTCTCCTAGGTCATACAGAAAAAAAAAAAAAAGGCTAAAATTCTGTGCATTTTCACTCTTGGAGAAAATTGTTATTGTAGAACCTTAGTGAATGCAGAACTTCTCCAGATGATCAGTTATGTAGACAAGTCCATGTTTCTTTTTCAATAGAGACAACAGTGTAGGTTATGGATATTTTTAAATTTCAACAAGTTATATGACTTGTTGGAACAAGGAAATGTAAATTTAACTGTGTTTGAGATTGTGTATTGCTTGTTCATTTCATCATGAGCTGCTTTCCTGTTATGAAGGTTGGTTTTCCTGTTATACTACAGAATAAAGCTGCTTCTTCCAGACAAAATTATCAGTGTGGCCTGGTCTTGCCCTGTTGCACAACAGTTGACATAAAACAAACAGCTTTGAGATAAATCAAGGACATTGGAGAAATTAAATGATAAAATTTTAGCTGGTAATATCAGTCTTAAAGTTGTCATCCTCATTTCTTGCTGAAATTTATAAGTGACTTCTATTTCAAAAGGCGTAAAAATCACATTTTAAATTTCTAAACCAAAACCCTAATTCCTTTAGCAACATACTTACAATGGAATAAATTTACCTACATATTTCAGCATTATATTTAAATAATGAGCATCTCTTTATCCAAGATCAAGTGAGTAAGGATTAAACTGTGGTTACTTTTAGTGCTTAAGCTTTATGTTCAAGAATAGTAGGATAAAGAGTACCTGGCTAAAATGTTCATTGCTCAGTTTCAGGTGAGAATAAAATCCTTCAGCAATACAAATGACTGATGATTTATTTTCTGTACTTCAAAATTTGTTTAGAAGTAAATTGCTATCTATAGAAATCTGATTTTTCCATTAACAGTATATATTAAAAAATTAGTGACATGAAACCAGAGAAAAATGCATTGATTCAATGACATAATTTTTTATTATTTTTAAGATTTTATTTATTTATTTGACAGAGATAACAGGCAGGCAGAGAGGCAGGCAGAGAGAGGAAGGGATTCAGTCTCCCCGCTGAGCAGAGAGCCCAGCGGGGGGCTCGATGGGGGGCTCGATCCCAGGACCCCAGGATCATGACCTGAGCCGAAGGCAGAGGCTTTACCCCACTGAGCCACCCAGGCACCCCTCAATTACATAATTTAATCACTGCCTTCATCTAAGGCTCAGACAGGGGATTCAGGACAACTATGATTTAAAATCAGCTCTGCGACCCATTACATGGTATTTCAGACTATTGTTTATTTCCTTGAGCCTGTTTGCCAATTTCTGAAATATTAGCATTTAGACTAGATGATCTATAAGGTCCTTATCTTTTTATTTCTCTAATATTCTCCAAACTCAAACTATGGTCTGTGGCATCTTGGAAATTGCACTGAACATATACTGTGGTGACCATCCAATGTGTCAGATTCTTGTGTAATTTCCTCCCATCGAGTGCACATAGAGTCTATGACCTATCTATCTTTCACCAATAGAAAATGGCAGAATTAATAGGATATCACTTCCGTGATTAGATTACATTGAATAAGACTTCATCTTAATAGCTGGTGTATGAGATTCTCTTGTTGGCCTTGAAGAAGCAAAAAGTGATGTTTTGAGGCCATGTGGCAGGAAATGTTCGGGACCTGAAGACAGCCCTTTTCCAACAGTCAGTGAGAAGCTGGGCCCTCAGTCATTGTGGCAAGGAAATGCATTCTGCCAACAACCTCAATGAGCTTAGAAGGGAATTCTTCCCTAATCAATCTTCTAGAGGAGAATGTAGCCCTATTGACATCTTAATTACAACCTTGTTGACATCCAGAGCAGAAGATCTTGCTAAACCATGCCCAGACTTCTGACCCAAAAAAACTGCGATCATGTGTGTCATTTTGTTTGCTACTTAGCAATAGAAAATCAATATAGGAATAAAGGTTCAGATTTCTTGTCTCCTTGGAAATTTTCTGATTGGAGAAACAATAACAAAAACACATAGAACCAAGCAAACAAAAAACTCACCTAAATGTGGGGAAGTTATTTTTTTGGTTTATTTCAAAGTAGTATTTTTGCACTTTCTCTCATTTTTGTTTTTGCCTAATAGTTCACTAGAGGGGCAATTAATAAGTAGGAATGGGGAAATGTAACTCTCCTGGCAGGTATTAGGTAAAGCTTTTTAGTATTATCAGCATAACCTGGGATATAGCATTGTTTTTCACTTTTGGCTTGGTTTTGTAAAATTAAGAATGACAGAAATGCATTACTATCTTTCCTTAGCCACCCACCCCTGACCCCTATAAGTGTTGGAGTCGTGACACCAGAATTGTAACTCTATTACTTTTGAATAAATCCTTACAAGTGGTCAAAATACTTATTGAGAAAATCCCCAGTAAATTAGAACAATTATCTGGAGAGGTCAATCTCATTTACTAACAAACATGTTCAAAATTTAAAATTATTCACGTTTACTTATATTTTCATTTATTTGCAGTGCCTCTAGCAAGATCCTGAACTCAGACACAAAAGCTAGAGGAGACTCAAGAGAGCACCATTAAAAGGCCCTCATTTTATAGGTGAGGAAAGGTTTCCCATGAAAATTGAAATGACTTCTTAAGATTAGTCATACATAAAGTTACATAATTAGGACAAGAACACAAAACTTTAAATTAACAAAATATACTTGAAACTTACATAGTTACATAAGATTTTTGCAATTATTTTGGAATTTTAAATAACATTAAAAGTATAAATAAAATAATCTTCCGTATTCCTTCCAACTAATATTAAACATTGTTAATATCTTAACATTTTATTACCATTTTTATAGAATAAATACAATATTACATGGCACAAATATAACTACCAAAGATGGAAGCATAAAACAGATACCACAAAGTGTGGCATCAAGAAATTACCATCCAGGGCGCCTGGGTGGCTCAGTGGGTTAAGCCGCTGCCTTCGGCTCAGGTCATGATCTCAGGGTCCTGGGATCGAGTCCCGCGTCCGGCTCTCTGCTCAGCGGGGAGCCTGCTTCCCTCTCTCTCTCTCTCTCTCTCTCTCTTTCTCTGCCTGCCTCTCTGTCTACTTGTGATCTCTCTCTGTCAAATAAATAAATAAAATCTTTAAAAAATAAAAATTAAAAAAAAAAAAGAAATTACCATCCAGTGCCATTAAAAAAAAAAAAAAATTGATCTGTTGTCACATGGCTTTGAAGTGGCATTCAGAGATGTGGGTGAATGGAACCCAACCTTAGGGCTATTAAAGCTCATTTTTATTCTGTAATTCCCTAGATAGTTCACTTGCACATTTAAATGGAGCTAGCCCTCTTTAAAGAAGTGGACTTTGGGGCACCTGGGTGGATCAGTGGGTTAAGTCTCTGCCTTCTGCTCACGTCCTGATCTCAGGGTCCTGGAATTGAGTCCAGAATCAAGCTCTCTGCTCAGCAGGGAGACTGCTTCCCCACACACCCCTCCCCCCCCCCCCGCCACTCTCTGCCTGATTCTCTGCCCACTTGTGATCTCTCTCTGTGTTAAATAAATAAATAAAATCTTTAAAAAAAATAAGGAAGTGGACTTTGAAAAAATTGAGATAGTAATGGGGTCATCCCCTTGGAAAGAGCATTGTAAAAAGTGGGCAGTCTGTTCAAAGATGAAACAATACCTCATGTATTTTAAAATCAGCCAGGAAGCCAGTGTAGTTGAGTAAAAAAGTTCCTGTAGTCTACACTGCTTTGACAATTGAGCCTTCCATTGTGTCTGAATTCCTCCACCACTTTACTTATACTACTTTAGCTCCTTTTGCATCTAAATAAAAACTGTTTGATGATGTTTAGCAGATGAATGTCCTATTCAGCTTAAAATATTGCTTTACATATGGTTTTGTTAACGGTTTGATTTTGTGCTTGGTGCAAGTGTAGTGTAACTGGAGAATTAGATTTAACCAGTGTTCGGTTTTTATTGAGGTAGTAAGAATGAAATTAATGAGGGTTGAGAGATTTCAGGTTATATGCAATAACGTGGTTATAATGATTGAATGTGGAGTTTAAGTACAGTGGGAACAAATTACATCAATGATGACATAATTGAAGTAGCTGACATAAGTAAGTAACAGAATCAGTGGATTGGCACCTTATCATCAGGAAGTCAACAAAGTAATACATGAATTAAGTAAGAATTGGAGTGAGATATATGTCACAGATTGCACTTAGTAGTGATGTTCTTTTAGGGTTACAAATGAATGAGAGTCTAGGGTATAGTGGAGGACAGATCATGGGAGGAAAGGAGTTTCTCTGGGATAAAACCAACTGGCATTTGAAAGGCTTACAGAGGAATTGGTGTTCTCAGAAGAGAGTAGGTTTCTATACAAGCTGAATCATTTGGGAAAGAAGCATTCAGGTAAAAGATCATATTTGTACAGCATTTTGCTAATGATGGCTTGGCAATTTAGAAGACAGTGGGGATATTTTTAAAAAGTGAAGAAATGGGGTGCCTGGGTGGCTCAGTGGGTTAAGCCTCTGCCTTCGGCTTAGGTCATGATCTCGGGGTCCTGGGATCGAGACCCTGCATCGGGCTCTTTGCTTAGCAGGGATCCTGCTTCCCCCTCTCTCTCTGCCGGCCTCTCTGCCTACTTGTGATCTCTCTCTCTGTCAAATAAATAAATAAAATATTTTTTAAAAATAAAAATAAAAAGCGAAGAAATATGTTGGGAATAAGATAAGATATATAGATAAATTTATGAGATTAAAATTTATGACATAAAGACATGACTTTGGAATCTTGGAGCTTTCATGTGGTGACTAGGTCTACAGGGACAAAGAAGATAATGCAATTCATATTAGACTAGGAAGACAGTGCTAATACTAGGAAGACAGTGCTAATGATATTTAGAGTATTAGGAAATAGGAGAAGTGGAAATCTGGAGTATTCTCTTGATCCCTGACCACTGAAGCAAAAGGACTGACTTTTGGAAAGATAAGTGTTGTAGGTTCACGAGCCCTCTTTGACTAGTTATAGTATCATCACTGTTGGTAGAAGTAGGTAGTTAATAATGTTTGATCTGGTACATGGGATTTGATTTTGACCTTTATTGGAGGAATGGTAATATTACTTAAGAGTTGCACAAGTCTCTGCATTGATAACTGCTAATGGGTTTGACAGTGACCAGGGAAACTTGTTATAATGCAGGAACATAGGACTCAATTGATTTCCTGCAAAACATTATTCAAGACATCAGGTAGGGGTGCCTGGGTGGCTCAGTCTGTTAAGCATCTAACTCTTCATCTCAGTTCAGGTCTTGATCTCAGGATCGTGAGTTCAACCCCCATGTTTAAAAAATAAAGAAAACAAACAAACAAAAATCAAACCATCATGTAAAGCATGATGCAGATAAAATTGTTTTTTAAACTATGTAAAGATTAAATTGCAAATATATTCTTTCATGAACTATATCACAGAAATTGAATCAGTGGGGCTGATTAATGAGGTTTTAATACTTTAGTTTACTCTAGGATATTCTTTTTGAACAAGTACTTTTTTGTGTGTTTTGAACAAACATTTTCTTTTTCCAGTATAGGAACTAGCTACACTTTTAGGTCTTAAATTTTGCCCTTAACTAAAATCTTCAGTCTTTACATGGTGTTGAAGAACAATATTGTATACTTTTTAAAGGCTTAGGCTCGAATGAAAACTCCACTTGTCACATTGGGCAAAGCAAATAATTTTTATTGATTTTGATTTCTTATCTGTTAAATAAAGATGCCAGTGCCTTTTAGAAAGGTTTTATTGATCCATAGTTTGGTTTTTGCTGCTATTCTCTACTGTAGAACTGGGGCAGACTACTATTATAGCTAGGGTAACTCTACAATTTATCTTCTAAATTTTTGAAAGTCAAAGCAGGTGCTAGTTATGAATGTTGAGAATACAGTTTTTATTAATCAAAGTTCCTATCTAGTTATAATCATTCTTTACTCTTAAAAAATGATAATACTTCACTTACTTTTAAAAAATGAGCATCAGGGGCGCCTGGGTGGCTCAGTGGGTTAAGCCGCTGCCTTCGGCTCAGGTCATGATCCCAGGTCCTGGGTTCGAGCCCCGCATTGGGCTTTCTGCTCAGCGGGGAGCCTGCTTCCTCCTCTCTCTCTGCCTGCCTCTCTGCCTACTTGTGATTTCTCTCTGTCAAATAAATAAATAAAATCTTTAAAAAAAAAAAAAAATGAGCATCACTATGGGGTAGCCCTGTCTTGGGTACTCAGGATTCTACTCTCTAACTTCAGAAAACCAGAAATTTGGTACTGGACACTAGCAGACCATTGAATATAAAAGAGGGTAATAAGGGTAACAATGGAGGTAAACTAATAAAAGGTATGTGTATTTTAACATGAATAATTTATGACTAATTTCTTACTGCTTGAAATAATTATTTGAACAAATAACCATAAAAACAGGGAGAAGTAGTGAGATTTTATGGGAAAAAATGGCTTTGAAATCAGGAAACCATGTTCTGATATTACCTGTATGATCTTGGGAAAGTTACATTCTCACTCCAGATTACCTTATCATAACATTTGTATTAAAAGCCCCCTTCAGGGATGCCTGGGTGGCTCAGTCAGTGAAGTGTCTGCTTTTAGCTCAGGTGATGATCCTAGGACCCTGCCCTGCATAGGGCTCCCTGCTCAGTGGGGAGTCTACTTCTCCCTGCCTTCTGCTCCTTTCCCTGCCTGTACTCTCTCTCTCTCAAATAAATAAACAAAATCTTTAAAAAAAAAAATTAAAGCCCACTTCACTGGTTTATTAAAAGGACCGTGAAAGTTTCTAGCATGCTATCTTACACAAAGTAGGTCCTCAGTTAATGTTGTTAACCCTTCCTTTCCTTGTGATACCAATACCATATAAACCTTAAGAAAAGATATAAAAGTTACTTTTGTGTTCTGGTCAGATAGAAAATAATAAATCTTTCCTGTGTTTTGACAACTCTAAATTAGGAGACAAATGCATGGAGTTAGCTATAAATGAACCTTTATAGAAAAAAGCAACGGTTGCAATTAACAAAGCATGATAACCAACTTTACTTTTATCTCTTAAGGTGATGATGATTCTTTAATATGTATCTTTACAAGAAAAAGTAAAGATAAGCCCTAAACCTTATCTATGTCATTAAATTGTAGGGACTTTTTTCTTAGGCAATTTAGAGACTTTATTATCTGTCCTCATTACTTAACCAGCTTAATACAGATGACTTCCACATTAATTGGGGTTAGACATTCCAAGATTAGAAACATTGTGTCATGTATTTTAAAATGAAATATGGACTAATGACAAAATAAAAAAAAAGCATTATATTTAAAAACATTATATTTAAATAAATGTATTTGGGGGGCTTATTGGGAGGCTCAGTTGTTAAGCCTCTGCCTTCAGCTCAGGTCACGATCCCAGAGTCCTGGGATCGAGCCCCACATCTGGCTCCCTGCCTGGCGGGAGGCATGCTTATCTCTCTCCCACTCCCCCTGGTTGTGTTCCCTCTCTCGCTGTGTCTCTGTCAAATAAATAAATAAAATCTTAAATAAATAAATAAATAAATAAATAAATAAATGTATTTGGGAGAAGAATTCTAAAGAATATTAAATAAACATATCTATTAAAAATACATATAACTAATATCTCTGAGGGAGGGATAAGACGGAGCAAAGTTTTTTTTTCTTTCTTTTTATTTAAAGATTTTTATTTATTTATTTGACAGACAGAGATCACAAGTAGGTGAAGAGGTTGGCAGAGAGAGAGGAGGAAGCAGGCTCCCCACCGAGCAGAGAGCCTGATGCAGGGCTCGATTCCAGGACCCTGGGATCAGGGCCTGAGCCAAAAGCAAGGGCTTTAACCCACTGAGCCACCCAGGAGCCTCCAGAGCAAAGGTTTTTGATAGACATAGTATGAGTGATATGCCATAGACATGAAGACATGGTGTACATTTTTCAGGATAAATTTTATTTCATGCAGTGTAACATTTTAAAATGTAGTAAGTATATAATTCAGTGACATTTTACTTTCTGTGTTTATAAAACTTGAGTGTAGATTTTGTCAGCACGTTTATATGACTTTTCGTTCACACAGTACTATCATTGAAAATGTGCTTATTCCTATGTCACTGTTTTTCTTGGTATTACAAGATAAACTTTCTCTATTGGCATAGTCATAGATTATGCTTAGCTAAGTGTTCTTCTTATAATGCTGAAAAAATAATCTAAAAACAAGTTAATTAATGACCTGTTTAGTAATCCATGGTGAAGAGAACTTCCATACTGAGTCCTAAGGAGAGTTCAAACACTTCACTCTCTCAAAGAAAATATTTTAATCTAGGAAGTATAAATTAAAAAGTCGGTCTGCAATAACCAATAACTCAAGTATCGCATCCGCTTGGATACATTCCATATAGCATATTACATCTGAATATGTGTGGAAAAAAGTATACAAATGTATATGTATTTACAAGATGCCTTAGATTCTACCCAAAGTATGTACATGTTCATGTATGTGTGTATTAAATTTACAGATAAGGAAATCAAGGCTTAAAACTGAATTGACTGATAACAGACTTTTGATTTGTGTCTAATTCTATTCAGAATCTAAAATAGACCCAATATTTGCCAAATAAGTTGTCTTATTAATGTATGTATATATGTGTGTATGTATACAGTTATTGTATGTATATCAACATGTACATATACATATTCACACATATGTAAGTATAAAACAAAATTAGAAATCACTATAGATTTAGCTCCATCTGATTATTATAAATTCAGTATCTGTAGTGTATAATGACTAATATCGTAAATTTTAGAATTAAGTTGATCAGAGAGATAGTTCTTTTTCAATAATTTGCTTTATATCAGGCAAGTTACTTGACTTCTCTAACCTTCCTAATTGGAATTAACTGACATTGGTAAACTTGGAGTTTGTTCTTAGACTTCTTTGTCCAGGTCTTAAATATATTCAATTTATACCAAATTTTGCACTGTTAATACTTAGAATACTACCCACGTACCAATCATATAGTTCATGTGATTGTATATGCTATTAACTGTAGAGTACATTGTAAGTATGTGTGTGCGAGTATGTATGACTGGATAGAAAGACAGACAGATAAGCAGATAAATAGATATGCAGATATAGATAAAAAATCATGTACCCTTAGGATGTGAGAAGAGGAAGGGAAGGGAACTCTGATACATTTAGTACGAAAGCCTCAGTTCACTGGGGTACCTGCATGGCTCAGGTGGGTAAGCATTTGCCTTTGGCTCAGGTCATGATCTCCAGTCCTGGAATTGAGCTCTACATAAAGCCATAAAGCTCCCCACTCAGCAGGGAGTCTGCTTCTCCCTCTCCCTCTGCTTCTCTCCCTGCTTGTACCCTCTCTATTTCTCTCTCTCAAATGAAAAAATTAAAAAAAAAAAAATCTTCAAAAAAATCCCCCCAAAAACAAAAGCCTCACTTAAGGAATCTAAAAAATGATGTAGATAAAATTACATTAAAATTGCAGGCAAGGGACGCCTGGGTGGCTCAGTGGGTTAAAGCCTCTGCCTTCGGCTCAGGTCATGGTCCCAGGGTCCTGGGATCGAGCCCTGCATCGGGCTCTCTGTTTGGTAGGGAGCCTGCTTCCTCCTCTCTGCCTACTTGTGATCTCTGTCTGTCAAATAAATAAGTAAAATCTTTAAAAAAATTGCAGACAAATTTATAGGCTGGTATGTGTATAAGATAGAAGTTTCAGGAATCCCATTATTCTGTGTAAAACTCCTTAATATAAAAATTTATTTTTATTATTATATTATATAATAAGCATATAATAATTATATTATATATTATAAGCAATATAATATATTATAAGCATTATCTTAAGAGATTTTTACCTTTTTTCATACAGTTTCTTTGAAATATAATAAGAAAGGTGAGGAATTCACTAGATACTAATTTAGGAATGATATATAAATATGGTAGTTATTATAAACTTTATGTTCAAGGAAAGTATTTAACTACCTATTTGAAATCTCTTTTTGGAATTAAACTTATATGTCTAGCTTTGCCAATCTGAATATACCTCTACTCCATCACTAGCTGTTTCCCACCTCAGAGAATTAATGAGAGACATTACCATTCATCTAGATGTCTCATGGTGGCAACCTAGGAATTGTCTTTTATTTCTCCCTTCCCCCTATTCTATTTTGCTAATCCAGAAACAAATCTGACTTATTCTATCTTTACTGCTATCATCTTGATTTAGGCCACCATGAGACCTGTAAAGTAGCATTCTAACTTTCCTCTTTCTTCTCTTTTTTGCCTTCCTTCAGTTCATTTTCTATTTATTGGCAAGGAAACCTTCAAATACAAATCATGTTATGTCATTTACTCACCTGAAATCCTTCACTGGCATCTCATTGCACTGAAAGTTAAATCCAGAAATCTTTCTATAATATATAAGCCCCCTAGTCCTTCAATTTTGTACCTTCAGACATTTTTGGTATCTTAAACCAAACAGTGATACTCTTTCCGTTCCTTAAACATCAAACTCAACTCTTTCTCACTTCAATAGTGTCTGCATAAGATGTTCTTTTTGCCTGCAATGTTCTTTCCCCCATTCTTTTTATCATTAGTTTTCCAATTCCTCTCTTTTTTTTTAAGATTTTATTTATTCATTTGAGAGAGAGAGAGTGAGCAAAAGACAGGATGAGCCAGGTTCAGTGCATCAGGAGATGCAGACTCCTTATCATTAATCTGGGTGCCTGATGCTGGGCTCAATCCTAGGCCCTGGGATCATGACCTGAGCTGGCAAATGCTTAGCTGACTGAGCCACCCAGGCACCCCTGTTCTCCATTTAAAGCACAGTTCTTTTTTTTCTTTTTTCTTTTCTTTTCGTTTCTCCTTTCCTTTCCTTTTCTTTTCTTTCCTTTCAACATTTCTTTTCTTTTTTTTTTTTTTTCTTTTTTAAGATTTTTATTTATTTGAGAGCAAGAGAGAGCACGAGCAGGAGGGGCAGAAGGACAGGGATAAGTAGGCTCCCTGCTGGATGTAGGTTTCAATCTCAAGACCCTGAGATCATGACCTGAGTTGAATGTAGACAGTTAACTAATTGAACCACCCAAGCACCCCTCAAGCATAATTTCTGACTATGGATTTCCATGAATTCTACCTAACCATAGTTCGATAATTTCTTTCATTCCTACAGTTTCTTTCTCTCGTTTTGCTTCATTTCATCACAACTTATAAATATAATTTGTTTATTTTTCAGTTTTTACTTGCCTTAAATATGTCTATTTCATTTAAAGTTTCACAAAATACAGCAGAATGTATCTTACTTGTTTATCACTATTTTCTCTGTACTAAATATGGTGCCTGGTACATGATACCTTTAAATAAACACTTATTAAATTTATGCATGAATCATTTTTCAATCAGACTATGCATCTGATTTTTGTTCTGTAAAATGTTCTTTAAAACAAAATTGAAAAATTCAGATTCTATAAAAATATGTTATAATTCTATAAGTTCTGCAGAAATTAACTTAAACCTCTAAATTAGCAAAGTTTTATAATCTATACAGAGGCTCAAAGAGGGACTAGAAGCATAGAGTTGAATGATGGAGGAAGTATCCATTGAGAAGTCACCGTGCTTCCAGTGTTTGATAGTTCATTTATATCTATCTGAATTCATTTTCACTATAATATGAAAGCTTTTATCCCCATATAGAGAGAGAGAAAGTGAAATTCTGAGTAGTTTATAAAAATTCCCAAACTCATGAGTTGGAAAAAAATAATGGAATTTGAACTTGAGTTTGTCTGACATCATGTTTAATTTATTTTCCTGATATGTTTTCCTGGTATAATATATGTAATTGCCCAGAGCCATACAAATTAGTAAGGGAATGGATGAGATTTAGGCCCAAGCCCTGTAACAAGCCATGTATTCCTCCCATTATAATGCAACTACCTTATTTACACCAAGTTTATATTTTGAATACTTACTAGTAATGACTCATACAAATATATTATGTATTTATCTTTAACTTAATTTGAAAATTAGGTAGTTGCAAAATTATTACCATTTTAGAAGCTGTAATGTTCCTAAAGGATTCAGGACCAAGAATGGCAAATGACAACAAAGTAATTAAATAAGCATAAAATAAATGTACTCATTAAATACATTTTATACACAGATCCCAAAACTGTATTACTAGAGATGGGAGAAAAAAGGTCATGGTTCCCCCATGGGTTTATGAAATATATATTTCATCAAATAACTCAAAACTTAAGGATGTGGATTTAAATACTACCATGCCTATGTTCATTCTTTTCTAGAATATGTAAAGGATTCATCAAAATAAGCTACATTTATAAATCCTAGAGAAGAAATTTTCTTCTAGGTGGAAGAGTAATAATAGTCTGTAAAGGAAATACTTAAACTAATTTTGGAATATTAAAATCCCAATATCCATACCATTAAAGAAAATCATTTGTACACATTTGCCAAAAGTACATTAGCAATTGAAGAAATGCCACATTCAAAAGTAAAAGCTGATAAAGCAACAACAAAAGATTTGATTGAGGCACTTTTTAAAAACTGTGTGATCATTGTCATTCTGAGAAATCTCAAATGGCCTGATGGAGTTCTCAAATGTTATCTTTTCTTAATGTCTGCACTTTTGGTAGTTATAAATATAAGAAGATTAATTATTCATTAAAATAGAAGAGAAAATAATTTCTAAAATGTTTAAAATTTCTGCTGTTGAATTTTAGCCATCTTAAAGAAATATCCTAATTTCTCTAAGAAAGTACAAGTCCTCAAAGTTTATGTTTTTGATATTTTTTGATATCTGGAGTACAAATTATGAAATTTCTATTTGTGTTAGTTTTGTTTCTCCATAAAGTAGTCACAACATTTTTCTTTCAAGTTCTTTTTTGATAATTTTCTGCATTAAAATAACTATGGATGTGTCAAATTATGAAGCTATTTTACTGTAAGCTACTTTGAGTTAGCATACAATAGATATTATGCTCAGAGTTTCTTATTTATAGAAATTAAAGAAAGTATAAAGAAAGTATAATGCTTCCTTGACATATGCATATTTGCTGTAGCTCCTATTAGTCTCTGATATAAGAGGAAAAATGTCACAAATGGAAACCATAATAAAGTTCTTTAAACTTTCATTTTATTTTTAAGGTTGATATTAAAGAGACACATAAGACCCAGTCATTCTTGTGTGGCAAGGTTCTTGCTAATATAAGCAGAAAAAAGTCACCTAATGTTTATATCAAAACTGTTTCAATGGTAAAGTGCATCATAAACACGTGATTTATTTTTCAAAAATAATCTTGAATTTGTCGCCAACATAAAAGCCTTGAACATAAAAGCATCTTAAAAATTACTTTCTGCATTGCCAAGTAAAAGAAAACATTAATTGACTTAACTCGGAAAAAAGAAATTTTGAGTATCATGGATTTGTTTTGTATCTTAGAAAGTAAGTCATTGCTTCAGTGACACTATCAATAACATTATTTCAGTAGGTAACATTTATTTTAATATTTTGAAGTAGTTTCTGGCAATTGTTAGGTTTGTCTTCAAAGTACAACTAGATAAATGTCTGGCATTGCAGCTAATCTTGGATTTTGGCTTGTTATTGGTCCATTGAATCATACTAAGTATATAGCTATTTGTACAAATGTTAAGGGATGTCTTTGTCTTCAAAATAAGAAAATATGTGCTTGACTGGAAAAATTTCAATGGGAAAGTAAAATCTTAATATTCTCTGCAAAGTTTGAACCTCTCCATTGTTTTAAAATACATAATTTTGGGGTCACCTGGGTGGCTCAATGGGTGAAGCCAATGCCTTCGGCTCAGGTCACCATCTCAGGGTCCTGGGATCGAGCCCCACGTCAGGCTCTCTGCTCAGTGGGGAGCCTACTTTCCCCTCTCTCTCTGCCTGCCTCTCTGCCTACTTGTGATTTCTCTCTCTCTGTCAAATAAATAAGTAAAATCTTAAAAAAAAAAAAAACCTAAACTAATTTTAGTGTTGGACTAGAAAGTATCCTTGTACATGCCCGTGACTTATTGCTATGTGGAAATTCATTGATGTTGAAGACTCTTTAAAAAATATTGTACAGATAATTGTCTCCTTAGCTAAGCCTTAGAACCATGCTGTTTCAGGAGGTTTCCTTAAGCGATGAGAGCAGAACAGGTAGTTGTCAGTTTTATAGATGATTACTGGATATCATGGTTTGAGGTAAAGCCCTCTTAATTCAATTTATACACAAATAATTTATTTTTTGTGAGTCAAAGAAATCTTAGCTCAGAAACTTTAACTTTGACTACTAGAATATTTCATGTCAAATAGATATTTGACATTCAAAATTAATTGAGAGATTTTTATTGATACAATGAGGTACATTTTTTTTTTTCAATTAAAGACCTTAGTATCAGTATTGTTTGGGTGCCAGCACTCTGCAAGGAGAGCCTGATAGTCTTGGAAAACTTTCCAGTGTGGAGGAAATATTTTTGTTAGCTGTATTTGAAAAAGATAACACATTTTCCCTGAAAACAGAAATTAGCAGCCATGTGGAAACATAAAATTCTTGTGTAGTTCCTACTCTGGCAAACTTAGAAAAGCATATATGGTTTGTGTAGTATTGTTGGTACAGATAGAGAAAACGTCTTCAAACCTTGTCAGGGATAACCTCATTGATTTGAAAAAGTAAATAAATAATATAATTGAGGGCTCTATTTAAGATTCTCAGAGAATTAAAAAAAAAAATTCTCAGAGAATTTCGGTGTCCTTGACACGAAACCACACTGATCTACAAAAGTGAATTTGTAGAGTTGTAACTTCTTTGCAGCTGTATAATTTTGTGACATGATCATTGTTTACTAATACCTAACACTGGTTGATGCTTTATGGTTTATAAAGAACTCCAGGGCATATATTATAATTTTTATTCATCATAACTATAAAAGTTACACTGCGATGATTAATCTCATGCTTTAAAAATTTGAGACTCAAGTAATAGATAACAACTTGGTATTGTTTTGGAAATGCTGGTGGCTGTCCCTTGAATTTTTTTCTTCCTTTCTTCTTAGGAACACAGACCTCATATCACAGCCTTCCTTATGACCTAACTGGACTGAATTCTAAGCAGTGGAATTATGAAAAGAGATGATGTCTGCAAATTCCATAAAACTTCCCATGTCCACTTCTCCATCTTCTTATCCTCATCCAACAGGCTGGAATGGAAATGCACAGGTGGCTCTCCAACTGTATATTGGATATCATAAGAGTCTCCATCAACCTAAGTCATGAATAAATCACTGTGGAGCAGAGCCTACTATGTACCTAGGCTTCCTGTTATACCATGCCCAGTTTGAAGCCACCTTGGACTTTTGTGATCAAGGGGTAAACATTTATTGTATCAAGCAATTATTTGAGATGATTATTAAAAACAAATCAATACAATGTAATATTCCCATTAGTACTCTGTAATGGAATAATGCTCTAACGAAAAACAAAATATATGGCATTGAATTAGTAGTTTCACAGTTAAAATCAAAGAAGGATATTGCCAATTTGAGAAATTGAGAGCTGTGTTATATGCTGTAGCAAAACATTTGGTAAAACTGTCACTTGTTATAACTTGAAAGACCAGTCATGAGCCCACTATTCCTATATCTCTAGGCTAAGAAGTTGGAAAAAGCTAAAGTATCAATTTGTGTTTATAATTATTTGCTGCTTTTAGCAAGTTATTACAGAAAAATAAATGGGCTTAGAAATAAAAAAATGGGTTATTTCTAAGCAGAGATTAAAGGATTTACAATATTGGAGAAACCCAGTGTTTTGGGATAAATAATAGGAAGTGGAATTAAAATGTGTTTAAAAAGACAAAGGATCAAGAGCTCTCAGTTAGCAGAGATTCCGCCTTTTTGCAAAAACCAGATGAATGGTGTTGCCCCCTAACAAATTTTTGTTTCAGATGGTGTTAACATAGCCAACATTAAATGGGTGGTAGGAGAATAAAGCAGGTTTATTAATTAGGTAGCAAAGGATTGGGGTTGTAATTAACAGAGGCTATATCCTGGAACCAAATATCTTATTTCATGATTCTAAGATGCCCTTTTCTTTCATATTTTAGCATCTCTGAAATTGAGATTTGTTATAAAATCGGTGGGGTTTTATATCACTAAAATCTAGAAGTAAACAGTAGAACACTCTTTTAAACTCTAGGAACATATTTGGGTTTTTTTGTGGTTGTTGTTGTTTGGTTTTTTTAGAGGGTGGGAGAGGTGGTAAATAAATACTCCTAAAATGGGAGAAACACACTAGCTGTACTTCAATGCAAAACCAGTTTTTTGAGAATGCAATACCAGTGGCCTTAAATTATTTTATAGATTTTTTTTTTTCTCTAGTGCTCCTGATGACACGGAGAATGATATTGTGTTGAAAAACATCACCATCCATGACTCTGAGTTGAGAAGTAGTTCTAAATGTTCGATTCTGCATGTGAAGACAGATTCGGGAGTACTTTGACGTGTTTGTTTTCTTATATTTCCTTTTCCTGCATATGCACAGGAATGACAACGGCAGTGGTTCTCAAAGTGTTGCTCCTGCACTAGCTGCATATGTATCCCCTGAAACTTATTAGAAATACACATCCTCGGGCCATACCCAGACTCATGAATGAGACACTGGGGATGGAGCCCAGCAATCTATGTTCTAACAAGGCATCCAAGTGATTTCCACACAGGATAAAGCTTGAGAACCACTGACCTAGGATTAAATATCTCTGTCTAAGAATAAAGGTCTATTTCAATGAATGTCAAGTAAGCACTTAGAGAGATGAGTAAAGTATGGTATTTAAAATAATGATGTAACATAGAAAGAAATATACATTTGAGGAAATGTTATAGTGTAGAAGTGTAAAAAGTTTACTGGAAATTATATTACTAAAGAAATCATGAGTATGGCCTCAGTAAGAATTGAACTCCACAAACCCAGTAATACCCCATGGGTGCCGTTTAAAATGTATAACACTCCCTGAGGACATACCTGCCATAACTCTGATCAGTTGTGGCCATGGGAGATGGTGATTAAGAAAGGTCTCTGGAACCAGGGATCATAGAAAATGATGGATAAGGGAGTTCTTCTCCTGAGAATAGGTCCATTGCTAGAAAAGGAGCTTCATATCACTATGTCAAAAAGATTTCAACATTTCTATCAAAGGATAATTGCACTGCTTTTCTCTTGGTCCAAATGGGAGGTTTATAATGCAGATATCTGTTCTATTCTCCACAATTATTATGTGTGTACAGGGTTGGGGGGACAAGAGATACTTATTTATTCATTTACGAATTTATAAATTGCTGGATTACAGGAAGTTGCATCTATACCACAGATCCTGAACTTTGATCTTAATGCAGTAACACTAGATGGGAGTTTAGGTTGTCATGTTTTGGGAGGAACTGATTGGATTCTAAGGTTCGGGAAAAGAATGACATGGATAGGGGCGCCTGGGTGGCTCAGTGGGTTAATGCCTCTGCCTTCGGCTCAGGTCATGATCCCAGGATCGAGCCCTGCATCAGTCTCTCTACTCAGCCGGGAGCCCGCTTCCTCCTCTCTCTCTGCCTGCCTCTCTGACTACTTGTGATCTCTGTCTGTCAAATAAATAAATAAATAAATCTTTAAAAAAAAAAAAAAGAATGACATGGATATTTGGTGGGGAAAATATCAGATTGTATTACAGAGTGCCAACTGACCTTTAAACCCATTTTTCCCTTTCACTTTGACAAATAGGCGTACCATCTTTTCTACACTCTCTCACATGTAGGTGTTGTCATGTGACTGAATTTTAGCCTACAGAATAATGAACAAAATGGCTGTGTCACTATCTGGTCTGCCACTAAAACATCCTACTCGTGCTCTACCATTTTCCCTTTCCTCAGGTGACTGGAATGGCAATGCTTAGGGTTATACTGGAACCCACATAATCAAGACTGCTGAGTCTGCATTAGCCTGGGTCCTTCAATACCTTCATGGAACAGAGCACACAAACCACAACCAGCTCCCCATTCTCCCAGATCAGGAATCTATTTAGACTGTTCTGAGCAAAAAACACATGTCTGTTTTGTTGGTTTGTGATATTTGATGGCTGTTTGTAAAAGCTGACTAGCTCATCTACATAACAAATATAACATAACTAAACATAACAATATATACAATAATGTAATATACATGGCTGAACTCAAGATCTCAAAAATATAATTCTTTCTGCTACACCATTCTATTTATCATAACTTTTTAAAAAAGTAAATCTCTGACACAAATGTTTGTATTGACATTTATTTTTTTCCACAATTACATTTATCCCCAGTATGGATATACATTCCTCTCTCTCTGACCTAAAATAAGGTTAATGAGATAATTGCTTCCTATTAAACTCTTTTCTAAATAGGTTTTAGAAAACAATGAAAAGCTCTTAGCTTCAGGTAAGACAGATTATTGAGGGACCATGTTGGTGTCCATTTATGTGAGGACAGAAGCTTCTCCATTATCATATGCCGTGCAAAGAATTTTAAATATTAACAACACATACATATTAAGAAAGAATGACAGGTGGATTCTTAGATTTTATTTTATTTTTTTTTTTTTAAGATTTTATTTATTTATTTGACAGAGAGAGATCACAAGTAGACAGAGAGGCAGGCAGAGAGAGAGAGGGAAGCAGGCTCCCCGCTGAGCAGAGATCCCGATGTGGGACTCGATCCCAGGACCCTGAGATCATGACCTGAGCCGAAGGCAGCGGCTTAACCCACTGAGCCACCCAGGCGCCCCGGATTCTTAGATTTTAGTCTTGCTCAAATAACTTGGAGACTTGCTCAATTAACTGGGAGTGTAGGGAACTCCACACATCTTTTCCAATCCTCTTTTTCCCAAACTATAAAATGAAGAAGTTAGATTCATGATCGAGTCCCTAGGTATTCTTGTGGCTTACAAGATGAACATTTCTCATGGAACCCAATATGAAGCATGTTCTGTTGTATACATTTGTGAAGTTTTATATATTCTTCTAAATTTAGTAAAAAAGTGCCTGTATCTGCTTCATCTTCTTTTTTGCCATGGTTTCCAGCCTAATGTTTTGTGCAGTTGCTCGGTGAATAATTATGGAATGAAAAAGTGGTTCTTTCTGCTGTCAGATCCTTTGCTAGCATTCTAAATAGGAATATAGATAAATAAGGATGCCTCTAACATCTACTTTAATTTTATACCAAATGCTGATAGCAATGAATTGCCTTTGAGAAACATATTATCTATCTAGAGTAGGCCAGGGCAATTCAGGTGTAGTTTATATTCTTGCATGGGATTCTTTTAGATGTACTTTCCCACTTACATTCTTTTAGTACCCACTTTTCAAAAGGATAATCTCTTTGACAAAAGGTAACCTAATATATACTTTATTTGCATTTTTACACAGAACAAATATAGTCAAGAAGTCAGCTTTAATATAAATCTGTGTACCCTTTCTTTAAAAAATCCCTTTTTAATCTAGCCATTCACCCAATAGAGCCTTGATCATTTGTAGCCTAGAGAAACTAATGTTTTCTCAATTAACCTGAAACTTTTATGGAGTAAGGTTGAGGATATCTCTAATTACATGTTAAGGAAGTAACTTACATGATGCAAAGAAAGGAGACAATGATAGCAATAGTTAACATTAATTAAACACATTCCAGAGATCCTTAGATAATTAAACACAATTGGATGGGAGGACAGTGGAGATGTTGCAAAACAGAAAACAATAGGGAATGATACTTATTCCAACTACTGTTAATTTCAGCCCTGGAAATACTATCAAGTGTTTGAGCTATAGGGCTTGGTAACAGCCAGTGACTTTAGGATCTTGCATTCAGAATTCCAATCCTTGCTCATGAAAGCAAGGCTAATAACAGATTAAATTCAAGAATGGTGACTGAAATCCAGAAGAAGGAAAGAAGCCATGAGCTGAAGTTAGAAAAAATGTGGAAATACATTGTTACATTTCAATACATTAAAGAAATCACTCACACCTGCAACTCATTTGTACAGCAATATACGCAACCGAGAATGCATTGCCAAATTAGAAGTTAACAACTGATTTTTAAAATCATTTTTCTCTTTTCTGGAAAACAAATTAACAAAATGAAAAGTGTTATATAGCTTTGTTTTTCTTTTCGTTTTTATAGTGGTCATATAAGTTTAGTTTACAGTGCTGCCAGATGAAACCTACCTGTATTTGAGTAACAATTTTAGTTTTGAATTTTGAGTATGTTTAACTTAACTTTCATAAACAGATGGTCATCTTTCTTTATGAAGCTAGTTTACAGTCACAGAATACAATACGAAGTATAATAGACTTTGGAGTTAAGAGACATTGGTTCACAACCAGACTAATAACTGTCTGTAACCTTATGCAAATTAATTACTCTCTTTTGAAACTAGAAGATGTTCTATTTTATGACTATCTTAGAGAAAATACATTTAGCACCAAACTTAATAACCAAATTAGGGTTAGCACATTAAAGATATTATTGATTTATTTAAGTGTTCATAGTAAGATTTTCATTCCTTGGTCCATAAACCTTCTCTCTGTAGGAAATTATGTTAAACAGATTTGGTTTTATTTAAATTACCTGGGTTTTGGAAATCCTGTTTCCCAGGAAGCCAACTTTGATACTGAGACTAAAGTGCAGTAAATTCATCAAGAGGCTTTTCAGATTAACTGGTATGGAAAGAAGAAAGGAAATAAGGTAGGGTCCAGGGGATAACTTGGGTTTCAGTGCTTCAGTGGACCCCATGCAGAGCTCAAAACTGAGATAGTTCTTCATAGTTGTCCCTTATTGTGATGAGGCAGCTGAGCATGGCATGGAGTACCAGTTGCCTCTGGGAAAGTAGTATGATGTTGAGTGAAGCAGCTCTTTCAACCCTAGAGCAATTTCCAGAAAACTGGCAGCACTCCCCACAGCTAAGGGAATTAGTTTCAGAATCTTAAAGAGTGAACTGGATGATGCATAACAGTCAACACGCTGGGAGATACTATGTCATAGTGATTAAAAAGCAGAAATCTAGAGTCAAAATATTTAGACTTAGGTGATGATTCTGATATTTTTTATATATGTGACTGAAAAAATTGTTAACTATATGCTAAGGAATCTATATAAGGGAAATTAATACTATTACCTATCTCATTGATTACTATAAGAATTAAGTTAAAAAAATATATTCTCCACTGAACATCATGTTTAGCAAATAGTAAGTCAATAAATGTCAGTGATTGTTATTGTTACAAAAAGCTTGAAATTTCCCGTTTTGTATAATTAGAGAGGCAATTATGCCTGGGAACTTTAAAAGAAATCATTGAATAATGTGTGACTAGGATAATTTAGTTAATGTGACAATGTGAGAGAAATACTGAATTTAGAGCACCTCTTAGGAACTGGGAACAGGCCTCGAAGTTTGTATGTGAACCTGTTTTGAATTTCCTGGGGCAGAAACTTCTGGAAGGAAAGCAAATAATTGGAACTGGAAGGTAATGCCCCCCCCCAAAAAAAAACTACTATTCAGTAATTGCTACCTGAGTAATATTGTAATATTACTATACAGCTAGGAAGAAGACTATCAGTGTATCAGTCAGCATCCAGTCAGGAAAATAGAAAGTAGATTTGGTACTTCAACAGAGGAAATTTAATAAAAGAATCAGTTAAACAGATGATAGAGAACTGAAAAAAAGCAGAAAAGGAACACTGAATTAACACGGAGATAGTAACTACAAGAGGTGACTATAACCTTAAGGGCTTGGGAAACAAAAGGAGTGGTTAAGGGTTTCAGAATCTAGACTCTGGGAAGAATACCACAGGCTTGGAACTCAGACTTCATAGGAGGGATTGTTTACAAGTGAATGCTGGTTCCCTGGGAGTGTGTAGAAGGGGCCCACAGAGCACAGCCCAGAACTCTGAGGAGGAAGCAGCACCCAGCTGGTGCTTCTCTTGAAGAACTCCAAGGAGGGGCTCTGTGGAGCTAAGGCTTGAATGTGGCTGGATTGTTTAGATAGATCTAACAAAGCATGATGAAGCTGGTTCCCAGACAGCAAGACTAAGCAAACAACTGGAGAGTGGAATCAGTTTGCCCCTCGAAAGGTTGAAACATGATCACAGGAGTTATGCAGACTGGAAGACAAGCAAATAGAAGCAAGTCCCTTCTGGTCCTCCATCCAGCCCTAGTGCCAGGAGTGGCTCATTATAGCCTATGGGCCAAAACTCACCTGCCTCCTGTTTTTGTAGTCCAGTGAGATAATAATTTTATTATTATTATTTTTTTTTTTACATATTTTAAACTTTAAGAAATTTATGACAGGTGAAAATTATCTAAGTTAAAACTTCAGTATCAGTTAAATTTTGCTATAACTCATCCAAAATGTTCATTTACCTACTGAGTGTGTTCATGCTACAAAGATACAGTTGAACAGTTGCAACAGAGAGCAAGTGGCCCACAAACCCTGAACTATATACTATCCAGACCTTTCCAAGTAAAAGCCTGTCAACTCCTTCTCTCTAACTCCCTACAGGCAAAGGAGAAATGTTTATGGAGTGCTACCCTCAATACTACAAAGCTGAATGTGTACACGTGGTTTTGGGGCCAAGAGACAACTTAGTACCTGGCAGATTTGGTTCTTCACGCACATTGATTTTAAATGAGTGAGTTTTTCTGCTAAGTATTAGAATGTATGGCTCTGCCCAATAATATGACTGCTTCTCTGGCTCATTTAGGCTCTGCTGCCTGATTTCAACCACTCTCTCCTTCTCCGTCCACTTCTCTTTCTTGACATTTCTCAGGTTCTAAAAATTTTTATAGCCCATACCTATCTTCTTTTCTTGTCCCTATTACCTTATTTTGTTATTTTTTTTCTCCTCATCCTGAAACATTTCCAGATATCTCATACCTTACAAACTCCAGAGTTTCTTTCTAACACTGTTTCTGAACACAAATCAAAATAGATTTTGCCCAAGTAGCATATAGCAGCTGAGAAGTTACTATTAATAATGCCAAGTCATATTGCTCTCCATATGATCTTAATCTAGGTAGTTTGGTTGAAATAAGCACATATTTGTAAGATCGCTTAATAGATCTCTGATGGATATCAGGAGTCTTATTTATGATATGTAGGGATTGGGAATTTTCTCTCTGTCTGGTTTCTACTTTGAATTATCTGTTTATGTAAACAAGAGCCTGAATTAAACAAATCTTCAGGTGATCTCTAAGCCTCATTTTAGTTAACTTTTTTCCTCCACCCAAATGCTGTAAGAACAACTAATAGATACTGAAAATACATTTCGAATTTATTTACCACTTTGATTGAAATCTGAAGCATTTATGAAGGAGCTGAAATAAATATAAAGGCTCTAAAAGAACAGAAGTAATGAGCTGTGGGATAGAGGATACCTTTCCCCAAGGAAAATACAAGAGTCAACCATTTGGATAATGGTGATAGGCCGGCCACCTTTGACAATAGGAGAAAAGAGCTTGGACTAGTTTACAGTGTATGTTAGCAAATATGAAAAGATATTATCCTGTCCACAAGGAACTTAACAATGAATCCAGAGGAGAATGTATTAAATAAACAAAATCAAGACTTGAAATCAATGCAGAAACGTGGTCAATGAAAAGGGCCCAAACTGGGAGGTTTTTAGCACCAAGAGAACATGAAAAAGGCAATACCCGTGCGTAGTTGCATTAAGAAATAACAAATCACTTGCTTTCTTAACTTATTTAGCTTGAATTGTAACTCTTTATGTAGTTCTATACACATTTATCTACCACCTTTTATATTTTGGCAGGAGGCTGAATTAATAATATGTTGCCTTTATTTTCTCTATTCACTTTAGTCCCCTGAGAATTCTGAGTTCAGCAAAGCCTGCATTGTCATGTATCCAATACCTTTCTCTTAATGTATATATGCAAGAACAGAATTCAAATGGGACTATCACTCTTAAAAGATAGTTCTTTCTTGAACTCTTCCTCAGCAAGCCTGAGAACAGAGTGATGTTTTATGTCAATCCAGTGGAGATTATGTGAGAAAGTAGCTCTGAATCAGTCCTTCGAATATTCAATCACTATGCCATTCAAAGGACTAATATCTAAGGGTCATAACTGAGCAAGGAGAATACATTGAACTGAAAACTACTTCAGAATTCAAGGGAAGTCTTTTGGCTTTTGGTTTATTTTTTTCTTTCTAAGAAATTCACTCAAGTCTTGTGTTTTTTAATGATGTCGATCACATCTGTCAGTTCCATCTCTGATGGGGAGTGGTTAATATCAAGAAAGATAATTTTATTTGCAGAAGAAACTATATTATAAATTTTAATATTGAACGTACTTTGAATAGTTTAATAGTTATTTCATAAGATGTTTATTTTACTGAATTTCCTTGCACCATATTGAAGCTATCATATTGGAGTTACTAGTTCTTTTTCAGTTAGCAAAACTATTTTAAAAAAGCTACTAAAATTAGATGTGGTGATTATTAGAAAGTAAACAGCACTCTTAGAATGCTCATATATTATCTGAAATCTTTATTATGTATTTATGTGTATTTTATTTATTTACATATATTATGTATGTATCTGTATTTTTATTAACTTTTCTTTGATTAAGTCATTCTTTACTCAAAATTTCAATAGAACTTTAGAGGCTATGGGAGGCCCTAAACAAAGAAGGAGTAGTAGAAACAGTAGCACTGTTTAAGTAGCAAGTAAAACCATTTCAGCTTTGGTTTAGTATCTTGAGAATCCTTAAAAAAAAAAAAAAAAGGAATCCTTTTGAATTGGTTTACTGTGGTGTTTCCTGCTTTGCAGTTCGTGTTTCAAAGTTAGTGGTATAAGGAAAGTTAAAACTTTCTCCTCCTTGGAAGGCAGATCTCCTTTAGTTCCAGGTAAGATTTTTTTGAATTTGTCTCTCTGTTCTCTTCTTGCTATTTTCAATGGCAGGGTCTAAATAAATAAATTATGTGAGTGTCATTGACCTTATCCTCAGTGCCTGGAGCAATAGATAGTAGGGTTTAAAAAAAAACGGTTGAATTCATGATGAGTGAGATTTGAAGCCAGATTTTGATCCCAGTAAGAGAGGGAAAAGTGGGGAATTGAGTTGGATTTTAGACTAGGCTAGATTTCCAGTTATTCCAAAAAAAAAAATTCAAAAAAAATCTAGATTTCCAGTTATTCTTAAAAAAAAAAAAAAAAAAAAGGAAAGGAAAGGGAAAGAGAAAGGGAAAGGAAGGGAAGGAACAAAGTGAATAAAAGGAAAGGAAAGACAAAAGAAAGGAAAGGATAGGAAAGGGATAAAAGGAAAGGAAAGAAACAAAAGGAAAGAAATAAAAGGAAAGAAAGGGCAAGGCGAGGAAAGGGAAAAGAGAGGAGAAAAAAGAGAAAAGAAGGAAAGGAAGGGAAAGGAAAGGAAAGACCTTTGGATAATGACAGAATATGCCACACTGGCATAAGGTTTATTTTGAGCTAAAAACACTTAAAAAACAGCAGGTGTTTAAGAGAGCCTTCTAATCTCTCATTTCTTTCCTGAAAACAGAAGCTAAAAACTACGAAATGAAAGATGCCTATCCTGTATCAGGAGAAAAGAAACATTCTTCAATGATAAGTCAAAGCCATGAGAATTCTATACAAACAAATCTTGCTCAAATAACTTTCATTTTCCTTTAGCTTCCCCATGCAGTTTACTTTTTCACAATTGCTTCTCTTTGTTCATCCTAATATAAAAGTAGGTTGGTTTCACCATATTTTTGGGTCTTCATTTCTTTATGAGGGCTCCCATGTCACATGAAGCTTCAATAAATTTCTGTGCTTTTCTCCTGTTAATCTTTTTTACATCACTTTAATTGCAGGCCTAGTCAAAAAACCCTAAGAGGGTACAGGGAGATTTTTACCTCCCCTACACCTTATACTCAAATTCTCTTCAGCTTAGGTAATTAAGAATACATTGGGTTATGGCTAAAAGCTGTAGCTAACATTGTATTGATAGTTCTTGCCATTCTATTGGGCCTCTATCATGGATGAAGTACTAAGGGATAGTAAGAAATACAACAATTTAAAGGTGTGAAGTTAGTCATGTCTTTCTGTCTGCTCCTGGCAGAGGTCAGACCTATGTTCTTGATCACAATATTAAATATTTGACATCTGATAACCCAATCAACTGGCTAGTGCAAGATATAAGATGAAGAATGATCCACTTCTGCATCAAATAGTTATTTTCTATATATCTGTTATATATCTATTTTTCTTTTCTTTTTTTTAAGATTTTATTTATTTATTTGACACAGAGAGAGAGAGATCACAAGTAGGCAGAGAGGCAGGCAGAGAGAGGAGGAAGCAGGCTCACCGCTGAGCAGAGAGCCCAATGCGGGGCTCGATCCCAGGACCCTGAGATCATGACCTGAGCTGAAGGCAGAGGCTTAACCCACTGAGCCACCCAGGTGCCCCTATATATCTATTTTTCTACATCTAAGAAAAAAATCATAAAAATAGAAAGATGGGAAAATGCTTAAGGAATTACATTTTATTTAAGATAAACAACTTTGGAAGATTCAAGAAACTATATTAGCTAGTGCTTGTGAATATACATTTTACAAATAGATATAATCAGGGGCCATTCAGGGTGTGGAAACTTTCTCAAATAAACAATGTAGGAGTATTAAGTCAATTCTGTATTATTATACTGTTCCTTATATAGAGAGACTATATGGTGTTTTTGTTTTAAGATACCACATTTTTGGGGCACCTGGGTGGTTCAGTTGTTAAGGGTCTGCCTTTTGCACAGGTTGTGATTCTGGGGTCCTGGGCTCCCCGCTCAGTGGGAAGTCTTCTTCTCCCTCTTCCATGTCCCCTGCTTATATTCCCTCTCTCAAAGTCTCTCTCTCTGTGTCAAATAAATAAATAAAGTCTTAAAAAAAAAAAAGATACCACAGTTTATACTGCAGTGTCATCTAATGAGACTCAAATGTAACTTAAAAGTTCATGAAAATTATATTTTAAAAAAGCAATGCAAAGTTCATCTAAGCAATTTAATTAGTATGTATTTTTTTCTTTTAAGAAGAAAGTACATACTATATTTCTCTTTTTATCCTCTTGGGTATTTCACACATCATTCTGTTTATAGTAAGTTGACTGTCTCTTTAGTGCAAAGAGTATAACATTTATTTTTTCTATTCCTAGAGCCTACACTTTTTATCCGACAGAGAAAGCATTTAACTTTCATGTATTAAATAAATTAATTCATGAATGAATAAATGAAAGTAAGGATGAATGAATAACTAAATGTGTGAAAAATGTGTAAGAACCTTTAGAATTCCAGTTGACACCTCAAAAGATAGCCCACTATTCTGTGTACTCTAATGTCATCACTTAAAATAACTTAAGTGTGTGTATGTGTAAGTCTGTATATAGGTATGTATGTGTGTATATATACAAATACATATATATATGTATATATAGACATTGAATATATATAAGTGTATATGTAGACATAACTATATATATAAGTATATATATAGAAACATATATATGCATATATATACACACACATTTATTTGTTTATATGCATATATATAAATTTGGAGGTTGATAGCTAAATAAAAAGGCTATAAGGTTGGTGTGGCTCTAATCTGGGATTTCTCAAAAAATATTGAGAATTTGCTAAATGTTAATTCTGAATAGCTTATATAACTGAGCTTATGTAATTTTTTTTTTTTTTTTTGAGTCCTTTAAACTCTCTGAGAAGGTATAATTTCAAGTTTAGTTTTGGAAACTGATAATAATCAGAAGGTGTACTCCTACTTTGTGAAATGTTCATCCAAATGAAATTAAGCTACTATTAATGTAAATTTTAAGCCATGTATAAACCGAGACTCAGGACCTCGTATGTGGTATTTTTGCTGTTTGCTTTCTATGATAAGGCATCCTTAGGTTTTTAAGTGGTTACTTTCAATGTGGTTCTTGTCTGTGCCTCATCTTAGTTTGTAATATTACTCAATAATGAAATAGCCTTTTAGGGAAATGCAGGTCCATATATTCTTAAATGTGAATAATTAATGTGTTAAAATAAATATCTATAATTCTCATATTTCATGATTTGAGGAACCATAAAAAAGTTGCTTTGTGGTGGTGTTCATTTTTCAACTTTGCTAAGTTTGAAGTGTGATGCTGATTCAGCATTAGCACATTTTGGTGCTTTAGAGCTTCTTCCATGAAGAATGAACACTATTTGGCACTTTCTTTTCTTGTTTCTCCAAAATCTCAGTACTGATTTTCCGGGTCATGGGGTGAGGCCCATCTGTTTAATCAGGTTTCTGCCTGACGACACAGGTAGATGGGAAAGATGAAACTTAACTATATGTTCTTTTAGGTATTGTAATTAGCCTCTTATATCTGCCCAGAAGCTAAGTAATGAGCACATTTTAAAATGCAGATAATAGCGGAATGTAAGTTTTGCTTGCTTAAGCTATTTCAAAATCCCCATGGATTGAATGTCTTCCTTCAGCCAAATTGGATCGGGGTTTTTTGTTTTGTTTTATTTTTGAAGGCTACCCTAATATACCACTAAAGGCTGTAAGCCAATTTATCAACTTTGAGCCAGAGTCATTGTTTGACGCTAATCTAATATACATATTAGATTATATGTGTATTTTTTACTTAATTGTTTTTTATGTAAAATATATATGTATTTATGTTTTTCTTAATTGTTCTAAGTCAGCATGAGTATTATTTCCCTTTCAAGAAGATTCAGGTGATGTGTTTCTTATGTACATTTATTTTTATGATTATATGTAGCATAGGGGCACAGCTATATGGATTTTGCCATAAATATGGCCTAGTCAATGACTGGGTCATAGATAGATATGGATGGATGGATGGAGATATATATATATATATATATATATGAAAAACATCAGGGAAATGTATTGGGACCCTGAAAAGGAGAAATATAAACAAGTCTTATACAATAATCTCTGAGTTAACAGTTAACAATGTAGATTCCTAAGGAATTTGGAACAGAAAATCGAGTTAGATCCGTGACTAATTCCAAAATCTGGATGGTTGAAATTGGTTGACTGAAAGGAGGTAACTTATGGATTTCTCTAGACCTGTATTTGTCCAATACTCTAGTTGTTAGCTACATGTAGTTATTTAAATTCAAATTAGTTAAAATTCAACTAAGTTAAAAATTCAGTTTCTCGGTCATAACTAGCCAGCATTTCAAGGGCTCAATAATCACAGGTGCCTAATAGCTAAGATATTGGGCAGCCCAGATATAGAAAATTTGTATCGCAGAAAGTTCAATCAGAATGAACTGCCTTAGAGTATGACTGACTCTAAGGAAATTTTTCCTCTCTGTTTGGTTAAAATCCAAACAGTAGCTGCCATTTAAGCTGAAAATTCCTGCCCATTTGGCTTAAAGCTGCCTTAAAAAGAGTGATATTTTTAAATCACCTTGGTCTATTTTCAAGACTTCTCAATATTGGCTAATCTTCCCCTATATATTTCCAACATCATAATCTAGTATTATTTAATTGTTCCCTGATCTACAATAAGTATTGTGTTAAGAGTAAATTTAACTAATTCTACTTTTAATTGATCTTACCATGGAAAAGATTGGAATCTATAACATGCATGTGATAAATCAACTTATTTTTGCATTTATTTCTCAGGATCACCATTCAGTTTATTTAATACATTTTGGGGTGCCTGGGACGTTCAGTGGGTTAAGCCTCTGCCTTCGGCTCAGGTCATGATTTCAGAGTCCTGGGATTGAGCCCCAGGACTCTGCTGAGCAGAGAGCCTGCTTCCCCTTCTCTCTCTGCCTGCCTCTTGGCCCACTTGTGATCTCTCCATCAAATAAACAAAATCTTTAAAAAAAAATACATTTTGCTTGCTTTCCATACATATTACAATATATAATTATTTTATTTCATTTTTAATCATCTGTGTTATAATTTATGACTGGAAACCTTCTTTCTCTATCACTTAGAGTTATCATATATTACTAGAAATCTTTCTTTTTTATCACCAGAGTTATAAGACTGGAAATATTCTTTCCCTATTACCTAACTTACTATTTATGACTCGACATCTTTCTCTAGCATCTGAGTTATCATTCAAGACTCGAAACCTTTCTCTAGAACCTGACTTATCTCTTATGAATGTAAACCTTTTTTCTATCATGTGAGTTATTTTTTATGACTAAAAACCTTTTTCTAGGAAATAAATCAACATTTATAATTGGAAACCTTTTTTTTCTATCATGTAAATTATTATTTTTGACTAGCAATCTTCTTTATCACATGAGTTATCAAAAATAACTGGAAAAGCCCTTTCTTCTATACCATGTTATCATTTATGATTAGAAATCTTTTGCTATCACCTAACTTGTTTATGACTGGAAACCTTTTCTTGTATCCTGAGTTATCATTAACAGCTGGAAACTCTTCTTTCTCTGGCACCTGATTTACTACTCATGACTGGAAACCCTTCTCCATTACCAGAGTTAACATTTATAAATGGAAAACTTTTTTATTTTCTAAGTTATCATTCTCTATCATTCTCATCACCTGAATTATCCTTTATGGCTGGAAATTCACTATGTCTATCATATGAGTCATCATTTTTTACTGTAATTGTTATCTGATATATTACCTATAATTGAAAATCTTCTTTATCCATCATGTGAATGATCAGTAATGACTAGAAACTTTTCTCTATCACCTGTACTAACATTTATGACTGGAAATCTTCTTTCTTTGTCACCTGACTTATCATTTATCATTGGAAAACTTTATTTCCCTACCTTTTATCATTTATGATTGGAAACCTTTCATTTTCCACCACTTGAGTTATCATTTATGACTGAAAGCCTTTCTGTGTCTATTAACTGATTTTTGTTTATGACTGAGAAACTTCTTCCCATTCTACCTGAGTCATAACGGATGACTGAGAAACATTCTTTCTTATCATGTGTATTATCATTTATGACTGAAAATCTTCCATTCTTTATCAGGTGAGTTATTGTTACAATTGGAAATTATCTTTCTCAATTGCTTGAGTTGCCACTTATGATGAAAATCTTTTTTCTCTATCATCTGACTTTTCATTTATGTTAGAAACCTTTTTCGGGCGCCTGGGTGGCTCAGTGGGTTAAGCCGCTGCCTTCGGCTCAGGTCATGATCTCAGGGTCCTGGGATCGAGGCCCACATCGGGCTCTCTGCTCAGCAGGGAGCCTGCTTCTCTCTCTCTCTCTCTCTCTCTCTGCCTGCCTCTCCGTCTACTTGTGATCTCTTTCTGTTGAATAAATAAAATCTTTAAAAAAAAAAAACAAAACCTTTTTCTATTAGAGTTACAATTTATGGCTGAAAACTTTTTGTTTTCTCTCACCTGAGTTCTCAGGTATGATAAGAAATAGCTTTTCTCTATGTCTTGCATTATCAATTATGATTTGAAACCATGTTTTTCTATGACCTATGTTAGCATTTGTGACTGGAGACCATCTTTTTATTGTTTGTGTTATTATTTATGAATGGAAGCCGTCTTTTTGTATCACTTGAGTTGTCATTTATAACTGGATATGAATGTATACCCTATCTTTTCTATTTTTTTGATGATGGGCATTTACACACAGAGACACAAATCCACTGAAATATTACTTAAGCATGAGGTAGAAGAAAATCCTGACATTTGTACTAATGTTCATGGACCTTGAGGAAATTATGCTATATCATTGATTTTTATTCTCATTTTTAAAACAACTATATGAAGTCAATCATAATGCCCATTACTGTAATCTCAGTCATCTTCACTTAATTTCTCTGGTTATTTTCTATCTGTTTTTTTTTTTTTCTTTTTCTTTCTTTCTTTTTTCTTCTATCTAACTTTTGACACTTCAAATTATTTTTTTCTCTGATGTATTTTCCAACTTTAGACAGCATTCTTCTCACCTTTTTTCTGTTCTGAATATCCTCTATTTAAATATTTTATCTCTTCTTTAATAGTTTTTAATTTTTTTTATTATTAAAGGAATATTAAAAGTATTTCAAAATAGAGAATATAACGAATCCTTATGGATCCTCACCAAGCTTTGATAATTACCAACTCATGGTTAAATTTTTCACCTGTACTCCCACCAACTTCCACCAACTCCCAAGATTCTTTTGATGCAAATTAAAGACATGGCATTATGTATAATTTCATTTATATGACATTGTCAAAAGGACAGATCTATAGAGATGGAAAATAGATTAGTGGCTGCCATGGGACAAGAATGGAATAAAACAGATCTTTTGTGGTTGTAGGAAAGCTAAGAACAGTTAATTTTTGTGGTGGTTGAACAAATCATTACATGGAATAAAATTGCTTAGAACTATCCATGCACACAAATGCAGGTTAAAAACAGTAAAAATTGAGTAAGTTCTATAGTCTAGTTAATAATGATGTACCAATATTATTTCTCTCAGTTTCAGTGTTATACTGCAATTATAAAATACATCATCATTAAAAGAAGCTGGACACATTGCATTATTTCTGACATTTCCTGTGAGTTTATAATTATTTCAAAATAAAAAGACTTTCGGGGCGCCTGGGTGGCTCAGTGGGTTGAGCCGCTGCCTTCGGCTCAGGTCATGATCTCAGGGTCCTGGGATCGAGTCCCGCATCGGGCTCTCTGCTCGGCAGGGAGCCTGCTTCCCTCTCTCTCTCTCTGCCTGCCTCTCTGTCTACTTGTGATCTCTTTCTGTCAAATAAATAAATAAAAATCTTTAAAAAAAATAAAAAAATAAAAAAAATAAAAAAATAAAATAAAAAAAAAAGACTTTAAAATTCATTTTAATACCATTAAATCACTAAATAACTCAGGAACACATTGAATAGAATAACTGAAAGTACATACAAAACTACAAAAAAATTCTGAGAAAATAAATTTAAATAATTAGAAAGATATATACCATGTCTATAGAATTGAAGGGTCAATATTGGGAAAATGCCAATTTTCCCAAAATTAATCTATAGATTCAAAGTAATCACAGTCATAATTCTACCAGAATTTCTTATAAAAATTGACATGCTGAATGGAAGTACAAATACCTAAAAAAGAAAAACCAACCTTAAAAAAAAAATCTCACTTCAAAAACTATTATAAAACTATAATAGAAATAATATAGCCGTATTGACATGATGATGGGGAAAAAAAAATCAAAGGCACAGAATAGACAGTCCAGAAATATGTCCACTTATATTTGGCCAATTATTTTGGACGAGGTTGCCAAAGCTATTCAGTAAAATAAGGTTTTTCAACAAGTATTTAGAATATCATATATCTCATTTGTGTCACAAAGTATATTAACCCCTACCTCATGCCACATACAAAACTTAATTTGTGATAGATCATATACCTAAACATAAAAAGCAAAAACTTGGGGCACCTGGGTGGCTCAGGGGGTTAAGGCTCTGCCTTCAGCTCAGGTCATGATCCCAGGGTCCTGGGATCGAGCCCCACATTGGGCTCCCTGCTCAGCAGGGAGCCTGCCTCCCCCACCTCTCTGCCTACTTGTGATCTCTGTCTGTCAAATAAATAAATAAAATCTTTAAAAAAAGGGCGAAAACTACAAATCTCATAAAACACAGGAGAATATCTTTATGACTTGATTACAGGCAAATATTTCTTAAACAAAAGGCAAAAGCACCTTAAAAAAATTTAAATGAGTAAATAAAAAATCAAACATCATTAAATTTAAAAAATGCTACTTGCCACATAACACTGTTAAAAAAAATCAGTAAGTACACTACAACCTAGAAGAAATTATTTGTAAATGTATAGCTTACAAAAAAACCCAAATCAAATACATAAAAATCCCATGTGACAATAAAATGACAAATAAGCCAATAAATAAAAAAGAGCAAGTACCTGGGTGCCTGAGAGGCTCAGTTGGTTAAGCGGTTCAGCATCTGAGTTTTGATTTCGCTCAGGTCTTGCTTTCAGGGTTGGGATCAATCCATTGTGGGGTTCTGCACTCAGTTCAGAGTCTGCTTGTCCCTCTCCCTCTTCTTCCCACTGCTGGGTCTCTCTCTCTCTGTCTCTAAAATCTTAAAAAGAAAAAAGAGAACAAATGCCCATTTTGCAAGCGCATATATTAAAATTGGAACACAATAGAGAAAATTAGCATGGTCTCTGTGCAAGGATGATATGCAAATTCGTGGAGCATTCTATATTAGAAAGAAATGAGCAAAACTCTTGGATACTTCACGAAGGGAGATGTAAAATGGGAGTTTAAAAAAAAGGAGAGAGAGAGAGGAAGAGCGAGAAAACCAAATAAGAAAATGAACATTTGTCATTAAGGAAAATCAGGTTAAAACCATGATAAAATTACCCTACAGAACTAGAAGTTTGGCTGAAATTTAAATGTCTGATACACCAAATGCTGCCAAGCTGGAAAAGTAATTAGAACTATTATGTGGTGGGTGTGTAAAATGATATAGCACGATGTTAAGTGCTTTGGCAACGTATTATAAAGACAAATATACAGCTGTTCCATGAAATAGGATTCTACTCCTAGGTATTTATCCAAGAGAATGAAAATATATGCCCATAAAAAAGTGTCATTTTAAATATAGCTAATATATGGTAACTAATATGATAAAAAATTAACAAAGTGGTTGCCTTAGGTATAAGGGTGTTGGCTGGGAAGAAAATGAGGGAACTTTCAGAGATTATGTATGGTTATATTCTGTATCTTAACATGGTCTGGTTACACAGGTGTATGCATTTGTCAAAACTAATCAAACTAGCAAATAATATTTGTACGTTTCACTGTATATTTAAACCAAAACCACTATTAAGGCATGGAATTTTAGTTCTTTGATTTCCATGTAAGTATGGTATCAGTTAGTCTGAACACTTTATACATGTACATTTTAAATATATACACAACAAGCACACACACGCACGCCCTTTTCATATAAATGGATATTTTTGTAAATATGTATATTTCTATATATGTGGATATAAAAGCCTAATTAGAGTGTCTACCAGAAATAACCTACAGGAGGAGATTGTCTGATTCTGAAAGAAGATAATAGTAGAAAGATCATTTTTGAAGGAAGTGTAAGGTCAGGATGGAAGAAATTCCAGCTAATGAGAAAGATAAATTAAGGGAAATGTTCTAAAAGGCATGAAAGAGAGGAAAGGATTTCTGGGGGAGTGTCTTTGAATAAGTTAGTTACTGTTGAGGAAAACCATTAAAAACAAAATCTTCAGCCAACCCAGAAAACCTTCCCACAATAGTAGAAGAGAAAGAAAACAGCTTTATTATAGAATAGGTTGTAAGCCAGAATAAAATCTTACCCTTTCATATCGCCAAGAAGATAGAACTCTATTGTATACATGTTCTCAAAATGACCAGTAACTAGTCCTTAAATAAGAGAACTTGATAGCAACATTTGTCACACATCATTCTTCCAAGACTCACCTGATAATTGGAGGGGCCATCTGTGTTTGCTAATCGGTTTTTTCCAAAGAAAAAATAAACTGTAGTATTTTTTTTAATAATTACTATTTTTTTTAAAGATTTTATTCATTTGACAGAGAGAGATCACAAGTACGGGAGAGAGAGAGGGAAGCAGGCTCCCTGCTGAGCAGAGAGCCCAATGCAGGGCTTGACTCCAGGACCCTGAGATCATAAGATCATGACCTGAGCCATGACCTGAGCCGAAGGCAGCGGCTTAACCCACTGAGACACCTAGGCGGTCCATAAACTGTAGTATTTTTGTGACAAGAGGTAACTTTGGCAATTAAGCATGAGATAACCACGGACTTAAGACTTCTACCCTCCAACAGAAACCAGAAGATAGAGATGCCATCTTACTGGATGTTGCATTTCAAAGAGATGGCTCCCAGGTTCTTGAGAAAGACATTATTGTACCTTATAGCTGGCAATTGGCTTATTTGGCTTTTAAAAATATTTACATACATTTTAAAGAAACAAAGAAAAAAGTTATGCGTGTTCTAAAGAAAGCCTTCTCAAGGCGAGAGGTGGGGGGGTGTCTTCCCTTATTTTCAACAGGGAGAATTAAGCTTCTTATTTTTTTAAAAAGATTTTATTTATTTATTTGACAGAGAGACACAGTGAGAGAGGGAACACAAGCAGGGGGAGTGGGAGAGGGAGAAGCAAGATTCGCCAAGTGGGGAGCCCAATGTGGGGCTCCATCCCAGGACCCTGAGACAATGACAGGAGCCAAAGACAGATGCTTAACAGCTGAGCCACCCAGGCACCCCCCAAGCTTCTTATTTTAAATTTATATTTGTCCTTATATTATACAAGAGGGATACATATCTTATATAGAGTCATGATTTCCTTCATAGAGATAAAATGTATTGTGGAAAAAAATACAAGATCCATAATTCTTACCCAAGACCTTTGTAGTCAGATATGTCATAAAATATGAACTTTTTTGGATTATGGATAGGTAATACTGTGATATCTACTTTAAAGTCTTACATATAACTTGTAAGCAGAACATTAATAAACCTGTAGGGAAATATATGAATATTCACACTAATCAGAATAAAAAATATAAATAGACATACATTAATTTCAGGTAAAGTTTTGTACCCAAAGGAATTGATCAGATCAGGTCAAGTCTCATAATCAGATGAGATATAAAAATCTCTTAGTTTTCATAGCCTTTTGACTTTGGCTTATAGATAAAAGATTTGAGACTGATATGGAAGTGAGATAGTGAATAAACAAAGGAAATAGAGTATGATTCATGAAAAACATTAAGAGGGCTCAGATGAAGGCCTCTAAATTTAAAGGGACAGTATCAATATGACTATGTGTTTCTCTCCAAACACACTCACCTGTGCATTAACATCTCAAAGAAAGCAGAAAGTTGGGTAGAACCAGGCCCGTTATTTCTAGGCAAATTGTGAAAGAAGGCAAAGGAATTGAATATACCTGCTGGAGAATGATTAAAATGATGGGACCTGGACTTTCAGTTAGGTAAGGAGGGAAATAAGGTTCTGAGTGGTGTACTACATGGTAGAAGAAGGTAGGTAGATGGGAGAAGGTGGACTTAAATCCCTGTAGGGTTCAACAAGCATAAGACTAGGGTTAATATAGTCAGTGAGATGCAAAAAGATGGTATGCAGTGTGAGATTCAGAACTGAGGTTATATAGAGTTGCGTGTAGGAAGATCAGTGGAATATCCATGGGACTTAGTAACCAGGTCAAGATGGAGAATAAATTCATTGGAGGAGAGAAGCTTAAGGTTATTGGAAAGAACACCTACAAGAAAATTGAAATTCTAATAATTATAATAGTTAGTAGGGCTGAAGAGAGGAACAGTAAGTCAAGAGCCAAAGTATTCAGGGAATGAGGGGAAAGACCTCTGCAAATAGAGGTCTCTCCAACATTCTAGTGTCAATATTTAAATGATTTTTTTTTTCTCTCTATTTTGGAGAACTAAGATAGTTCTATGTGTTTAATTGGTTCATTAGTAATTTGAATTTTACTGAAAATGAATTAATTGCTCTTGTAAATTGTTTCATGAAACTAAGATAAAATGTTTGAAACTAGTAAAGTTTTTGAATTAAAGGAAAAGTTCAAGGGATTTTTAAAATTAAATTAAACCTATTTTCATACATACATTCTAACCCCTTTTTTAAATTTTTAAAGCGATGTAAATCATGCAGTTACATAATTTATGAGTTTGCATTTTTCAGTCTTTAAGAATAGATATCAAATATAAGTGTTCCTTTTGAAGTTTTAAACCAATAAATATGGAGACTAATCAAGAAAGTTTAATGAGCAAGATTAATTAAATAAACTTAGTTTTAGAAATCTGTGTAAATTGTTAAGATAGGTGGTAGTAAACTTTCCATTAGGGATACTTGGTATAGAAAGGAATGCTCATGTTTTGTTTGTTTACCTCTTTTCTGAACCGGCTTGATGAAGATAAGAAACCAGATCAGATACTGAACCTTTATCTCTGTGAAACAGTTGTCAAATAGTTAAATTATTTACCTTTCTCTCTTCCTTCCCTCCCTCCTTCCCTCCTTACTTCCCTCCTCTTTCCCCCCTTCCTTTCTTTCTTTCTTTCTTTCTTTTATTATTATTATTTTATTTTTTATTAACATATAATGTATTATTAACCCCAGGGGTACAAGTTTTCTTTCTTTCTTCTCCTTCTTTCTCTTTCAAGAGAGAGAGAATGCCAGCAGCAGGAGTGGGGACAGGTGGGAGAGGGGCAGAGCGAGAGGCAGAGAGAGAAAATCCTAAATGGAAAAACCCTGCCCAGGGCAGAACCTGATGTGGGGCTCAATCTCAGGAACCTGAGATCATTACCTGAGCTGAAATCAAAAGAGTTGGACACTTCACTGACTGAGCCACCCAGGTGCCCATATTTACTTTTCTTTCTTACAGCAAGGGTCCTCTACATGCAATATTTCAAGCATTATATTGCCTAAAATGGTGGAATTAAAAATCAACATCTTCTGTCACAGAGCAAATGTCATCAGACATGCATGTTTGCATATTTTATGCTTCTTTAATAATGCATTATTAAATTTGGTTTTAAGTTAAGGACAGTGTTTGCTTATTGATCATGATGCATTATCCACACCAGGGAAAGCACTCCGCAGTTTGCATCTTCTCAGTTAAGTCTGAATAATTCAGGAAGTTCTGTAAGTTGTATTTATTTTCATTAACTTTTTTATCCAAATATACCTGACAGATAGTGACATATAATATGCTACATCTAGTTATAAGCATGGTACTATTGTTTATAAGTTTACAAAGTTAGAGTGGCTTTTAGGTAGATATTATATAAATATATATAACATTATACATATATTTATATATTATTATATTATATATGTGTGTGTATGTGTGTGTGTATATATATGTGTGTGTGTGTGTGTATATGAATTCTCCTATAGCTATATTGTACATCATATTATCTGGTTTATTATAAGACTCTTTTCTGGTAATTTTTCTTTTTTTTTAACACAAGGTAAAATTATAAAAATGTAATATTGGATATAAATTCTCTATAAAATAATTTCTCTTATAATTAGCAAAAGATACACATTTTAAAAAATAACTTTCCTCCAATATACTATATTGTCACCATTATTTTAAAAGTATAAAGTCAAATTAAAAAAAAACAAAACAAAACAACTTCTTTGAATTTCACAGGCATTCAATAAAAAACAGTTTCAAAATGAACAGAATTAAGGAGTATTTGATCATAATATTATGGAAAAAAAGTTAAGATATAGTATACTTTTTAAAGTAATACACCAAGCCCCAAGTTATTGCATGGATATTAAGTAGACAAGCAAGACTAACAACCCCAAGGGAAAGCACATCTGACCCATTTATTTAGTTAGGAGAATCACACACAGAATAAGAGGGTGGTTTAATTCTGGGCCAAGTATTTCTTAATTTCTAAACTTAAGCATGCATTTAATTCAATGTGGCAAAAATAGATGTTATATAATTTATATAATTTGAAGCTAAGTCCTTTCCAAATAATTTTTACTGTACTGGAACAAATAAAAATATTGTGATGAAATATTAGAAGTTAAAAAAACATACACATTAGAAAACCAAAAACATTTTGTCATGGTTTGAAATAAGTGTGTCTATTAATAAGTATAAAATGCAGCATTAGGAGTAAGTTTAAATTGTTAACTTGTACTAAAATAGAGCCTTGGTGATCAACTATATTTTTTTCACCTTGCATGTCTTTTTCTATCCTCATGGAACTACTTACGAACATAAAAACAAAAGTGCAGCAGATGTTGGAAATAAATTTGAATTTGAATTATGATAGCAATAATTCAGATTTTAGTAATTTTTAAAATCAGAAATGTTATCTTGAGAGATAGTTACTGCTAAATTGAAAACAGCCTCATTTTTTATTCATTTCTATTTAGCTAAAGAATCAGCTGATATGTCATATCATAACAATACACTTTAATCATTGCCCTAACTCTTTCATGAATGGTTTCAAGTTATTTTCATGTAAATCAATTTGTTTTGAAGTTGTTCAGTGGAAAAAAAACAAACAGGAAGACAAACATCATCAATAAAATAAAATAGCACGCTCCAAATTAGAATTATTCTTAAATTTCTGCAAAAACAAAGTATACCTATATCCATCGACCTTTCCTAACTCTCCTTCCGACCTGTTTTTTAATTCTCACTATAGTGTAGTGTGCATCCAAAATAATGTAAGAAGAAATATTGAGAAAAAAAGATCTTCTTCATCAAAGTCATTGAAATGAATAACTATCACGTTTTGTCTGTTAATACATTAGTCATTCCCATGAGTGAGATATGATATAAGAGACCTGGCTTCCTTACATTTGCTTAAAGTATTAAAAAAAAAAAAAGTTTGTTTGTTTGTTTGTTTGTTTTGATAGACTAGTATAGCCTGCAACCTCTAGAACCAAAATTGTAAGAAAACTTAATAATCCAAGTGCATTAAAATTGATCTTTATTTAGACATATCAGATGATATATCTTCAAGTTTCAGATATTTTATATATATAAATTTTAAGAAGTACTTTTATATATGAAGGAGATAACTTTATAAGATGAAAATAAAGATCAGTCAAAAATATTTATCAGGATGAAACTTTTTATTTAACATCATTTACATTCATAACTTGACTATAAGATTTTTAAAGGTTTTGTTTCTACTTTCAGTTTTAGAAACTACCAAATGTGTAAATTTATGTTCCAATATATTATTAGGAGCAATGGGGAAAATGGCAAGAAACAAAATTTTAATTAATGACTTATAAATCCTGAGGACTTCACATTTCAGCCTTCCTAAAACAAAAACATGGAAAGGGAAAGTGATCTACCTTAGTTCGAAAATCTTGCAGACCGTTGAATCACATGTAAACTGCTGACCTCAGTTTTCTAGTGCTTTTTAAAATCATAATTATCAATTTAACAATGGATGTGTTTTGGGTGTATTGATGTTAGAGTTGTATTTATTCGACAACTGAAGAAAATACCTAAATACACAATTTCTTTTTTTTTTATTTTTAAAGATTTTATTTATTTATTTGGCACAGAGAAAGAGATCACAAGTAGGAAGAGAGGCAGGCAGAGAGAGAGAGGAAGGGAGCAGGCTCCCTCCTGAGCAGAGAGCCCAATGTGGGGCTCGATCCCAGGACCCTGGGATCATGACCTGAGCCGAAGGCAGAGGCTTTAACCCACTGAGCCACCCAGGTACCCCTAAGTACACGATTTCTAACTGTAGATAAATATTTAACTGCAAATTATTTTCTGAATGACAATTAGGAATGTTTCCAGCTATCAAATGAAATGAGAAGCCTTTGCACTAAATGAAAGGCATTGATTACATATGTAAAAAGAATACATCTATATACATATTTAAAATAAAAAAAAAGTAATTGCCAGAAAGTTAAAAAAAACCCTCTTAAATTATACACACACACAATTTGGTCATCAAATCCATATTAATTGTTATTAAAATTAATCAAATGATTCCTAAAATGTAACAAAAACAAGTCCTTAAAAATCTTATTTCTATCTAGGTATACTTTCTGTTATTTAAAAATAAGGAATATTTCATAAGAAAGTTACAAAGTTAATGATGACATCAATATGTATATATTCATATGCTTGTTTAGGTTATGAGTAATTTGTGTTACCAGCATAAGGGAGAAATCAAAAGTAATAATTATTTCTTGTCTATACTCATGGGGACATATTGTTGTTATTATATGGCCATGGAACCATTTACCACATACATGTGAAATATCACAATATAAAATTATTAACTTTAGGCTCCAACTATCCAAAATGAATGTTTTAGCATGGTGAGATTCAGAATATATTGAGTCTTTTTAATCTAAATTTAAATCTTTGAAAGTAAAATATAGTTTAAAGTTGTACTTACTAACACATTATTTCTTTTTTTTTTATAATATATTATTTCAAGCAAGCTTTACAAAACTATAATAGGGTAGTCATTTGGAAGTTCAGCATGGGAATTATTTCCTATTGAGGGACCTAATTACCAAACATTTTTGCTCACATTGCCTAAAGGTTATGATTAGAACACATTAAAAAATCAGCAGATTCAGATCTAAGTGAACAACAAGGTACACAAGGTGATGAAAGGTCTTCCGTGAAAGCACAAGGCCATAGCCATTAAGGATCTTCTGTGAGAGTAAAATCATTTAAAAATCAATGCAAAATCTTTTAGAGAGCTTCTGCTCAGTAAAACACAAATAAAATTGCCAGGAAAAATAAGAGCTTCTGAATTTTGTATGAAGTAAACTAGAAATTACATGGAAAATCATAGAGAGGAAAAAGACTTAAAAATATAGATTTTTAACAAATATAGTTGTCTCAACACTTTAAAGTTGTTGCTGGGCATTGTTGCAAGTACTATTGTTTTATTTTTAATACTAAAATTTCAGTATTATCTTATAACGGTAATGGGCATACTTGATAAATCGGTAAAAACTATGCAATGACTATTTGCATATTTAAAATAGAAAAATTTAATTTTCTTTTTTTTTTTTTTTTTTTTTTTAAAGATTTTATTTATTTATTTGTCAGAGAGAGAGAGAGGGAGCGAGCACAGGCAGACAGAGTGGCAGGCAGAGGCAGAGGGAGAAGCAGGCTCCCTGCTGAGCAAGGAGCCCGATGTGGGACTCGATCCCAGGACGCTGGGATCATGACCTGAGCCGAAGGCAGCTGCTTAACCAACTGAGCCACCCAGGCGTCCCAGAAAAATTTAATTTTCTTGATGACATTGGTCTGTCTAGATGAATAAATCAATAGAACAAAATAAGAGTTCAGAAATAGACTCCTGTAAGGACAAATGATTTTCACAGAGGTGTGAAGGCAATTCAGCAGAGAAAGAGTAGTCATCTCAACAAATAGTACTGGACTAATTGGACATCCGTATGTAAATAACTTTGACACATACTTCATACTATGCACAAATAATGAATAGTTATTAAATGGATGATAAACTTAAATATAAAATCTAAAGGTAGGAGTGCCTGGGTGGCTCAGTGGGTTAAGCCTCTGCCTTTGGCTCAGGTCTTGATCTCAGGGTCTTGGGATTGAGCCCCACATCTGGCTCTTTGCTCAGCAGGAAGTCTGCTTCCCTCTCTGTCACCGCCTACCTCTCAGCCTACTTGTGATCTCTCTCTGTCAAATAAATAAATAAAAATCTTAAAAAAAAAAAAGTGAAATCTAAAGCTATAAAACTTCTAGAAGAAAACTATTTTTTTGGCTTTGTTTTAGTCAAAGAATTCTTAGCTATGTGATCAAAAGCATAATTGACAAAAGAAAATTTGATAATTTAACTTCATGAAAATTAAAAATGTTGTTCTGCAAAAGAGAGACTGGGAAAATATTTGCAATCATATCTTATCTGAACTCATATCTAGAATATACAGAGTATTCCCTAACCTCAATAATAAGAAAACTCAAGTAAGTGTGCTAAAATTTGAACAATTTATGAAAAAATGGACAATTTATGAAAGATGACACACATGTAAAAATATATTCAACATCATTAGGATTAATAAAATATAAATTAAAATCACAAGGGATTAACACTCAATTGTCTTAATGACTTCATCACAAATGCTGACAGTTCTGTGAAGTAACAGCTATTGCCATGTAGTAGAATGAGAATATAAAATAATACTACCACTTTGGATAAAATTTGGCAGCTTCTTAAGATTTAAAAAATCCACCTACCATAAAATCCATATGATACCACACATAGGTATTTCTCCAAGACAAATTAAAGCTTGTACATGAGTGTTCACTGCAATTTCTTTTGCATTATCCCCAAACTGGAAAGCACCAAAATATCCATCTACATGTGCAAGTATAAACAAATTATGGTGTATATATATACAATGGTATACTACACCTCAAAGAAATGAGTGAACCATTGATACATGAAACAACATGGATAAACCTCACAATAATTACACTGAGGAAAGCAGATCAGCCATCCCCCCTTCAAAAAATGTTTATAAAACCCTAGAAAATATAAAATAATGTACAGTTACAGAGAGCAGATCAGTTATTGGTGGTTATCGAGGGCTGGAGAGTAGGGAGGATAGTAGGGAGGAGTAAGAGGGTTTAGAAACAAATGTGAGGGAGTTTTCAAGGTTTTGAACATATTTATTATCTTGAATTTAGCAATGGTTTTATGGTTTATGCATACTTCAAATTTTACAATTAAAATATGTACAGGGATTTGTATGTTAAATACAAAAAATGAAAAGTTACGACCCCCATTAGCTTTGCGGGTAAAATTAAAGAAAAAGTAAAATAAGACTCAGAAAAATATAGCAACAACAACAGCAACAACAATAATAAAAATAAAGAAGGGAGGAAGATCATATACCATAGCTGCTTATAGGCTGCTTCCAACAAACCAAATAGGCAAAACACCAAATGTTTTGGTATAAAAGATTTCTTCAATCATGAAATGATTTTCCCTGTATCTACTTCTCTGTCTTCCACCAGAAATTATTATTTTGGCTTGAGGGATCAAAAACTGATGGCAAAGGTAGCACGTGGGAAAATCTGAGGGAATAAATCATTCCTAAGATTTGTCTGGGAATGACTCTTAAATTACTTTACATAATTTGTCTTAAAGAAACCACCCAGGAAGACATTATAATGGCTTTTGTAGAATTGGCTTCCTAATTGTTCAGGCTTTATGTCCCACAGGCAAGTAAACCTTGAGTGAACAAACTAAAATCAGATAAATTGTAGTTAACACTTTTATTTTGGAGGATAAATATTTTGAACAAATGCACATAGAATTTGATTACAATCTTAATAATGTACAAACGTAGATTCTTTTTTCTAAGATTAGAAAATATAGAAACATCAGTAGACATGTAAAAAAAAAAGTTCAAAGGAAGTGTATCATGCGAAGGAAGCAAAGCAACAAATTCCCTCAGGAAACCAGAGGAAAACATAAAGAAATAAGTAATATTAATTGCAAGATTTGTGGTACATTTTCTCTGTGGTCTTAGACATGACCACATATTGTATAATATTGTATAATAGTCACACACTAGACATTATCTGACAAACCACTCAGTATTAAAAATTACTTTAGAATTTTGAGGAAAACCAGAAAAATGTTAGCATGGTTAGCTAAAATAAAGCAAGCAGAGTATATGATCTGATATTCATGCAACAGACATATCGACTTTGTGAAGCTTCTAGTTTGGGATTTCCAGATGTCAGATTATAAATAGTACTTAGAATATTATCAAATTATCCAACAATGTGTGTAGAGGAGAAAAGTTAATATTTTCTCTAACATTGAAATTTTAATTTATATTTAATCTCTTAATCTACAATAATGCTCTCCATTTATGCAGAGCCTATTCTATACCTGGCTAATATGAATTCTTTAATCAACTCATTCACTCATTGTCACAAACTTTATAGTAGGTGTTATTAACCCTGTTTTAGGTGAGGAAACAAACTCTAATAAGTTAATTTGTATAATAAGACATTTATAATGCTAGAGGCTGAGTTTTGAGTCTTCAGACTGGTTATCCTGTCATGATTCATTGCTCTCTGATGCCACTTCTGATGGGACTTAGCAATGTTCCCATTGCCTTCAAGATAAAGTACAAGTTCCATAATTTGGTATGCTATGTCCTTCAGAATCTCGCCTTCTTTATGACTACAGCTTTCTTTCTTACACTACTCTAACCCTCTCTCTCCATAGGAACCTCAATCTCAGATTTCCACAGACTATGTGGCTTCAGTTGCACTTGTACATTGTTCCACCCAACCTTGAATGTCTGTCTTTTCTCTTACTCCAGGTTAATTTCTACTTGGAATTCAGGATTTGCAAAGATCATGTCCTTTAAGAAGTGCTCTCTCACTGTATCCAATTTCAAGTAGATGACTTGTGTTTTCCCAATTCTATTTTGTTCATACCTGTCATTATATTTTTCACACCATTTCTACTACTACTATCACTACTATTCTATAGTTTTCTCTTCCTCCATTAATAGCTTATAATCCTTAAGGACTTTTTTTTTTTAAACTGAGGAAAGAGAGGGGGAGAAAGAAAGGGGAAGAGAAAGAGAAAGAAGGGCAGAGGGAGTGACAGAGAGAGCCCTAAACAGGCCCCACGCCCAGCACCCAATGCAGGGCTCAATCTCACAACCTTGAGATCATGACCTGAGATGAAACCAGGAGTCTGAGGCTTAACCTACTGAGCCACCCAGGCACCTCCTTAAGGGCATGTTCTATGTCTGGTGTCTAACATATTGTCTGACATAATAAGCACTCAAATAGTATTTGTTAAATAAGTAGATAAATAAATAGAGCATAAGGAGAACATTTTAGATAAGTTGATAATTCTAGGAAGAGAATTCTAAAAAGATCGGAAAATGCACAATTAAGCAAATGCATATTATAAAGATTGTAATGATACTAAACATTACACAGAAAATATAAAAGCATTTTTATAAATGGACAAATTAAAAATTGTGTTTTTAAAATGAATATTTTAATTCATATTTCAATTCATATTTCATATTCAAGTCAATTCATGTTTTAATTCATATTTCAATTAATATTTCAATATGAATTGAAATTCTAAGATAATAAAAGAATAGCAAATTGGATGCAGATACTTTTCACAATCAGGTGAGTAAAATGTTTAGTAAACAATATGTAAAATATTCAATTTAATTGGGAATCAAAAGAGGTAATTATCAATTTAGGAACTACTAAAACCAATTTTATTTTTTTATGATGCACAACAGCAAGCAGTCCTTTCCATGAATTTATAGAGGGACTGTAAATAAGAATCGACTTGGTATAAATAGTATGATTATATATCCAGAGCATTAAAATTGCAACAATCTTGAGCCAGCAGTTTATCTTAGTAATGAATTGCTTTTATTTTATTATTATTATTTTTTTATTTATTTATTTTTTGTCAGAGAGAGAGGGAGAGAGAGCGAGCACAGGCAGACAGAATGGCAGGCAGAGGCAGAGGGAGAAGCAGGCTCCTGCTGAGCAAGGAGCCCGATGCGGGACTCGATCCCAGGACGCTGGGATCATGACCTGAGCCGAAGGCAGCTGCTTAACCAACTGACCCACCCAGGCGTCCCAATGAATTGCTTTTAAAAAGGCAAACACGCGGGGTGCCTGGGGGGCTCAGTGGGTTAAAACCTCTGCCTTAGGCTCAGGTCCTCCTGGGATTGAGCCCCGTATCAGGGTCTCTGCTCAGGGAGCAGCCTGCTTTACCCTCTCTCCGCTTGCCTCTCTGCTTACTTATAATCTCTCTCTGTCAGATAAATAAATAAAATCTTTAAAAAAAAAAAAGGCAAACACCCATATGTGGACAAAGAAGATAATGACAAGATTATTTATAATAAGAAAATTTGAAACCTCTTACGTGTTCAATAATAGGGATGTTGCTAATAGATATTATAATACTAAAATTAATAATATATTAAAATATGTAATATAAGAAAAAAATGTAATGACTTCACAAAGTCTCATGCTAGGTGAAAATTGCATATATGATATAAATTAAATTTAAAAATATAAATGCCAAAAACATGGAATATTGAAAATTGTGTCTATAAAATAAGGATTATGAATCTTAATTTTTTATTTCACTTTCCCATATTTTTCCTCCATTAAGCATATTTAATGACCAGTAAAACTGTAAGCTCAACACTTAATTAATAAATGGAAAATATGGATATGGGAAGCAGCAGAAGTTAAATAGCCTGAGTATGAAATGTCTTCACACTTTAAATACTAATTCATGAAACAACTTTTGTGATTGTCACAAAAAAATTTTGTAAATATAAAATCAAACTACTCAGAGCCCTTGAGTCTGTGTTAGTGTCTAGTTGATTATACATGTGTAGAAGGGATGATTATAAGACCATTAAAATCATCAACCAACCTTATAATTCTTCCCAAATGGGCTGATAGTCACGTCCATTTTGAAAAATAATAGCTATAGTTATATCATTTAAATACACAAGCATACATATAGAAAGCTCAGTGATTAAATAAACTATCCACAAAGGTTAGTTTTAACCAGCAAGAAAACACCAGGAAATGACAGATACACTCTGCCAATTAGGAAGAAAATGGTATTCTAGGTTATGTAAGGTGATCCTACTGTTTGCTCCCACAGAAAAGATTCTGCATGAAATGCTGTATTATTCTGGCAACTGATTAGCATTTTGATATGCTCAAAATTTGTTCACATGGAAATGAAATATTAAAGCAGACAGCAATTCAAAGTAATAGATGAAACTATTGCACAAAAATGTTTTTCTATATTTTGAGATAATTGGTTGCCAAGGAATGCACTCAAGATTATTTCTGCCTTTTCTGATTACCACAGAGATAAATATATAACAAGAAACACACACACACACATGGCAAAGAGTATACCTTCTTTTGATTTAGTCTGTTGAAAATTAGTGTAAAGCCAGGAGCTATCTTCCTGTTTAGTAAATGATGATAAAAATATTATGTCTCAGGATTACTGGAGAGTGTTGAGATTCAGGTTTTTCTTTACATAGTGGAAATGAAAAACTGAAGATATCACTAAATGTATTTTGTTATTATTCAGAGAGAATTTATCTTGAAATCTGTGAATTAGACTTCTATAAAACTTTTCTAATTTATAACATTTCATACTCTATTAAGTACTATTAGAATGTTACATTCTTTATTTTTAATATTTTATTTATTTTTGCAAGACAGAGAGAGAGAGAGTGAGAGCATGAGTTGGGGGGGGGGGGCAGAGGGAAAAGCAGTCTCCCCACTGACCAGGGAGCCCAATGTGGGTCTTGATCCCAGGACCCTGGGACCATGACCTGAGCCAAAGGCAGACACTTAACAGACTGAGCCACCCAGGCACCCTAGAATGTTACTTTAAATCTACACTGTATGGAAACACCCCAGCATTCTTGATCAAGACCAAAATGGGAAGTAAAAATGTTACATTCAGGTAACAAAGATGAATGCTTAAAAAAAAAAAAAAAAAGTGCATCATTAAAAGTAAACTACAAGTGGTTAAAATCTGTCTAAAGTTCTTGGTAATAATTGTGAGAAGGGAATAGCAGCTTACATTTGGGATGTGCGTTTGCTCTTTCAGTTCACAGTCTATTTAGTAAATGACCTATCTCAGCATAGGAAATGTTATCACAGTGGCTCATAAGTGCTAATGTATAGCCAAAAATTGCAAGCCCCCACTCCCAGTGCTACTTCACTCCTATAGAATCATACTTAGAGCTTCATTGTTAATCCGCTTTTCAGAATATAAAAGCTAAATATTTTCAATGTGCTGTTTTCATATAGTCGCAAAAGAGTTCAATTTCTCCATCATGAAAAAGGATGATATCCGGGGATCTTTTGGGAGGCACATTTGGAAAAATATTGTCGGCAGAGGAATTTTTATTCTTTTATTCTATGTAACAAACATCTGTGACTCCTAAACATATATTACAAAAATGAATTATAATGTATTTGGTTAATATCATTGGCTTCCCTTTCCTTTTGACCTTCTTAATTCGATCCATTGATATTTGCTCATTTTTAAAAATACCTCACACCATTTAAAAATACCTTACACCATCTAAAACATAGCAGGCTGATTTCATCCCTATATTTCCTGAGGCTCAGCCAGGCTATTCACAATTTGAAAAAGAAACCACAAGAAGTTAATGCAATATTTTTTTCAAAAATGAGCTTGTAGGATATTCTCTTGGCAAAGGTGAAGTGAATAATTCTTATTAAGACCAAGAATATAAAAGCTCACATATAAATTTGAGCTCCTGCTGCATGATGGAAATACAGCCGAAAATAAGGGAGCCCAATTTGCTGTGTAATGAACTTTGAAACAATCACCTAACACATAATTTTTATAAGCAGAATTATTTTTATTAAAAAGCATGCTTTCTTTCCCCATATTAAGTTTTATAATTTAATTAATTTTAGTATACTCCTTCTTCTGAAGGTTTTTAGTGTTTTTAAACTATCCGATCTTTAAAATTATCCTTAGAAAATTGAAGATTAAAAAAAAAAAAACTTATTTAAGAGTTGTCAAGAAAAAGCATCCTGGGGTGCCTGGGTGGCTCAGTGGGTTAAAGCCTCTGCTTTCGGCTCAGGTCATGATCCCAGCCATGATCCCAGGGTCCTGGGATCCTGCTTCCCCCCCACCCCCGACTACTTGTGATCTCTGTCTGTCAAATAAATAAATAAAATCTTTAAAAAAAAAAAAAAAGAAAAAGAAAAAGCGTCCTAACAAAGTAATTTGCAATCCAAACAAAATTGTCAATTTTAAAGATTGTTTTTCATAACACTTAGTGATACATGTTTTGTATAATCCTTAAAGGATTGGGGCACCAAAGTATTCAAACTGCAGCCTAAAATAAAATGTTATATACTCACTGTTTAAAAATCCACAATGAGACAACATTTTGAAATATGACCTAGTTTGAAATTCATACTCTGACTTTTTCTGAAATATCAGTGGTGGTTTTGTATATTTAATTAGAAATTGCCATATTTTATGGCTTTACACTCCATATATGATTTTAAGCACCTTAGCAATATCATTGCTGTTCCAAAAAGGAAAATGTGGTATATGGAAAAACCACGAATTTATTATTCAAGATTAGAGGTAGACGGCTTAAAAATACTATTAAGCTGGATTAAAAATATTGATTTTTGAAGATCTATAAGCAACTGCGCCAAATACATATATCATACATATTCACTTGATTTAATAATTAGTGATAACATAGGCATGTTTATTTTTTCTTTTCTTTTTCCCCAGTAAGCATGTTTTCTTATGAGGACAATGATTTGTGGTTTAATTCTAAATGCTTTCCCACCCATTAATACAATTTTACATATATAAGATATATACGAAATTATTAAACCATTCACCATCATGGTGAACTATGGTTAATAAAATAAAAAAAAAATAGTTCAAGAAATTACATTGTTGTTTTAGAGATTTATTTACTATAGATTCATAACTTTAAAAAGGGATCCAGCAATCAAGGTAAAATGTCTTTGTGAAAATACAGTGCATTTCAAAATACCTGAATGCATTTATTTTAAAAATAGATTTGTATTTTTTTTACCTTTGTAGATTACATATAATGCTATTAAAATATATCATGTAGGGGCACCTGGGTGGCTCAGTGGGTTAAGCCGCAGCCTTTGGCTCAGGTCATGATCTCAGGGTCCTGGGATCGAGTCCCGCATTGGGCTCTCTGCTCAGCAGGGAGCCTGCTTCCCTCTCTCTCTCTCTCTGCCTGCCTCTCTGCCTACTTGTGATCTCTCTCTGTCAAAATAAATAAATAAAATCTTTAAAAAAAAAAAAATAAAATATATCATGTAATATCAATATTAACAAGGCTTATTATGTAAACCAATCACACAATGATACAATATTAATGTGGGACTAGTTTGCATGTACCAATAATATTTTTTCAAGTTATTTGATTTCACAAATATTATTTGTATACTGTCCCCTAAAAAGCCCAAAAAACTAATTTTTGGGACAAACAGAATATTAAAAAAAAAAAAAAAAAGGTGCTGTCATTTTTAGCATTTAGTTAGACTCAAACTGTGTGGGTGCATGTTTTATCTAAGGCAAAATATTATTTAAACACACGAGTTTTATTTAAATGTGTGAAGTTTGAAAATACATTTTACTAATATTTTACATTATATTATATATTTCTTATAATACTATTATATATCATTTTAAATATTATATATGTTAGGACTTTATATATTATTTTGTATATGATTATATTTTTTAGATATTTCTTATGACTCAGTCAGTTTTGAGCTGACATTTTCCACACAATATCATTAAAGTACATATATTTCTAAATTTACTCAGTTTGGTCTCACAAATGATATGTATTTTTCTTTTCTTGAATTTTTATAAATATTAAAATTTCCATTTAAAAAATAAACTTTTAACCATGGTTCTCTGGCATCCAAGCAATGAACTTATTTGTAGCAATTAACAGTGTAGAACAAGAATACAGAATACCTGTGATTGAGAGAACACGTCAGACAGTAATATTGTATTGATTCTTAGACAAATGATACTTAGAAGGTAAGATTCTCCATAACCACATGAAAAATTTGTCACTTTCTTCGGTGATTTGTGTAATTTTTGCAATATACTGACATGGAGAAAAATTCCTGCTGTCTTGAGTTAAAAAGTGAAATTTGTTTTTATTCAAGTACATTGGATGAACAACAATTAAAAAATTGCCCTTGTTGACTCCAAAGAACTTGGGAGTTAACAGCTATTTTCCCTTAGGTATTTATGTAGTGGTTTACACAATTGTATGTACTGAAGAGGCTAGTATGATATTTTGCACGTACAAGCACGATTTTTTGTAGGTACGAAACACAATACTGGGAGTTAAAAAACAAAAAATCAGGGATTAAGAATGAGCATGATGGGACGCCTGGGTGGCTCAGTTGGTTAAGCAGCTGCCTTCGGCTCAGGTCATGATCCCAGCGTCCTGGGATGGAGTCCCACATCGGGCTCCTTGCTCGGCGGGAGCCTGCTTCTCCCTCTGCCTCTGCCTGCCATTCTGTCTGCCAGTGCTTGCTCTCTCTCCCTCTCTCTCTGATAAATAAATAAAAAATATTAAAAAAAAAAAAAAGAATGAGCATGATGAGCAATTTCTAAAATAATTAGAAATCTTGTAGCTTCCAGATATTTTTGTATTACCTATGAATCTACTAGAAAGTTCTACCATGTGAAATTACTCATATAGAAAATTGACAATAATTTAAAAAATAGTAAATTATTTATATAGGAGATCCTCACATAAGAAATAAACAGAACAAATTAGAGACAAAAATGTTCGAGTAAAATAAAATCACAGAATTTTGAAAAAGAGAAAATTTATTTTGTAAGCTAAAAAATGAATTTGTGTGTTTCAAGTTTCTTGAGTTCAAATCCTGACTACTTTTATTACTATTGTTTGAGTTAGGGCAAGTTTTTTTAACCACACTGAGATTTTTTTTTAATCCACCTGGCCACTGAAATAATAATATATATGCCTTATTGATTTGTTGTCAGGATTAAATGAGATACATATTTTTTGTGTTAAACACTAAAATACGAGTTCTTAAAAGGTTTCTTAAAATTTTTTTTGGAAAATGGGAGAATCTTTTAGATGGGTTGTAATCCTAATGCTGAAAAAGAAATCAATTCTATGGTTCGGTTTCATCTTATAGAGGCCAGCAAAAAAAAAGCCAAAACTTTCATGTGAAGTGACAGAAGTGTTACCAGAATCCAGGTTTCTTAATGTCAAGATGAATAGACATTGCCTAACACAATGCTATTCCAAGTCAACATGGTGAGGAGGTTTATGTTGAATGGTTTGAAATACAATTGAATTATTAATTTAATAGGAATAAAGGTAATTTGTCATGTCAAGTAAAGAGAGCCTTTTCACTTAAAAGTTTTATGCTGCTTCACTTCAATATTTAATTACAAGCCTAAATGGTGAATTATATGAATGCTAACTCATAATAAAAATGAAGTGATTATTTAATCTCTTCATTTGTTTTTGAAATTGAACCGAAAAACCTATTGTTAAGATAACTTCATTTTTAAAAAGCAGCAATACTTAAGTGTATGCCATAATCTTTCTTGGTTTAGTTATTATACCAACTGATGAACTATTGCTTCTTTATGATGGCATCAAATTCTTTATACTATACATTAATCTTTTCTAGCATTCAGTGGAAAATGGAACACAGTTGCTTATCATTTTCTTCCTGATACTGATTACTTTATGTGAAGGGTGGTCAATTTCTTTTGCTGGAGCATGTCCCAGGTTCCTCCACCACAGACCAGAAGTAGAAGAGCATTTCTTTTTTTTTTTTTTTTTTTTAAAGATTTTATTTATTTGTCAGAGAGAGAGGAGAGCGAGCGAGTACAGGCAGACAGAATGGCAGGCAGAGGGAGAAGCAGGCTCCCCGCCAAACAAGGAGCCCGATGTGGGACTCGATCCCAGGACGCTGGGATCATGACCTGAGCCAAAGGCAGCTACTTAACCAACTGAGCCACCCAGGCGTCCCAAGAAGAGCATTTCTTTAGTTAAGCACTCGTTTATAGGATCCATATGAGCCTATCTGCTCTCAACATTCTCAACATTTCTACCAGATATGTGGAACTAACAGTAAATAAAACAATATTATTGTTAACGGAGTCAAGAGTTTTCACAGGAAACATTTCTGAGATTGCCTTAGCACCCAAAGACATGTTTGATTAAGTTACTCATTTTCTATTCCCTTTAAGCATGCCAAAGAGTAACAATAGCACCATGACAAGTGAGAAATCTGAAGAGCAAGCCCATGGAATATATGATTTTGACAAAGTAACTTCTCTATGAACTTTCAAAACAATTTTGATGCAAGTTACATACACATTAATTTATCTAAAGGGAATCTGCTCTAAGGAATTAATAGCTACAACTTAATAAAATGTTGCAGGGCACTGACAAGACAACAAACTTAAAATCAAAATGGTCAATATTCAACATTCCTTTTTTCAAGTAGTTGTACTCATCTCTGGTTAGGGAAAATAAGACAAAACTTATTAATCTCTTTATTACACCATAAAAAAAGACTGTATTTATTCTCTGTCAAGTACAATTTGAGATAAGGACACCAAACTGAATAAATATATGGCACCATATATGATATATATATGATTATCAAAGTATGATTATCCCTATGATAAATGTGAGCAGAAAGCATCAGCTTTAACTCAGTTTGGGGGCATTGTCATATTTAGTTCAGAATCAACCAATAAGTATGTAAGTACTTATTCTAAGGCTATTACTGAACTAATTAGGCACAAAGTTGGTGGGAGGGGAGCATTTCATGGTGTAAAAAGGAATGTACAAAGACACAGGGATATAAAAATGCAGAGAATTTGAAGTAGAATAACACAATTGTACACAGAAGGAGAGTGGAGATGACAAGAATCAAAATTGGGGAAGCAGGCAGAAAGAAGATTCTGAAGAACTTCATATGAGATTCTAAAGAGTTCAAACCTCATAAGGCAATGAGAAAATGTGTATATTTTTAAAGCAATGGGAAAATAGAAGGAAGAAGACAATAATTGCTTTTCAGGAAAACAGAGTTCAGTTTTGAGCAAGTACGCAGAAGATCTACATGGAGCCACTCTGGAAGCAGTCTGAGCATTTGCTGACACGGCGGTGTTAATTAAAGACATGAGGCTGGATAAAGCCATTCAAGGAGAGATTCTAGTGTTTTAAGGACAGAGAAACACAAAATCCACAATACTTGATAGGGAAGGAGAAGGATGCAAAAGTGAATGAGAATTGACATTAGGTATGATAGAGGGAAAACCAAGATCGAATTGTTTTATAATACCATATAATGAATGGAAGAGAGTGATAAATCACGTCAGAGTCTGAGAAGAAATTACATTGATTAAAAAAGAACTTATAAAATTGTCATATAAGGAAAAAGAATTCAAAGTAGAATGTTGAGTTGAAAATATAAAATAATAATTATGGTCTTTATGGGCTACAATTCCAGTTTCATAAAAGATAGAGCTGGATGTGTAAAGATAAAAAACTGGAAAGAAGTATCACACCATGTTCACATTGACTATACGTAGGTTATTTTAAATCTTGAAATTTAATAAATTACCCCCCAAATGTCTTAAAAATAAAAAGCAAAAACATTTGTTGAATTTTCTATTTAATGAGGCAGAATAGAATTTTAAAGTCAAAAAAGCTTTTAGTTTAGAATCTGACTTGCCTGAGCTTTAGTATCAACTTCTCTACTAAATAAATTTTGCTGCATTAAAAGCCAACTGGGAAGCCATACTAATTTATGGACTAGTTCCTTTTTCAGTAAATTGAAATTTTATCTTTTTCATGATATAAGTTCTGAGATATTCTATTATTTGTTTCTCTACTTTTTTCCATTGCATTATGATCTAATTCTGAGAAAGTAACAAATGGACATTAATGGTGAAATGAGCTCAATAAGACATTAGGATCAATCAGCATCTTAATTAGCTCCTCACATCCCATGTATGTTAACGAAAATATACTGTGTATCACTATTTCTGCTATATCCTCTTTTAGCAAAGTCAATATATGAAAAATGAGCAAAGATGAAACTAGGATCCTAGGACTTCAGAAGATTGTGGTATGTCCAATTCTTGGCCTAAGGAATAAATTTGTGGGCAGAATAGCAGAGCAGGAACTCAGAAATGAAAACTATAGCCAGTTACCACAATAGGCATAATCAGAGGATAAAAATTATAAATAAGTGATTCCAATAAGGGGCAAAAAGAAAAGAACATCAATTTGTTAGAAGCTCTTTGAAATCTCTTTCCACAACCAAGCCTCCTCCTTTATTTCTCCCTCTCTCGATCCTCCTTCTTGCCTTTTTTCTTTTCCTCTCTCCCTTTTTAAAAATCTCTACCAACCATTTGTCAAATTTCCATTAGTCTATCTATCCATCAACTTTTGTGTCACTTCACTAGGGTCATAAAATTACTTCCAGAGGTATTTCTGTTAAAAAATATTCATATCCCCTCATGGTCATACATACACATGGCCGCACATCTTTCTGGGTAAGTGGTGAAAAAATTATGAATTTGATCAGTCTTCGTCTATGAGTTTCTGAGGTTGTATATGTGCCACTTAGGCAACAGGCTACTCACTGAGCCCTGGGTGGATCTTAGACTTCCCATCACACCACACAATTAAAGATAGCAATGTATAAATATTTCCTAACACTTAGAAACATTGTTTCTATATATTTCAACAACATATTTTCTTTCAAAGTCTGGATTCCAATTTGAAGAGTGATTCCTTTTGAAATAGAAAAGATGTGTGACAAAAGAGAGACAAAAATACTTGATCTCTTCTGTTACATTATTCCTGAAGATATGGTTTTCTTCTTGGTATATACAAGAACAAATATAAAAGAAAAAGGTAAATAGACAATACTGAGCTCCCATAAACAACAGACTGTAGTTCATGGAGGAAGAGAGGTAGACAAAGAAATTGGCAAGGAGGTAGTAAATAGTATTGTAGATTCAAATATATAGTAAGTCTAAATTCACTGAAGATTGTTTTCACTTAAAATTACTGCAGGGAAGGAACTTACATGCCATGTCTTTTACTTTGCTGCACTTAGCAAGCATCACTCAGCCCTAAAGTTTATTTTCTTTATGAAATAATGCAACTGATCTATGTATATTATGATTTGCATTAGTTTTTTTTTGGATGCTACCTACTATAGAGAACACCCAACTAGACTGTTAGCTCTAATACCTATTTTTAAATATTGAAAATAAAGATACTGATTTATTGGATTCATTCTGACTCTGCTCATGAAAATGTTAATTACAAAAATTATATAGAGAATGAGTTCTCCTTTGTTTTTTTCTGATAGAAAATATGATTTCAGTTGCACAGTGCTATATACTGATAACATTATATAAAGTATACAAAGCATACTGGAAAAAAAAAACTTCAGAAATTCAGAAAAAGATCAATGATATATTTTTTTCTCTTCGTCATTTAAAAGAGATGCTGATTGCAAATACACAATTTTTAGCTGTTCTTATATAGTTAAGTTTCTAATACTTATTCCAGAACCTTGAATCCCACTAAATGTATACAGGTACTTATCAAGTTAGGCAACCCTTTTAATTGCAGGAATTATTTTTGTTGTTCCTGCAATCAGTGTGCATTTGAAATCAGGTAGGAAAGCTAAATATAACTTAACTACCCTCAGTCTTTTAAGGTCCTCATTTTGAGGCTTTCTTAGTTATAACATAGGATCAAAAAATAACATCTTTTCTAACAAGACAAATTTATACTAATGTAACTTTTAAATATTCATACTTTAAACACTAATATTCTTTAGTATTTTGAAACACAAATCCATCACTTCTTGGGTTATGCTTCCATGTAATTATTTATGTAACAAAGGCATTTTATTTTAATGATATAGACAAAGGCAAGTACTTGAATTAAAAGCAAAATAATACCTACCATTTAAGTTTCTACAATGGAAAGGTTTTGCATTTATTATCTCATTCACAAAAGAGCCATGAAAAGTGGTGCAATTATTCTAACTCTTTGGATGACTAGTGATATGAGAAATGCTAATTATGCCAAAGGTCACAAAAATGGAAGGACTTATTCTAGGTTTAAGTGTTAGATTTATCTAGCTCTGAAGTGATAGCTAAAAAAGAGAAAAATAATTACTATATTTGCTTTATTTTATATAGATGTAATATAATAAGCTTTAACTGTGGAGAATATTGGTGGAACAGTTTTCTTATACACAGTAAATATATTTAAGAACTTTAGAAAGAGGTTCATGAATTAGCACTTTAAAATCAACTTCTTATCTTACCTTTGTGCTCATAGCTCTCAGTTGAGTACTTACAGATAGGTAACTAACTGGTTAGACTTCCTGATATTAGGGACTCTGTTATAATTATTGGACAAAAAAAAAATCACAAGGAAATATAGTTCTTCTCTGACATCCATTTGTGATAGTATCTTATTGTACTCACTAATGGAAATAAAAGAAGAAATTGAATTATTTCTGGCAGAAGATTGTCTTAATACATTTCATCATATAACCTCAGTTAGATTAAGTTTGATTCTTCACTTTTTAGAAAGAGTTTATTAAATTCATCAACAAAGGATATAAAAATATATTAAATGACCACTAGTTGGACCCAATTTTAAAGACTCTATAAATATTATTTATATGTAAATATGTGAGATGTAATTACTTCACCAGGAAGTGATGATACATATTTGGCTTTTGGTATGATACATACTTTAAAAATAATATTTTATTATAAAATTGTAAGGAGTTTACATGTTTCAGGAATTTAAATAGTACTAAGAGTCTCAATTAGAACTTTCTTTTTCTTTAAACTTTGGTGTTCACTTTTCATTTTGGTCCACTAGAAAAGTATGTCTTTTAAAAGAACTTTCCAAAAGAAATATTTAAAATATTATGTTAATGGACTCAGTTCATTTCACATTAAGTATTTTTATAAAATATCCACTCTTCACAGGAAAAATGACAAACTTCTCTTAATATTATTCTTTCACAAAAAAGGAAGCTTAGAATTCATTCCTAAAATTCTATACAATGATTAATTTCGACAGGATGTGATTTTGGTCTTCAGACATGCCAACACAATTGGTAGTATTTTACAGGTGTGAGAAAAAAAGAAATTGAAAGGTCAAAAACAGAGTAAGAGATAAAACATATATATATATAACACAGAGAAATGGGAAAGGTTAAGAGGATATATGAGTAATTAAATGATTGATTAAAACATTGTATAAACTTCAAGTCAGTTAATATTGTTTACATAATTTAAAAAATATTTATAATCTAAAATCATTGGGTGTGTTTATGTAATTTCTAGATTATTCTTTTTACCATTTCAATGACTCAAAGTAGGTATTGAATTAATTCAGATTTGAAAAATTTAACACGTTCTTTAATCACGCTCTGGCTTAATATGTGTCCAACTGGCATAAATCTTTGCCTTTTAAATAAATTCACATCATGTTTTAAGGACATTAAAACATGTAGTTATTTACAACGCATTAAACATTAAACAATTTAACGAATATGTGTTGATAATGATAGGACGCCAAAATCAATAATCATAGACAAATGTACTCATGTATTTTCCCACATCACATTTTTATCTAATAAAGACAAATGATCATGTTGGGGCACCTGGATGGCTCAGTCAATTACGTGTTTGTCTTCAGCACAGGTCATGATCCCAGGACCATGGAATCCAGCCCCACATCAGGCTTTCTGCCCTCTACTCAGCGAGGAGCCTGCTTCTCCTTCTCCCCCTGCCTGCGTCTCTGCCTACTTGTTCTCTCTCTCTGTCAAATAAATGAGTAAAATATTTTAAAAAAAGAAACAAAACTGAAACTTTAGTCATTTAATTATCCTTGGATGCTAGCAACCAATGTATATTCATTTCTGTAGGAAAAATAAATCATACTCACTTTAGGATTCTCACCCAACTAAATTTCAAGGATGAATGCAACAAAAGGTATCTTGATACAGGCACTATCTCAAGAATTCTACCCACATAAGTAGGGACCATAAAATAAGGACTGAAAGTTAATCCAAGAAAGAGTATAAAGACTGGATTAGAAAATTGGAAAAGCATGGAGTACAATTCATATAAGGAAAATGTAGTCAGAAAAAAGTGAAAAGAGGGTTTATTAGACTGAATACTTGGAAGAGTCTCAATTTAATGGTGAACTCAAACTGCCTAAGGATTTATTTTTGAAATATGATTCCAATAATACCATTATATATCAGAGTATAAAATATTTACAGAAGCACAAACGGTAAGACTGAGTTCTTTTTTTTTTTTTTTAAAGATTTTATTTATTTATTTGACAGAGAGAGATCACAAGTAGAGAGAGAGGCAGGCGGAGAGAGAGGAGGGAGCAGGCTCCCTGCTGAGCAGAGAGCCCTATGCGGGACTCGATCCCAGGACCCTGAGATCATGACCTGAGCCGAAGGCAGTGGCTTAACCCACTGAGCCACCCAGGCACCCGGTAAGACTGAGTTCTTTAAAAATACTAATATAGACAAAGCTCAGAAGACTTATGCAATATACTTTACATTGCAATTTTATAATGTGAACATGAAATTTTTAATATTTCGTGGCAGATAGTAAAGCACAACATTTCTAAAGTTGATAAATAAAGTTAAGAAGAGCTGACAGTGTTTTTCAAATTACCCTACCTCTAAGATGAAAAAAGTGATAATATAACTAAGAAATAATCATATGGTAAAATGAGAAATGGAGTCAGAGAATAGTGTAAACGTGCTAGATTCCTCAGATATAAACACTGACCTTATCTAATGGAAAATAAATGACAACTCGGAGGACGGGGCCACAAGATCAGACAAATGAACACAAAAGCCACATAGAATCACTCATTCCCCAGGAGCAGAACAAAGCCGCAACCCAGAAATTGGAGACATGTGCCAAACTGTACATAAGAAGTTCAGTGGACCAGTGACCCATATGTCACCCCATTCTCACTCTTTTTGAGTGGACATAATTTCAAGTCCTTGCCTAAAAACTGTTAATTGGTATGGAAGAATGTGGGGCAACTTGTCTCTTAAATTTGCAGGTTTTCAAATCAAGAGGAGCCATAATTTAGGAGTCTCATCTGTGCTTGGTCATGATTTAGACGACAAGACCCAGAAATTTAAGCTTGAACCTGATGTCATAATGTTCTGATAGCTTTGGGGATCTTGGAGAAGGGGAGTATATTTTGCATATTAAGAGTATTAATGATTTGTGACCAGTGGTTAGACTGTATCTAAGTAAAAAATGATCACAGTTTCTTTGTCACTTCTCCCATTTAGACATAGTGTTTATTTGTCCAAACTTGTGAATCTTGTCAAGACTTGAGACTGGCTTTTGACTACCCAGGCATAGAAATTTAAAACTCCGAAGTTCAAAGTAAGGTTTGTAAGAAATGAAATTTCAGAAAGAGATCAAATGTATATATGTTTTATTATTGATAATTTCAAAGTTGTATTTACATCAAACCCTAAAATTTAAAATAACTATAAAAACTACATTAAAAATAAACAATATTAATAAATAATAAATAATATCAATTTAAAGAATTCCTTTTTAGAAAAGTATTTTATGGAAAGTAAAAATATTAGAAGTTTGTGTTGCCAGCTTGTCTAATACTATATAATTATTCATTTAATCTTGTACTTGTTTAATGAACACTAACCATGAATAAGATGGGATTCTGTGTAGGAATATAGAGTGATATGGTACTTCATATGATAGTAGCTATATTAGGACATATTAAAATCTAGCACAATAATCAGTAAATATGTAAGTTACAGAGTTTGTGTTATATGGATTTAAAGAGAGGAGAATTGGGGAGTAGTTTATGGAAGAAGATCTAGAGTAATACAAAAAATTTTAAGTTGGAGATAGGGAAATGGAGTTCATTTCTATAGTACAAGATGAGCCATAAATGTTTAAAATGTTTAGAAAACAGCATGTTCTCTGTATTAATTGTAATACAGTGTCTATAAAGATGAGGTTCAAAAATGGAGCTATGGTATAGAAGACTTTTAATGCCAGAATGAGGGGTTCTTTTTTTAGGAATTAATCTTTTTTTTTAAATTTTAAAAAATTTTTTAGGAGTTTATTTTTAATTGATCAAAGGTTTTATATAATTAGAGCTGTTTTCCAAAAATTAATCTACTAATATTGTTGAAGGATGACTGAAATACAGAAATAAAGAAAAGGTCAGTATGGGGTTATTATAATAGATCAGGTGAGAATTTTAAAAATTTGAATCTGAAGTGTGTCTATGGGCATGCACTTATTCAAAGAACATGGGGAACGCAAAATTTGTTCAATTTGGAACTGATCAGAAAAGTAGTTAAGATTCATAAAAGAAAGAAAAAGTACTCTTTTATATTAATTATAATTTAGATCTATATATTATGTTGCTCTTTTAATGTTTTTGGAAAAGGTTACATTTGTTTTCACTTCTTCAATGAAAAATATTTTTGATGCACATTTTATCATCCTCATAGTCATTTACTAAGTAACGCAATGGGACACTATTTTATTAATGACTTACATTGGTATTATGAGTATATATGAAGCTTTAGGAGTAATAGAAAAACTTATTTGGATATAGCAATAACAGTTAATGGCTACCTCTGTTGTCTTTTCTAAATTAAAGGCAGTTCGATTACTCTGTATAAAAATGGTCTCACTACAATAAGGCTCTTCCTAAATCACTAACTATACTTAAAATTATCTTTCAATGGACCCATCTCCTTGTATTAAGGTATATACTTAGATTTGACTTTGGTGTCTCCTCCGCTAGTATCTTAACTTAAATAGAAGATATTGTGGCAGAACTATTCCTTTGATTCAACCTGTCCGCTTTACATTTATGAAATGGATCACAAATGCATTCCCACCTCACTCTATTATTTTTTTTTTTTTACTTATACATTCATTCACATTCAATTATTCTGTTATCTGTCTCTTTCCAATAACTTTTAGAGAAGTGCTCCATCCTTGAAATTCTTCACTGGTTAAAAAAATAAGGCATAATACTATCCTATTGTGTATTTAAAACATATTTTCAGTTCACTTGTTATATGAATACATATTCAAAACTTATATTTTCAAAAAGCACAAAGAAAAATGTTTTAGTAAGATATATACTTCACATAAACCTGTCCAGCTTAATGGCATTATGTTACAAACATAACTGTATATAAAGTCTAGTTTTTATATTTCTTCTTAGTATTTCAGAAATAATATTAACTTATTTTGCATGTGTGTCCATAAACATAGGGGAAGGGATTGGAGATTATTTGCTTACACAAATAAGTAAGGGAAAGGACATAACGTGTCTTTCTGAGGTTTTAAACAGTAAGTGCTTAATAATGTCTCACTAGTTTGAGGGTGGGTGAGGGAGAATGAATTGGAGTAATTGTATTACGGATTTTGTTCTGTAAAATACTCTGGGCCTCCTCCAAACATTCTGCCCTAACTGTCTCCCCAAAATATTTCTCTGCCAATTGAAATATGACCTATACAAAAAATGAATTGTTGACAAATAATTTCACAATGTTTATATATATCAAATCAACACATTGTATACTAAATATATGCAATTTTATCTGTCAGTTATGTCTCAATAAGGCTGGGGAAAAAAAAGACGAAACAACATTAAAATATCCTTTCCTGATACTCAGTAAGTGGTAAATATAGGGATTGGAACGGTCTGTGAGTAAAAGGATTATTATGAATAACTAACAAACCCATAGATATTTATTTTTTAATTCCAATTCTCAAAATCATGGCTTTAGTTTCTTTAGGGTTTTTTGGTTGTTAATCTTTATTTTATTTTTGATTAAAATAATCCTTGAAGCCTAGAGTACATTTCTGAATAAATCACTGTGGCTTCTTTATACAGTTGGGTCATGAATGATATCATCTGATCACAAAAAAAAATTATTAATGAATCATTATGATAAATCACTCTTACGGGTTTTAAGTAAAGAGATTAACAGTAAAATGTGTAAAGGTATTTTTTTTTTAAGATTTTATTTGACAGAGATCACAAGTACGCAGAGAGGCAGGCAGAGAGAGAGGAGGAAGCAGGTTCCTTGCTGAGCAGAGGCGGATGTGGGGCTCAATGTGGGGCTCTATCCCAGGACCCTGAGATCATGACCTGAGCTGAAGGCAGAGGCTTACCCCACTGAGCCACTCAGGTGCCCCAAGGTATTTTCTATAATATAATATTTCTAAGAACATCCTCCAAATTATGTTCAAAGATATGATCAATGTTTTCAGAATAATACTGAACCTCAGATTTTTTGTGGTTAAAAACAGTTATCATTAGATATTTTCTAGTAATCAGTTGGCAGTTATCAATATTTTTTCTGAATAATGGAAAAAAGTAATGAAGCACAATTTGATACCTAAATGAACAATAAATTGTCTTAAAAAAAAGAGCTAAATAGTGACCAACTTTCATAACCAATCCATTCACTATTTGAATTTTATGGACTATTAGCTTAGGTATAATGGACATAATTTTTTTGTGTTATCAAGACATAGATATTAGGGGAGATAGAGAAATATTAGGATTGCCTGATATTTCCAAGATTGTTTCATCCCTTACTATTATTCTTTGTGATCATTCATCGTTATGACTAAAGGCAATAATTAGCATATTTGTTTGTTTCATGGCAAATTTTAGTGTATACATCTTTCTCTACATAAGAAAAAATCTGATGTTGGCTAACACCATTATTTTATATTCATTAGCCATTTTGCACAGGTCTACCCCAATTTCGTGCCATAGAACTTCTGCAGAGAAAGATAAATACAATAAGATTGCCATAATAAACTAATTGGTACTATAGCATTCATCCTTCCTTTTATGTGGAATGGTATCTGGGGTTACTCCACAACTGGAATATGCTGCCCAGAATGAAGTGAGTATTTTTGATATAATGATTATCTTTTTTGTCTTATTTGTTTCTTCTGTTCTACTATCCTCTTTCTTCTCCTTCTTCCTCCTTCTCTTCTCTCCTGCTCACAAGAAACTGTTTCAGAACTTCCAAAGCCTATCAGCTATAGCGACATTGTTGAACCATGTACAATGTCAAAGGTGTAACCTCAATTCAAAGCTTTAGCTGATATCTAATTTAAGAAGAACATTCAGAAATATGCAGAACTACCTGAAGTTAATGCAATTAAAAACAGTAATGTTTTACTTTTTGGTTATATGGCTGACATCCATATAAGCTTAGTTGACAAACATGGCTTCTGTATTTATTTTTTCCCTAATTGAACATTATTCAAACTCTGCATATGATTAGCTACAAAACTTTTATATTTGACATGCCACAGTCATATCCAGTACTTGAAATCTAGAATTTTGTTAATTTATTTTGATATGTAAGGAAAGGTAAATTTTCCTCATTGACCATCATCACAGTAAAATAATAATCTCAGTATTATTCTGAAGGGAAGACTTTGAAATTAGTCACTTTATGTCAAAGACAATGTCCAGTTGTCCTAATTTATCATAAGTTCCCATATTTCTAATCCATTTTGCAATAATCAAGATTTATATGTAATTTCAAAATTGGAATGGTGCTTTCACATGCTCACACACATGTATGCTCTTGCTTTGATTCTCCATTGAACATTTACCTACCTTCCTTCTTTATCAGAAAGAAATGTGGGAAAACTAAAATGCAGAGGTAGTAGAGTTTATTGGAAATACAGATGTTAAGGATAACTAGGCCTGTTATTAATTTTTCCAGTTATAACATTATTAGAAATAGCACAAGTTACTTATGATGTCTTAATTGCTTTTTCCATCAGGGTGATATCAATGTCAATTTCATGATTATGGAGAGGAACAAATGTATTGACATCTAAAAATGTCTGGCACAGAGTGAAGGTTCAAGAAATATTAATCTTCTGTACATGTCTTCCTCTTTTAGGATGCAAGTAGAGTGATCACTATTTTCAAACAATAGGAAATAAATGGTGTTTTTCAAAACTATGTAATCATTACTTAATTACCTCTCTCCTTATATTTGAGAAGAACTAAGGGTCTTAAGTGTCTTGTGGAGAGACTGAATCACCTTCTTCCTTCTCCTCCTTTCCCCACTTCTCCTTCTTTAAATTTTGAATATACACAAACTTACTTATTTGAATTACATATCTAGCTAGGAAAGGTTTCTCTCACCACCATTCATTTCTCTTGCATATTTTTACCTACCCATACTAAGGAAATAGAAGTGATCTTTTCCAACATAGCTCAAAGAATATAGTGTTTTGTCAGCATTAATTACAGAAGAAATTTTACTAGGAAGCTCATATCCATGCAAAATGATCAGATTAGGGGCGCCTGAGTGGCTCAGTGGGTTAAGCCGCTGCCTTCGGCTCAGGTCATGATCTCAGGGTCCTGGGATCGAGCCCCGCATCGGGCTCTCTGCTCAGCAGGGAGCCTGCTTCCTCCTCTCTCTCTGCCTGCCTCTCTGCCTGCTTGTGATCTCTCTCTGTCAAATAAATAAATAAATAAAATCTTAAAAAAAAAAAATGATCAGATTATTTTTTGGATGCTTCATCCTTTGACTAGACTTCTTGGTCTTTCTTTCCATTCTTACTAAGGTCCAAATGGCACTTCCTCTTGTGCTGTAGAACAGCCCTTATCTATGTAAGTGACACTCTTAAACCCAAATTTGAACAATAAGTAATGCTGAAAAAAGAACTAGGAAAGAGGCAAGTCTTGTAGTATGGGGCCACAGATGTTAACAAAGGAGAGAGAAAAACGAAAATATAAGGAAAGGGGTCCAGGGATAGTGTCTGCTATTTCCAGCTATAGGAAGTGACCAGTAAGCACATTCAAAAAGCCAAGGACTGAGGCCACATGTGTATAGATAGAATTAGGGTTACAAATTGAATTGGTTAGAAAAGCAAGTGCCCAAATTTTAATGTGTGTTAAATATTTGGGAGGAGAGGCAATAAAACACAAACCCAAAGACAAGGAGATAGAAAATTGAGCAAAATAATTAGTAAGATCATTAGAGGGCAGAAAAAAGGATATTGCCTCTTGCTTGATCTCATTCATTCACTCAGCCTCTGAGTTACGGATTATCATCATTATCATTCTTCAAACTGAGAAACTGATTCTTAGAAAATTCCATAATCTTGGCTAAGGACTTTTGCTTATACATATTAGAGACCAGATTTAAAATCAAGGCTTTATGACAGGAAAGACTAATTTTTTTATTTATTTGTTTATTTATATTTAACTTTTATTGTATATAAAGGAATACTTAACATGAAGTCTCCTTTTCTAATGAATTTTTAAGTGTATAATATAATACTGTTAACTGTAGGGAAAATGTTGTTAAGCAGATTTCTAGATTTCTGCTTATTCATCTTGCATTATTGAAATTTTATACCTGTTTGTTAGCATCTCTCCATTTCCCCATTCTCATTGACCCTGGCAACCACTGGTTATACTCTCTGCTTCTGGGAGTTTGGCTATTTCATATATCTCATATAAGTAGAATTGCATAGTGTTTGTCCTCCTGTGACTAGCTTATTTAACTTAACATAATATCCTTAAGATTCATCTGTGTTGTCATGTATTAATAGATTTCCTTCTTTTTTTAGGGCTGAATATGATTCTATTTTATGTAAATAACACATGTTATTTATCCATTCATTTGTCGATGATCATTTAGGTTGTTTTCACATCTCAACTATTGTGAATATTCTGAAATGAACCTAGGAATGCTAACATCTCTCTTGAGATCCTGATTTCAATTCTTTGGATAAATACCCAGAAGTGGGATTGCTGCATCATATAGTAGTTCTGTTTTTAGTATTTTGAGGAACTTCTACACTGTTTTCATAGTGGCTGCACCATTTTGCATTCCCAACAGTGAACAATGGTTTCCATTTCTCCACATCCTTGTCAATACTTATTGTATTTACTTTTTTGGTAATAGCCTCCTTATCAGGTATGAGGTGATATCTCATTGTGATTTAATTTGCATTTCCCTCATGTTAAGTAACTTGCTGAGCATCTTTCCATATACTTGTTGGCCATTTCTATGTCTTCTTTGGAGAAATATCTATTTATGGTTTTAGACTATTTTTAATTGCATTATTATTTTTTTTTTGCTAATAAAATGTAGGAGTTCCATATGTATTTTGTAAAATAACCCCTATCTGATATATGGTTTACAAATATTTTCTCCTATTTTGTAAGTTCCTTTCTCTCTGTTTTCTTTCAAAAGTTTTATAGGTTGGAATCTTATGTTTAAGTCTTTTTAAGTCTAATTTCTTTTGAGTTGATTTTTGTGTATAGTATAGAATAAGGGACTGATTGCATTCTTTTGTGTATGGATATCCAATTTTTCCAACACCATTTGTTGAAGAGACTATACCCATTGAGTATCCTTGACATCTTTGTGGAAGAAAAGTTGACTACATATGTATGGATTTATTTCTGACTCTCTATTCTTTTCCACTGATCTATACGTCTGTATTTATGTTATTATCATTCTGTTTTAACTATTGTTGCTTTATAATATATTTTGAAATCAGGAAGTATGATGATTCTGGCTTTGTTCTTCCTTCTTAAGATCGTTTGGCTGTTTGTGGTCCTCTATGATCATATGTGAATTTTAGAATTGGTGAAGCTCTCAATAACTAATTTTTATTTCCTTTAAGGTTCAATTTATGGGATCTGGGTAATTATAATTCAGTGTAGAATGATTCAGCTAGCCTCTGATTCTATTGTCTTAAAGGAATTTGGTTGAACTTTCCTAAGAATATCTAGTTTGGAAACACAATCTAAAATGTGGTGATAATTTTACAGTGATGTAAATTTTGTGAATTCTACCTGTAGGTTTTTTGCTTATTGTTTTCTTCTTGTGAATTTATACTTCTTTCTGCAGAAATGTGTGCCTTTTTACCGAAGCTTAACATTTTCTTTTCTTTTTGACAAATAAAAAATATAATTATATCTATCTGATATCAATAATCTTCAAAATATTAGAAAAATATAAGTATGTACATTGAGATCTCATGTTCATTCATATTCTCACTTGTCTCTTTTCCCTCCTTCCTTCCTTTTTTCTTTCCTTCCTTCTTTCTTCTCCTTTCTTTTTCCTCCCCTCCCCTTTTCTCTTCCTCCTCCTCCTTCTTCTTCTTCTGTCTCTCCTCCCCGCCACCCCACCCCATTCTCCTTCTGGATCAAGGAAAAGAAAGGACTCTGTAGTGCTGATCTATCCTGAAACATTCTTTTTCTAACTGTGTGTCTGTGTGCCTCTAATGACACTCTCGCGCGCGTGCTCTCTCTCTCTCTCTCTCTCTATATATATTCTTTTTTATAGACAACATACCAAATGCCTTCTTGAAAAATTAAAGTAAGTATTTGAAGTAAAGCAATTATTTTTCTTTATCATAGAGAAAAGAAAGAGGCCTACAAATTACTTTTTCTTTATTTTCTGGTAGCCTGCCACAGATGAAGTTTACACTAATTAGAAATCATCTGGGAACAGGAGAGCAGATTGAGCCTTCGGCTGGAAGTGCTTCCTGACAGGTGGTTCACCACAAAGCAACATTACAATTACCTAACACACTGTTTGATTTGTGTAAACCTCATTACTACTCACATTATTTAATGAACTATGAGCATTCCTTCACCTCCCTGCAGATTGCAGTGCTCCATTTCCATTTCAATTCAGGAAAGAAGATTGCATGGTCTAAACCCATTTGCTTTTAAGGCAAATATTGCCTTGAACTCAAAATTCTTAATTTGAATGTAAGTTTTAAAATGTGTGCCTAAAACTAATCTGTGAAACAGGCAGGCTAAATTTTGTTCAAAATATTAATAATATTATTAAGTTTTAACCTTTTGGGTTATATTTCCCCATGAATAAAAGAGAAAAACTGATTTTTCCCAATATGTAAGAATGTACATGTTCAGCGTGTGTTCCCATGGGTAGTGAGATAGAAAATTGAAGCAATTATCCAGATAATTCAAGCCTCAAACTGCAAAATTGACTCAATTCTTAAGTTTTCTTTTATGTGTCTGCATGGTCGGAGAGTTCATTTCAATGAAACCCAATATTGTTTTTTTTTTTAAGAAAAGTTCAAATTTCTTTATATCTACCTTAGTCTAATAGTTCATGTTTTAATATCTCATGAATTTTCTGTTCTGAAAACAAGAAAAAAAAATTATTTACAGTTTCCCAGAGAGGTGTTTTGAGTAAAATAATGTGATGAAATAGATAGAACTTTCTATAGTTTATCTATTAAAATTGTTTTTCCGGGTTGCTCATATGTGCCTAATGTTGTTATATCTTCTAATAAAGAGATTCATAACTTTTTTTTTCCTGGAGCTATAACTTCAGTCAGTTTTCAAGTTTAACAAAATTTGACCTCAACCTACTTTCCAGCTCTTTATCACTAATTATCCACTTCCAGAAGCTTCCATTCCTATCAGATGGTTTATTTAATATCCCTAGACACCCCCCTCTACTCTAGCAATATCCTCCTAGAGGCATCTTTTATTCTTTTCTTCCTCTGTTCTTGCATCATAAGTAAACACTAGAGGCCAGTTCTGCCTGACTTGAAAGTCTTACCCTTCCACATTCTCTATCTGGCCTTCCAGATCTAGCAAAAAGACTCCTTTCAGTCTTGATGACCTAATCATGTTGCAATTACCAACAATACCCCTAATCTGTTACTAAACAATACAAAAGTTGCTCATTTGTGGTACATTTCCACTGTCAGTATCTAGAGGATCTGCTCAACATAAACACTGAGGAACTCAGTCAAATGGAAACTTCATCCATACGTGCCTTTCCATTATCACGAGAATAGGATTCCTATCCTTTGAATATTGCCTGGGTTTAGTGACTTGCTTGGTACATAGAATAATTATTATCTGAACCTCTTGATTTCCCAGATCCTTGAAATCTTTAATACATGTGATTTAGCAACTTAATCCATTATAATAGCTCAGTAATTCTTAATATTATGTACTTTCCTGTTGCTAATATAATTATCCTAGGGATGTTTGCATTTGAATAGATGACAAATGCTTTGAATACACACGTGTTTCTAATTCTGGAATGTTATTCATTTGCAAAACCAGCATAATAGATGGATTAAGCAAAAAGCTTGTTTTTTTTTTTGTTTTTCTCTTGCTTTATTTTAAGAAGTTCTAAGCAGCTTTTCTGAATATTTATATCACTGTCCCCTCTGACTTGTGATCCCACATTGTTTTCCTTTTCAATTTTCCTAGCTTTATCATGACTATTGGATCTTGTTGTTGTTTTGAATAAAACTTGTGTATACAGTGTCAAATATTTCTTATGTTGCACACTACCTAAATTCACTTCAGGATGCGGTCACATCTGATATTTCTTTACACTAAGCACAATTCTAGGTCAATAGTACATTCATGTTATAAATTTGAATAAAAATAACAATAAAGGTAGTTTTAGGAATATAGTTCTAGCTACACTTCATGTTCTTTAAAATGTTCTTGGCACATAGTCATAGCTATATATGATTAGGGACATTGTTTCTGTGTGCAATGAATGTAAATAGTCCACCACGAAAAATATGTAAGGAATCCAATTTTTATATATTTATTCAAAAAGAATATAAAAATTAACTTTTTGTAAAATATACACAGTGTAACCAAGAAGTCAAATAGAGCCCTTATTAAATTGATGAAAACTGAATTGCACTGAGTTATTTTTCAAAGACACAAAAGTCCTGTTGGGGAAGGGTAACTGAAGTTAGAACTGTAATGCTCATAGGAACCTACTCAAGAGCCACCTTAATCATCCAGGAGGAAATAAAAAAACAAAAGAATATAAGCAAATAATAAAAGTATATATATTTTTTTCTGAATGAGGTATATTAATATGAAGAAAATATATAATAAATACCTGTGAATCTTTTATTAGTCTCTAAGAAGAAATAATGTGGATATAGAAGAGATTATTCTAATATTTAATTCTATTACACTGTAGATGGGGAATTTTAAAAAAATGGGGGTTAGGAACCCATAAAAGATGTAGAAAAATAATCAATACTAACAAGAAAGTCTCAGTTTATTAGATTTTCTTATCATTTTTAAGGATTAAAAAAGTATATTAAAATGGTGTAGTGAAAAGAACGATTTTTAGAATATGCTGTTGACAATTATAGTCAATTCGCTGTTTTATACCTACAAGTATATAATTATGATTAATATTAAAAGTTGTTTTCTTGAGGTAGTTCATTAATCTTAATTAAAAAAAGATTAAATTACATTTTCTATCATGGTCAGAAAGTTAATAACATATACACATGTTTTCAGCAATTTTTTAAATAAATGACTTTACACAAGCCAATATAGTCTCATTAACTTATAAATTCAAAGATTTGAACCTAAAGGAAAAAAGTCAATATAGCTCAAGACAATATAAGATGTAAGGAATGTGGAAATTATTTACCTGCAATATTTAAAATAAATTCTAAAATACAAGTTAGCATTAATTTTGAACTCCCCTTAAATTATAACACTTTATAATATTTAAAATCTGAGATGTAGACAGTAATGTTGTATGAGAAGATTTTCACTGCCTTACAAAATGTGATGGCTTTATAACATTCCTCCCTTCAAAAGGTGAAACCTGATTTCCTTTTGAATGTGGGTCAGATTTAGTGACTAGCATTCAATGAATAGAGTATGTAAGAAGCCATGTGAATTAATTTAAGGTTAATTCATAATACATATAGCTTTTACTTGGCTCTAGTTTTCTGAGGGATGGCTGTCATGTCATGAAGAAATTCAAGCAGTCTATGGAGATCCATGTTGCAAGGAAAGGACATCTCCCACCAACAATCAACACCTAATTTCTCAGCCATGTCATTGAGCCACCTTGGTAGAAAGCCTCTGATATCAGTCAAGCTTCCAGATGACTGTAGCTCTTGTCTATAGGTAGACTGTTGTTTCATGAGAAACATGAACCCCTTAGAGAAGTCCTCCTGGAACCCCTCAGCGAAGTCCTCCTGAATTCCTGACACATGAAAACTATAAGGAGCTAGATATAGATGTTCAGATAAAAAAATAGACATATAGATGTATAGATATACAGTTGTTTTTTTTTTTATTCTTGTTTAGTTGGCAGTATGTTGGTAAATGTTCAATAACCAATCCTTTGAGGGAAAGAAAAATCCCTCACTTGTAACATTTGCTATTTTTTGTTTTGTAAATATTCCCAGCATGGGTCATTTTTAAGCTACTAATGAAGGTGACATCACCAAACACAGACTTTGGAAGAAATGCTCAGAAACACACAGTCATATAGCACTGCTACCACATAGAAACTATAAACATAAACTTAAGGACATAGAAAATAGTAAAAATTAAGTTAAAAAATTAGAAAGTGTTTTGAGTATATATTTTCTTTGTTTTTACTGTAATTTACCTAATTATAAATGTATGTAATTTAATTTTAATAATGACTTTGTTTAACAAGAAGTTCATGAAATCCATAAAATTTAACAAATGTAATATTCTTTCATCTTAAAATAGGATATATAATATGTTGTTTTCTATGAGAATTGATAATTGAATATTACATATTTTTAGGGCTAAATGACTGCATCTTACAGCTTTTGATTTGTAATCCAATTATATCACATTTTAACTATGGTATCAGTTGGCACCTAATGAGTATTTTTGATGAATTATTTCATACTGAGTAATTATAATTAACATTAAACATTATTGCTACTGAAGTACTTAAAATTGAACTCATCAATTAATATTTATAGTCCATACATGATTTTGAATATAACTTTGATGCATTACAATTAAGGAACAAAAAATAGGCTTTCTTGCCTTGGTAACAATTAATATGAATTTCTTTAATAATCATGGGATCCCATTCCAAGAATAACAAGTGAACAAAAAGAAGAGTATTATTTGTGTAGTATTATAATACATTTTTTGGATGATTATGTCTAGTTTGCCTTTTTAATGTGATGATAATAGCTGCTTTATTTTATTTTCTTGTATAGTTCTAATCAGCAAATTGGGAAATTAACAGTGCATTTAAAAATTCATATAAATCACTAACTCTTTCTGATGTTATCATACAAAGATGTAGCACTATACAACAATTGATAGCTTTCATTTCAAAGCTGAGCCAAATATGTGGAATTAGATATATTTTGTTCCTCCATTTTAGTCATTTAAGGTATTATATGTCATGACATAAGTACCTTAAACTTTCTCTTTTGAAAAAGAGTCAGCCTAGACTTAAAAATGTTAGAGAAAGACATATTACAGCCACTTTCTATTATACATGAGGAAGCTGAGACAGCATACACCTGTGGTAGGCTGAAAAATGTGTCCCAAATTTGTTGTGTCCTAATTTCCAGAACCTATAAATATATTATCTTACACAACAAAAGGGATTTTTCAGATACAATAAGTTAAGATTTGAAATTATAAGATTATTATGGATTACTTGGGTACACCCAAGGTAATAGCCGAGGTATTTAGAAGAGGAAGAGGAGGGTCAGAATGGCAAGATGACTCTGGAGGAGAGGGAGAAAAAGAGATTTGAGGACAGAAGGTTTCAGAGAGAGAGATTTGAAGATGTTACTGATGGACTTAAACACAGAGGAGGGGACAAGCCAAGGAATGCAGATGGCCTCTGTAAGTTGGCAAAGGCAAGAAAACTGACTCAGCTTTAGAGTATCTAGGAGGAATGGAGGCCTGAGGACACCTTAATTTTAGAACTCCAAATACCTTGAACAGTAAGATAATAACTGTATGTTGCATTAAGTCACAAAATTTGTGGTGACTTGTTATAGCAGCATCAAGAAATAATACATTATCTATATTACTTTTCAACTACCCTATATATAGATACTGCTATATGAGAATCTTCCCCAATGGATGTTTTTATTCTGTATTATTCCTTTGCTTTCCAGAACCCCACCCCCAATCCTAAAAGAGATTTTAACATGTATCAAAAGATCGCTATGTCTAGAAATCAAGTTATTAGCTATATCACACATAAAAATCAGTAGATGAAATCCTAAAAAGGGGGGGAAGTAGAACATGGAATTAAAGACCTTATAGGGGATTATTTTACTTTGAAAGGAGGTAGACTAATTTATCTGAAATACAAATATAGAAATATATGTGAAGTAATGAGTAAGAATTCTAGTGACTAAGAAAGCAAAGACTTTCAAAATCAACTACTTATGTGGGGTTATATCCTGATAAATCCACCATAAACTGAAAATATCATATGTTAAAAATGCATTTAATGCACCTAACCTACTAAATATCATTGCTTAGCTTAGCCTACCTAAAACAGGTTCAGAACACTTACATTACCCTATAGTTGGACAAAATAATTTAACACAAAGCCTATTTCATAATTAAGTGTTGAAAATCTTACATAATATATCAATTATTGTACTGAAAGTGAAAAACAGAATGTTGTATGGGTACAGAAGTGTGTAGGTTGTTTTCCCTTGTGATTACATGGCTGCCAGAGAGCTGAACATTGCTACCACTGCCTTCAAAATTTGAAGTCCAGTTTCTACTGAATGCATTTCACTTTTGCACCCTCATAAAGCTGAAACATACATCAAACCATTATAACTCAGGCACTTCCTGTAGTAGGTTTATGAGTGGAAAAACTTTATCTTGCCTGTTAATTGCTGTGTACCTCATGCTCAAGGCATGATTTGCCTCTAGTACTTGGTCCATAATTATTTGTCAAATAAATTTCATCTAAAAATTGAAAGATAAAATTACAATTCAATAGAAAGATGTGCTCTAGATAATGTACCCCTTATTTTCAGGCATTAAAATATTGTTAAAACTTCCAATTTTTTTCCCTTAATGCACCAATTTTCATTTTTAACACAATTTGAAAATGCTAAATGTTTCCTGATATGGATTGCTATTATCATCATTGAACCATTAGGTTCATTTTATGAATCATTAAGTCAGCCAATGTTCCAAATATAGTGGAATGAAAGCCTTATGAAATTTTGGGGCCAAAAGGGAATTGATAATTTTAAAAGGAGGTGATGACTGAGAAGCAAAAAACATGGATGACATCAAAATTTAGTCAAAACAGCAAAAGATGAGTCAAAGAATGATCTGCGTTCAATGATAATTTACTGTAGCAGAGACATTAAATCTAGGAAGTGCTAAAGAAATGATTGAGAATCATTAAACATATTTTAATTCCAAATTCAAGTGATTATTAAATGAAATATAGCTGGTTTAATTCAAAGAGAACTTTGGTTTAAGAATTGCACGACTCTAATGTGAATAACATACAATGTGATAAATTCTGTGTATTTTGTTGGTCTAGGAGATTTGCAAAGAAACCGGTGATTCTAAAATAGGTTGTGAGTCATAGGTCTAGACCAACTTTATGGATATACTTTCTTGCAAAGAGACCATTTTTGAAATTACAGTGACCCGTTTCCACACTCATAAAAGTACAGGTCTCTTAAAACTTAATTTCAACAAAAATGCCAAAAATAGACATGTTATATTAAGAAGTTAGGTAAGCTCATAAATTATTTTATCTTTTAAAATATCACATATTTTCATATCCTCAATTTCCATTCTAGGTATCATAATCTAGCTTCCCTATCATCCTACACATCTGCTTTTAATCCTTTACAGTAACAATGGAAAGTAAATATCTAGGTAATAGAGTTATGACACTTTTTTGATGTGTCATTATACATGTTAAAGATTAACAGGTATTTTTGCATTGTATCTTATTTTATATACACACATGATATGTATTGTTTTAATTATGTAATATTCCAGTAGAGAGAATAGTATAATAAATATGCAGCTATTCATCACCCATCTTCAATTATCAACTCATGGCCAGTCTTGTTTCATTTATATGCTCTTGTCTACAGCTCTCTCCTCCAAAGTATTTTAAAGCAATCCCAGGCATCATATTATTTCATCTATAAATATTTTCTCTATGTGTTTTGGAAAGATGTATTTTGTTGTTAATTATCTTATCTCTTTTATGTGTATAATTGTTATATTCTTTGTTTTCCTTCTTATGATTTGTTACATAATTTTTACTATTCTTTTAGTGTTTATGCATCTTTGATTTACTGCTGGCTGATGAAAAATTCTTAGTTTTACTAATTCTGGAAGAGTCAGAAAATTTTAGAGTTTTAAAATTTGTTCCCCCTCAATCATGTTTTTCTTTATTTTGGCATGCATTGTTTTTCCCAATATAATTTGAACTCTACAAGATATTGTCATTATTGTTTTGTTCAGTTAGCATTTATTTGACTACACATTATATTTACATTTTCTGGTGGTCTTCATTTTTCTCTGAATAGTCATGTTTTTGTCTGAAAATATTTTCCTTCTACCAGAAGAACTGTGCTTACTTTTTTCTTTAAGTACAGGCCTGCTGGTGATAAATTTGCTTGGTCATTGCTTGATAAGGGAAGTTTTTATTTTATTTTCTCTTTGGAAGGATGTTTTCACAGGTAAGTATTTCTGTGTTTACCTCTTTTCATCACCTTAAAGATGTCTTTCATTGCCTTCTGTTTCCAGTATTTCTGGCGACGATTGTTGGCTCTATGAAAGTAATCTGACTTTTTGTTCTGACTGCTTCTAAATTTTTTTCTGAGATTACTGAAAGGTTTATATGTCTTCATGTGGCTTTCTTTGGTTTTAAGGTTTGCTAACTTCTCAAATTTGAAGGTTGATATATCTTATTACTTTTGAAAATTCTCAGCTATTGTCACTTCCCATATTGTCTCTGCCATATTGCCTCTTGTCACCTCTTGAGATTCCACTAATATACACATTAATTTTTTTTAGTATAACTCACACGTATCTTCATTTATTAAAATCTTTTCTTTTTGGGGGGGGTACTTTTTTATTGACTTGTCTGAATTTAGTGATCCTATATTTACTGTCAAACCCATCCAATGAGAACTTAATTTGCTTTTTTTCAGTTACTATAATGTTCATTTGATATTTTTGTAGGTTCCAGTTATCTTTTTCTTCCTTTTTAAAGTTTTTATTTATTTATTTTAAATATTTATTGTTTTTAGAGGGAGAGGGACAATGGGAGGTTAGATAGGGAATCTTAAGCAGTCTCCATGCGCACTGCGTGAGCCTAATGCATTTCCATTTCACAACCCTGAGATCATGACTTGAAACAAAATCAAGAGTCGGACACTTAACCAACTGAGCCACCCAGGTGCCCCTTTAAGTTTTTATTTAAATTCCAGTTAGTGTACATATAGTGTATAGTTTCAGTAGCAGAATTTAGTGATTCATCACTTATATTCAACAGTGCTCATCATAAATACCTTCCTTAATTCCTATCACCCACTTAACCCATCCCCTCACCCACCTCCCTTCCAGCAACCCTCATTTGTTCTCTATAGTTTAGAGTCTGTTTTATGGTTTGCCTGTCTCTTTTTCTTCCCCCCATGTTCATCCATTTCATTTCTTAAATTCCACATATGAGTGAAATCATAATGCTAGTTTTATCTCTCACTGACTTATTTCACTTAGCATAATGCACTCTAGCTCCATCCATGTTGTTGCAAATGGAAAGACTTCATTCTTTTTGATAGCCGAGTAATATTCCATTGCATATATAAACCACAACTTTATCCATTCATCAGTCAATGGATATTTGGGCTTTTTCCATAATTTAGCTATTGTTGATGATGCTGCTATGAAAATTGGGGTATATGTGCCCCTTCAAATCAGTATTTTTGTATCCTTTGGGTGAATACCTAATATTATAATTGCTGAATCATAGGGTAGTTCTATTTTTTGACTCTTTGAAGATTTTAGGTTCCAATTATCTTATGAAAATCCATATTCTACTATCATTTTTCCCCCATTTTCCTCTATTTTCTTTTAAAAATTATTTTTGTTTATTCAGTTGAGAGAGATGCAGAGACAGACAGAGAGAACACAAGCAGGGGGAGAGGCAGAAGGAGAGGGAGTAACAGACTCCCTACTGAGCTGGGAGCCTGACATGGGGCTCAATCCCGGGACCTGGAGATCATGACCCCAACCCAAGGCAGATGCTTAATGATCTGAGCTACCCCGATGCCCCTCCTCTATTTTCTTTAATAAATTTATCGTAGTTACTTCTAAGATTTTATCTGCTAATTACAACTGGATCACCTATGTATTCTACATGTAATCCTGCTTTTTCTTTTGTTTATTAGCAACTGTTTTGCCTCTTCACATACCGCACCACTTTTTATTGTTATTATATGTTAGAAATTGTGTGTAAAAAAATTCAGATGATCTTATCTTAAAACAGACATGGATCACTTTTTAGCTTATTAGGTAATGTAATCAGAAGTTGAGCTGGATTGGGATAGGTTGCAGTTTTATAAAATTCATTAAGTCAATCTTAATTTCAACCTTGTTCTTAAGGCATGATCCTCTCCATATAAAGAAAAGTATTGTGCTTTAAGGCAAATATTCTTCCTAATGGGTCTTTTTTTTTTCCTTCAGAGAACTGTAAGATGTACATCTACTTTGTCTTTTATAAATTTCAATGTAGTTCCCCAGTCTCCTGCACAGCTTCAAAACTCAACAAATGTCCAAAGGAAAAAAAACTATGAATTTTCTTTCTTTCCAGTTTCTAATTGTTCCTGTCAGCCTCACATTACCACTGAATTATAGATTGATTTCTTTCTCCTAACAGATGTTTTCTGTCTGGAAAAATCCCAATCTTCAGCCTGCTCTAAGAATTAAGGAACTCCCAGAAGAGAGCATCAGCTTCTTTTGGAAAAGTTCTCTTCGGTCTAAAATATTTGCTTGTTATATATTTATACACACACACACACACACACACACACACACACACACACACACACACATATATATTTCATTTGAGAGAGAGAGAGAGAGCATGAAGTTGGGAGGGTCAGAGGGAGAAGTAGATTCCCTGCTGAGCAGGGAGCCCGATGCTGGACTGGATCTGGGACTCTGGGATCATGACCTGAGTCAAAAGCAGCCCCTAAACCAACTGAGCCACCCAGGTGCCCCTAGAATATTTGCTTATCTAATCATCATGGCATTATAACTCTCTGACACCATTACAATATTGTCTTGTAATTTGTGTGGACTTTTTGGGTTGACTCATACAAAATGTTCAATTTTTTTTAGGTCAAGAACAAATTGCTACAAGAGCCTTAGCCATGCATGACCTATCATGTTTGTTCATAAGTAGAAACTTGACATAAAAAGATAGTTTATAATACATATTTAGTGAATTTGCTGACTGCAAAACAATATTCATGTGTCAAAGCCAATAAAATGATTAATTTATTTACACAACAAATAGTTAATATATGCCTTTTATTATTTCAGACTTATTGTTACATGTTGAATATATAATAATTGGCAAAAGGGACTTGGTTCCTACTTTCATGAGCTTAAAACTTTAATCAGGGAGACAACTTTGTCCACACATTTACACCAATAGATAATTAAAAAATGCATTTTGAGGAAAAATTATGTTCATCTTTGTATATGTGCTGCCAAAGTGACAACAATTCTGTTCATCTTTGAAAATATTTATAAAATATACCATATCTAGCCTGAGGATTTTAGAGAAGTTTTCTATAAGGGAGTGGCTTTTAACTTCAGGGCTGAAGAGTGAATGAAGTAAGATAAAACTAAAATTTAACATGTAGATAAATGTAGATTAAAAAATGGAAGTAATTTATAAAAAATGAGGGTATCTAAGTGGAATAATGATGTATAATCCTACAACAAAATAGGACACATAAGGTTATGGATACCTTGAGTACCTTGAGTCATTTAATCTGACTTTGGTGGGCCAGAGTATGTTCTCATAGAACTTTCCATCTAAGCTCACACAGGAGAGGTAAGTTGATGTCAGCCCTGAAAAGATAGTGAAATCATGTATTTTAGACAGAGGACTTACAGAGAAAAACATGACAGTCCTTTAAGATGTTTGGAGATAAATTGACAAAGATAATAGGTAGCTATTCAAGGATTTTCATCAGGGAGCTGACACAATCTGTTTAGTGTTTTACAGAGATGACTCTACTCAATATGGTGAAAGATTTGGAGAGAAAAGTCTATGACCAAAAAGAGGTGCCTATTCCAGGAATGGAAGTGAATAATCAAAATTGCAGAGAATATTGTGAATAATGGCTATTCTGAAGAATTTTAGAGGATAATGAGTCATCCCCTAAATTTGGGGATTAAAATAGAAGGGAGAGAATATAGGAATTAAGGGTGGAAACCAGTTAGCTTGTCATCTGAAGGAAGATAGATTGGAATTTGATAATGATGAAGTCAATTTTTAATGGGAGTGGAACTCAAAACACAGTCTATATGGACAATCGGTTGCAACTGTGTTGAAATAAAAGTCATTAGTATTTTGAAGGGTAAAGTAACTAAGAGGTTAAGTTATATAAGATTAATTGAAGTGGATATTGACATCACTCAAGTGGATAGGAATTGGAAAGCCGTACTAAGTGGACTGACATTGAAAATTTTAGAAGGTATAAAATTTTTAATATCAGATGAATGTGTTGAAGATGGGAGGGGTCCCTGAATTATCCTTCAGTCAGAAGTTGAGATCAGACATCACTTTTACCATGTTAATTCCATTTCTAGTTATTCATATTTTGTTTTAATTTTATTTTATATGTAAATGCTGTAATTTGTTTAGATAATAGTATAAAGACAGAGAATGTGCTAGACATGAAAGTAAATTACAAGAGCACAGGACTGTAATTCATTTGGAAAAAGAATTGACTGTACTGGCAATGTGATATTAACTTAAGGAGTAAATTAACTTACCTAAATATAATAAATTACTTTTGTGAAACAGATTTCAGTATAGCCATGAAGGAAAGAATAAGACACTTTCATTTTTCCTAGGGAAAGTAAATGAATGGATATCAGCACTGACAGAAATATTCCTTCCTATGCTTATAAGATAGTTTTACTAAAGAAATCAGGAAAGTTGTTGATTTTCGTTCAATGCGGCTACATTCAAGAAATGTGGACTTTGAAAATGGCATGGTAAAGCAGAGAATGGTATATAGTGCAATCCTGAAAATATTTAAAATCAGTTTTAACCCATAAGTGCATATTGAAGCAAGATAAATTATTATAGTTATTTTATCTTTGTTTAAGATTCCAATATAAATTTTCATTCTTGGAGGAAAAAAAAAATTCTTTTGTATGTCTGAAAATAAAAGCTGAAAAGATTTGCTACTTTTTGTTTCCTTGGTCTTGTGCAAATCATATTCAGATACACAACCCAAGGAAACATATCCCTGAGGGTGCAGGAGACTAAGGAAACAGTGACATCTACAGCAGCAGTAGTTAACATAACATTTATAAGTGATATCTATCACAAACCAAAAACATCCATTTCATCTTCAGTTTGGAGAGCAGGAGCCCAGCTGCCACTTATGTGTGTGCATGCTATCTAAATGATGAGAGAAGAATCATTCAAATCCTCTTTACTGTAATGAGAATGGAGAAACCTGCCATAGCCCACACAGGAAAAAAATATATGATTATCTCATATTCAAATGATGTATAAAATGTAGATTGTGTAAGGCTGTTTCTCTTGTGAGGACATGAAGGAACTTTCTGCCTGTAGAAAATAATTTTGGAGTATTAAGTCACAAAACAAATCAGAACGTGGGGGCTATTTATTTATTTATGAGCAGAGAATATACATCAGAAAAGGGAAAGATAGACATGTTCTCTGAAGGCTTGTTTCCACACCAGTAATTTTCCTTGTCATTTCCTATACATGACTCATGCAGTTCCATTTCCGTCCTGCCCATGTCATTCATTACTTTCTGTCTCCCTGCAGAATATCTATCTACTTTCCCCAAATCTGATTATTTCCTGATTATCTTCAAGAGCTATGTTCATGGTTGCCTTTTTCAAAAAAGCATCTCTGCGGGGCGCCTGGGTGGCTCAGTGGTTAAAGCCTCTGCCTTCGGCTCAGGTCATGATCTCAGGGTCCTGGAATCGAGCCCCGCATCGGGCTCTCTGCTCAGCAGAGAGCCTCCTCCTCTCTCGCTCTGCCTGCCTCTCTGCTTACTCGTAATCTGTCAAAAAAAAAAAAGCATCTCTGCTTTGATGTTTTGGATCCAGACTAGGTTTAAACTGATATTAGCAACTAGTAGTAATAGTTGTTGAACTTATGCTAAACAGAGAAAGACTGGTCATATAGAATATAACTCAGGTCAGGCCAGACATGAAACACTTCAAAATCCAAGGTATTCAAAAGAAGAAAGACAAAGTTCAAAGGCAGAAAAATGTAATAAAGGCTACACAAAGTCTCTGGTCTACTGAGTCAGACATGGCAAAAGGCTTACTTTGCCCTGTTCTGTGAAAGAAATGTACATGAAATTGGCAAGCTCTCACCTTACACTAAAGAACTCTATTCTCTGTTTTCAGCCAATGCTTCAGAAACTTTGTTCATTGATCTGTAAATAAGCTTTCACTGGTTTACAAGAGAAAAAATTTTGAAAATTGTTCATTAATGTGACTAATTCTTTATATGGCAACCTTTATTCAAGTTAAAAGCCTGTCCTTTTACCCTCTAGATAAAATTCTCTTTTTTTATAACAAGGTATCAAAGAATTTAGTAACCAAAAAAAAAAAAAATCTCAATTCCTCAGCAGATTTTTAAGCCTCATTCTTTCATTTTTAACTTAAAAAACATTATTAAGCCTTACCATATGCCTCACACTATCCTAGGCACCTGGGATGTATGTGATAAAGCCAGACAAGTTTCCTTCTCTAATTGAGCTTAAATTCTACTTCAGGGACATACATAGATAGTAAACAAATAAGCTGATTAATCAGTTTATACATACATAACTAAAAAATACCATATATGGTATGCATAAAATAAAAATGTAATTATGTAATCGTCATTGAGTAGGCATTTATATTTGAATGATCATGGAAAGTCTCTAAGCGGTAACATTTAACTAAAGCTGATTAACAAGTAAGAAGCCAGTTAACAAAAGCCTCTTTCAGGAAGCTGAAAGAACAGCTGGAAGAAAGCCCAAAGGCATATTCTAAATAGGGTGACTGACGCCCCCTGGAGTTGTGGAGTGCAGCAGGGCTGACTGGAAAACAGAAAGCAGGTTGATTTGCTGAAAAATATTAGGCAAGACTAAGGAAAAGGAAGGTTATGGTCAGAAAGATAGTGAGGATTAAGAAATCAGTTCCAAAACAAGAATGCCCCTCAAATTTAATCTCTCATTCCATAATAGCTCGTATCTGTTGGGTGCTTAATATACTCAATGAATGCCTTAACCCATTTAATTCTCACAGTAAGAATTTAACATATTTACTTTTTAACCTCAGTTTTGTAGAGGCAAAACTGAGGCACAGTAATTTGTACCTTATCACACAGGTAATAGGTGAGAAACAGTATTTAAGTGTATTCAATCTAACTCTAAACTTTAAATAGGACATTAGACTTAATATGTTGCCGGTATATACTTCATGACTATGCCATAAAAAGATAAATGCTCTTAACATGTGAAATCTAAATTTTATTTGAACATAATGCATTTGGTTAAAAATACTATACAGTTGATTTAAGGATAGACTGTGGACTCTGAGAAACAAACAGAGCTTGGGAGGGGAGGGGTGGGAGGATGGTTGAGCCTGGTGGTGCTTACTATGGAGGGCATGTATTGCATGGAGCACTGGGTGTGGTGCATAATCAAAGAATCCTGGAACACTGAAAAGAAATAAAATAAAATAAAATGGAAAAAGAAAAAAGAAGAAAATACTAAGAAGTTGACTTAAGGATTAAAATTTATTTATCAGCTCCTGGATGGCTCAGTTGTTAAGTGTCTGCCTTTGGCTTGGGTCATGATCCTGGGGTCCTGGGTTTGAGCCCCACATCTGGGTCCCTGCTCTGCAGGAACAGGTCCCTGCTTCTCCCTCTCCCACTCCCCCTGCTTGTGTTCTCTCTCTCTCTGTCAAATAAATGAGCAAAAGGAAAATAAAATAAAATTTGTTTACTAATGTTTGTGCTATGGACTAGAATTTCATGTTAGACTCACCACATTGTCTGTTTTGACAAAGCTGTGCATCAGCATCATTTTATAGCAGTAGTTCTCAACCAGGACAATTTTGTCCTCCCAAAGGACATTTATTAAAATAAAAAATAAATAAATAAATAAATAAATAAATAAATAAATAAATAAGGGAGATACTTTTGGTTGTCACAACTGGAAGGGGTGGGGACAGCTACTGGCATCGAATGGGTAGACACCAGAGATGCTGTTCAACATCCCACAATGCAGAGGATGGATCCCATAATAATCATCTGGCCCAAAATATCAATGCTGCCAAGCTTGCACCTCTGCTTTATAGATATGAACGTGGAAAATAAGACATTCTGTGGCAGTAAATCTCTTAGAAATCCAGATAGTGCCTACACCATAAGCACCATAAGCAAAGCTTGTGATAAATGTTTTCCCATCTTTCCCTTCCTTCCTTCACTCCCTCCTTCTCTCTCTCTCTCTCTCTCTCTCTCATTTATTTATTTATTTACTTACTTACTTATGTACTTATTTCTGGTTGCCTAGTGTCTGAAAATCTTTTTCTTTGTTTGGGGAAATACCCACATTTTGATTTACAGTGAAAAGCCCAGAGAGCTTCCAATTATAGGAGCTTAAAAATGTCATCTATTGGATTTTCCTTGCAACTAGTACATAGTCATGTGGCATGAGCTCAACAAAACAATCAAATGACCCACCCAGACCTTGAATTAGGAGTTGGTGATGCAATCAAGGGGGATGGCCAAAATCTACTTCTGGCAACAGGCTCTGGAAGGCCAACTTCCAGGAGCAACAGAGCAGCAGTGCTAGGACTGGATGTGTTGGCTGTTCAAGCTGCTGTTCGGTGCTTGGCAGCTCCAAGGTTTTCATCTCTAAATCTGCTTCACAATGTGATTTGGGAGGTTGTTCCTGGATGCACAACCTGATACTGTGGCCCATCCGGCAATTATGAGAGTTTCCCAGTGTCCTCTAATAAATTTTGCTCCATTTTATTCAGCCAGAATGGGCCTCAGTGGATTTCAAACAAACAAAACTCTGATTAGGAGCTACTATGGGTATCTTGATATTTCTATCTTATGGCTCTATTTTGAGAAGATAGACAACAGTGCATATATTCAATTTGATTTTCCCTTTAACTTTTTATTATAATTATGTATTATATATTATATATAATTATATATATAACAAAAAATATGAAATAGGGATAAAATTTTTTTTTAAGATTTTATTTATTTATTTGACAGATAGAGATCACAAGTAGGCAGAGAGGCAGGCAGAGAGAGAGGGAGGAAGCAGGCTCCCTGATGAGCAGAAATACCAATGCGAGGCTTGATCCCAGGACCCTGGGATCATGACCTGAGCTGAAGGCATAGGCTTTAACCCACTGAGCCACCCAGGTGCCCCAGGATAAAAAGTTTTTTAAAAGTAGCAAATCAAACCCAGGTAACATCACTGAGCCTGTGAAATAAAAAACAAACAAACAAACAAACAAAAACAAAAAACAAAAAACAAAAACCTACCAGGAAATGATGTGTTCTTCATTTGTTATATACACATTTGCCCTATCTCTTTCCACACAGAGGCAACCACTACACTGAACATACATAATATTTACATATGTGTGTGTGTGTATATCAGAATATTTTGGTGTACATTTACATATACAATATACATATTTACATATTCTGATTTACATATTCTTATTCTTAGTATATCTGAAAGACATATTAATAACTTTTGAAAGTGTGTTAACAGAGAAGTAAATCTTCCTATCATTAATAATAAAAATGGAGTTGGATATTATAATTATGTTCAGTTTTGAAAACTGATACCCATTTTTCTGTTAAAATGCAGGTTGCTTAAATACAATCCAGAAATAATAAATTGGAATCTTTGTTATTCAGAGCTGACATTTTATTTTTCTTTTCAATATTTTGTTTATTTTTTTTTAGAGAAAGAGAGAGTCTGTGCCTGACTGGGGGCGGGGGCAGAGTGAGACTGAGAGAGAGAATCTCAGACAGACTCCATGCTCAGCAAGACCCCAATATAGGACTCCATCTCTCAGTCCCAAGATCATGACCTGAGCTGAAACTAAGAGTCACCCGCTCAACTGACTAAGCCATCCAGAAGCCCAGGGAACTGGCATTTTAAACAGGTCTTTTCCAGTGTAGTACTTTTAGTATCTCTCCCTCATCCCCTGCTTCTGTCTTTTTGCCACATTCCTTTGAGGCATCTTTTTTTTTTCTTTTTTTTTTTTAAGATTTTATTTACTTATTTGATACAGTGGAAGAGATAACAAATAGGCAGAGAGGCAGGCAGACAGAGAGGGAGAAGCAGGCTTCCTGCTGAGGAGAGAGCCTGATGTGGGGCTCGATCCCAGGAGATCATGACCTGAGCCAAAGGGAGAGGCTTAACCCACTGAGCCACCCAGGCACCCCTCTGAGGCATCTTTATACATGTTTAAGGTTTTCTCAAATTATGAAAGGATCCCATAAATTTTTTTTTCTTTTTAACATCCAAGATTCTCAAGAAAAATTTGTGTACATTTTTCCCCCTCATCACTCACATTAATTACTCAACATAAAAGAAACTGCCCTCTTTTCTCCCAACTCCACTGAAACTGCTCTTCCCAAATAACTCCTAGTTATAAAATCCAAAATCCTTTTTTTTTTAATTTTTTTTAAATTTTTTTATTTTTTTCAGCATAACAGTATTCATTATTTTTGCACCACACCCAGTGCTCCATGCAATCCATGCCCTCTACAATACCCACCATCTGGTGCCCCCAACCTCCCACCCCCCACCCCTTCAAAATTCTCAGATCGTTTTTCAGAGTCCATAGTCTCTCATGGTTCACCTCCCCTTCCAATTTCCCTCAACTCCCTTCTCCTCTCCATCTCCCCTTGTCCTCCATGCTATTTGTTATGCTCCACAAATAAGTGAAACCATATGATAATTGACTCTCTCTGCTTGACTTATTTCACTCAGCATCCAAAATCCTTTTTTAAGTTTTCTACTTCCTACAGCCATTTTTAGAAAGTTTGTTTTTTTTTTTTCATATTTCATTTTTTTCTTTCTCTAAACAGTTTCCTATTTTTTAAACCGGTTTATTGGGTATTTTCTCCATATTCAGTTGTATGAGTTCTTTATATATTTTGCATATTAACCCCTTACTGGATATATGCTTTGCAAATGTTTTCCTCCATCCCATAGGCTGCCTTTTCATTTTGTTGATTGTTTCTTTTGCTGTGCAGAAACTTGTTTAAATATGATATAGTCTTGTTTATTTATGTTTGCCTTTGTTTTCTTTGCTTTTGTTCTCAAATCTAAAGAATTATTGCCAAGACCAATGTCGATGAGTTTTTCCCCTATTTTCTTCCAGGTGTTTTAGCATCTCAAATCTTACATTTAAGTCTTTAATGCATTTTGAGTTGATTTTTGTGTATGGCGTAAGATGGGGCCCTTTTAATTATTTTGAATGTGAATATCCAGTTTTTCTAGCACCATTTACTGAAGACACTATCCTTATTGTGTATTCTGTGTGCCTTTGTCAAAAATTATTGATCATATATTTGTGGATTTATTTCTGGACTCTCTATTCTGTTTCATTGATATTAGTATTTATTTTTTAATGTCAGTACTATATTTTTTGATGACTCTGGCTTTGTAATATAGTTTAAAATCTGGAACTGTGATGCCTCCAGCTTTGCTCTTTTTGCTCAAGATTCCTTTGGCTGCTTAGCATCCTTTGTGGTTCCATTCAAATTCTAGGATTGTTTTCTCTATTTTAATGAAAAATGCCATTGGGATTTTGCTAAAGATTGTGTTGAGTCTGTATATTGAGTTGGGTACTACGGATATTTATTGTAAGAGTAACTCTTCTAATCTATAAATATAGAGTATCTTTCTTTTTTCTCTTCCAGTTTCTTTCATCAGTGATTTATAATTTTCAGTGTATGAATCTTTCACCTCCTTGGTTAAGTTTATTCCTAAGAATTTTATTATTTTTAATGCTATGGTAAATGTGATTATTTTCTTAATTTCTCTGTCTGGTAATTAAGTTGTATAGAGACACAATTGATTTTTGTATATTGATTTTATAATCTGCAACGTTACTGAATTCATTTATTAGTTCTAGCAGTTTTTGGCGGTCTTTAGGGTTTCCTATATATAAGATCATGTTTTATATATAGTCACATCTCTGCAAACAAAGACAATTTTACTTCTTCTTTCCTGATTTGGATACATTCTATTTCTTTTCCTTGCCTAATTATTTGTCTATTTTATCTCAGTAAAGTTTGGGAAAGAAGTATACCTCTATATCTTACTTCACTATTCATCCTTAGACATCACCTATGTACTAATTCCTGTCATGCTTATACTACCATTATGATAAATTTATTCCTGAGATTTATTTGCCTAATAAATAACTTCATCCTAATGACTAATAAACGTTTCAAGCTCAGCATGTCTGAAATTGAAATATTTTTTTCACACCTAAGTCAATACTTCCTTTCGTTTTTTGGCCCTTGTTCGAAGGCACCAACTTCTACCTATTTATCATAATAATAATGTTAGGAGTAAGTCCCAAGTCTGCTTTCCCTCGTCTTTTAATTTTCAGTGTTCATGCTCTCAACTTGATCTAAATTCTATTTGTCCTTCCTATTTTAACTGCCAACACTCTAGTTCAGGCCATCATCATCTCTTTTGTAGGTTACCACAATACTGTGGTCTCTTTATAGAATTCCTTCTCTGATATCTTGCTTCTCTTAAAGCCATGTTTCACACAGCCATGTTAGTTATCCTTCCGAAACAAAAATATGAGATTTCCATGCACTTTTCTTTTACTTCATTATTTGATTACTGCGCAAATTGCCATCTCATATTTACTTAACATTCCCTCATATAGTCTACATAATTGTACAGCCCTTGACTTTTATTCTATGTTTTTTAAAGATTGTATTCATTTATTTGATAGAGAGAAAGAGCATAAGCAGGGGTAGCAGGAGGCAGAGTGAGAGGGAAAAGCAGACTCCCCGCTGAGCAGGGACCTGATGTGGGGCTTGATCCCAGGACCCTGAGATCATAACTTGAGCTGAAGGCAGATGCTTTACTGACTGAACCACCCAGATGCCCCAACTTTTACTTATTAAGTACACTCTTGTTTCTCTTCTTGGAATATTCATATTTTTCAAAACCAATGCTTATTTTTTATTACTATCAATGTGAAATTTTCAGCTCACTTTTAGATACCTTAATCATCACCTCATCATCATCATCATTGCTACCATTAAAGCACACATTTACAATACCATGCTAATAAGCATTCTACACACACACACACACACACACACACACACATATCATGTACTGTGCTAATGTTGTTTTAGTGACAAAACTAGGGTTAAAGGAATAAATAATTATCTAATATTACAAAATTAGGATGTAGTAAAGAGAATAATCTTGAAATTTTTTCTAACTTCAGAAACTTATTTCAGTTTTGGATCTACAATAACATTTCTGTACTTTCAATATACATTTGTTATTACATATACCACATAATATCGTATTTACTTATTTTCATGTGTGTTATCCATATATCATCCATGCAGGAATGAATATTCCCTGATAATATAGATTGTAAGATATTTGTGATTATATGTATAGATATATCTGTATATCTCTATCTGTATCAGAATCTGTATCTATATCTCTAGAACTTGGTGAAGTTTCTGGCACTCTATAGGTATATCATATGTAAATATAAAACATTGAAAATAAGAAAGAAAATTACAAATGTATGGAAGGCATATATGCATATGAAAAACATAAATTAATCAGTATCTCCAAAATTAATTTAAGTTCCAATTAATTTTAATAAGATAGTTTTGGGGATTTTCTTTTAACCTGACAAATACTAGAAACTTTACATAGAAAACAAATGGAAAATAATCCCAAATATTAATAAAAGAAAAATAGTTATTATTGTTATAAATATTAGAACATGCTAACATAAACCAGAATAAAAAAATTATGATGTAATGTTAACAAAAATAGATTAGAGAAAAAGAAATTCATTATACATAATCATACTATTAATTTTTATCTTAAACTCATGAAAAAGTGATTTTAAAAATTGATTTTAGTAATACTGATGATGAATTTTAAAAACACTAGTATCCCTGCTTCATGTTATATGCATCATATTATAGTTTAAAAAATACAATACTTAAAAATAAGAGACAAAGATAAAATTTAAATATTGAGGCAGTTAAAATATAGCAAAACTATAGAAATGTCTGGGTGGCTGTCTTCCACTCAGGTCATGATCCCAGCTCCATATTTGGCTCCTGGCTTAGTAAGGAGCCTGCTTCTCCCTCTGTCTCTCCCTGACCCCGTGTGCTCTCTCTCTCTCTCTCTCTCAAATATACAAATAAATGAAAAATTTAAAAAATATATAGCAAACTTTTACAAAATCTTGCTAAATAAAAATGAAAACCTTTTGTACATTGAAAATAATAAAATAAAAATGCCAAATAGTATAAAGAGAAATTGCAGAAAATGGGATAACAAAGGGGTTTATTTTTATTTCAAATGTTTGACTAATGATATGAAGATACTCTCAACTCTATTATAAAAACATATGACCAGGGGCACCTGGGTGGTTCAGTGGGTTAAAGCCCCTGCCTTCGGCTCTGGTCATGATCCCAGGGTTCTGGGATCAAGTCCCGCATCAGGCTTTCTGCCCCGCAGGGGGCCTGCTTCCTCCTCTCTCTCTTTTTGCCTGCCTCTCTGCCTACTTGTGATCTCTCTCTGTCAAATAAATAAAAATCTTAAAAAAAAAAATGACCAGATATATCTAAATACAGAAGTAAATTAGTTGATGATTTGCAACTCCTCAGAATAAAAAATTATATTAATATGAGAAGCCATTTTTTACCTAAAATGGTAAAAATTAATTCAAAACTTTCCAATGTTTGTTTAGTGTCTTAGTATACTGCTGGTGAAGATGTAATTTGGTGAGCTTTTTCTGAAGGTCAAATTGGTATCATATATCTAGCCTTAATTTGTAAATTTTGGCCCATTATTTTCCCTTCTTAAATTTATTGAAATGAAATAATTAGAACTGTAACCAAAAGTTTATATGCACAAATGTTAATAAATGTTAATCTCTGCACTATTCTGGATTTAAAAAATTGAAACAATATAGATATGTAAAAATGTTGCATGTTAATAAAGAAACACTATAGGATTATTAAAATATGGCTTTAAGAGATAATTGAATATCATGAGGATAGGCTCATGATATAGAATTGAACAAACAATAAAACAAATTCCAAAAGTAGTTGGCTTCTGTTAAATTATACTGTTTGCACTCATTTATCAAATTTAATACTTACTGGACCTAAACTTATTTATTTATTTATTTTTGTTTTAATTTCAGTATAATTACTGAAATATAATATAAATTATTTCACTATAAATGAAATACAATATAAATACAATATGAATTAGCTTCGGTTGTATGATATAGTGATTCAACAATTCTGTACATTACACATTACTCAGTGCTCATCATGATAAGTGCACTCCTTAACCCACCAATTTCAGCCATCTCCCAACCACCTCCCCTCTGGTAATCATCTATTTGTTCTTTATAGTTAAGAGTCTATTTCTTGGTTTGTCTCTTTAGTTTCCCCTTTGTTAATTTGTTTTGTTTCTTAAATTCCACATATGGATAAAAATCATATGTATATGTCTTTCTCTGACTGAATTATTTCACTTAGCATTATACTCTAGGCTTCACTCATGTTGTTGCAAATGGCAAGATTTCATTCTTTTTTATGGCTGAATAATATTCCATTGTATATACACACACACATGCACACATACACACCACATATTCTTTACCCATTCATCTGTTGATGGACACTTGGGTGCTTGTTACATAATTTGACTATGTAATATAAATATTACAAATAATGTAAATAAATAAACATTGGGATTCATATATACTTTTGACTTAGTGTTTTTATATTCTTTGGGTGAATACCCAGCTTGTGATTAGTGGATCATCTAGCAGCTCTATTTTTAATTTTTTAAGGAAACTCCATACTGTTTTCCATAGTGGCTACACCAGTCTTCACTCCCTCCAACAGTGTATGAGCATTTGTTTTTCTCCACATCCTTGCTACCACTTGTTTTTGTGTAAATGTAGAGATTGTTAGTAATTTTGTTTTCATTTTTGTATTTATCTAATAATATTCATATAGTTTTATATGAATATTACATATTCATATATATATTAAAATGATCATACGGCTTTATTATTTTCACTAATAGAATGTTTCCATGGAGATTATCTTGTCAAAGAATATTTACTTTTTAAAAAATGTTCAGAGTCTAACAAATAGAATAAAAAATCCATAAAATTTTACAAATACTCTAATGCAACTTGCAAAAATAACAAATAAATTTTTAAAATGAAAACTAAGAATATATTTTTAAAGATTTTATTTATTTATTTGACAGAGATCACAAGTAAGCAGAGAGGCAGGCAGAGAGAGAGGAAGGGAAGCAGGCTCACTGCTGAGCAGAGAGCCCAATGTGGGGCTCGATTCCAGGACCCTGGGATCATGACCTGGGCTGAAGGCAGGAGCTTTTTTTTTTTTTTTTTTTTTTTTTAAGATTTTTATTTATTAATTTGACAGAGCAAGAGAGCACAAGTGGGCAGAGCAGCAGAGGGAGAGGGAGAAGCAGGCTCCCCACTGAACCGGGAGCCCGACGTGGGGTCCGATCTCAGGACCCTGGGATCACGACCTGAGCAGAAGGCAGTTGTCTAACCAATTGAGCCACCCAGGCGCCCCAAAGGCAGAGGCTTTAACCCACTGAGCCACCCAGGTACCCTGAAAACTAAGAATATTAAACAAATATCACAATGGCTGTGTTAATTTGATGTGGTTTTAGGTATTGTTCTACTTTTCAAATATTTTATAAATTGTTATAACCTAAATAAAAATGTTCTAAAAATGTATCTTTATATTAAACCTCATAAAAAATTCCTAAGATGATATGTCTTAGTTTAGGGTCCTGTAACAAATTACCATAGACTGAGTGGTTTAAACAAACATTTATTTCTACAGATCTAAAGGCTGGGAAATCTAAGATCAAGGTGCCAGGAAACTTGGTGTCTGATTAAGATGCTCTTCCTGATTTGCAGATGGCCACCTTCTCATTTCATCCTCACATGACAGAGAGCAAAGAGATCTTTCTCGGGCCCCTTTTATAAGGGCATTAATCTCTTATGACCGAATTAACCCACTTTCTAATACCATCATCCTGGGAATTAGAATTTCAACATGAATTTTAAGGTGGATCACAAATTCTCAGCATATAATAGTATTCAAACTAAAAATAAAAGTAAAAAAAGTCCAATAAATTTTAATATTATACATGATTAAAATTTTTCAAGGTATTGTTTTTATGAATATGATCTTATTCAATAATTACATAATGATGTCTTTAAATATGAAAGAGTTGCCTTACTACTTTATGACCAATTGTTATAACAATCATGCCTCCTACAAACTCAAATTGAGTAACTATCATAAACAAACTTGATGTAGAGAGATATGGAAATTTGAGACTGGGGGACTCAAAGGTTGTCAAACTTTACAATGCTCAATGTCAAAATTTTGTAACTAAGTACCTTTGGAACCTACACAGTGTTCAGACTTTCCTATAAAATAAACGTTTATTTTTTTCAATCATTTTAAGTTAATTTAAAACTATTGAAAACCCTCTTCTATGTAGAAAGAGTGATTCTAAAGTATAAGATAACATTAATATTTTAAAATAAATCCAAACAATACATAATTTTCTCAGGTATCCAAATTGCTGGTTGTAACAGATAGTTTACCTCAAACTAAATTTTATCTAACAGAATCAGTTACTGAGGATATCTTCTGTTACTATTCCCCTCATCTCTCTTAGTGTCAACTGAAATGCATCTTTAAACTTCACTGCATTTTAAAATAATTTGTAGTCCATACTGCTTATTTCAAAAGCAGATGATCAGAATGAAAACCATATTAAATGTCTTAGTTATTTGTTCTCTTGTTAGTACCATGACTGTTTTTATCTGAAGTCTGAACAGAAAACAAACACACAAACATGTTGCTTGTACCTGATTATATTGTTCAAAATTGAATGAAGAAATTATAAAATGGAGGAAAATAAAAATTAGCCATGTAAACATTAAAATAACTGTAGTCACCAGAAACATTTTCAAAAATCAGTTTCTCCATATCACCCGACATCTCCTTTTTGATTTGGGAATAAGATTTTTATAATATTGGAAATGTTCACAGAGCTAGCATACTGCAGCTGCAACTACCGTTCAAATTTTCACACTGATTATACTCGCTAATTACAACTGGGATGTAAAAACAGATTTCATATTAAGCTACGTTAAAATGGAAGAAATTAAAATGGAGCTATTTTTTGGAAGTATTATATTCTTAGGGAAACTGCAGATTTTCGGGCTGCATTAGCCAATTAAAAACACCAGGCTAGTTCTTGAATAAAGCATTAAAGCAAAAGGTTACTTTCACACTTGAGTAGTCTATGTCAAAACAGACATTTTGCCTGGTGACCACCCTTGTGATAAATTAAATGAAGTGCTAGACTATACAATAAAAGATGACCATTTGTACAGTTCCATATTAAATAATGCATTTTGAGAAGCCTCTTCTGTCTCCTTGGGAGGCTGTCTAATCTCAGCTTGGTCTGCATTTCAACAATACATATTTCACTTATTTATCCTTGTATATTCATCAGGCATTTGTGTTTCTAGTGCAAGTGTTCTCTCCATGACTAACTTTATCCTTTTAGGAATGAGCTTGCTGGAGTGTGACATATACAACACCATGTAATTTAAAAATCTAATATATTTCTATATAAAGTGTGGATTCAATATTCCTTCCTCAGGACACAGTATTGTTTACAAATGAAGGAAGACAAACCACCCTGGCATTAAGTTCTGAAACCATATGCTGGGTAAAAGTAATTTGTCTGCTCTGAAAGTAATTCTGGACCTGATAGGCTATTGGATAAAGGTTTAGCATTGAATCTGAGATGAACAAATGTGAACTAGAATGATTCGATCAGGCTTTTGCACTTGCTTTTTTTTTTGTGTTGGTAACAGACTGGGCAAACATTCATCTCCACGCCTTTGCTCATACTGTTCTGTACCTAGAATGCCTACATTTCTTTTTTTTTTTTTTTTTTTTTAGAATGCCTACATTTCTAATTCCCAGTCTCAACTGCCTCCACTTTTTAAAGCCTAAGTCGTGATGCATGTCTTTGTTGAAGACTTCTCTGCCACACCAGCAAATAAAGAAGCTTAATTTCTTTTGAGCCTTCCATGCACCTTTTTCCTTCTACGCAGTTAATTCCATGATATTTAGGAAAGATCACACACATTTGTAGTTAGATAACAGTCTGAATTTTCCTTCTTTCTTAGTGGCTCACACCACTAGCTGGTGTTATTATCTGAGCTTAAAAAGAAATAATAATGGTACATTAGGAGATGATAAGGACTGAATATCTTAAAGCAAAAGGAAGTATGTGGTAAACAGAAAAAGAAAGCTTTTGTATTTAAAACTATATTTGTATTTCATTAAATGCTTTCCTTTTTCACATAACTGCTCTATATGTCTATGTGCTTTCTAATATTGTTTAGGCTATAAATCTCTGTAGAGCAGAGGTAGGATTATCCATATGCACAAATGTTGTTTTACATTTTGGAGATTTGGGTACATTTATATAATGGATGAATCTGTCTGTCTGTCTGCCTATCTTAGGACCAGACTAGATAAAAGGCCCAGAATAGTATATAGACCTGTGGAAAGGGGAAATAATTAAATAATTGACCTTACATTGATATAGGCAAAAATATTTACTATACTAAAAGAGTAGATTCTAAAAATTATCATAAAAATTTATAAATAAGTGTGGCGATAGATGTAAATTAAATACATTTTGGTGATCATTTTGCAAAAATCGTATATCAAATCAGTATGCTATATACCTAAAACTGATACAAGGTTATATGTCAATTAAATCTCAATCCAAGATCTTGGTATTTAACATATATCAAACTGTATCATGACAGAAAAAGCTCAGTAGAGCAAGTAAAACATTATTTGTTTAAGAAGAAATAAAGTAGAGTTGAATTGATAAGCAAATATATGATACCACATAAGAAGAAACCATAAGAGTTAACTGCTCAACCAAGCAAAGGACTAGAAAACAGCAGATACTAAATACATATGGTTCATGAAATGTGAAGAATTTAGTTAACAGAGAAATTTAATCAGGAATTGCTGAAATGAGATGGCCCAAGAATTATGAATAAGCTAATGCCAAAAGCTCTTTTTTAAAGATTTTTAAATTTTTTTTTAGAGAAGCAGAGAGAGTACGATGAGGGGAGAGAGAGAGAGAAGCCCAGGTTGACCCCCTTCTGAGAACAGACCTCCATGCAAGGCTCAGTCTCAATATTAGGACACTGAGATCATGACCTGAGCCAAAATCGAGTCTAGCACTTAACTGCCTGTGACTCCTAGGTACTCACTGAAAATTCTTTTCATCCTCAAATAATGATTTCACATTTGCCTATAGTTTCTCCTTTCTGTCCTAAAATTCTCATGTATAAAGGTAACCAATTGTCTTCAGATACACATGGTTAAAAGTGAGACCTCTAGGCTCTTACCACAGTTTGGCTATTGTGGACATTGCTGCTATAAACATTGGGGCACACATGCCCCTTTGGGGCACTACATTTGTATCTTTGGGGTAAAAACCTAGTAATGCAGTTGCTGGGTTGTAGGGTAGCTCTATTTTTAACTTTTTGAGGAAACTCCATACTCTATCTCAGAGTGGCTGCACCAGCTTGCATTCCCACCAACAGTATAGGAGGGTTTTCTTTTCTCCACATCCTTGCCAACATGTGTAATTTCCTGTCTTATTAATTTTAGCCATTCTGATTGGTATGAAGCGGGTTCACACTGATGTTTTTTGTTTGTTTGTGTGTTTTGCTTTTTAAAGATTTATTTATTTCTTTATTTGACAGACAGAGATCATAAGTAGGCAGAGAGGCAGGCAGAGAGAGGGGGGGAAGCCGGCTCCCTGCTGAGCAGAGAGCCCGATGCCAGGACCCTGGGATCATGACCTGAGCCGAAGGCAGAGGCTTTAACCCACTGAGCCACCCAGGTGCCCCAGAGATTGTATTTATTTATTTGAGAGAGAGAGAAATCAAAATGAAGGCTCCCTGCTGAGCAGAAAGCCCCATGTGGGGCTCGATCCCAGGACCCTGGGATCATGACCTGAGCCAAGGGCAGAGGCTTTAACCCACTGAGCCACCTAGGCACCCTCATTGAGGTTTTGATTTCTATTTCCCTGATGCTGAGTGATGCTGAGCACTTTTTCATGCATCTATTGGCCATTTGAATGTCTTTTTTGCAGAAATGTCTTTTCATGTCTTTTGCCCATTTCTTGATTGGGTTATTTGTTCTTTAGGTTTTGAGTTTGATAAGTTATTTATAGATTTTAGATACTAGCCCTTTATTTGATATACCATTTGTAAATATCTTCTCCCATTTTTCATTTGTCTTTTGGTTTTGTTGACTGTTTCTTTAGCTGTGCAAAACTTTTTATCTTAATGTAGTTCCAATAGTTCATTTTGCCCTTTCTTCCCTTGCTAATGACAATGTGTCTAGAAAGAAGTTACTGTGGCTGAGGTTGAAGAGATTGCTGCCTGTGTTCTCCTCAAGGATTTTGATGGATTCCTGTCTCACATTTAGGTCTGTCATCCATTTTGAGTCTATTTTTGTGTGTGGTATAAGGAAATGGTCCAGTTTCATTCTTCTGCATGTGGGTGTCCAATTTTCCCAACACCATTTGTTGAATAGATTGTATTTTTTCTATTGGACATTCTTTCCTGCCTTGTTGAAGATTAGATGACCATAGAGTTGAGGTTCCATTTCTGGAGGTTCCCCCATTCTATTCCATTAATCTATGTGTATGTTTTTATGCCAGTAGACATCATGCTGTCTTGATGATTGCAAGTTTGTAATGGAACTTGAAATCCAGAATTATGATGCCACCAGTTTTGGTTTTCTTTTTTAACATTCCTCTGACTTTTTGGGGTCTTTTCTGGTTCCATACAAATGTTAGGACTGTTTGTTCCATTTCTGTAAAAAAGGTTGGTGACATTTTGATAGAGATTGAATTAAATGTGTAGATTACTCTAGGTAGCATAGACATTTTCACAATATTTGTTCTTCCAATCGATAAGCATGGACTATTTTTCCATTTCTTTTTGTCTTCCTTAATTTCTTTCAGGAATATTTTATAGTTTTCTGACTATAGATTCTTTGCCTCTTTGGTTAGATTTATTCCTAGGTATCTTAAGGTTTTGGGTGCAATTGTAAATGGGATCGATTCCTTAATTTCTCTTTCTTCTGTCTTATTGTCAGTGTGTAGAAATGCAACTGATTTCTGTGCATTGATTTTATATCCTGACATTTTACTGAATTCCTGTATGTGTTCTAGCAGTTATGGAGTGGAGTCTTTGGGTTTTCCTCATAAAGTATAGTATCACTCATAAGGAGTTGAGAGTTTTGACTTCTTTGCTGATTCAGATGCCTTTTATTTCTTTTTGTTGTCTAATTGCTGAGGCTAGGACTTCTGGTACTATGCTGAATAGCAGTGGTGATAGAGGACATCTCTGCTGTGTTCCTGATCATAGGGAAAAAGCTCTCCGTTTTTCCCTTTTGAGAATGATACTTGCTGTGGGCTTTTCATAGATGGCTTTTTTGGTATTAAGGTGTGTTCCCTCATCCCTACACTGTGAAGAGTTTAGATCAAGAGGATGTGGTGTGTATATATAATGGAATATTATACAGCCATCAAAAGCCAAAATCTTGACATTTGCAACAACGTGGATGGAACTAGAGGGTATTATGCTAAGTGAAATAAGTCAGTCAGAGAAAGACAAATATAATAGGATCTCATTGATATGAGGAATTTGAAAAACAAGACCTAGGATCATAGAGGAAGGAAGGGAAAAAATGAAACAAGATGCAACCATAGGGGGAGACAAATCATAAGAGACTATTAATCTCAGGAAACAAACTGAGGTTTGCTGGATTGGAGAGGGGTGGGCAGGATGGGGTGACTGGGTGATGGATATTGGGGAGGGTATGTGCTACAGGGAGCACTGTGAATTATGTAACTGTGATGAATCATAGACCTCTACCCCTAAAACAAATAATACATTATATGTTAAAAAAAAAAAAGAAAGTGAGACCAATATATCCTTATAATCCACCTACAAACTTATAAACCAACCAACAAATAGAAAGTGATCAGAATAGATAAACTTCCCAAACTGGACAACCTGAAAAAAAGTTGTAAACATCTATTTTATATGAATAAACATTATCCTATGCACTTTAAGGGAAAATTAAGATGAAAAAGCCTTGGTTACTGTTCTGAAAGGTATTTGTAAATAAAATAATAAACAACAAACAATAAAATTAAGTATCCTATGCTCAATATGAAATTATTGCTGAAGATACTAGTTACTTCCTTTCATTCTCAGAAGATCCCCTTTTCTAAATATTCCCAACCCACCACTCAGGCTACATGAATTAGCTACAGTTTAACTTCTGTCTCTCAAATGCATTCAACTTAAACAGAAGGAAGTTGATTAACTTTTACTCATCACTCAGCATGCAATAGTCAGTGTAGGATGCTAGGATTGTTCTAACTTAGGATCTCACTTTTCATATTTGAGTTTTTACTTTTTCCATTTTCCTAAATTTTACTCTCTCATTTAGAAAATAGAAATCCTTCTACTATGGGCCCTGTTTTGTTTGCCTGGCAATAACCTAGTTTCTGGAACTTTCAACTTCCTCTAACTTTTCCCAACCATGGACAAGACTAGGATCCATAGACCTTGCTAAGGGCAAATAATTATTTCTGATGCAACTGCCTGTTAGTCTTATATTGAATCTGTTAATATTTTTGGTCTTGATTTCTAAGTTTGATTTTTATGGAGACATCCAATTTCTCTCATTTAGGCCTCCTGACATTGCCTGCTAGTGTAGACAGTCAATGACCTCTTGTTATATGGTGAGTATCATATATTTCCTGCCAGATATTCTTATAATTTATGGATTCATATCTAGTCTTAATGTGAGAGTCTCTATTTTTCATTTTTATTTCTCTACCAGACATTCCCATCCCTAAACTAGAACTGCTTTATTGTGTGTCCTAAGATGTATCAAAGTAATATTATGGAATGAATAATGGTTACTATATCCTATATCTTACCAGGTTATGGATATGTTTTCATAAGATGTATACCTGAATCAAAGACCTGCCAAGAAACAGAATCAGGTTAGCTTCTCACAAGACATGTAGAGTCCTAAGCCGAGGCAGCCTAAACATTCAATTAGGTTATCAACTTGTTCACACTACTATTGAAAGCAGAATAAAAACAAAACAAAACAAATCAATTCCTGGAGAGTTTACTGTGATAGGCAGAATAATGGTTCCTAAAATATGTCCATGTTCTTATCCCAGAAACCTCTGAATAAGCTATGTTACTGACACGGGAGGATTAAGGTTATCTACAGAATTAAGTTTCCCAATCAGATAACCAGAGAACCTTATTAAAATAAGGAGAATATCCTGGATTATCCAGGTTGGATGATGTAATTGCAGGAATCTTTTAAATGTGGAAGAGGGAGGCAGATGGTCAGATTCAGAGCAAAATCTCAAGTGACCGTGGGTGTTTTTTCAGATGAAAGAAGGAGCCATGTGGCAAGAATGCAGGCAGCCCCTAGGAGCTGGGAAATGCAAGGAAATGGCTTGTTCTCCAGAAATAGAAGGATGGAAAAAGGAAGAGGAAGTGGAAGAGGGATCCAGAAGGAATACAGTCCTGACATACCTTGATTTTAGTCTGGTGAGATCTGGTTGAATTCTGACCTCTAGAACTATAAGATAATGTATTTGAGTTGTTTTAAGCTACTAAATTTATGGTATTTTTTTTTTTTTTTACAGCAGCAGTAAGAAACTAATGCAGCAACAATTCAACATTTCTGAAGAAAATTCCTCAGATGAGAACTTGTAATGTTATTGCATATAATGCTTCTTTTAATCATTATTACAGGTTGGGTAGAAACACTGAACTTTATTAAAGCAGAATGAATTTCCAGGGTTAAATCAGAGATCCCCAAAGTGAACTTCAAGTCTCCAAATGCCTCAGCCAAACCATTTGAGATTAAAGAATTTAGGGAAAAAAAAAAATCCACAGAGTTTCTTCATATTTAAGGCTTTGGCCTCTTCTTTCACTCCAGTTTAGGCTCATAATATATTCTGTAAAGCTTAAACACTATTAATTAATTTGTTCATGTGCTTGCAAAAATAGCTGGAGGGCCTCATAATCTAAAATAGACTTAAATCTGACACTAGAGTCAGTTGGAAAAAGTCAATACTCATGGCTAATCCTGCTGAGCCCATTTATATTCTTCCCCTGACCCCAGAGCATCTTGAATAAAGGGAAATTTTATTTCACCTTTATTCTTTGCAGCCTGTTTTTGTTTTGTTTTGTTTTGTTCTATTATCACAGAGCTATCTCTGGTTACATTTCTGAAAGACTCACTTTCTTTTAGTGACTTATGCAAATTAGATGAAGAAAAGGAAACAAAATTTTTTTCCAAACTCTTAGACTCAATCTACACATTTCCACTTATTTTTTGATTGACAGCATGCCCATAAATCCAACCAGTGAGGCTGTTACCAAATTTCACCTTGAAAGATTTGTGAGTTGAGCAGTGCATATATGAGGTACTGGGGTTCTTCCCCCAAATAAGAAGGTATTTCATGTATGTCATGATCATGACCTTTTCTGACTCCTTAAAAAGGAGTGTTTATTTTTTCCTCTATATTTTAATAAGAGCAATGTCAATGCAGTAAATTTAAAAATATAACAAAAATTGTGCACAACATCTATCTGTTAAGAATATTATTTGAACTTCTTTAGAAACATTAAAATTCTACTAAGCCTATGAAGAAACAGAATTAGGGGGGCATGGATTCTAATTACTACAGAAATCAGAATATTGAAGAATATTCTGATACTTTGTGGAAACTATTATGTTTAATTGAAATGACAGCTCAAAACAAAAAGAATTAGAACATCAATGTTTAAGCACTTTTATATAAAGATATTTCAAAGTATTTTTATTACTTTAAATTATGGTTTTTATTAGCTGATAGAAAGGTTTGTTCCTTAACTTTATATATATTAATGTCTTCACAAATCTAAAAAGCATCATTGTACTGAAATATATAAAGTATCAGGCTAATGCTAACAATTGTAGGGGTTTGGGTTCAAAAAGTCTTTGTATGATATCATTTATAAAAAGACTAAAAAGATTCATTAAATATCTTTTAAAATCACTCCAGACTATATATCGGCTTTATCTGATTCCTTTGTGTCTGAGGAATGGAAATGCTGCATGACTGTAGTCATGATCATCTGCTTATATATCTTGAATTATATTCTTTCATGTTGCAATCTACATTTAAGTGATCAATTTGGAGATGAAAGTAAACTTTTTCCATTTATTCAAATAATATTCAATATATAATGTCATTAGAAGATAATTTCTCATAGATTGTATGTGTGAATGAGATAGTAAAGGAAAGGAAAAATTTTTACAACTACTAGTTTATATATAGCGATTAGTCAATATCCTAGTCAATTAGAAGTTTATAAATCCAAATGATTGGTGTTCTGACTTTTGGACCAATTGAATACTTGGCTTCTTTTCTTTTTTTTTTTTTTTCTTTTTTCTTTCTTTTTTTTTCAGTAATATTAAATTGTAATAACTGGCAATTATCAATTGTTTGTTCTGGGAAGATACTGAATTAAATACTCTACAGGCACTGTATTATTTGCTGCTCACAACAATGTCATGTAGTAGTTATGGCAATTATCTACATTTTAAGATAAGGAGACTGAACTTAAAGAAATTAAACAAACCCTATGGAGAGCATATCGTCCAAGCAAATATGTGTTTGAGAGAAAAAGAGAAGCTATTAATAATGATCTGACTCTATTGGTGTACGTCAGCATTAACCAGGTGAACCAAGATTTATGGTTACTCCACACATATATTAAATAACAGAAATAAGAGTCAACCCTAGGGAAGCCTGGTTATTTTCCAAATATATGATTTCTTTGCATGGTGAACCTACATGATTCAGACACATAGAATTTTAAATATTCTATGACTTATTTGGTATCACGAACCAATGTCCTAAGCAAAATTAAACATTTCTCTTTGCCATCCATATTCTTTCTTTCATTTTTATTTACCCACTACCAAAGCTAACTGTTGCATCTCTGAAGGAGTGACAGTATTTCATTTACTATCTCTGCAATGTTTTCTACCATCTCAAATGTCAAATTCCTACCCATATATACATTATTCTTAATTGTATGCTCAGATAAAAATTCCCTCTCTGAGATGCATTTCCAGATTCATCCCTGGAAATTTCAAAATATGTTACTTGTGTTACCATAATGATAATTACTATAGTAATCATCATATTAATCATACTTAATTATTATAATATGCAATATATAATAAATACAATATATTATTACTATTACAATAATATTATTAATATAAAAACAGGTTCCCCTCTGTAAAATCTCAACTTTACACATAATCGAAAGGTGGTATATGATTAATAATATTCATATTCATGAGTGATCATCATTTTAAAATTTTTGTTTCTCTTCAGAATTAGCAAATTCTTATTCTTGAAGAAAGATATTTACTCTTTTTTTTTTTCTAGGAAAAGAATATATTTAAAAGGATTATTCCCAAACATCAAAATAAATTCCAAGAAATCCTTCTCCCCATGTTTATCATAAGATCCACTAGGATGGTAACTGAAACTACAAAGTCAGACCCACTTGAGCTGGTCTGTCATAGACAACATTAATCACCTGTGGGAACTTAGGCAAGATACTTAACTTCTCTGGGCCTCAGTTTCATTATTTCTAAAATGAAGATTATTATTTGTAGGTAAAAACAACGAGGAAAATGGCACATGGTATTTAATCAAAAGCAGTTATTTTTATAATGATGATGATGACTGTTATTGATCAAACTGCCCCATATTAGTTGCTTTCATCCTCTGCCTTGTGACAAGCCTCTCCTATTTTGTGTCCATATATACAGATCCCTATGTCTGTGTTCATGACCATTATCTATGGTCATCTTTTCTTTTCTGCCCCACCCCCACTAGGGATACACTTGGCCAAAATTATGTAAAAGAGTCTGGAAAAAAAGAGGAGAAATTTAAGAGTTATTGCCGTGTAGTGTATAATTAAGAGCATAGACTCTGCAGTCAGACTATCAAGGTTTCTTATCTTGCCTCTGCCATTTGCCTTCCTCTCTCTCTGGATAAGTGGCTCATTCTCTCTATGCCTGGGCGTCCTCATTTGTACAATGGTGAGCTAATGAGTGATAATTTACCTTATAGAGTTGTTGTATTCTTTTTTAATTTTTTATTTCTTTTCAGCGTAACAGTATTCATTGTTTTTGCACCACACCCAGTGCTCCATGCAATCCGTGCCCTCTCTAATACCTACCACCTGGTCCCCCCAACCACCCACCCCCCGTCACTTCAAAACCCTCAGATTGTTTTTCAGAGTCCATAGTCTCTCATGGTTCACCTCCCTTTCCAATTTCCCCCAACTCCCTTCTCCTAACTTCCCATATCCTCCAGGCTATTTGTTATGCTCCACAAATAAGTGCAACCATATGAGAACTGACTCTCTGCTTGATTTATTTCACTCAGCATAATCCCTTCCAGTCCCATCCATGTTGCTGCAAAAGTTGGGTATTCATCCTTTCTGATGGAGGCATAATACTCCATAGTGTATATGGACCACATCTTCCTTATCCATTCGTCTGTTGAAGGGCATCTTGGTTCTTTCCACTGTTTGGTGACCGTGGCCGTTGCTGCTATAAACATTGGAGTACAGATGGCCCTTCTTTTTACTACATCTGTATCTTTGTGGTAAATACCCAGTAATGTAATTGCAGGGTCATAAGGAAGCTCTATTTTTAATTTCTTGAGGAATCTCCACACTGTTCTCCAAAGTGGCTGCACCAACTTGCATTCCCACCAACAGTGCAAGAGGGTTCCCCTTTCTCCACATCCCCTCCAACACATGTTGTTTCCTGTCTTGCTAATTTTGGCCATTCTAACTGGTGTAAGGAGGTATCTCAATGTGGTTTTAATTTGAAACTCCCTGATGGCTAGTGATGATGAACATTTTTTCATGTGTTTGATAGCCATTGTATGTCTTCATTGGAGAAGTGCCTGTTCATATCTTCTGCCCATTTTTTGATATGATTGTCTGTTTTGTGTGTGTTGAGTTTTGAGGGGTTCTTTATAGATCTTGGATATCAACCTTTTGTCTGTACTGTCATTTGCAAATATCTTCTCCCATTCCGTGGGTTGCCTCTTTGTTTTGTTGACTGTTTCCTTTGCTGTGCAGAAGCTTTTGATTTTGATGAAGTCCCAAAAGTTCATTTTTGCTTTTGTTTCCTTTGCTTTTGGAGACATATCTTGAAAGAAGTTGCTGTGGCTGATATAGAAGAGGTTACTGCCTATGTTCTCCTCTAGGATTCTGATGGATTCCTGTCTCACATTGAGGTCTTTTGTCCATTTTGAGTTTATCTTTGTGTACGGTGTAAGAGAATGGTTGAGTTTCATTCTTCTACATATAGCTGTCCAGTTTTCCCTGTATTATTTATTGACGAGACTGTCTTTTTTCCACTGTATATTTTTTCCTGTTTTGTCAAAGATTATTTGCCCATAGAGTTGAGGGTCCATATCTGGGCTCTCTATCTCTACTCTGTTCCACTGGTCTATGTGTCTGTTTTTATGCCAGTACCATGCTGTCTTGGTGATCACAGCTTTGTTGTAAAGCTTGAAAACAGGTAACGTGATGCCCCCAGTTTTATTTTTGTTTTTCAACATTTCCTTAGTGATTTGGGGTCTCTTCTGATTCCATACAAATTTTTGGATTATTTGTTCCAGTTCTTTGAAAAATACCGGTGGAATTTTGATCGGAATGGCATTAAAAGTATAGATTGCTCTAGGTAGTATAGACATTTTAACAATGTTTATTCTTCTGATCCAAGAGCATGGAATGGTCTTCCATCTTTTTGTGTCTTTTTCAATTTCTTTCATGAGTGTTCTGTAGTTCCTCAGGTACAGATCCTTTACCTCTTTGGTTAGGTTTAGTCCCAGGTATCTTATGGTTCTTGGTGCTATAGTAAATGGAATCAATTCTCTAATTTCCCTTTCTGTATTTTCATTGTTAGTGTATAAGAAAGCCACTGATTTCTGTACATTGACTTTGTATCATACCACGTTACTGAATTACTGTATGAGTTCTAGTAGTTTGGGGGTGGAGTCTTTAGGGTTTTCCATATAAAGAATCATGTCATCTGTGAAAAGAGAGAGAGTTTGACTTCTTCATTGCCAATTTGGACACCTTTTATTTCTCTTTGTTGTCTGATTGCTGTTGCTAGGATTTCTAATACTATGTTGAACAAGAGTGGTGAGAGTGGGCATCCTTGTCGTGTTCCTGATCTCAATGGGAAGGCTGCAAGCTTTTTCCCATTGAGGATGATATTTGCTGTGTGTCGTGGCCAGTGCGATGACATGAGCAGTGTCTAGAGGGTAAGAGAATGGAGAGAGAATGAGACTTTTAAAGATATGAGGACAGGAGGGACACAGTGGATGATGTCCAAGCAGTGCCACTTTTACTCAAGGCTGTGAGGCATTATATAGCTAACAGAAACAATTATAAGGAATTATCTATTTTCGGTTGATTGTTCATACACACGTAACATTCACATGAAACCCCTCAAGTTTTTACGAAACCCATTTCCCAAGTGCTGGTAGTGGATCTTCTGACACCAGTAACTTTTGTCTACTTAGCTAATCTTTAACTAGCAATTCACGAGCTGATAATGGTGCAATTTATAATCCGTGCAAGTACAGGGTAATCTTGTAACAGTTAAATGTGCAACCCAGTTTTGCCTCTAATACGTGCAGGCAGTCACGTCAGCGAGTCTTAGGGTCCATAGCTCAAGCCCTTTCTCAAGTGCAACTCAACTGATATTCAGGAGGCATGAGTCAGGGCCTGGTTTGATCCCTTGCCTCTAGCTGGGTCCATGGCTGCCTACAGCTGTGGGTCTTTCATAGATTTTATGAAGTTAAGGAATGTTCCCTCTATCCCTATACTTTGAAGTATTTTAATCAGGAACGGATGCTGGATTTGTCAAATGCTTTTTCTGCATCAGTTGAGAGGACCATGTGGTTCTTCTCTCTTCTCTTATTAATTTGTTCTACCACATTGATTGATTTGTGAATGTTGAACCATCCTTGTAGCCCAGGAATGAATCCCACCTGGTCATGGTGGATAATCTTTTTAATGTGTTGTTGGATCCTGTTTGCTAGGATCTTGTTGAGAATCTTAGCATCCATATTCATCAGTGAAATTGGTCTGAAATTCTCCTTTTTGGTAGGGTCTTTGCCTGGTTTGGGGATCAGGGTAATGCTGGCTTCATGGAAAGAGTCTGGAAGTTTTCCTTCTGCTTCAATTTTTTGAAACAGCTTCAGGAGAATAGGTGTTATTTCTTCTTTGGAAGTTTGGTAGAATTCCCCAGGGAATCCGTCAGGTCTTGGGCTCTTGTTTTTTGGGAGGTTTTTGATCACTGCTTCAATCTTGTTAGTAGATATTGGTCTATTCAGGTTGTCAATTTCTTCCTGGCTCAATTTTGGGAGTTTATAGTTTTCCAGGAATGCATCCATTTCATCTAGGTTGCTTAGCTTATTGGCATATAACTGTTGATAATAACTTCTGATGATTGTTTCTGCTTCCTTGGTGTTAGTTGTGATCTCTCCCTTTTCATTCATAATTTTATTAATTTGGGCTTTCTCTTTTTTCTTTTGGATTAGTGTGGCCAATGGTTTATCGATCTTATTGATTCTTTCAAAAAAACAGCTTCTAGTTTCATTGATATGTTCTACTGTATCTCTGGTTTCTACCTCATTGGTCTCTGCTCTAATCTTGATTATTTCCCTTCTTATGTGTGGAGTTGGTTTGATTTGTTGTTGATTCTCCAGTTCTTTAAGGTGTAGAGACAGCTGGTGTATTCTGGATTTTTCAAATTTTTTGAGGGAGGCTTGGATGGCTATGTATTTCCCCCTTAGGACTGCCTTTGCTGTATCCCATAGGTTTTGGACCAAAGTGTCTTCATTCTCATTGGTTTCCATGAATTGTTTCAGTTCTTCTTTGATCTCCTGGTTGATCCAAGCATTCTTAAGCAAGGTGGTCTTTAGCTTCCAGGTGTTTATGTTCCTTCTGAACTTTTCCTTGTGATTGAGCTCCAGTTTCAAAGCACTGTGATCTGAGAATATGCAGGGAATAATCTCAGTCTTTTAGTATCGGTTAAGTCCTGATTTGTGACCCAGTATGTGGTCTATTCTTGAGAAGGTTCCATGTGCACTTGAGAAGAATGAGTATTCTGTTGTTTTAGGGTGGAATGTTTTGTATATATCTATGAGGTCCATCTGGTCCAATGTGTCATTCAATGCTCTTGTTTCCTTATTGATTTTCTGCTTTAATGATCTATTTCTGAGAGAGGCATGTTAAGATCTCCTACTATTAATGTATTCATATCAATATGACTCTTTATCTTGATTAACAGTTTTCTTATGTAATTGGCTGCTCCCATATTGGGGGCATAGATATTTATAATTGTTAGATCATCTTGGTGGATAGTCCCTTTAAGAATTATGTAGTGTCCTTCTGTATCTCTAACTACAGTCTTTAGTTTAAAATCTAATTTGTCTGATATGAGAATCACTACCCCGGCCTTCTTTTGAGTCCCATTGGCATGAAAGATGCTTCTCCATCCCTTCACTTTCAGTCTGGGTGTATCTTTAGCTTCAAAATGGGTCTCTTGTAGACAGCATATGGATGGGTCCTCTTGTTTTATCCAGTCTGCAACCCTGTGTCATTTTATGGGCACATTTAGGCCCATAAATGATTATTGATAGATATGCTTTTATTGACATCATGTTACCTTTGAAGTCTTTCTTTTTGTAGATTGCCTCTATATTTCTGTTCAATGCTATTCTTAGGATTTTTCCTCTTTTATAGAACCCCCCTTAATATTTCCTGCAGTGTCAACTTGGTGGTTGCATAGTCTCTTAAGCCTTGTCGGTCTTGGAAACTCTTTATCTTTCCATCCATTTTGAATGTCAGTCTTGCTGGATAAAGTATTCTTAGCTGCATGTTCTTCTCATTTAGTGCCCTGAATATATCTTGCCAGCCCTTTCTGGCTTGCCAGATCTCTGTGGACAGGTCTGACATTATTCTGATGGGCTTTCCTCTGTAAGTAAGGAGCCTCTTTGTCCTAGTGGCTTTCAAGAGATTGTATCTGCAATTATGATTCCTCAATTTGACTATCAGGTGCCTTGATTTTTTTGGAATCTATAATCTTGGGGGGAGACTGTTCTGCCTCTAGTACATGAACGCTGGTTCCATTCACGAGATTGGGAAAATTTTCATGAAGAACTTGTTCCACTATATCTTCTAGACTTCTTTCTTTCTCCTCTCCTTCAGGGATTCCAATAATTCTGATGTTGGAATGTTTCATGGCATCATTTATATCCCTGATTCTGTTTTCATGGCTTCTAAGCTGTTTGTTCCAGGCTTCCTCCTGATCCTTTCTCTCTATCTGTTTGTCCTCCAGATCACTAATTCTATCTTCTGTCTCAGTCACCCTAACTTTTAGAGAATTTAGATTAGATTGGGACTCATTGAGAGCATTGTGAACCTCATCCCTGGTGGCTTTCAGTTCTGCCCTAATCAATTCCATTTGGTCATCCATGGCTTTCTCCAACCTAGCTATTGCCTGGATAATTGTTAGCCTGAATTCTCTTTCTGACATATTGTCTATGTTGATAGCCATTAGCTCTGTTGCAAAAGGCCCATACTCTGTACTTTTCTTCTGTTGGGCATTCCTCTTCCTAGTCATTTTGGTGAGAGATGACTAAACGGATGTAGCTGGATGTATCGACCATGGTGTAGTCAAGGTGCACCCTGGAATGCTTCTGAGCAATCAGAATTCCCCACCCAAATGAGAGAAAAAAGAAAAGAAAAAGAAAAAAAAAGAGAGAGAGACAGGAAAATAAGGGAAGATAAAAGAGAAGATTCAGTCCAAATGGGCCCCAAGGTAAGATTTATGAAATATACAAACAAAAACAGACAAACAAAAAGACTGATAAAAGTATATGACAAGAGGAAAAAAATATAATTTCAATGATTGTGTTTAATAAGAGAGTCATTTTTAAAAACTCTAAAATGTTATCTAATTTTGTCTAGCAAATATTTATTTTTTATTTATGAAGCTGTGCAAGCCATGCTTCTATGAGAAACTATCATGCACATTTCAACTCATCAATACTTTTGTAAGTGAGTGTCATGCAGGAAATCACTTTGCTATATGATTTTGCTTGAGAAGAGGTACATCATCTACCTTTACTCTGACTAGCATTTGAAATTGAAAGGTAATATTGGAAGTTCTATGTTGTTATAAATTTTTTTAACATGAGTTTCTTCTGGATGCCACTGACAGAAAGAAAGTACTTAACTTGTGCCACATGGGCGGTATTGAGTGCTTGTATAAGGTGGAATGATGGCTATCCATGTGTTTAGAAACCTTAAAAGAATCATTTGACCTCACTGTATTTCTACAGTGCCTAAATTTCTGTCAATTAATGTCACTCTTTTAAGGGCATTTCCAAGAAATGGCCTTTAAATGTATTACCTTAGAAGGGAAACACATTGGTACAGATTTATCTTTATAGCAAATGGACTTTGGCAAATAGCAGGATATAGCAATAATAAGTAAAACAAATACATTTCAAGTCAGAAGTAAGCAGGAAAAAGTTCTAAATTGATGAGTTTTCCCCAAAGGCATAAAGTCCCAATGACCTATGTTTTTAGTAGACACAGATACCCCAGTCTTACCAGCAAAGACTCTAAAGATTCAGCAAATTTGAGGTGAATCTGAAATTGTCTTGTTGTACAATGAAATGGAAGCCACTGAGAGAAGTTATTCAGTGTTGCTCTGTACCTCAGGGCAGACGTTGAGATCTGGAGAAACTCCCCAACTCCAGGAAGTACAGAAGCAATAAAAAGCGAAAGGAAATAGACAATTTAGACTCAATCCCATGTTCATCTAAGAGTCCTAGGTTAAATGTTTCTCGTGTTCACTCTGAGTACATCTGCTAAATTATAGGAAATATTTTCTTTCTCAAGATTTATCCAGAACAAAGCATCCAGGCTGTTCAAAATTCCGTAAAAAGTTAGCCATCAGACTTTCTTCCCTATGAGAGTTTGGTTTGATTTTTAGCACTACCTATCTAGTTAGGTAATGCAGTACTGTAACAAGAGAATTTCATTACTTCTATATGGAAGGAGAGGAGATGTATCTTCCCAACAATGGGTCTCAGGAGGAATTTCCTATAAAGTGACCACATATGGATTTAATGACTAATGCTGCTGGACCCTGGTGAGGAAGATATTGCAGTGTTGTCACTGTGGGTGTCAATGCAAAGAAACCTGCTGGTCAAGATATAAGGAAAAAGAAACCAAAATATGGATAATACTGCAATAACAAGAGGAAAAAAATAGATACCTACTCAGTCTGGCAGCATTTTTATCTTTTCTTACCAAACAAAAACTTTGACTACTTTTCAAAATAGCCTAATTGAGTCTCAATTATATATCATACTCTTTATATGTATTTTATTACATCCACATTTTCTTTTCCATGGAAGGTATTATTTATTCATTATAATCCCTTTTGAAAATGTTGAAGCATCTTACATGCATATATATGTATATTCTTCAAACTCCTATTAAAGATTTTTTCAAATGACAATTCCTATAAGAAATCTCAAATGCACCTAAACACAATGAATTTCTCTTTGTACATATCCATAATATAAGACTTTTATTTATGAAGTAACTGTTTCATCTCTTGTGTTCCCATTTTAAATGACATTTATAATGGTTCCCATAATATATTGCATATGTAATATAATTCATAATTGGATTTAATTAAAATTATTTGGTTTACATTTCAGTCTGGAAACTTAGAGATGTGATCTCAAATCATTAGTCACACACACACACACACACACACACACACACACACACACAGATAGTTAAGGAGTGACTAGGTGGCTCAGTAGGTTAAGTGTCCTACTCTTGATTTTTGACTCAGGTCCTGAAATGGAGCCCAGTGTTGGGCTTCATGCTCAGTGGGGAGTCTGCTTGAGATTCTCTCTCCCTTTCCCACTGTCCCTTCCCCTACTCATGTGCATTCTCTCTCTCTAAAATGAACAAATACATTTTTAAGAAAATAGTTAAATTGAGACTGATCTGAAGGAATGTACACTCTTCTATATGAAGAATGCAGCTAAAAATTTAACTTACTTTTTTAAAATTACATCACCCTACACTTTAACCTTGGTATAAATCCTAGCATTAAAATCAGTTCTTTTTTTAAATTCTTTTTGTTCAATCATTTCAAATTCCTCTCTCAAGTTTCCTGTCTCTCTTTTTCTCTGTCACTCATGAATTCAGAAACACAAATATTCTTTATCATTTTTCCTTTTGTTTTTGTTTCTGTGTTTTCTTTTATGATTTTATACACAAATCTATTTTCCCCACAATTTTATTCTTCTTTGATCAACTTACCATGTATAGGAGTGAAAGCGAAATACTTCACTGGAAAAGGAAATTGCTTTCTGGAACCAGCCTCTTTCTACAGCTATTGAAATTTGATGGCAAAGAAGAGGATTTTTAAGTCCTTGTTAGGATATATATAACCCTGAGGCATAGCAAAATCATTTAAGCAATTATTCTCTTTTCTGGGGACATCTTTATGTTAAATCAAGATGAAGAAAGTAGTTGAATAAAATGAACAAATTTTAAGTGTATAATTAAGTTAATTTTAACAAATGTAGTATAACCACCATCATAATCATGATACAGAACATTTTTGTCCCTCCAAAAAAGTACTCTCGTGCCATTTTACAGCTTATCCCATTCCCTGACCATAGGTCTTGGTAACCTCTGATCCGCTATCATGTAGTTTTGCAATAAGACAGTAAGTGGTGTTTGTATCTTTCTTCTTGAGGCAGCAGGGATGTTCCCAGAAGTAGTACAGTATTCTATGCCTTCTGGTTAAGCATTGTTATGATCTGTATAGTTTACATGTATTTTTATAGATCAATATATATTTGATAAAATTTCCATTTAAAAATTAAAAAAAAAAATCCTTCTAATAAAAATGTGTTGAGTAAATGGGGAAATACAATGCACATTATGGAATTTCTTTAAAAAACAATAATAATGCAAACACCACTTACCAGCTTCTATGGCATGCATTTAAACAGTGACCAAGAGGAGAAGTGTAGCCTTAAAGAGAAACAGAACCAGTAAGACATATAGATAGATAGATGATAGATAGATAGAAAAATAGATAGATAGATAGATAGACAGACAGCCAGAGAGGGGAGAGATTTTTTTTTTTTTTTAGGAGATATTTATTTTAAGGAACTGACTTGTGATTGTAAAGGCTAACAAGTCTAAAACTGTAGGGTAGACCAGCAGACTGGAGATCTGGGAAAAAGTCAATATAACTTGAGTCTCAAGGGAGTCATCTGGCAGAATTTCTTCTTCTTCCAGAGAGGCCAATTTTTGTTTTTGTTTTTGTTTTTTCTTTTTTCTTTTTCTTTATTCTATTAAGGCCTTCAACTAATAGAATGAAGCCTAACCACATTATGAAGAATAATCTGCTTTAAAAATTATCTCAAAATTATCTAAAAATCTACATTTTGATTAAAATGTTAACCTCATTCAAAAAAAACTACACAGAAACAACTAGATTGTTTGACCAAATAGCTGAATACCATGGCATAATTAAGTTGACACATAAAAGTAATCATTTTAATTTATATTTATTAAAAAATTGATGTTCTAGAGGACAAAGAATAAGTTAAGAAAATCACAAAGAAGAAATTATAAAGATAAAAGCATAAATTAAGGAGATAGAGAATTATTTTTATTTTCTGATTAATCTGATTAATCTGATCTGATTAATCTAAATAATTCAGAAATTGTTTTCTTTAGTAAATTAACAAAATAGAAAAACCACAGGTAATTATTTCAAGCCATCATAATGTCTGAAAAAGGTTATACTGATTGGGTTATATTATATTTGTAAATGAGATTTTTAGATTTGGGAAATTAGGCTTATATTTTTACCAGTTTATTTTATTTTCTTGCTTTATTGAACTATATGAAACTTTTAAATTACATATATTTAAGGTATACAACTTAATGATTTCATATACATATACACTGAAATAATCACTATATTTAAGCTACTTAACATATGTCATCTCACTAATTATAGCATTTTCTTTCTTCCTTTCTTTCATGTATATGGTGAGAACACTTAAGATCTACCTTCTCAGCAAATTCAAGTATACAACGTAGAATTTTTAACACATTGTTTCACATTAGATCTTTAAAACTTATTTATCTTGCACAAAAACTTTGTACCCCTTGACCAACATCACCCCTTTCCCTCCCTTCCTTGTTCATGGTGACCACCATTCTCTTTTTGCTTCTATGATGAGATTCTTTTAGATTCCACATATAAGTGAGATCATGTGGTATTTGTCTTTATACATTTGATAATTTCACTTAACTTAGCATGATGTTCTCCAGGTTTATCCATGCTGTTGCAAGTGACAGACAGTATTTCTTCTTTTTTAAAGGTTGAATAATATTCCATTTCATATATATATATATATACTACATTCTCTTTATCCATTTATCCAATGGTAAGCTTTTAGTATGTTTCTATATAGTGGCTACTGTAAATAATACTAAAAAGAAAATGGGAGTGCAGATATCTCTTTGAGATACTGATTTCATTTCCTTTGGATATATACCTAGAAGAGGGATAGCTAAATCATAAAGTAATTTTGTTTTTAATTTTGGGGGGAACTTTCATACTGTTTTTCATATGGCTATACCAAATAACCTGATTTAAAAATGAACAAAAGACTTGAACAGACATTTCTCAAAAGAAGACATACAAATGGCCAATAGACATGAAAATATGTTCAACATCACTAATCATCAGGGAAATGCAAATCAATTTGCAATCAATGCAAATCAAAACTACAATGAACAATAATTCATTGTAGTTTTGATTTGCACCTCATGTCTGGCAGAATGGCCATTATCAGAAAGACAAAAGATAGTACTAATGAAGATGTAAGAAGGAGATACCTTGTACACTGCTGGTGAGAATATAATTTGGGAAAAAGCAAAACTAACATAATGCAGAAATTATTTTATTGCAATAATAATTAAAACATTATTTCACATTTTAGGTCTAAGGGATTATATATTCAAATCCAATTGGAAATCAAAATGTTTAATGTTAATATGCTGCATCAAAGCTCTAATACCACTCAGTGAGGAAAAGAATATGAAGTAAGTTCATGAGTTTATGAAATATGAAGTAACAAAAAATAAGATTATTATGAAAATTTTAAAGGTTTTCCTTTTGATTCAATTCTTTATCTTAAAATTTTCAAGCATTAATTGATGTAATATCTATGTTATTTACATATGTAAAAAATCAGGTTGAAACTATCATTAAATCATGTGGTTCTCCATCATGTTGGTGGAGGAAGAGATGATTAGGTTAACTGAAAGAAAAATGTAAGTAATGATGTAATGAGGAATCAAATTTACGAAAAGTGAACCCTAGAAGAGCTTCTGTGCTAACCTAATTTAAGATGTCTGATATTAAATCAATATCATTGTCACAATTCATTTTTTAAATATTACATCATTGTCCCCTAGGCACCATATGGTATATCAAACGACAAGGTAAAAGAGTCCATCAGTATAAAAGTGAAAATTGCCATCATTAAATCAAATCCATTACAGAAGAAATGAGAAATAAAAATATGATTTTAGTATAGCAAACCAGATGTTCTTTCATGAGTTCATGAAGTTAAGAACCATATAAACCTGCAATGTAATTAAATGTTTAATCAGGCTGTATAGAATCTAAGATTAGGTTTGATTTAAGAAGAGATTCCCAAAAAATTTGACTCAGAGTATGAATTTTACCTCTATTCTGTCATGTTGGTACTGCTGGTAGTTTAATAGTACAAATAATGTTTACAAATGATCTAAATGAAAAATTAGCATAGGTATTTTGAAAGAAAAATCTAAAATGGCTGACTGATATTATTTTGTTTCCTAAGACTACAAATAGATATGCTAAAAAAAACAAAACAAAAAACAAAACAAAACAAAAAAACTCTACATTAATTCTAACATAGATCTAAGCAAGTCTAATTAGGGAAAGAGTTATTTATCATTGTCAATTTATACTAAGTTGATATCAATATGTATAAATATATAGAATGAACTTTATACAAATTGATCTTAGATGACTCTTTATGTTCAGTGAGAATTCTAATAACTATTTATTCTCTTTTACATGGTATTGAAAACTAACTGAAAAATATGAAAAATTATTTCTTATGTACAAAGCCTGATCCCACCAAGAAACTAAGATATTCTAATAGTGTAATTATATTTATATATCTATCCAAATATTTAAAAAGCCATATCTATCCAAATATTTACATTTAAACAAGATTTAGCCTCATTCTTGGTTGTTGTAGAAGTTATTAATTATGAGACCAAGATTTTCTCATGTGTGTATTGGCCTAAATATGTATATTTGTAAGGATATAGGAAATGCCATTCATAAAATCTTACATTTATTTTTAATTTATATGTAGATGATATAGATACTACAAAGAAAAATATTATAAAGTGATTCACATAATTAAAATTTTTCACCATGTGAAGAACAATTTTCAAAATAAAATCCATGGGAACTTTATTTCTTTCCCATTTTTCATATAGTTTAATCTGGTGATTAAATTCCCACAGTCAAAAGTTCAAATAAAGTATTTCTCTTGGACTCTCCTTTAGAAATTAGTGGATTAAACAGAATTGCATGTATACATAAAATAGTCTGGTGCAGTCCTACAAATCATATTTTGTTGGATGCAACAGACCGTAAAATTGAATAATGGATACTTTAACTTTATTCACTGAGAGAAAACCTATATGAGGAGATTTAACATTCCTATGTGGATTACAAAACATTTACTAAGGAGTTGGCTAAAAAAAGGATCCCTGTATTACTTTTTTTGCAACTTCTGCAATTCTCAAAAGTTGAAAAGAAGTTTTTCTCACTTCAGTGAACTTCACTTTAATCACCTAATAATTTGAAATAGAATAATGTATTTTTTATAAACTGCTGTAAAGCATCAATGAACATAGAGATTTAACATAGCACTAAAAGTTATAATTTTAGTATGTTAACCAAAATAATGTTTTAAAAAGAAAATAAGAACCCAATTTTGGTCTATGTACCAGAAAAAAACAGAGTGTGACCACTCTGTGTTAATCTTCATACCCCACACCCTTACCCTAGCCTCAGCCTCCTTGCCCGGTGCTTATCCAACCTACAGTTTCAGATGCAAGCAGTTCCTGAGATCATTATGATGAAGATAGGCAAATTATTAAGAGCCAGGCATCACCTGTTTTCCAGATCTCCAATCTGTTGTGCAGCCTAAAATATAACATATAAGAAAGTTAGAAGTGTTCCTCTTCCACATGCTATCTGTCAACCAATGCTGTGGGTTTTAATTTAAATATGTGTAGAATTTGAACACTCATTGATTTCACCTTATCTAAGTCACCATCATCTTTCTTTCTTCCTAGCAAGCCTCTCCACTTTTCCCTGCAGCCCACTAAAGTCTCTTCTCCACAGTGTAACCAAAGCCAGCCTTGCACATATAATGCATATTATTAACCATGTGATCAATCCCAAGAGTGATGCCTTTGTATTTAGGATAGAGATTTGGTATAATAAGGGAATAGACCATAACATGTTTCATACACCCATACGTTATTCTCTCTTTGGTTTTTCTATTAGTCTTGACATTGGCTTGTCACTTAAATTATTTACATTTTTAAAAATTATTTTTGCATCTCCTTTTATTTTTATGAGATTGCTTCATTCCTTTGATATGCTTATGTGGCTGGTGATGTATGATGGGGTCAGGGAGGACGCACATGCCCACATCCTCCCAGATATTTGGGTGGATCATGCTGCTTGAGGATGGAAAAGGATAAAGGAATTCAATAGTTTACAACAGGAATATAACAGTTTTTCATATCACTAAGTAAGAATTGAAGTCTACATTAATATAGCTTTTGGTTACCTCAACTGAATCATCTCTTTTTCTGTCTGCTTTGCTAACTCCTTTCCACCACTTTGGCCTCCTTGATATTCTTTAAACATATCAAGTATGTCACTGCTTCAAGCCTTTTGTTCTTGCTGTTTCTTCAGACAGGAAAGTTCTTTAAGTTTCTACAAATTGAGGTCTCTACTCAAAAATCAGATTATCTAGACACACCATAAGTGACTCTTAATCTCACAAAACAAACTGAGGGTTGCTGGGGGGAGGGGGCTCGAGAGATGGGGGTGGGGTTATGGACATTGGGAAGGGTATGTGCTATGGTGAGTGCTGTGAAGTGTGTAAACCTGGGAATTTACAGACCTGTATCCCTGGGGATAAAAATACATTATGTGTTTATAAAATAAATTTTTTTAAGTAAGAAAATAAAATCAGATTATCTAAGAAGACTTCTAAGACTATCCTATCTTACTGTCACCTCCTGTCCATCTCCATTCTCTTACACAGTTTGGGTTTTCTTCCCAGCATCTATTAACTGTATTTAGAAAAGTGTCTGCAAGTAGTTAAGCACAAACAAGTCGTTTTTATTTTTGTTTTTATTTTTTTTTGAGTACATTAAAGATTAAGGCTTACATTGTATGTAAGATAATCTTAGACAATGGTTATCTACCAGTTTGCCCTAGTTCCTATTCTTTACCCCTCTACATTGTGGGTCTTTGATCTGACTTTATATATAAAAGAAAAAAGCATGGTTTTGAATTTGCAGAGTACAGACTCTCAGAATATGTAGTCTTTGGATTCCTGCAATGGAATGACTGTGTTTCTTGGCAAATTGTAGGGCTTTGTGACTCACAAATGCCAAAAGTCAACCAAATCATCCAACCATTTGTGGAACATTCATTTTATAGAAGCATACAAGGAGATTTGTATGCACACTGAAAATCCAGAACCACTAGCATAATGACTTTATAGTTCCATTCTTGTCATTTATGTTAAATTATTTTAGATAATCCCTTTTTACTGAAAAACCTCTGATAAGTGTACAGTATTATAAATAAGCAAAATTTCTATACCCCAGGATCTTCACAGCACAATGTTAAATACACTATTGTTGTGGATCTTAGAATGTTAAAAAATAGAATTCTCTGTAACAGTTAGTATCATAAGTATTTTCTATTTTTTTGTTACCGGGTTTATACTATTGCTAGGATGATATTAGATTTGGAAGGAGATTGGGAAAATATTTTATTTCCATTCTTATAATCACTGTGATAGTTTCTCTGTGTCATTTTTTTATTTACCTAAATATGATTTTATTGCAGTCATCATGTCATCAATGAAGTATGTCAAGATTATTCAATGCAAATAGTTGCTACCCTTATTTAAACTTCTCCATGACCCCACTGGGTGAAGGAAATGTACCTTGGTTACCTCAATATTTGTATTGTAGTTATAACAATTATTTTGAAGATTTTATTTATTTATTTGACAGAGGGAGACAAAGCGAAAAAGGAAACACAAGCAGGAGAAGTGGGAGAGGGAGAAGCAGGCTTTCCCCAGAGCAGGGAGCCCGATATGGGGCTCAGTCCCAGGACCCTGGGATGATGACTTGAGCTGAAGGCAGATGCTTAATGACCGAGCCACCCAGATACCCAGTTATTACAATTATTAATATGTGTTTTTTCACAGAGTTACTCTTCTAAAGTGTATTTTGCATGCATTTGATACTGACAGTTTTCTTTTAAACCACACTGATGCATATATGAAGCAAGATGGCTTTGTGAATGATTCTGCATAAGAGAAAATAAAATACATATATATGTATGTATATACATATATACACACAAATATATATGCATATAAAATACACATAAATTTAAATATGCATACAAATATGTGTGGACAATATATTATAAAACATATATAATATATATAAATATATGTATGCAATACATATACATATATACACTATCAAGTTGACATTATTTTTCAATATACAAAGAAGAAGGTCTAGACCCAACTATAAGGCCAGTAAAAATAAGAGAATGAAGGGATGTGTATAAATGCCCAGGTATACCCTCCAGTGTTCCCATACAAATTTCCTAAGTTCTTTCATTTATTTATAAGATTGATTTTAGTGAGGGGTGTCTGAGTGGCTCAGTTGGTTAATTATCTGACTCTCGGTTTCAGTTCAGGTCATAATCTCAAGGTTCTGAGATTCTGCCCCACATGGGGCTCTGTGCTGGGCATGGAGCCTGCTTCAGATTGTCTCCTACCCTCTCCCTCTGCCCCTCCCTTCCTCTCTGCCTCCCTCCCCTGCTGCTCACATAGGTGCCCGCTCTCTCTCTCTTTCAAAACAAAACAAAACAAAAAACTGATTTTAATAAACCTTAAAATGGTAAGAAAAAAATCAGTAAAATATTTTAGATACATAATATGGGATGAAAAAAAGAAAAATTATTTAAGCCATGTTCTTAAGAAATGAATTTATAACTACTTAGCATGTTGTAACAAAATATATAAAGAATTAAGGTGAAATATTACGTTGCTCTTCTGTAACTTTTCAAGTTGTCCTGAGTCTTTGGGAGATTATTATTTCTAAACCTCTGCTGCTTTAGTAAATGAAATGGATTTTATTTTATTTCTTATTAACAATGTAAACTGATTTATTATTATTTATATGGCTGAGTAAATGTTATGATTCTAACTTGGGGTTGTTAATATAATAATAATAATAATAATTCTTTATATTTAAATAGCACTTTCTAATCTACCAAACACTTGATCACACATTTTCTAGTTCAGTTCCTACAAGAAAATTTCTGTGACATCATTATATTCTAGGTCTTATCATGGAGTAAAATGACTAAAGCAGGATCCCTGAATTTAGACTTTGTATCAGACATGTTGAAAGTCCAGGAAGATTTTGTCATATTAGAGGGAAACTTACACAATTTCCAATATATAAATGTCTAATACATATATTGCAGATTTATTTTTTTTTCTTATTTTTGTTTTATCTTGTTGTCCTTTTAAGAAATAGGAGAAAAAAATCATTTTGGGTATGTTGATAAAAAAGAATGTCAAAAGAAGAAAATAAGTTGTTACTATCACATGATGATAGAAAAATCTATAAAAATTACTCTACTTTTTTTGGTGACTCTGCTTTGACATAGAGACTGCCAATATCAACAAAATGCACAGTAGAGAAGTACTTTCACTATTATTTTTAAATATTCTGGACCCCAAATATGTATAGTTAGTGTTTAGGAATCTTTATTACACTTAAAAAATTACATATGGATAAGGCCAAACTGAAATAACTATTATGCTAAAAGTCTTTTTTTTTAATTTTTAATTTTTTTCTTTTTATCTTAGGGAGAGAGAGTGGAGAACAAGAGAGGGAGAGAGAGAGAGAGAGAGCATGAGCAGGGGAGAAGAGAAAGGGAGGGGGAAGCAGGCTCCCCGCTGAGCAGGAGCCCAATGTGGGGCTCAATTCCAGGACAAGGGGATCATGACCTCAGCCGAAGGCAGATGCTTAACCAGCTGAGCCACCCAGGTGTCTCTCTGTGAAAAGTTTTTAGAAGTAATTAGGATATGAATAGTTCTAAATCACAGATTACCAAAAATAATATATGACTAGTAAGGTAAGTTTTTTCTCATTTTCACTTGAATACTTGCAAATAGTTTAGGAACATCATTTGATATCAGATGACCCATGTCTTAGCCCTTTCTTTGACATCAAATAACATATCTCTTAAACCATCTGTGCTTCAGTATTTTATTCATAAATTCAGAGCCTGGGATAATTACTGCTTAAGATCTCATACTAAATATTTAGATTCCATGAACTTAAGAAAAGGATTTTAATAATCAAGTAGATAGGGTGATCCTTTCCACTGGATAGATAACCACTGGGTAGATATCTGCTGGGTGGATTACAGCTTCTTTCCATAGCCACTCCCATTATTACCCATGGGCTTATGAACAAAATAACCATGGTTAATAACCATGGTGATGAGAGGGAAATTATTCATGGGCTCAGCAGTATAGGCTTCTACTCATCAAGGTTGACCTGGCTATGGCCATCATTGAGTGCTCAGTAAGTCAGTAGTGGAAACCAAAACTGAGTCTTTAATATGGTACTATCCCTCAGGGTAACCAGTCTACCTGGTGATGGGTTAATTACGTTGGACAGCTTCCATTTTGGAAGGGTTAGTGTTTTGTCCTTACTGGAACAGACTCTTGGAAACAATTAGACTTTCTTACATGCAGTGTTTCTGCCAGAACTACCATCTGTGGACTTACAGAATACCTTATCCATGATTATGGTATTCCATACATCCTTGCTCTGATCAAGGAAATTTACAGCAAATGAAACATGGCAATGAGTTCATATGCATGAAATTCATTCACTGGTCTTACCAGATTCTCCATTCTCCTGAAGCAGATGGGATTAAGAATGATCAAATGGCTTTTTGAACACTCAATCATTGGGCCAGCTAGGTGGCAATACCTTGCAGGGTTGGGGCAAGGTTATTCAGAAGACTCCTTATGCTCTGAATCAGCATTCAGTGTATTGTGATATTTCTCCCATAGCCAGGATTCATGGTCAAGGAAAAAATGGGTGGAAATAGGAGTGGCATTGCTATTACACCTAGTGACCCACTAGCAAAATTTTTGCCTCCTGTTCCTATGACTTTTATGTTCTGTTGGCCTAAAGATCTTAGTCCCAGAGAGAAGAATGCTTCCACCAAGACAGTTACATTCCATTGAACTCTAAGTTAAGACTATCACTTAAGATACTTTGGGCTCCTCATATGCCTCTAAATCAGAGGCAAGAAAGGGAGTGATGGTGCTGGCTGGAATGATTGATCCTAAATAACCAAAAGAAAAGAATATCAAAAGAAAATGTATCTGGAGTACAAGAGATCCCTTAGGATGTCTCTACTATCATGCCCAGTGATTAAGGTCAATGGGAAACCACAACATTCCAATTCACACACAATTACTAATGGCCCAGACCTTTCAGAAATGAAGGTTTGAGTCACTCCAGGTAAAGACCATGACCAGCTGAGGTGCTTGCTGAAGGCAAAGGGAACGGAGTGGGCGATATAAAAACGTGGTTATAAAACCAGCTATGGCTGTGTGACCAGTTACAGAAAGGAGAACTGTAATTTTCATAAGATCTTTCTTCATTATTTTATTATAAAAATGTTTGTATGTGTGTATATGTGGATGCACATGGCAGATATCTTTGCTTTCTACTTTCTTTCCTTTTATTCCCTTATCATGTGATATAAGATGTATTGACTTTATATTGTAGTCTCTAAGTATAGTCAATTTTATACTATAGTATTTAAATTACAGGCTATCAGGAAGAGTTAATATTACTCAAGAACTTTACTTTCTCTTTTGCGGAAGGTGTTAGTACATTTTTGGTTGTATATAAGGTAGTTGTTATCATATTAAGTGGATTGTGACCTTGTTATGGTCTTTGCTTGGAGATTAAGTATGGTCTAAAGACATGTGTTATGTGTGGCAAGCTGGCCAGGGGTGGACTTGGGATGGTTAATTTTATGTCAGTGTGGGCCACAGAGCACCCAAGTTAAACATTATTTCTGGGTGTGTCTGTGAGGGTTTTTCCAAATGAGATTAACATTTGAATGATGGACTCTGTAAAGTAGATTGCCCTCCCCAAGGTGGAGGAGCATTATCTATTCAAAGCAAAAATAGAACAAAGCCACTTAAGAAGATTTCTGTTTGCCTATTTGAAATATTACCCTGGCCCTTAGACTGATTTTATATATATGCCATTGGCCTCCGTGGTTCTCAGGATTTGGGAATCAAACCGGATTAACACCACTCATTTTCCTCAGTCTCCAGTTTACAGTTTGGTAATTTTTTTAGCTTCCTAATGTTGGTATGTTGAGTATTACTTAAACTAAAGGAGCCATCACCTTAAGTCTCAAATTTATGTCATTACATTTATAATGCCTTTTAACCTGGGCCTTAATAACGTATGACAATTTTTATTGTTTTAGTTTTAATCACGATTTTGTTCTTCTCTTTTCAGGGAAAGATAATGGCAATTAAAATGGCATTGCTAACTTCCAAGATTACAAAAGCTACATAGAGGCCGCTTTTAGGCAAACAGGCCTGAGCAATGGAATGTAGAAAGGGCCACAGTGACCACCTGGCTAATACAGACAGGCCCATAAGGCAGCCCACCTCAAAATATCCACAGGCCCTAACTGACTAGTGGGCTACTTACAACTAGGCACAGTTACCAGAAAATGGAGAATTTCATATGACACCGTGTCTCCTCATCTTCCCCCTTTAAAAACAGCCCCCACCCACTACCTTGTTGCAGACAACCTCTCCTCTGCTGTCCTGCCCATGCTCCCCTGTGGTGTATTCAATAAACTTCTTTCTCCTTTGTTCTACCTTAGGTGAATTCTTTAACCTCCCTCACCATTGGCTTCCATCAGATCATCACCCCATATTTGGGGGCTCCCATCTCATCAAGAGACTATTAAGACACCACAAGTAACACTAGTTTATAATCATTAAATAGGTAAGTGGCAGACACTCATAAATGAAGTGACACTTTAGAAAGATACAATGTGAAAGTGTGTTTTATAGAGCAAGAGAGCCATGTTATCCCGAAGATGGTAAATTCAATAAATTTCTTGTTCTTATGTTGACATAATTAAAAGAATGTTTCTACTACTGTGGTAGAAATGGGCAGTGTTCTAGATATAAATACTTTGAGTATTTTCATTTTTAAAAAGTTTCTAAAATGTTTATGATTCGAAAATTTGTAATAGTATTCAATAGAATTTATAGCTGACAATTATAATAAAAAATAAGATGTTAAAGTACTATTCATAAATTGTTAAACATATTTTATTTTAAAGAGAGGAAAAACCTCCAAAAGTTAAAACCTATGCTGAATAGATTTTAAGTTTTCTATTAATATTTTCTTTGATGGCCATCTCTGCAGTTGTGATATGTTGGTGAGATCCTGTCAACTATGACATTTTTTCAGAGTATCAATACATAATGATTAGATTATAAAAGTGTCACCTAAAGATCACCACCCCCCCACTCCCACAGCAATACTTATACCTTTAAAAAACCTAAGCTTTGGGTATAGGAATTTGTCAATTCTCATTCATAAATTTTCTATTTATGATAACATGGCTTTTCCTCAATTAAACCCCTCATTTGTATATATAATCAAAAAGTCTTAATGGAATTCATGTATTTGCATTCTTTTAGCTGAAAAATCTACACAGCTTAAAAAAATTAATTGGATGCTTTTGTGTCATCTTTCATTCACATGAATTAAGAGTTTAGATTTTTTTAAGTTTATAGGAATCTAATACACGATTTCACAAATGTGTTTTCTAGCTTCTTCTGTTGAGCTGGAACATTGATCTTACACCATCAACTCTCCTGGTTCTCAGCCTTTGGACTAGGACTAGAGCTATATCACTAGCTGTCTCTGGTCTCTGGCTTACAGATGGCAGGTAATGAAAATCTCAGCTTCTATAGTCAAGTGAGTCAATTCCTTATAGTAAATCTGTGTGTGTATATGGTATATATCTATTATATATACACATACATGTAATATATACATATATACATGTAATAATAATACATATAATATACATGGGCTATATTTTATTTACATGAATTAGGAAATTAGATCTTGAAAGTTTATACAAACTTCACAATGTGATTTTCTAGCCTCCTTCTTTTAAAATGAGAATATAAAGGCACGGAGAGATTAACACATATATCCTATTGGTTTTGTTTCTTTGGAGAACCCTGGCTAAGAAATAGTTAAATATCCAGGAGTGTACAAATATTGAATATAAGCAAAGGTTCTGCTGTCAGACAGATTTGGATAGAATTGGCCTTTCACATTTTCTGGTGTATGATCTTAGGCAAGGTAGGTCACTTTTTAGTTTTGTTCATCTGAAAAATGGAGATAATATTACCTACCTCATAGGGTTTTTTGTTTTTGTTTTTGTTTTGTTTTGTTTTTGATGAAACACTTTGTAAATTGTAAAACTGAAAAATACATGTAAAGCTCACAGTAGGGTGTCTGGCATATATTAAAAGCTCAATAGTTATTATTGTTAAGCTTCTAAATCTCCTTTTTATAAAAATTCTCTTTGGAAGGTTTATCCCCCTATCCCTTTCCTTCAACCATTTTTTGGAAATTTAGTTGATCAGTTTTCAGATAGTGAATTCACTGAAAAATATTCTCTATAATTCATATATCTGAACTTTTTTAATATAATAAACAATTCAGTCTGATAATAATAAATGCAATTGTGATATGTGGATATGTATGGTAATTGGCACACTTTTAACTGAAAATTTCCATTGACATTAATGCTTAAAAATACTAATCAAATAGGGGCACCTGGGTGGCTCAGTGGACTAAGCCCCTGCCTTTAGCTCAGGTCATGATCTCAGGGTCCTGGAATCAAGCCCAGCATTAGACTCTCTGCTCAGCAGGGAGCCTGTTTCCCCCTCTCTCTCTGCCTTCTGTTCTGCTTACTTGTGATTTCTCTCTCTCTGTCAAATAAGCAAATAAAATCTTCAAAAAAATACTAATCAAATATAATGAAAATGATCATTATGTACATTTCTACTCTATTAATCTAAATATACTGTCTCCATCTTGAGGTTTATAAAACCTTGAATGACTTATTTTCTTCAGCATAAAGTTGAAATATATTTTGTGATGGGTCTGAAAAATGTGAGGCATTTCATTAATATAGTGTGAAAACCAAGAATAGCACACACAAAAATATAGGTCTACCACATACAGACAGTGTATTCATATACATTGTACATATGATAAGATTATATAATATTTTCTTTGTTGTATTTGACTTTTTTAGGAACTTTAAGCTTTACTCTTTCTCTAGAGAGGAAAATATAAAAAACAAATCTTGATGGTAAATGTGTTCTTTCGGGGACTAGGACTTTACTCTTCTATCACAATGATAAGAACATTTGCATTTTTTTAAAATTAGTTTTTATTTTTATTTATTTATTTTTTTTAAAGATTTTATTTATTTATTTGTCAGAGAGAGAGGGAGAGAGAGTGAGCACAGGCAGACAGAATGGCAGGCAGAGGCAGAGGGAGAAGCAGGTTCCCTGACGAGCAAGGAGCCCGATGCGGGACTCCATCCCAGGACGCTGGGATCATGACCTGAGCCGAAGGCAGCTGCTTAACCAACTGAGCCACCCAGGTGTCCCTAAAATTAGTTTTTAAAGATTTTATTTATTCACCCATTCTAGAGAGAGAGACCATGCATTAATGGTGGGGAAGAGCCGAGGGAGAAGGACAAGCAGACATGGTGCCGAGTGGGAAGTCTGACCTGGGGCTCCATCTCACAGCCTGAGATTATAACCCAAGCAAAATCAAGAGTCAGAAGCTTAGCCATCTGAGCCATCCAGGTGTCCCCATAACATTTCCACTGAATTTTTGCTTTGAATTCATGCTGTTATTTAATTCCCTTGAAGGTTGTTCTTGATTATGAGAGTACTGATAAAAGTCCCCATGAGTAGTTTCACTGTTGCTTTCATAAAACTATTTCAGATATTAAAGAATTATGAAATTATAGAAACATTAACATGTCATTACTTTTTTGGATATATAGAAGTACTATAAAATATTAAATAATATATATATGATATAGTTATGTGGATAATTGCATATTAAGGAGGTGAGTAGTTAAATTGTTAACACTGGCCCCTCTAAATAATTGGCAGTTTTCATGGGGAAAAAAATGAAACAATTCTCAGATTTATGAAGTTCTGCATAAAATGTAAATCTTGTCATGTTATTAATGGTTTCTTCCTAGGGATTATCACTTAAAGATAGTTTTGTATTTACTTGAATGACTTTCTGATTTTCAAAAATAGTACCTCACCAAAAGAAATTGACTATCTAAGAAGTAAATAAAAGTGAGACAGGCACAATTTAATGTGAATATTTTTCCAAAATCAGAGTTCTTTATAATTAATATATAAGGTTATTCTGTAAAAACAATAGATGTTTTACTAAAGACCCATGTCCTAAACATATATATGACTCATGCTTAAAGTGGATGTTTTGCTTTATTTTATTTTATTTTTTTATTTATTTTTTTTTTATTTTTTTTTTTTTTTAAAGATTTTCTTCATTTATTTGACAGTCAGAGATCACAAGTAGGCAGAGAGGCAGGCAGAGAGAGAAGGGGAAGCAGGCTCCTTCCTGAGCAGAGAGCCCGATGCGGGGCTCGATCCCAGGACCCTGGGACCATGACCTGAGCTGAAGGCAGAGGCTTTAGCCCACTGAGCCACCCAGGCGCCCCAATTTTATTTTTTTAAAGATTTTATTTATGTACTTGATAGAGCTCACAAGTAGGCAGAGAGGCAGGCAGAGAGAAAGAGGGGAAAGCAGACTCCCTGCTGAGCAGAGATTCCCACCCAATGCGGGGCTCTATCCCAGGACCCTGAGATCGAGACCTGAGCTGAAGGCAGAAGCTTAAGCCACTGAGTCACCCAGGCACCCTGCTTTTGCTTTATTTTAGATAAAAAACAATCTCATTGAATACATAAAGCTTTTACAGATTTATATATTGATTGAATTATGAACTTTAGTATAAATTGTCATAACCAACATAATTGCCAATAAATCCACGTAAAGAAAAAGGAAAATATATGCCAACATCATATGCCTCTGTTTCCATAGTTGAAACATATCTGAAATAGCATTCCCAGAGAAGAAATACTGCTTTAAACCTGATCAATGAATATGACCATATAAAAAGACAAAGGTATCATGAAGAATCATAATAAAGCAGTTGTTCAACACATGTGTCAGTTAAGATACAGGTGCTTTATGAGAAAAATAATTAAACACTATGACACTTAACAGTTGAAGTGAGGTAGTAAGCAGTGAGATAGCCCCTTAACCAAATAATGTCTTTAGAATACATTTAGTTGCATAAATGCCACTTTTTTGGTTTGAGCATCTTTATCTCTAAAGTAAGCCCAATGAAAGTTTGAATTTAACAAATACACACAGAAGAGAAATATAAATCTATAAAGAAGGAAAAATATATTTTAGTAAATGGTATATTAATATATTTCATTGCTAATATCACTAGAACTCCCCTAATAGTACATAGCTTTTTAAAAATGACAAAAATGTATTTACAAAATTAATGTATATATTATAGTTAGGTAAAAGCACAATGTTTTGTCAGCTTTTCCTTATTAAAGGAATAAAACATAAATGTTGGACAAACATCCAAAAATTAAGTGAAACCCAGAAAGTGTTTGGTTGTATAATTTTAAAGGTTTGATTTAATATTACGTTGGGACTTTGTCTGTTATTAGTTTCTCTGCTACTTATCAGGTAACATCAATCTGGAAATAATTTGTAAGCATTGATTTATTGGTCACAAATGTTGACTCCTATAAGGGATAAATCTGTATGAGGGTTTTATTTTAAGTGCTGTTCTTTTTTAAATTTCAGTGACTGTAATAGGTAATATTTACCCATAATACTATGAACTTTTGAATATAGAAAAATATTTAGCAAATATATGGAATTTTAAATTTCTGATAAACACAGCAGGCCTCTACATACCATTAAATGAGCTCTTTTTGTTTTAAGATAAATGTAAATTAAGATGCCTACTATACTAATTCCTAGAATATTCTCATTGACATTTGTTGATAAATATTCTATTAGTAAATTTCTCTGTAATTTCTTACTAAAAGATTCAAGAAACCTGATACTAAAAAGGTTTCATTAAAAGATACATTCACTTTTCTCTTTGGGAAGCCAAAACTTTCTCATTTACTCATTGGAACACTATTAGTAATAGCTACAGATGTGACTAAAAAGCAAATGTGGCAAAATATTAATAATTTTTATATCTATAGGATATGGTACATTTACATGATATGGTGCATATCATTCTTTAAAACTTCCTCATTTTGACATTTTATGTAATGTATTTGGAAACTAGATTAGGAAAAAATCATTCAGCTCTAAAATGCTTCATCATTCACATTACTCTGCAAGTTTATAAATTTCCAACCTCCTTTAAGAAAACTCATTACTATAGATACTGAAAAAAATGATGGTGGCTTAACCCCAGAAAAATCAACCAGTAAACCCATATGTTTATTATAAACTATTTTATTAATAGTTAATAAATCCATATGTTTATTATAAACTATTATGTATGCTTAAGCAAAATAAACAACATTGATACTTTAACAAATTATGAATGAAATATTCATGTTACATAGTGTGATGCTTATTAGTTTTCCTTTATGCATAACATGTTTTTAGTATATTGTAAATATACCATTGGCAGACTTGGCCCGTGACATATTTTTCTGGATGTAACTTTTGCCAGGTCTGAGAAGATTGCATAATGATTGCATGGATCAGCTTGGTCTCTTATGCTTCTGTGGCCTATCATTGGAATGAAATATCTCAAAAGCAACAGTTTTTCAATCTGTGTCTTCCAATGAGAAGACAAAGTCTGGAGCAGATCCACAGTCTACCTTTGGCCTATGTGTGAACAAGAAATCAATATTTACTGGAGTGACCCCATTGAGATTTTAGGAGCAACACATATCACAACATAGCTTAGTAAAAGCTGATTGAATATAGCTAATGTTCACAGACACTGGTGCCATTTCCACCTGATGTTTCTGCTTCCATTTTGCACTGCTAGATCTTGGGACATATTACCTCTTTCAGTTCTTAACACTGCATCTTCTAAGCACATAGACTCCTATTATTCTCTGCCATATTCCATTAGGCAATAGCATTATTTCAATAAGATTTTCTCATTTCCTAATAAGCACAGACAATGTGTTACTTCCAGTTTCACTGGGCATAGTCATATCTTATTGGCAACATCATCAGTTTCAATAAATTTCATCAACTTATTCAACATCAGAATCTCCTCAAATGTACCTCCAATAACATAGCTCCTATTCCATAAGCTAAATGATCTGTGAACATCCCCATATACCAAAGCTGTGTCAATTGCTCAGCAGAATTGGAGATATAGGTCTTTCCCAAGGTATTCATTTTCAATCATTCAGATCTATCTTTATTGACACTTCCCTTATTACTTCTACTTTCCTTCTAGAGGAATTATAACTTATATCTTAACAGTAAAACATCATCCTGTGCTCAGAATTGCCCCCATATTGAAAAAATTTTAAATACTGATTTCAGTGTTGAAAAAGTATAAGTAACAGTTGTTTCATGCTATTCCTAGTTCCTGAATATTATTTCTTGCATACATTATTATTATGCAATGAAAAAGTGCTGACTCCAATTTGCTTCTCTTTTATATTGAGACACTCAGTGTAAGAGGAATTATAACTCATCTCTGAATAGTAAAATATCATTCTGTGCTCAGAATTGCCCCAAACCATTGGAGGTGAAAGGCCATGTAAGTGACTTCATTTTGTCATCTTTTAGAGCATATGATTAATAATTATTTTCTAAATGTTAATTACTTAAATTTTATTTTATTTTATTTTATTTTTTTAAAGATTTTATTTATTTATTTGACAGAGAGAAATCACAAGTAGGCAGAGAGGCAGGCAGAGAGAGAGGAGGAAGCAGGCTCCCTGCTGAGCAGAAAGCCCGATGTGGGGCTTGAACCCAGGACCTGGGATCATGACCTGAGCCGAAGGCAGCGGCTTAACCCACTGAGCCACCCAGGCGCCCCTAATTACTTAAATTTTAATGCACAAATTTAATGTCTTATTTTTAATTATACAAACTTATAGGAATATTTACTGAGAAAATTATGAAATAATTACCCTCTTTGTTCTCCATTAATATTTTCAGAAGAATTAGTTTTAAAAAGATTAATACTTCATATGAATTAACTTTATCCTGACTCACTAGACATACACAAATTCCAAAGAAAGTCCTAAGTGTGGTTAAAATTAGGAACTGATCATAGTAAAATTTATCTCTATAATGTGTAACATGGAATTCCAATCCCAGGTATAAAATATTTCATAGTTCATAGTACTCCATTTTTTTCCATTTGAGTGTAATTATATGAGAATTCTAATCTATATATATATACACACATACTCATGAACAATCTGTGATATGTATGCTCAAACTCTGACATTTTAGTTTAAATATCTTAAATTTAGTAACATTCTGTTAAGGTTAATTACAAATAAGGGAATGGAATTCAGAAATAAAAATAAAAGTAAATTGGTTAAAATATATAAATAGGCTAATTTTTATTTTGTTTTACAGTAAAGTTTTTAAAAAACAGAAGACACTAAGAAAAAGTAACTGTAGACTTTCTATCTTAACTACTTTATTTTTATAAAATAAGCTGATAGCATTTGCATTATCCTGAAGTTACTGGGAGTAGTATTTTAGCCATATATACTTTTTTTTTAATGGAGAAGAAGATTTTAAAATAAAGAGACTAAATAAAATTTATTTTCCCACCTCTGCCCCCTAATTTCCCCTCTTCACAAGGAAAAAAAAAAAAGATGTTTAAACTCTTAAAACTCTTAAATATTTTTCTGCCCTGGATAGGTCCAGAAAAAATTGATTCAGAAGTATCTGAAATGTATAAATAAAAAAAGATTTTGAACATATGATTAGAAATAAAAAATTACTTTGCCATATATTATCAAAAACACCACCAATAAAAGTTTGTAAATGTGTTAATTATTTTTGTTTTAAAATATATTCTGTAGGTAGATTCAAAAACAGGTTTTTATAAATAAATGATAACAGATGAAAACTGATATAGTACCTATTATCATTAATTTATGACATTACAAAATCTTTAATAGCCTTTTTTCTATAATTTTCAGTTCTTTCTCTTTCATTTTCAAAGAATATAATACCTTGTTTATAAGAGATTTTGTAAGTAATCCCAATTACTTTTTGGATGTGAAAAGCATACTATGGGTCTATAAATTTAATTTTTAATTTAATTTTAATTTAATTTTTTGTTTGTTGGTTTCTTTGTTTTAACACATACTTTAAAAAATTGTGGTAAGTTTTGGAATGTGTTCTCTCTTTCCATTAACTTTATTTTTACACTAATGTGTTAAAAGTTTGGTGTTTATCTTTTATAATCTTACAAATTTTATTTAAAATTGTTTTTATTTTAATAACATGAATACATGCTGTGGGAGTGAAAAATAATGGCTATTTTCTTTCTTTCTTTCTTTCTTTAATTTGAGAGAGAGAGAAAGAGGATGAGAGAGAGCAAGCATGAGAGGGAGAAGGTCAGAGGGAGAAACATCCTCTTCTGAGCAGGAAGCCTGATGCGGGATTCCATCCCAAGACTCCAGGATCATGACCTAAGCCTAAGGCAGTTGCTCAACCAATTGAGCCACCCAGGCACCCTACCATTTTATTTCTTAACACACATCTGAAATTTTCCAGTAAGGTGAAATGGAAGAGCATAACCACCAAGGAACTCCCTACACTAAATCTGCTCTTAGTTTAATAAATGTCTTTGGGTTTCTCATTACTATCAGAGATGAAAGGAAGTGGCATCATCGCAGTACCCACGATGTAATGTATTTTGCTGCAACTATAGCATAACACAGTGGGAAGATCACAGGCTTTATTTACAGAATTTAAATTTTGCTTCTACCAATTACTTGCTATGGGATCTCGGGTGAGTTAATTTTTATAAGCCTTAGGGTCCTCATTAGTAAGGTAGTGATGATCATATGTAATTCAACATACTGTGAGATTGAAATGACAAGGGGTATGTTAAAGAGATTAGCACTGAGAGCGCTAGTAAATGTTAGCTGTTCTATTGAAATCATTATCATTATTATTACTGCTATTACAGAAGTGACAGGTGGTCCAAAAACAGTTCTGGGGTTATAAATGGGACCTCTCCCAAGAGTCAAGATTAGTAGAGGAAAAAAAAGCAGAAAAAATATTTGGCTGCACAGTATTAAACCTGCCATAACCTCTTCTCTTCCTTTTGTCTGGTGATTTCAGCAATCATGTCAAGGTTGAAATGAATTGCTCACAGAAGAGATCCTAAAAGGTAGGAGAAGGGGTGAAGAGATCCTAAAAGGGTAGGAGAAGGGGTGCTTTGGTCGCTCAGTAGGTTAAGCATCTGACTCTTGATCTCAGCTGAGGTCTTGATCTCCGGGTTGAGAGTTCAAGCCCTGCAATGAGCTCCACTGGTCATGGAGCCTACTTAAAACAAACAGAGTGGGAGAGAACAGTGTGCTGACCTAAGAACAGTAACTGATACAACTACTGTTCCTGATACATTATAGAGAATTTAAAATATCTGTTTAATTATGCATAGCTATAATATTTCAGTATTAAGTTCTACAGTTATAAATTTTTCATTATACAGATGAATAACATATGTTTAATTTAGAGATTACTGAAATGCCATTTAATTTGCATATTGTGAGAAGGAGTTTTAGAAATACCATTCTAGCATATTCATTTATTAAAATAGCCATACTCATATATATTCTTATACTTTTCCTAAGACAAATTCTTAAAAATCCCTCCTTTCTTCTTTTTTGCAAAGCTTATGATTTTGTAAACTAATTGGAACCCTATCAACACTCTGATCTGTGTAACTCAAATAATAAGAGCTAATATTTGTTGAGTGCTTATCCAGATGGACTGTTCTATTCAATCATTTAAAAAGCTTATGACATTATTATTACTCTCATTTTATAGTTAGGAAAACTAAGATATAGAGTTTGCTACTATCATTATTTCTATAATAAAAAATGTTTAAGTAATAACTTATTAAGAAATCTATGAAGACAATAATTCTTAGGTATATTTTCAGCTCCTAAAATGTGAATTCTTGCTTAAGTTAGTGTCTTCTTGTTCTGATGTCTCTTTAAACAGCTCATACCTAATTTTCAAATGATATAAAAAGTTGGTTAGAAAAGGTGGTAATATGTCAGGTACATAATTGCAGACTTCCTCATTTAAGAATCTTAAAACCATTCCACATAAAATAGCAGTATTACCTGTTTAAAAACAAAACAAAATAAAACTAAAAGACATATTCACCATTTTGCTCATGTATCATCCCATGCTTCCTTTATTTTCTTATTTTTTAAGATTTTATTTATATTATAAATTATTTATATTTATAGTATTATATATTATATAATATATAATATATGTAATATATATAAATATTTATAATATTATAAATAATATTTATTTATTTGACAGAGAGAGAGAGACAGTGAGAGAGTGAACACAAGCAGGGGGAGTGAGAGAGGGGAAAGCAAGCTTCTTGATGTGGGGCTCGATCCTACGACACCGGGATCATAACATGAGCCAAAGGCAGAAGCTTAATGACTGAGCCACCCAGGCACCCCTCCTTTGTTTTCTTATAGATGACACCTAAAATATAGCAACTTAAAGTGAATTCATGTTTTTAGTTATGAGGAGACTATCTCTTGTTTCTTCACATCCACATTGTTCCTATTTCTTCTATTTCTTCTTCATTTCATATTGAATAAATTATTACAACAGTGGTTGATAATATGTCTAATAAGCTAGTCCAGTGGTGATTGTAACATTATAATTCATTAGTAAATTAAACTATCAAAGCCTTTAAATATTTATAAAACTGGATATTACTGGATATATTAATTTTATTTCTACTGGTTAATAAGGAAGAAGATAGAAGGTAAGGGAAAAATTATTAGGGGAGTTTCTGAAAACTGAATTTGCATGGAGATATATACGTATATGTACATATGTATGTATATGTATATAGAAGACAAAACTCTCTCAAGAGCTAATGGACTTGGAAGTGCACCTTGTCTATATAAAGAATATCTTAAGCAACAGTGGTACAAAGATTGATCTGGCAAATCATCACCTCAATAAGACCAGGCTAACTCTGTCAACCCTGATGAAATAGATACTTAACCCCATCAAATATATCCTGAGCTTGCCAGACATTCATTTTGGTCACTAAGAAAATAGTAAGCTTTCAGGATTTGATAAGAATGGTCCTTGGGGCGCCTGGGTGGCTCAGTGGGTTAGGCCAGTGCCTTCCGCTCAGGTCATGATCTCGGGATCCTGTGATCGAGCCCCGCATCGGGCTCTCTGCTCAGCAGGGAGCCTGCTTCCTCCTCTCTCTCTGCCTGCCTCTCTGCCTTCTTGTGATCTCTGTCTGTCAAATAAATAAAATAAAATTAAAAAAAAAAAGAATGGTCCTTTAAAACAGAACTCCAGGGAGGCCTTCACTGATGCTATTAATACATGTTAATACAATGTTAAAACAGAATCACATGACTCTGTGTCTCTGAAACATCATTAGGTCCAATTATCTATGTACAAGCTGACCATTCACTGGAAAATAAGTATAAATAAGGAGACATAAGAATGTAAGTCTTCACATGATCAAATGTTGCTATAGCTGTTAGGTATGAGAAAGTAAGAGAACAAAGCTTTTGTTATTATTTTAGATTTTAAACACCTAACATATCTCAAAATTCTGTGTTTTCCATACTAATTTGTGCAAACTCTTTCCATATGATATTTATTATATGTTTGTGTTAATACTTTAAAAAGTAATACAAGCATTTTTGGAAATTATTTAAAAACACAAGAAAACTATTATCTTTATATCCAGATTTAACAAGTGGTAATAAGTGTAGGTTTCCTTCCAGTCTTCCTTGAATATACATGTTGAGTTTGGGGATAAGTAGAGACATGCACTGGGCAGTTGTTTTGTACCTGAACTGGGATATAAAAACCACTCTTCATGCACTGTCAGTAGTGATAAATACATACTAGGAACAGAGGGAGAAATAGTGACTAGAAACAGATTAGATGAATAAGGAGAATACTAAGATGTTGAAATCCCTTTCCTCTCTAGTTCCTTTAATTGAATTCTTATCCTCATATGTAAAATTATGAGATTGGAAATTTACTGTTTTGGGGACGCCTGGGTGGCTCAGTGTGTGAAGCCTCTGTCTTCAGCTCAGATCATGATCCCAGGGTCCTGGGATCGAGTCAGACATTGGGCTCTCTGCTCAGCAGGGAGCCTGCTTCCTCCTCTCTCTGCCTGCCTCTTTGCCTACTTATGATCTTTCAAATAAATAAATAAAATCTTTAAAAAGAAATTTACTGTTTTTTCATGAAAACATATGATGAGTTACTCAGTGAGTGAATATGTTCCTGAAGGAGGAGGAATACTTTAATGTGGACTCTGAAATTCTAGGCAGCTTGTGGCACAGTTCAAGCAGAAGGTATTACTCCCTTTGTGGTGAGACATGACAATGGAAGTTTGGAAAGATTCTAGAGAAACCCTTTTGGCAAAGATATTGATGAGTATTCTAACTATTGGCTTGGTCTTGATCCAATTGTTATACATTGCTCTCAGGTAGCAGCAAGAATAGGAAAGGGAGAATAAGAAAAGATACTGTTTGTGATTTCTTCTCGGCTCCAAGAAATAACCAGGGAATCTCCTGTGGAGATCTAAACTCCAGCTTGATCAAGGATCATGAGACTGAAGATAATAGACTACATTTAGATATGCATAGTCAGTGTAAATGTATTTCATAATCCTAGAATGTTTTAAGTAGAGGATAGCAGTAATATAGGTAGATACTGATATATAGATAGATAGGTAGATAGATAATTTTCATTTATTTTTGTAGTATCCTGTACTAATTTACTAATTTATAAACAGAACACTCTACTGCTAATACCAATAATTCTGTTTTTTTTCCCTGTAAATCATAGAGGTCATATTATAAGATGCAAAATTTAAAAGTAAATAGCACGTTCATTCTGATTATATCATTTTTTTAAAGATTTTATTTATTTATTTGAGAGAGAGAGCATGAGCAAGCACAAACAGGGGGAGGGGCAGAGAGAGAGGGAGAAGCAGACTTCCCATTGAGCAGGGAGCCTGATGCAGGGCTCCATCCCAGGATCCTGAGATCATGACCTGAGCCGAAGACAGAGGCTTTAACCCACTGAGCCACTCAGGTGCCCCACTGATTATATAATTTTTATTTTTAAGTGGTGATTGGACAATTTCACAGTGAATGAAAATGTTACCCTTACAATTAATGGCTCAATTTCAAATGTGGCCTAATAAAGATTAATTTCTTGGGCTGCCTGGGTAGCTCAGTCTGTTAAGCCCATGACTCTTGATTTGCCTCAGGCCATGATCTCAGGGTCATGAGATTGAGCTCCACATTGGGCTCCATGCTCAGCTTGGAGTCTGTTTGTCCCTCTTTCTTCTCCCACTTGCACTCTTTCTCAATCAATCAATAAATAAATAAAGCAAGCCGATTTCTTATGTGTGGAGTTAGGATTTAGTAGATTGTCATTTGATATATATTTGTGATAAAAATAAAATGTTCTATGAGCTACCTATATTGCTTCTACATAAACTCATTTCTTAAAAATCTGTCTTTTTTTCTCACAGAGATTAAAGTAAATGTATTTTTTTGTGCTAGGTATAATAATAGATGCCCCAAAGATACCTATATCCTAATCCTCCATAACTGTGAATATGTTAGATGACATGGCAAGGGGAACTTAAGTTTGGAGATGGAAAGATGGAATTAAATTGCTAATCAATTGATCATGAGATGAGGAGCTTGTCCTGCTTTATCCAGGCAGGCCCACTGTTACCACAAAGGTCCTTATAACTAGAAGATGGAGACAGTAGAAAGAGAACCATAGAGATAGTAGCAAAAGAGAGTTGGCCCAACATTGTTGCTTTAAATATGGAGGAATGGGACCATGAGACAAGAAATGTAGGTTTCTTCTGGAAACTGGGAAATGCAAGGAAACAAAACTTCCTCTGAATCCTCTAGAAGAAATTTAGCCATCCTGACACCTTGATTTGATCACAGTAAGATCTATTTTAGAATTTTGACCTCAAAACTGTAAGAATTTGTGTTTAAGTTATGAATTTGTGTTTAAGTCACTAAGTTTTTAGCAAATTGTTACAACAGCCATAGAAAACTAATACAACTTAAAATTATCAATTTTAAAGAAAATCAGTCAATGCAGTGAAAATGTGTGATTCATGAATTAAAATATTTCAATACTGGCTTAAAAACTGAAAAAACAATGAATACTGTTTCTTTATATAAAGATAGATAACCACAACTTGAGAACTGCTGACTACCACTCAGCAGAAATCGTTCCACAACAAATGTTTTCATGTTACCTAAAATACCACAGTTGACCATCACAATAATATCAACAGCAAATGCAGTAAGTTACATGACTTTCTGTACCAGTCTTGAAATATAGGAGTTTGTGCATTTGGATCTATTTACTTATGGAGTTAACATGTTCTTCATTGTCCTGGTTATTGCGAAATATTAGCTGGAACATTGTCTACCTCTACAATGTTTTATAGTAAATAAGAAACAAGAAAACGGACTATGGATATTAGGACCCTATAAGTTAAAATTTGAACTTATTTAAATTTAATCTCCTAAATGTAAATGTAATTAGCATATATCTAAGATTTGACATAATTTTCTCTTTGTTCCACCATTGAGAACTCTTAGATTGGTTGAAGATTATGGGAAAGAAACACAATGTTATGACCAATATTGTCCTTTAACAAGAGGCTCCTATCCTTTCAATGTTGACAGTAAACTTAGTCTTTGTCTGTGACTGCCTTTAGAACTTACTGATAAGCTAAACTCAAAGGCTTCTCAGTTCCAGTTTCCAGATAGACATATTCTTTCCCACCTTTGAGCTTCTATAATAATTTAGGTGCACCAGGGTGATTTAATGGATTTATTTTCCCACGACTAGATTCTAAGTTCTTTTTTTTTTTTTTTAAGATTTTATTTATTTATTTGACAGACAGAGATCACAAGTAGGCAGAGAGGCAAGCAGAGAGAGAGAGAGGAGGAAACAGGCTCCCTGCTGAGCAGAGAGCCTGATGGGGAACTTGATCCCAGGACCCTGGGATCATGACCTGAGCCAAAGGCAGAGGCTTTAACCCACTGAGCCACCCAGGTGCCCCTAGATTCTAAGTTCTTAAGGAAGAGCCTGTTCCCTACCAATGGGTGACTGACTACCTACTCTGGTAACTTCTACCACTGTTAACATAATAAACTGACAATGTTTTATAAAGAAGATAATAAAATGGAGCATGTGACAGTTTCAAATCCTCTCTATGCTCCATATTCTCTATATTTCAAGTCTCTAAATGTTTGCTGCTGCAATAAGTAATCTCTGCCCACTCTGTTGACTATTATTGGAGCTCACGAAGGAATATTTCCAGCAAGCCACCATTTGCTGCTCTCCTTAATATTACACACTGGAGCATAGAAGCTGTATATTCTATTCTGTTAAAGAATATGTGAAGATTTATTGGAATAGAATATACTATATCATTTGGTTTAAATCAAATTCACGAGATTTGCCAACTTTGTTAATTACTTTGGGAAATATCAGGAAAAAATCCTCATTTTTTATTCTGAAGAGGTCAACTTATTCCAGCTTGAGATATCTCTCAAGCTTTTTCTCAGCAACAGGGACTTGATGTTCCATTAGCATAATTGCATGCATTCGTCAGCCCTCAAGGAGGACTTCTATACACTGAAATTTTAACTGTGTCTGACTCCTCATTTGAAAAGAAAAAAAAAAAAAAAAGAATTTCTCAGAAAAAATCCTACATGATCAACAAAGTTATGTGTCATACTGAGGATTAAGGACATTGAAAATGTCTGTTCTATGATAATAAATTTCTTCATGCCTTTAAAATAGAAACCTCTGAGGAAGCAATTTTGAAATGAGAAATTAAGGCTTAGAAATGAGGGGTCATACATAGTTAACCTCTATTATCACCAACAACTCACAAATCATATTAGTCTTGAGAACAATCAGATAAAATTTAGCAAATTACATGAATATTGGATAAGAAATATAATATCCATTGCTAATATAAATAGAAACTGAACTGTATTTTAACACACATTTTCTTTTCTTCATTAATGCCTGTTGTTTTAGATTTTTATGTAAGAAAAATCGCATTTTTAAAATAGCAAAAATAACCACTATATTGACAAATGTGGAAATATTACTGCCTTACCATTAACATAATGGGTTATGATTTTAATTCTTTTTGCTACCTCGATGGAAAATAATTCATTGAGTTTTGTTACTTTCTTTTCCAAGAATTAAGGGTATTGAAAGATGAATTTCAAGATTTCTTTACCATTTGCATTCATTGATATTAAATTACATGTATTCATGCATATTATCTCCTGATAACTAAAAGTTCAGTGTTGAATATTTTTTCCAAAATCATATCAAAGGAATGAATTAATTTAAAATTATGGGGGCGCCTGGATGGTTCAGTCACTTAAGCCTCTGCCTTTGGCTCAGGTCATGATTTCGGAGCCTTGGAATGGAGCCCCCATGGCTAGGGGTGGGGGGAGGTCCCTGCTCAACAGGCAGTCTGCTTCTTCCTTTGCTCCTTCCTCCCACTTGTACTCTCTCTCTCACTTTTAAACAAATAAATAAAAATCTTTAAAAATTGTTTTAAAAATTATGTCAACTTTTAGTAAATATAGTAGTCCTTCTTTACCCACGGAGAATACATCCCAAGACTCTGAGTAGATGGCTGAATCTACAGATAGTACTGAACTATATATATACTGTTTTTCCCTATATATACATACCTATGATAAAGGTTAACTTATAAATTAGGTAAGTAAGAGATTAACAAGAATAACTAATGATAAAGTAGAATAACATGAGAATGTACTATAATAAAAGTTACTGAATGTGGTCTCCTTCTCTCCCAAAATATCTTATGGTACTGTAGTCATCCTTCTCCTGATGATATGAGATGATAAAATGTTTACTGGGGAGGTGAAGTGAGGGGACTGACACAGGCATTGTGATGTAGCGTTAGTCTACTATTGACCTTCTGGCAATAAGTCAGAAGGAGAATCATCAGCTTCTGAAGTGGGTTATTGGTTTGACAAGCAGGTGACTAAAACCTATGGAAAGTGAAACTGCAGATAAAGGTGCACTACTTCCTAAATAAGCACACTAATGTGGAAATTCAGATGTAATACACAACTAAAGATTAGTGTAAAATACTATTACATATTTGGGGTACCTTAATCAATGTATTTGTTAAACGAATGCATAATCTAAGGATAAAAATAGAAAGAGAAAATGCAAACACGTTCAGGTAGACCAAATTTAAAAGAGCGTTAAAGTTGTGGGGAGAAAAGAAAAATATTAAGCGGGAAAAAGCAGGAAAGAGATGAAAAATAGAAAAATATATATTAAGAATGGCAGACTCTGATATCAGATGGTAATAACCTTGAGAAAGACTGCCTTTTCAACTTGTCTCCTTTTTTTTTCTTTCAATGAAAATTTCCCTCTGAAAAGGCAACCTGAAAAATAGTAGTAAAGAGAAACAGGCTCACAGATGAGTTCATGCAGTTAAGGGGGAACCTAGATGCTTTAAATGGATCAAGAAGCATTGCTCCAGGGGCACCTGGGTGGCTCAGTTGGTTAAGCAACTGCCTTTGGCTCAGGTCATGATCCTGGAGTCCCAGAATAGAGTGCCACATGGGGCTCCCCACTCAGCAGGGAGTCTGCTTTTCCCTCTGCCTTTCCCTCCTCTTTTGCACTCTCTCTCATTCTCTCTCTCAAATAAATAAATCTTAAGAAGAAGAAGGAGAAGAAGAAGAAGAAGAAGAAGAAGCAGCAGCAGCATTGCTCCAGCCAAGATCCATTCCAGGGTACACAGTCACTGTATGTTCTGGTTAAAGTTACTATGTAACCTACAACCAGTACCTACTCCAGGAGGGTGGGTAGAAGCAAATCATCTACATCAGGGTTTGGCCAACAGTGGCACAAGGGCCAAACCCAGGCCTCAGCCTGTTTTGTAAATAAAGTTTTACTGAACACTATTACACCCATCGTCAATAACTGCTTTTGCACCACAAAGGCAGAGTTAAGTAATTAAGGCAGAGAACATAGGGCCAACAGTAATTAAGGCAGAGGCCATAAGGCAGAGACCATAGTGGCCAACTATCTGGCCACTTACAGAAAAAGTTGGCCAATTCTTTTATAGATGGCTACTTGGATATTCCTTTTCTCTAATTTTTTACCCATTAAGGTTCATAACACTGTCAATGTAAGACACATAATCCTTGCCTTTGTGAAGTAAATTTTTAATTTACCTTGAAAGATATTTTCGAAAGAAAATTTTTAATTCTTTTTTCCCCCAATGTCGTTCTCATACCGCAACAAACAAAACACAACTTCAGAATCTAGCGACCCCCCAAATATTTTACTGAACCTGGAACTACCCCCAAAGAAAAACATCAAATGTTACAAATATTTTTCTTGTAAATATTTATGTTACATAGCCATGTAACAACAAAGCCCATATCATACAGTCTTTATTATTACATTGTGTGAGTAAGATAAATTCACTTACGCTGTACATTAGAAAACCTCCAGAAAGGATAATTGATGCAAATACATATAAAGATGGTTCTCAAATTCAGAATCCTTCTAGTAATAGAAAAGAGAGGATAGCTTCTGAAAGTGTTAAAGGTGGAACTTTCTGTTGTGTTTCGAACTAGAATCATTATCAAAGCAACTAAACAAAGAAACTCATTATTATTATTAATAGTAGTATTACTGTGGTTACTATTACCAATGAAATTGGTGGAAGTGTCTGAAGATCTTTATCCAAATTCTAACGGCTACCATGTTTTTGATGTTGGATCTGAGGTATAATTTGTTGCTATTGGTGGTAGTTTCTGATATCACTAAAATAAATTTACATTTAAGAGATCAAAATCAAACACTGAACATAACTTTTCCTTTGACGTTGAAGAAAAATGGCTCAAAAGCTTTTATTCATAAGCATTCACACATTCAGTTAAAATTATCACAACCAATATGTATAAATGTCTGACAGTTGTGTTGATGAAGATGATATAAATGATCAAATTGTATGCATTAAATCTGTGATGGACTGAAAAATGTTCAACTGTATGTATTCCAGATACCTAGTCTTTTGGGCCAAACTGAATGATAACTAAACCACAGTTGAGGGTGCCTGGGTGGCTAAGTTGTTAAATATCCACCTTCAGCTCAGGTCATGATCCCAGGGTTCTGGGATTGAGTCCTGCATCAAGCCCTGCATTGGGCTCCTGGCTCAGCAGGAAGCCTCTTCTCCCTCTCCCACTTTTGTTCCCTCTCTCACTGTCTCTCTCTCTGTCAAAAAATAAATAAAATCTTATTAAAAAGAAAAAGAAAAAGAAAAAGAAAAACAGTTGATTTGATTTCCACATATTAATTTTGTAGAGTGTATGAGGTATTTAACATGTCTGGGCATCAAATACTGTGTTTTTAAGACATTTTATTGGATGTGTTGTAAAATCAGTAATCTGGTCTTTAAAAAAGTGTTGTAAAATCAGTAATCTGGTCTTTAAAAATTTAAATTTGAACTGGTAATTGGATGACAGTTATTCTCATTTATTAATTCTGTGTTTTAGGTGAGAAATTTGACATGTCTAATCACAAGCAAGAACTATTCAAATTTTCCAAAAGAAGAAGATGAGGAGGAGGACAGTTTCCTTTGCCTAAACAAATATATATGTCCCCAACCTCCTTTGCTAATCGCTACAATAGAAGCTGGAGGATGAAAAAGCTTACTTTTTCTGCTTTGTTTACATGTGTCGGTCACCATTTGATATAGTCCTAGTTAGAAGAAATCAGAAATATGCTACATTTATCTTTTTTTTTTTTCCTATCCTGATAAAAGCAACAGGTATCCTGGTACCTTGCCTTCCCATTCTTTGTTTTAGAATTGCAGTATTATGCCTAGAGCTTCGGCTACATTATTAAGATTATAATGTAAGATACATAAAGGAAAGACCAGGAAATTCATGAATACAAAAGTGAATTTTGGGTATTTGTATGTATACAGACACATTTTGATGGAGTGTTAATATACATGTATTTATGATTATGTTAACAAATATCACCTGTTATACCATATAGGCACATGAGAGATACAAAAGGAAATAGATTTCATATGTATATTTTTTAGAGATGTTCAATGAGCATTTTTCAATAGAAATAATAACTTGTTGGTTTATGACATTACCTTTGAACAATAATAAATCTTTTTTTAAAATATTTTATTTATTGGCGCCTGGGTGGCTCAGTGGGTTAAAGCCTCTGCCTTCAGCTCAGGTCATGATCCCAAAGTCCTGGGATCGAGCTCTGCATCGGGCTCTCTGCTCTGTGGAGAGCCTGCTTCCTCCTCTCTCTGCCTGCCTCCCTGACTGCTTGTGATCTCTTTCTCTGTCAAATAAATAAATAAAATCTTTAAAAAAAAAACAAACAAAAAACCCCAAACAAACAAAAAACCCCAAACAAACAAACAAAAAAAGATTTTATTTATTTATTTGACAGACAGAGGTCACAAGTAGGCAGAGAGGCAGGCAGAGAGAGAGGAAGGGAAGTAGGCTCCCTGCTGAGCAGAGAGCCCGATGCGGGGGCTCAATCCCAGGACTCCAAGATCATGACCTAAGCTGAAGGCAGAGGCTTTAACCCACTGAGCCACCCAGGTACCTCTAAATCTTGTAACCAGCTAGTCAAAAATACCCCAGAAGCTTATACTTAAGCTAGAATGAATGTATGAGGTGTGTTAAAATTGTGTATTTGATATATCGCTGTAGGAGAGGGTGAAGGTGGGAGAATGAAGAAATGATGAGCTTTCTTATATATCTTCTAATTGTTACACTTGCTAAAATGTGACTATTTGGACTATTATATGAATAACTCACAAGCTTTTATGGATTATATTGAACACCATATTAAATTAAAATATTGAGAGCTCATGAATGAAATTACATGAAAGAGAATCGAATGCCTATTCATTAATTTGTTTTTAATTGAGTTTAAGTACTGTCCAGTCTTGATGACCCTCAGTTCAATATATCACTAGCTAACTGTGTTTTGTAACTTTTACTATAAATCTTATTTTGTTGCTTATTGAAATTATCATGACAAATTCTAACTTTTAAAGTATAAAGCTAAGGGATAAAACATAGATAATGTTGTTTCCAGTTCTCTGTTTAAAATAATCTTCTCGGGGCTCCTGGGTGGCTCAGTGGGTTAAGCCTCTGTTTTCAGCTCAGGTCATGGTCTCAAGGTCCTGGGATCGAGCACCGCATTGGGTTCTCTGCTCAGCAGGGAGCCTGCTTCCCTCTCTCTCTGCCTACTTGTGATCTCTGTCTGTCAAATAAATAGATAAAATCTTTAAAAAAATAAATAAAATAAAATAATCTTTTTAGTAAAAGTATTGATTTAAAACTGAATTAACAGATAATTTAGTGTATATAAATTCATAAAAGAGCATCTCTAAGTCTTATAGATGAAGTTGACTTCATCTTCCTGACTTGAATGTTTGAATCTTCCTGACTTCATTTATGACAATAACTGAGTTATATTTGTTTCAGAAATTTGTCCCAATATGTGCACATAGCAATATTTCTACTTAGAGGCCATAGAATTTGATAATAGAATATAGAAAAGTAAGGTTTTTGTGATTATGTTAAGCATTGATGTAATGCTTAAAAACATTTGGGGCACCTGGATGGCACAGTTAGTTAGGTGTCTGCCTTTGGCTCAGGTCATGATCCCAGGGTCCTGGGATCAAGCCCCATGTTGGGCTCTCTACTTAGCAGGGAGCATGCTTCTCCTTCCTCTGCCTTTCTAACATTGCTTGTGCTCTCTCTTTCTTGGTCTGCTCTCTGTCTCTCAAATAAATAAATACAAATCTTTAAAATAAATAAAAATAAAAAAATAAAAATGAACTGTCAGTTTTAACTTGTAAAAGTAACTTTGACCTTCAAATGCTATTTAGTGTGGAGAGAAACATGATAGACTTTTGCCTATGTGGAATAAACAAACAAACCACCCAGTCATATTTTCTACAGTGCTAACGAAGATGGTAGATCTTAATTACAGAAGCCTTATTTAATTGAATTACAGAAAAGTGCACAATTTTCTAGCTTAATAGTAGCAAAAACCGAAAAAAAGCACATTTAGGATATAGATAGGTTGAGAAGTGTGTCTACGATGGGGCAAAGGACTTTTTGTGGGTGAAATCAGGATATTCATAACTTTAGACAGGGCAGACTGAAATCTAATAGTGCCTTGAACACAAGAAAAAATCATTAAATTCCCAAATTTTTCATCCTCTCCAACTCAAGAATTTATGGAATAATTGGATGCAAGAAAGAGATAGGAATGGAAAGATTTATTCAAACTTCACAGTATCACATTATTATGGTGCTTGGATTTTTGGTCACTTCCAGAGATGAAGCTAAATGTAAAACAAAATCATGAGGAACTACTGCCAGCTACCTTTCAGCTTAAACATTAACAAGATCATAGGAAGTGTCTGAGAGTTAATATAAGTAGAGGTGAACTTCGTATGACCAAAGATACAGGCCAGCCACCAACTCAGCTGGATTCTGGCTTGTGCCGACTACCAAAAAAATGGAAGATTTTACATTATGTGGGAAAAAAACAAACAAAATTTTGGTTTAGACTTCACCATTATTTTCTACACTGTTTGAATGCAATAATAATAATAATAATAAAATCATTGGATATGTAAAAGAAGCAAGAAAATGTGTCCTAAAAAGTGAGAGGAAAAACAGCAACCCATAGATAAGACACACAAATGACCTAGTTTTATCATAAGAACTAGAAAAAGACGAACAAATTAAACCCAAAGTAAGCTAAATACAGAAAATCATAAAAATAAGAATAGAAATCAATGAAATGAATATAGAGCAAATTATCAAAGCCAAAAGTTGTTTATTTGAAAAGATCATTAAATGTTTTAATATCTGGTGAGATTTAACAAGAAAAAAAGAAAATGCAAATTATCGACATCATGAATGGGGAGAGGATTCCACTGCACATTTAAAAAGGATAATTAAGTGATATTATGAGCAACTTTATACCAATAAATTCAACTTGGGACTAAATCAGACAGAGGTAATATAATCCAAAAGCCCTATATCTAAATTAAAATCATTATCATGAAGCATCCATGCAAACAATTTAAGGTTCAAATACTTATTTAATACTGTCCAGCATTAAAGAAAAAAATACTAATTTTGATAAAATTATTCCAGAAGATAGAGGTAGAAATACCATTACCCAGTTCACTTCATGAAGTCAAATTAACCTACAGAATAAAACTTGACAATAGCATTAAAAAAGAAAATATATCACAGATCAATATCCCTCATGAATATAAAAGCAAAAATTATTAACAAAAGTTTAGGAAATGTAATCCAGGAATATACAAGATATATAATACAACACGATTAACTGTGGTATATCACAGAATGCAAGTTTGAATCATCATTTGAAAATCAATCAATGATGGGGCGCCTGGGTGGCTCAGTGGGTTAAGCCTCTGCCTTCGGCTCAGGTCATGATCCCAGGGTCCTGGGATCGAGTCCCGCATCGGGCTCTCCGCTCCGCGGGGAGCCTGCCTCCACCCCCCCTCTCTGCCTGCCTCTCTGACTACTTGTAATCTCTCTCTGTCAAATAAATAAATAAAATTAAAAAAAAAAAAAAGAAAATCAATCAATGCAATTTACCTTATAAAGGAGAAAAATGAAACCAAAAACTTGACATCTCAATATATTTTGAAATATTGTCTAATAAAACGTAACACTCATTCTTTTTAAAAACTTTGAAAAAAAAAGAAATAAAAAAATAACAACCTATATCTCATAATGAGAATTTAACAAAAACCTACAGAGATAGTATAATAACTAAATATTGAATGCTTTCCACCAGGGATTTATTAATCAAACATCAATGGCCTCACCTCTGAAATTTTAAAGGAAGTTCTGTTCAGTAAAATAAGTCAAGTAAAAATATAAAAGTTACGAAAATATAGAAAAAATGATTAATATTCTTTTTATTCATAGCATGATTATTTATACAGAAAAAAATTCTACCAAAACCACTAAATATTAAAAATAATAATTTAATGAAGCTGCAGCATATAGAGTCAAGAGACAAAAATCAAATGTATTAATTAATCAACAGGTAGATAGATGATAGATAAGCAGGAAACAATTGGAAAATAAAATTTTAAAATTTTGTTTTAAAAAATCCTGAAGAGGGATGCCTGGGTGGCTCAGTTGGTTAAGCAGGGGCCTTAGACTCAGGTCATGATCCCAGCGTCCTGGGATCGAGCACGCATCAGGGTCCTTGCTCAGCAGAGAGCCTGCTTCTCCCTCTGCCTCTGCCTGCCACTCTGTCTGCCTGTGCTTGCTCTTGCTCTCGCTCTTGCTCTCTCTCTCTGACAAATAAATAAATAAAATCTTAAAAAAAATAAAATAAAAAATAAAAAAATCCTGAAGAAACCAACAAAATTAGGGATGAATCTAAAAATTTCAAAATTTCTGGAATATATTAAAGGATTCTAATAATAAATGGAGAAATATACCATGTTCATGAGTTAGAAGTCTTAACACTTTTTCTCACAGTTTACACTGGCTAAATGTATATACAGATTCAGTATAATCCCAATAAAAGTAGGTTCTTAAAAAATGAAACTCACGGGGCACCTGGGTGGCTCAGTGGGTTAAGCCGCTGCCTTCGGCTCAGGTCATGATCCCAGGTCCTGGGTTCGAGCCCCACATCGGGCTTACTGCTCGGCGGGGAGCCTGCTTCCTCCTCTCTCTCTGCCTGCCTTTCTGCTTACTTGTGATTTCTCTCTGTCAAATAAATAAAAATCTTAAAAAAAAAAAAAAAGAAACTCACACGTTAATTCTAAAATGCATACAGAATGAACAGGGCCTAAAACAGGTACAATAATCTGTAAAAAAAGGAAAGGTGGAGGATTTATATCACATGTCTTTAGGACTCAGTATCATGCTACAGTAAACAAATTAAGGAGGTATTGGCATAAGAGGAGATGGATACATATGCAATCGAACTTAACTGAGAGACCAGAAATAGCTCCAAACATAGGGTTAATTGACTTCAAAGCAATATAATGGAAAAGAAAGTTTTTCAACAAATATTTCAGGAATAACAGGATGTCCATGGGAGAAAAAACAAACAAACAAACAAAAAACCTCCAATTCCTAGCTCCATCATATAAAAATTAATTGTGGATTTATGATGACTAAATTTCTTCAATTTGTATTAATATATCTTCACATTCATGGCGTCCTTTCTCAATCATCTCTGTTCCACTGTTGAGCCTAACCAGTGATTATTTTTATTTTAAAATTTGTATTTATTCAGTTCTAAAACTTCCATTTTGTTATGTTTTATACAGTTTATATTGCCTTGTAGGGAACTTCTATCTTGATTTATTTTTCAATACATTTACTTTTACCTCATGGAACTTAGGTATGACAGCTACTTTAAAGTATGTAATTCGAACAGGTGCATCATCTTAGAATTGAGATTTGTTGGCTGTCTTTCCCTTTGACAAGCATCTACATATTTCAAATAGTGTGTGTTGAGTAATTTTGGATTGTGTCCTGGAAATTTTGAATGTTGTATCATAGATCCTGAGCCTTGAAATAGTACTCTGAAGAAACTGTTTGTTTTAGCCAATCAGAGTGGTTAGTTTCAAACTCTAAGTTCTGCTCATTCTCCTACACTTGCTTTACAACTGCTTTTGTTCTCCCAATGCATGAGACACTCAGAATTTACTCTGAGAACTGAGCAGTGATTTATTTATTTATTTATTTTAAATATTTTATTTATTTATCTGACAGAAAGATACACAGTGAGAAAGGGAATACAAGTAAGGGGAGTGGCAAAGGGAGAAGCAGGCTTCCTGCTGAGCAGAGAGCCAGACATGGGCCTCCATCCCAAGACTCTGGGATCATGACCCAAGCCTAAGGCAGACACTTAACTACTGCACCCCTCACCCCCTGCATGCATCCCCTGAGCAGTGATTTAAATCTGAGTCCAATCTTCAGAGGCTTTACTTTGCTCATTTAGGTCTGTGCCACACATGCACACCTCAGGAATTGCCAAGGACTTCTGTGGATTCATGAAGGGATTTCCTTCATTCAATGTTTTATTCTCCAGGGATGCCCTCCCACACTTTTTGACTCACAGAATCATCTTTTCACCATTGCTCTGGGCTAAAACACATTTATTATCTTGAAGTTTTACCTACTGCATGGCTGCTGCTATGCAGCTTTGTAACAGAGTCCATGGCTAGAAAGATGGATTTTATACTAGGGTTTTAATCACCCCTACTCCTGCCACCCTATAGTGCTGCAACACTTAAGGCAAAATCACAAAGGACAAATAAAAAATAAAATTAGAAGTTAACTCTCATACAGATCACTTTTTCAAGTGCTGTCTTCCCTCTACTATCTGACTTTTATCTACTTTTTGAGTCCTCAGATAGATGTTTTTTCATTTTTTCTAGTTTTTAGTTGTAACACTAATCATTGTAACACCTGAAGTCAGCAGATAAGATAGGCTATAGTAAGCTTACTCCATCATGGACAGAACTGTAAGTCCACTGTATGTATATTTTATCTCAAAAATATGAAATCAAATATTGAATTCTATGTATTAGTTTTTATCTTTACTCTGGTACAGTTTAAAAGTTCTGAAACCACTTTCTGTGTCTTTCATTTTTCTTTTTTAATACGAACAGCATTTTTTTTAAAAGATTTTATTTATTTATTTGAGAGAGAATGAGTGAGAGAGAACATGAGAGAGGAGAAGGTCAGAGGGAGAAGCAGACTCCCCAAGAAGCTCAGAGCCCGATGCGGGACTCGATCCTGGAAGTCCAGGATCATGACCTGAGCCGAAGGCAGTTGTTCAACCAACTGAGCCTCCCAGGCACCCCTGTGTCTTTCATGTTTGAGTGAATATAAAACATAGAGAATAATAGGAGATGGGTATTTCGCTATTGGAGATGAGAATTTCAACTTTTGAGAGGGAAAATGAAAACGTACCCTGTAATTGCAGTATTAGTAAGAATCATGGTTACACATATATTATGTGTGTATCTGTATTATATGTATGTCCATATTTATCCTCTAGCTTTTTCCATTGAGAGGGTTTAAAACAACATTATCTAGTAGAATTTCCTGTGATGATGGAAGTGTTCTATGTACATTATGTCCATTATGTCATTAGACACATTTGGATACTGAACACTTGAATTGTGGCAAGTGTGATTAAGAAACTGACTTTTAACTGTATTTAATTGTAATTAATATGTATCAGGGTGCCTGGGTGGCTTAGTCATTAAGCATCTGCCTTCAGCCCAGGTCATGATCCTAATATCCTGGAACGGAGCCCCATATTGGGCTCCCTGCTCAGCAGGGAGCCTGCTTCTCCCTCTCTAGCTCCTTTGTGTTGGTGTACCTCTTTTGCTCTCTGTCTATCATGAATAAATAAAATATTTTTAAAAAGAATAATTAATATGTATTTATATTAAAATAGCCATGTGTTGCTAACGGCTATTGTATTTGACAGCAGAGGATTAGAAGCAAGAATATACCATTAGCAACTGAGTATGCAGAGAGCCTAGATTTTTATTTTTAAATTCCAATTGTTACTAAAAGAAAACAAGACTCCTCAGGGAGAAGGTTTATTGCAGAGCTGGTGAGGGCAAGTATGAGATGAGCTTGGAAAGTCTTATTGAGACAAAAAGTGAAGAAGTGTGTAAAGAAGGAAGAGTCATATCAAAATACATGAGATCCAGCTTAAAGGATTCCTGCTGGTCAAATGGGACGTTCAGACATCAAAATACATAGTAGTCATAATGAATTATAATCCTTTGGATAAAAAAAATCCATGAGTCATTTGAATACAAATTTAATAAATATATAAATAAACAGCAAAAAGAAAAGAAAAGAAAAAAAAAAACTCTTTCTAAAGTTGAATGTCAAATGGTGGAAAGAATAATGAAGTTAGAAAGTTATCAGAGGATCCTAAAACCAGCTACTGAATATTTGATAAAAAACGGGAAATTTATATACTTCCAAAATATTTCATATTTAAATGGTCTTGAAATATCTCTGCACAAAATGTGTCAATTACCAGGGAAAATAATATTAACTTTACAGTGAGGAAACTTGCAGACACCATCTCCAACAAGTGGTCTAATTTCACCTATTCTAGGGGTGCCTGGTTGACTCAGTTGGTTCAGTGACTGCCTTCAGCTCAGGTCGCGATCCCAGGGTCCTGAGATGGAGTCCCATGTCAGGGTCCCTGCTCAGGAGTGAATCTGTTTCTCTCTCTCCCTCTGCCCCTCTGCCTGCTTGTGCTTTCTCACTCTCTCTCTCTCTCAAATAAGTAAATAAAATCTTAAAAAACATAATAATTTTACCTATTCCAATATGAGAAGCCAATATCATGTGTTTCTTGATATCATGTTCTAAGAAGAACATAATATAATTTATGTTGTATTTCTGTAATTTACATAACCTGAATTTAATCATAAGAATTATCAAAGAAAACCAAATTGAAAGTCATCTACCAAATAAATAAATAAATAACTTTTCTTGTTAAAATGTCAAGGTCAAGAAAGATAATATTCTAGGTTAAATGAGACTAAAACTAAATAGCACCTAAAGGTAATGCATGATCCTGGACTAGGAAAACAATAGCCATTATGTACATTTGTGGAACAATTGACAGACTAAGGAAATGCACTGAATTCAGAAAATGGCATTGTACTATGGCATAATCCCTAATTTTGATAATTGCTTTGCAGTCATGTAAAAGAAAGTCTTTGTTCTAAGGAAGTGCACACTGAACAATTTTAGAGTAAAGTGTCAAGTTATTTCCCATTTACTCTCAGATAATTTGGAAAAATTTTCATAAAGCATATGGGGAGAAAATGTAATAAAAAATTAGTAATTCTTGGGGCGCCTGGGTGGCTCAGCGGGTTAAGCCGCTGCCTTTGGCTCGGGTCATGATCTCGGAGTCCTGGGATCGAGTCCCGCATCGGGCTCTCTGCTCAGCGGGGAGCCTGCTTCCTCCTGTCTCTCTGCCTGCCTCTCTGCCTGCTTGTGATCTCTCTCTGTCAAATAAATAAATAAAATCTTAAAAAAAAATTAGTAATTCTGAATAAAGGACTCTATATGATCCTTGCAAATTTTCTGTAAATTTGAAATTACTTAAAATATTTAAAATTCAAATCAACTATATTTCTAAAAAATAATAAAAATAAGAATGATATCCAAAACTGTAAAACACCTAGAAATACATTTTATAAAAGATGGTAAGTCTTCTATAAAACTTGTCAGACTCAGTATATTAAAATGTCAGTTCACTTCATAGTAATCTATTGAAGTAACTCAAACCCAGTCAAAATTCTGCCAGGCTTTTTTGTAGAATTTGACAAGTTAATTTTTAAGTGTATATAGGAATGTGAAGGACCTAGAATTGTCACCAAAACTTCTTTGAAAAAGAACAAAACTGGAGAAAGTACATGAGGTGACTTCAGGACTTACTGGTATGCCATGCTAGTTGAGACACTAACAAAGGATAGATAAATAAATCAAGGAAGAAAATAGAGAGTCTAGAAAACAACCTGCACATACATACTAAGTTGATTTCCTACAGAAATACCAATGCTAATAATACTGGGAAGTTAATTTCTCCCTCTCAAGAGAGGTGACCTGAGGTATATATATGTATTTTAATGAGTGCTATTATGTTCATAACATGCCAAATAAAAATCATTTATTTTATTGCAAGTTAAGCTAACTTGCCTTTAAATATTATTTTCATAACTTTTTGGTAAGCAATGTGCCTAAGTTTGACTTTAAATTCTGAATGTGCTTGCCTTGAATCAGAATTTATATGAATTAAAGTTTCCATAAATGCTACTTTATCAGGATATTGATATGAGTTCCAGCAAACATTACTCTTAAAAAGACAAAAAGGATGAATAAGCATAAATGATATAACTATAGAGTGATATATAACATTCGTAGTCAGCTGTGGAATTGCTCTTATTATGTGCATGTGACTATAGTCACATGTAGCATGAATACACAGACTTATCATTATAAACCAACTAAAACATTAAATCAGTTTATATATTAGCAGTAAGAAACGATTTTACAGAAAGAGTAAGCATAAATGATTTTAATTAAAACTGTAACACATTGATTTCTGAGAGTTATGACTTAAGGGCATTGGTTTCTCTTTCTATTCTGAAAATTTAGAAGCCAGCTTGATGCATTCCAGCTGCATCCACCTAACATCTCATGAATGCAAACTAGATACCCATGAGGGTTTCTAGTAATTTGTTCCCAAACTCATGCTATGTATGTATGTATGTATGAATGATCTTACCTTGATTTGGTTACGCAATTTTATTCCCACCCCAATCATCATCCATTCATGCACTGAATTAATTTTGTTTCTTTGTCTTTTGACGATTGGCTTATCTAGAAACTTCCCCTATTTTAGATCAGTTCAGGTAATCCTTCTCATGAGGAACATGAGGCAGGCTGCTGAGAAAAATCCCTAATGAGACAGTAGTAAAATTAGAGCACTCACTGTCAACATATATCCCATCATTTGCTGTTAATGTTTGGGAACAATGGGGGGAAAAAAGCAAAAAATGAAGAGATAGGGAAGGAGAAGGAACAACTAGTTTAGAGATATGTTCTTGATCTTGAGGTCTACTGACTGCTATTAAAGAAAACTAATATTTTTGAGGAAAAGTAATATTTTTCTTCATTCAGTGAAAAAAAAAGTGTTACTTTTGGAAAGATAAGAATAATCATTTGAAAGCCCAGCAGTTAAGATCATTAAGTACATGAAAATATTAATGATAGTATTTAAAAGAGTAAATTAAAAAGAAAAAAAAGCAGTTTATTTTCTTCCATCAAATGGACAGTTATTTTGTTTTCTCAGTTATGCAGTTGCTGGCAAAGATTTAGTCAAATATACAGCCTCCTAAATTATTGGTGGAGTGTAAATCAGTATAACCATCCTGAAAAGCAATTTGGCAATGTGCCTTAAGATTTTTATAAATTGCTGACTCGTAACATTTGATCCACAAATTCCACTTCTAAGGATTTCTGTTAAGGAAATAATCACAGAGGTGGACACATATCTGTGTAAAAGAACATTCATTACGATTTGTATAGCAGTGAATCATAACAAGCTGCTGATGCATCTATAAAGAACTAATGGCTGAGAAAATAATACCATAACTTTCTAATAAAATACTCAGTGGTCATTAGAGCCTTTATTTTTTTAAGAACATTCAGTTACATAAAGAGTTGCCCATGATAACATATCAGATAATATCTGGATATAATACCAATGTATTCTGTTAAAACAGGAGAAAAAAAGACTTAAAGTTAATACCCTGAAAATTAGGGAGTAGTCATTTTATGATTTTTTCTGTCCTTTTTCAAACTTTGAATTTACTTGGCAAAAATTGCCTGTTTTGACCTATCTCTATTCTGCCTTTCTTTATCATTCCTCAATTATAGCTTTGCATATGGCCTTTCATAAAGAGACATTTCCCAGCTTTTATATGATCAATTGGCTCCAGATTTTGTCCAATAGATTGTTAGGCATGCTTCTAATTATAAATACATGTGCTCCCACCAAGCTTTTCTCCCTTCCAACTGACTGAGAGTAAGGATGTCTAGAGCAGTTACCTTAGATGTAGGAAATCTTGAACTAATGATGTGGCCCATCCTACTTACTGGATTACTTACATGTGGACTGTTAAAGAGAGAAAAATAAATCTCTTATTAAAGCCTCTATATTTTATGACTTTCTATTATAGCATATAGCATGTACCATAATTAAAAATACATATATTTTACAAAGAAAACGTTACAATAAAAGAACCAAATAAAAGGGTAAATAACTAATCTTGTTGTATAAAATGCATTATCATATGTAGAAGCCATGAGCAACCTTTGTAGAATTTTTAGCTTAGTCTCCTCAAGCATTGATGTATACAATTTGGTAAGTTTTCAGATGAAGCAAACATAGAAGAGTTTCAGAGACATGACAATGAGACATAATTCTTGATCTGTGGTACAGTCTTTCAACTTCAGCATTACTGAGATTTTGAAACAGATAATCCTTTGCTGTAGGGACTGCCCTGTGCATTGTAGGACGTTTAGTAGCATCCGTGACCTCTACCCACTAGATGCCAGTTGTACTCCCTGAGTTGTGACAACCAAAAATAACATAGATATTCTCCAATGTCCACAGGGGGCAAAATTGTCCCCTACTGGGAATCACTGACCTATCTTAACCCTCACCATGATGAGGAAGATCACATATAGTTAAATCAGTGAGAGCAATACAATGGGAGACATATTAATAATAATGTGTCAGGGGCCTAATGAAAATTCCTTGACCAAACTGGTTAGGCTTCTCTGAATCCTCTTCCCAAGTAGGTCTTGACCTTTGGACTTGTGTGTTTGCCTTTACATTGTCCAATTTTAGCAAAAACCCTGCTAACTACATTTAGCCAACCAAAATTTCAACCTATCTCAATATGTGATCACTGATCACTTTGATATTTTATCAAATTCCCCATCTTCTACAACCCCCAGATTATGCCTGATCATCCTGGCCTGCCTTCAGCAGGAATTCTGTTGTACCAGTTAAGGTGGAAGTTTTTCATCCACTGACCATCCAAATTGCACCTTGGCTATAAATTTGCATTCTGGCTTGTATTCAGAATTGAGCCCAGTTCTATACTGAGGTCTTTTCCCCTATTACGACAGTCCCTGAGTAAAACCTGTTTTTTTTTTTTTTTTTTTTTTTTTTTTTTTTTTTTTATCACTTTAACTACTGTCCAGCTCTGATTTTCTTTGGCAGGTCCATAAAGAGCTTAAATCTGTTGGAAAAAAAACTCAGAAATCTTGTCAACTTGAGATTCCAGAGCATTTGAGCTAAGACTCAAAAGCACAGTAGGATTTGGGGGCTGTATAATTAGTTCAGTTTGCGATGCATTGTGTTCTAGATGCCTAAATATATGTATTTTTTTTTCTTAACATCTTGAGTCACTTGTTAAATTCCTGCCCTAAACCAAGCATTTAGGTAGTCATTCCCTGAAGAAAAGACATGAACCCCACTCCAGCACAGTGGGAAAACTAATTTCTTATGCAATTCTTTCTGAGGTTAAAAAGAAAGATACCAAAGATCATAAGGGCAGGCACATTCCCATTAAGGTTGGAGTAGAATAAATGTCAGCAATGACAGAAAAAAAAAAGCCCTATTTTGGATACTGCCTCATTATCTGTTTTCCTTTAATGTGGATGTGATATAGGGTACATAATGAACTTTCATCAATAAATTGCTATTTTGACTACAGTTCTGATTTATTGTTACAAGCTCATATTTCCAAAGGTGATGCTAAGTATTAAAAAGAGAAAAAAAGAAAACTCATACCAAGTTTGTGACAACAATCATTTCTATATGGAGTGAAACAATCTGTCAGTAATATTTGTTTTGATTCACCTGGGAGATTCATTCTTATAACTCAATATATTCGCAAATATATGGATGTGACCTGCTTAGTTCATATTATTTTGTGTTAATACTTCTTAGTGAGGTTAGCATACTTTTGTATTATTAAAATAAACCAATTTAAAACAAAATTAAAATGATCAGAGATAAAAAATATCTTTTGAATAAATAATGCTGTTCAATGAAAAGAATAGTGAAAAGAACAATGATTGATAAATTTGTTGCCTTTAACTGATTCCAAAGTACTGCTTTCATTTATTTTTAGTAAGAATAAAATTAAGGTATACCTTAATTAAAATATGTAATTTATATAAAGCATGTACTATGTATCATATATTAATATATGCACATATTGTGTAATATGCTTATTATGTATTAATATTATATATATGAATATAATATGTAGTTAGAGAATATCTGCCAAGCTTAATAGGTAGAAATTAAAAATGCCAAAGAACACTAACTACATAGGTGATTTTGTAAGGTTGAAATTTTAATGTAAAGTCTGTTGGTAGATATTATTTAAGTATAGTGATTTCTGTGACTAGCCTAGACACACCTGGATTTTTATTGTAAGGATTTTATTTATGTCCATATCTAGGTTATCATCCCTAGAAGATAATTCAATCTGCAAAATTCAGTCTCTAGCATTCTCTTAAGTAATGGTCAGTAAACCCTCTCCAGAATACAGACAGTTTTAAGAAAATATAAATTGTTTTGTTTCTGTTGATATCCTCTATTGTGGTAGAGATTTCCAAACAGGTGGAGCCCTCTGGTTGAGTCAGTATTCCTTTCACTAGTGCCACATGGTGGTGGGTGATGAGACACTTGGTGTGATCCTTGTTCATATTCAGAACTACATCCTACATGGCAGCTTTGATTCAGAGATAGGCTTTAAAATATATTATCTTAATTAATTTTAATATCAAATTTATAATGTAATAATGAGACATGATGAAACTGTATAATAAAAAATAATTTGTATCCTATATGATACCTTTAACTGTGTTTATTTGTGCATTTCTATAGTTTAAAACCATAATATTATTGCACATCAAATAAATTCAATCAATAATCTAGACAAAGATATTATGTTACCATTTTTCCTAAATAAACTAAAGTTACCCTAAATAAATCAATCAAAACTCCTAAGACTTTTTTATATGGAGCTTTCCTGAAGCAAAGTTCTTTGTATAAAAAAAAAAAAATTACCAGAGGCTTTTGGCTAATAACTGTTAAATACTTAATGACTCTTAAAAGCCCGAGTCTCCAGCTTTGGTTTATTCTTAAGCATTCAAACCTTTGTTTGACCTTGAATCCAAACCCTTAATGGCCTCAAAATTGGTTGTTTTCTCCTCTCCTCCTTTGTATTTCTTCAATTTTTAGCTTTTCAAAATATATGACATAATGTTACAGTTAGGAATTTAAGAAATACAATCCCAGCTTCTCACCACAAATGTTTTCTTTTAACAACAAAGATGAATTAATCTGTGTGTGTCATCTTAGGTTTAAATGATGGCTTGGCAATAGATAATGGGTATTTATAAATATGCACGATCTTGTAAAAAGACTTCAAAACATTATAGTCAAACCATGAGAGACTGAGGACTCTGAGAAACAAACTGAGGGTTTTGGAGGAGGGGTGTATGGGGTAGGGGTGAGCCTGGTGGTGGGTATTAAGGAGGGCACATATTGCATGGGGTACTGGGTGTGGTACATAAATAATGAATTTGGGAACACTGAAAAAAATTAAATTAAATTAAAAAAATAAAAACATATATATATAATATATGTGCATATATATATATATATACACACAAACACACAGACATGTACACACACACACACACACACACATATATATGCGTGTGTGTATGTATACCAAAAGTGTAGAAAATAAAAATATATACTGTATCTAGGGAAAAAAACACATTATTATAGTCTTTTTCCCATTTAAAAAAAATAAGCATTATGCAAATTAAAATCTTTATAAAGTAGTCTTAGTTATTGGGGCACCAGGGTGGCTCAATTGGTTAAGCATCTGCCTTCTGCTCAGGTCCTGATCCCAGGGTCTTAGGATTGAGCCATAGGCTAAGGTGGTCTCCCTTAGAGAGGGTTCAGTGGCAGAGACTGCTTCTCCCTCTTCCTCTGTCCGTCCCCACCTTCCTCCCTGTTTGTGCCCTCTCTCTCAAATAAATAAAATCTTAAAAAAAAAAAAAAGGTTACACTTCTTTGTCATTATATTTACTGTTGTATTTAATTCCAATGATATAATGAAACAAATTAATTAGGCAACAATGTATTATCTGCAAGCCCAAATGCCATCCTATTCTTTTACATTCTCCTATTTAATTTTCAGCTCCCATTTTACTTTAGAGAGAAAAGTTACCATAAATTCTCAGTATGCTTTCTGAGACTCATGATTTTAGGTTGTAGTTGGAAAGTGATTTAGGAGATCTAAAATGCAATACAAAGGCCATTCTTAGAATTTCATTTCTCGGGGCGCCTGGGTGGCTCAGTGGGTTAAGCCGCTGCCTTCGGCTCAGGTCATGATCTCGGGGTCCTGGGATCCAGCCCCGCATCGGGCTCTCTGCTCAACAGGGAGCCTGCTCCCCTCTCTCTCTCTCTCCCTCTGCCTGCCTCTCTGCCTGCTTGTGATCTCTCTCTGTCAAATAAATAAATATAATCTTAAAAAAAAAAAAGAATTTCATTTCTCATGCAACCTGAATTAGAAATCCTTTATAAACTTCTCTTAGAATATCTAAAATCCATGTGATTGCTTCAAACATCAGTTCTAACAACAAATTATTTTTAATTCTTGTGACCAAAAAATGTTCTCAGATACATCTGTATTGAAAATTAATCTAAAACTTCTGATTCACAGGCTAAACATTTTAATATCAGGCTAGATGATACTCAAATACCTAGGTTATGATGAGTAAGTGTACAATTATTGAGATCTGTAAAAGGTATCATATTTTAAAATATCACGTATTTTATTTTTTAAGTTTTTATTTCAATTCCAGTTAGTTAACAGTGTTACATTTAATGGGTACAACATGATTCAACAATTCATATATCATGTGTTTTAAAAGTGATTATAAAAGGAAAGTAGTACTGACTAATATTTACAATGTCTAGAACTCAACAAGAAGGAGGTCAAATTACATTTACATCAGGCCCAAAGTGATTTTACTTTCTACAAAAATGTTATATAAGGTTATAAAAAGTTATCTCTCTCTCTCATTGTCTAAGTAAGATTTTAGAATAAACTCTTGTCTTTGTCCATGTTATAGATAGAAAAGGGTCAGAAAATTAATATAAGACACAGTTGCTGTTGAAATATGGGCAGTGCCTTGATCCCCTGACTTCTAAGTCAACACAAGAAAAACTATACATGTTTCCTTGCATGTGAGATAGAAACAGAAATAGAAATAACAGTTGAAAAAAGAAGTACGAATAGGAGTAGATATAGATCTAGTTATGTATAATTATAGATAGATTTCTAGCTATAATCTAGAGATTATATGTTCATATATTTAATTATATATACTACTTATTGGCATCCTTACGAAGGGCAGCAGAATGTGCCACCCCAAAATATGCTTTTTTGGCATAGGAGTATTTTCAGTTGATTATTTTGATATACTGCAGATATAAAGGAAAGTTAAAAATAGAGAAGCTGTCCTTTTATGAGGGAAATCTGCATTGGGAAGGGGGCCTAAACTAGGGAAAAAGCTATTACCAGAGATAAATTTCTCATTTGAGAGACTTACTTGCAGGGCAGCCTTTGTTTATGAAACATTTCCTCTTCTCACTTTCTCTTGAATTGCCTTGTTTGAGGCCACAGTCCTCTTTCTGTTCCTTTCATTAGCTTAGAATAGTATATAAGCCTCAATCATCTGGCTGTCTTAGGAGTCTCATATCTCTGTGGGACTCCTGTACGTATGTACTTACATCATTGAAATTGCCTTTTTTTTCTTGGTTAACCATTTATTACAGTGGTGTGTGGAAAGGTATCTCAGCAAAGAACCTAGAAAGATAAAGGGAAAACTATTTTCCCCCAAAATATGAAAATTAATTATTAAACCATCTAATTAGCTATCAATAAACTCTAACTACTGTAATTCACTTAATTCATTAGATCAGTATTTAATGCAGCACCTGAGACATTGTATATGACTTAGAAAAGAGTAAAAACTAATGTAAGACCTGATTGCTGTTCTTTTTTTTAATTTAAATTCATTAACCAACATTTAGTACATCATTAGCTTCAAATGTAGTGTTCAATAATTTACCAGTTGTGCATAACACTTTATGCTTATCACATCACATGTCCTCCTTAATGCCAATCACCCAGTTACCCCATTTCTCCATCTACCTACCCTCCAGAAATCCTCAGTTTGTTTCCTATAGTTAAGAGCCTCTCATGGTATGTCTTCCTCTCTGATTATGATCCATTAAGCTTTCCTTCCTTTCCCCAATGATCCTCTGTGTGGTTTCTTATATTCCATATATGAGTGAAACCATATGGTAATTGTCTTCCTCTGATTGACTTATTTTGCTCAACATAATATCCTCCAGTTCCATTCATATCATGAATATTGGGGTGCCAGTGCCCCTTCAGATTACTACATTTTTAAAGATTTTTATTTATTTATTTGACAGACAGAGATCACAAGCAGGCAGAGAGGCAGGCAGAGAGAGAGGAGGAAGCAGGCTCCTTGCTGAGCAGGGAGCCCGATGCGGGGCTCGATCCCAGGACCCTGAGATCATGACCTGAGCCGAAGGCAGCGGCTTAACCCACTGAGCCACCCAGGCGCCCCAGATCACTACATTTTTATCTTTGGGTAAATACCCCGTAGTACAATTGCTGGGTTATAGAGTAGCTCTATTTTTAACTTTTTGACAAACCTCCCTACTCCTACTGTTTTCTAGCATGACTGTACCAGCTTGCATTCCTACCAACAGTATAAGAGTGTTCCCCTTTCTCTGCATCCTTGCCAATGTTTGTTGTTTTTTGCCTTGTTAATTTTAGCCATCCTCACTGGTTTGAGGTGGTATCTCATTGTGGTTTTGATTTGTATTTCCCTGATGCCAAATGATATGGAACCTTTTTTATTTTTATTTTTTTCCATGTAACTGTTGGCTATTTGTAGGTCTTCTTTGGAGAAATGTCTGTTCATATCTTCTGCCCATTTCTTGACTGGATTATTTGTTCTTTGGGTGTTGAGTTTGATAAGTTCCTTATTGCTTTTGGATACTAGCCCTTTGTTATGTCATTTGCAAATATCTTCTCCCATTCCATAGGTTGCCTTTTAGTTTCATTGACTGTTACCTTGCTGTGCAGAACTTTTTATCTCGATTAAGTCCCAATAGCTTCTTTTTGCTTGTGTTTCTCTTGTCTTTGGAGACATTTCTAGCAAGAATTGCTGAGGCCAAGTTCACAGAGGTTGCTGCCTGTGTTCTCCTCTAGGATTTTGATGGACTCCTGTCTCACATTTAGGTCTTTCATCCATTTTGAGTTTATCTTTGTGAATGGTGTAAAAATAATGGTCCAGTTTCATTCTTCTACATGTGGCTGTCCAATTTTCCCTACACCATTTATTAAAAAGACTGTCCTTTTTCTATTGGATAGTCATTCCTGGTTTGTCAAAGATTAATTGGCTGTAGAGTTGAGGGTCCACTTCTGAGTTCTCTTTTCTGTTCAATAGATCTATGTGTCTGTTTTTGTGCCAATACCATTCTGGCTTGATGATTATAGCTTGTAATAAAGCTTGAAGTCTGGAATTGTGATGCCACCAGCTTTGGTTTTCTTTTTCAACCTTCCTCTGGCTATTCAGGGTCTTTTCTGGTTCCATACAAATTTTAGGATTATTTGTTCCAGCTCTGTAAAAAATGTTGATGATATTTTGGTAGGATTAAATTGGATGTGTCAATTGCTCTGGGTAGCATAGACATTTTAACAATTTTTGTTCTTCCAATCCACAAACATGGGATGTATGTTTTCCCATTTCTTTGTGTCTTCCTCAATTTCTTTCATAAGTGTTCTGCAGTTTTTAGAATACAGATATTTTTCCTCTTAGGATAGGTTTATTCCTAGGTGTCTTATAGTTTTTGGTGTAATTGTAAATGGGACTGATTCCTTAATTCCTCTTTCTTATGTCTCATTGTTAGTGCATAGAAATACAACTGATTTCTGTGCATTGACTTTATATTCTGCCACTTTGCTGAATTGCTGTATGAGTTCTAGCAATTTTGAGATGGAGTCTTTTGGGTATTCCACATAAAGCATCATGTCATCTGCAAAGAGTGAGAGTTTGACTTCTTCTTTGCCAACTTGAATGCATTTTATTTCTTTTTGTTGTCTGATTGCTGAGGCTAGGACTTCTAGTACTATGTTGAACAAAAGTGTTGGGAATGGGAATCCTTGTCATGTTCTTGATCTTAGGAGTAAAGCTCTCAGTTTTTCCCCATTCTTTGAGAATGATATTCACTGTGAGCTTTTTGTAGATGGCTTTTATGATATTGAAGTATGTTCTCTCTATCCCTACGCTGTGAAAAGTTATAATCGAGGAAGTATGCTGTAGTTTGTCATTTTTAAAATTTTTCTGCATCAATTGAGAGGATCATATGGCTCTTGTCTTTTTTTTCTTTAATTAATCTGATGTATCACATTGATTGATTTCTGAATATTGAACCACCCTTATAGCCCAGGAATAAATTCCACTTGGTTGTGGTGAATAATCCCATTAAAATGTAAGAGTATAAAATACTGTTGGATCCTATTGGCTAGTATCTTGCTGATAATTTGTGCATACATGTTCAACAGGGATATTCATCTGTAATTCTCCTTTTTGATGGGGTCTTTGTCTGGTTTTGGGAGCAAGGTAGTGCTGTTCTCATGGAACAAGTTTGGAAGTTTTCCTTCCCTTTCTGCTTTTTTGAACTGGCTACAGAAAAATACATAGTAGTTCTTTAAATGTTTGGTTGAATTCTTCTGGGAAGCCATCGGGCCTTGGGCTCTAGTTTGTTGGGACATTTTTAATTACTACTTTAATTTCCTTGATTGTATAGGTCTATTCAGCTTTCTATTTCTTCTTATTTCACTTTTGGTAGTTTATAAGTTTCCAGGAATACATCCATTTCTTCCACATTACCTAATTTATTGGCATATAGTTGCTCATAATATGTTCTTAAAATTGTTTGTATTTCCTTGGTTTTGGTCATGATCTCTCCTCTTTCATTCATGATTTTATTAATTTGAGCCCTTTCTCTTCTTTTTCATAAGTCTGGCTAGGGGTTTATCAATCTTACCAATTCTTTCAAAGAACCAGCTTCTAGTTTCACTAATTCTTTCTACTGTTCTTTGGTCTCTATTTCATTGATTTCTATTCTAATCTTTATTATTTCTTTTCTCTTGTTTAGTTTAGGCTTTATTTGCTATGGTTTCTCCAGCTCCTTTAGGTTTAAGGAGCTAAGCTTATGCATTTTTTATTCTAGATTTATTTGTTTTTTTATTAAAAGTTTATTTTTCTAAATTTTCTAATTTTTTGAAAAGGTCTTATATTGCAATGTTCTTCCCTCTTAGGACTGCCTTTGCTGCATCCCAAAGGTTTTGAAGACGTGTTTTCATTTTCATTTGTTTCCATGAATTTTTAAAATCCTTCTTTAATTTCCTTGTTGATCCAGTCCTCCAAGTGTTTGAGTTCCTTCCAAATTTCCTCATGTGACTGAGTTCAAGTTCCAAAGCATTGTGGTCTGAAAATATGCAAGACCTGATTTGTGACCCAATATGTGATCTATTCTGAAGAATGTTCCATGTGCACTAGAGAAGAATGTGTATTCAGTTGCTTTAGGATGGAATGCTCTGTATATATCACTGATATATATCCATTTGGTCCAGTGTGTCATTCAAACTCCTTGTTTCCTTATCGATCTTCTGCTTAGATGATCTGGCCATAGCTGTGAGTGGGATGTTGAAGTCCCCTAAAATTATTTTATTATTATCAATAATTGGTTATTAATTAGTTTATATAGTTGGCTGCTTGCAAGTTAGGGGAATAATTTTTTTTTAATAATTATTAGAGCTTTTTGCTCGATAGGCCCTTTAAGACATATGATATAATATCCTTTCATCTCTTACTACAGTCTTTGGCTTCAAATCTAATTTGTCTGATATGAGGATTGCTACCCATCTTTCTTTTCATGACTACCAGAATGATAAATGCCTCTCCACCCCCTCACTTTCAATCTGGTGGTGACAGGTCTAAAATGAGTCTCTTGTGGACAGTATCTGGATAGGTCTTGGTTTTTTTTTTTTTTAAGAGATTTTATTTATTTATTTGATCAAGAGAGAAAGACAGGCAGAGAGGGAATACAAACAGGGGGAGTGGGAGAGGGAGAAGCAGATTCCCCGCTGAGCAAGTAGCCCAATGTGGGGCTGGATATCAAGATCCTGGGACCATGACCTGAGCCAAAGTCAGCTGCTTAATGACTGAGTCACCCAGGTGCCCCAGGATCTTACTTTTTTTTATCCAATCTGATACCGTGTGTCTTTTGATTGGAGCGTTTAGCCCATTTACATTTGGAATAACTATTGAAAGATGTGAATTTAGTGCCATTGTATTACCTGTAAAATCCCTGTTTCTGTAGATTTTCTCTGTTTCTTTCTAGTGTATGCTACTTTGGGCTCTCTCTTCACTTAGAGGAACTCCTTTAATATTTCTTACAGGGCTGGTTTAGTGATCACAAATTCTTTTAATTTCTGTTTGTCCTGGAAGCTCTTTATCTGTCCTTCCATTCTGAATGACAGCCCTGCTGAATGAAGTATTCTTGGCTGCATTTAGCAGCCTGAATATATATCATCTTTCTCATTTAGTACCCTGAATATATATCATGCTAGACCTTTCTGGCTTGTCAGGTTACTATGAATAGTTCCTCTGCCAGTCTCATGTTCCCTCCCTTGTAGTTTAAGGACCTCTTTTTCTCTACTGCTTTCACAATTTTCTCTTTATCTCTGAAATATGCAAATTTCAGTATTATATGTTGGGGTGTTGATCTATTTTTTATTGATTTTGAGGGTGGTTCTCTCTACATCTTGGACCTGAATACCTATTTCATTTCCCAGATTAGGGAAGTTCTCAGCTATGATTTTCTAAAATATACATTCTGTCCCTCTCTCTTTCTTCTTCCTCTGGGACCCCAATAATTCTAATATCGTTTTGCTTTATGATATGCTTTTTGAAGCCTCCCCTCATGGCCCATTAGTTGTTTTTCTCTTTTCCTCAGTTTCCTTCCTTTCCATCAACTTGTCTTCTATGTCACTGACTCTGCCTTGTTTACTGTAGCTGTTAGATCATCCAATTTAGACTGCAATTTAGAGCATTTTTAATGTTAGCCTGATTAGATTTTATTTATGCACTAAGAGTTCTCCAGTGTTTTTTATGCTTTTATCAAGTCAAGCTAATAATTTTATAATCATTATCCTGAATTGCACCTCTAACATTTTACTTATATCCATGTTGATTAGATCTGTGGCAGAGTATACCTCTGGTTCTTTCTTCTGTTGTGAATTCCTACTTAAAGTCACTTTGAAGAGTGGATGAAGAAGAGATCAAATAAAAAATATCAATTATGACCCAAACAAAATACACACTGGACAAAACTGAAGAGGTCAGAACCAAAAAAGAAAAAAAGGAAAAGAAAAGAGCAGGGGTGGGAACAAGAGAATATAATCTCCCACGTGGACAAAATAGGATGATCCACTTGATCTTGGGTGTATGTTAGAAAACACTAAATCCGGGGCGCCTGGGTGGCTCAGTGGGTTAAGCCTCTGCCTTCGGCTCAGGTCATGATCCCAGGGTCCTGGGATCAAGCCCCGCATCAGGCTCTCTGCTCAGTGGAGAGCCTGCTTCCTCCTCTATCTCTGCCTGCCTCTCTGCCTACTTGTGATCTCTGTCTGTCAAATAAATAAATAAAATATTAAAAAAAAAAGAAAACACTAAATCCCAAAATTGTAAAGAAAACAAATATCTGCTCTTCTTATATTCTTGTGAATCTCCTTCCTCCTCCTCTTTGATGTGTACTCTCCCTTTCCCTAGCTCAGGTTATTATATAAACCACAATTGCCTGACTATCTTTGACTCTTACTTTTTTATGGGGCTCCCATATGTAGGAAATTAAATATTAGAACAAAGAACCCAGAAAGGAAAATATTTTGCCCTTATAATATCTAGTTGTGAATCCTACTTGTAATATGACACAGGACAGCTAGTAAACTTTTGTTTTTACTTCTTAATGATGAAAGGTCAAATAATGATTAAAAACAAATGGACAGAACAATATGTAAGAAAAAGAGTAAAGACAAATTATCAGAAAAATATAAGAAAAAACTAATATAGTAAAGAACTTTAAAAACACTTTAATAAATAAAATCAAAATATTAAAATGATACAGTATTTTTAAAATGAGATTTTTGTGCTATAAAAAGTAAGTAGAAAATTCTATAAGGATCTTGGAGATTCAAAATTAGACAAGGAAGAGAAGTCTTTAATGTTTGGAGGAAATATTTAAAATTTAGAAGTATATATCCAGGTAAAGTGTTGAAAAGATATAAAATAAAACCATTATGAAACATAGGAGTTCTCAAAATATTTCCCTTCTTTATAGCCTTTCTGAGGCAATTGCTAAAAGTTCTATCTTTAGCTGAATGAAGAAGTGAACAGAAAAGTTGGAAGGCATGAGATCCAGAAAACAACAATCCTATCTGGGAGAATATAAAGTTTCTGCAATGGGAGGGGAGGATGAAGTTCCAGAAGTGTCTTGATGTGTCCCCCCCCCAAAATATATCTTTTTTTTTAAAGAATAAAAATGTAGTATTTAATGAAAAATGTAAAATTCAGGAGAAACAAATGTCTTAGAAGAAATTCATAATTCAAATATAAAGCTAATTGTAATGTAGCCTTACTATAAAAATTTAAAAAGTGAAAAAATATTTTAAAAAGGAGACAGAATATTTGATCTTGAATCTAGAAAAAAATTCTCCTTCAAGTCCCCCAGAAATCTAGATAAATTACCCATAGAGGAAAAATAAAACCTTAGAACCCTACTTGACCAATAGTGAAAAATAATAACATAATCACAACAAGATAACTGTCATTTATTTCTCTTTTGACATTTAGAATTAACCTGGGAGAAAAGTACAGAAAACTTGGTAGTAAGAGAGAGAATAATAACAACACTAATTTAGCTAATAGAAGGTAAACCATAGATAATTATACAAAGGTAGGAGTAGAAATTGTTGGAAGTATGTGGATATTAGTATGCGGATTCTAATAGCATCACCTGACATAATAGTTTCTTGAAAGACCATGAAATATTAGTGTACTGTTAATAATTTCTAATTGAAAAATTAAAAATATTACCAGTGTCAGACACTGAGAGACACAAAGGGTAGTACAGTTCCACCTTCTAAGGCACAGCCTTTAGATATAGACCAGCACTAAAAGTTAAAGCACATTTTGAAAGTACTGTCCCTTAATTATCATAAACTGAATCTCCAACACACTTTCTGCTTCTAGGATAACCAAAATTACCCTAAATAATCACCACTTTTCAAAATCTGAATTTTCCTTTTCTTTGCCAGAGTCACTATCTATACTCATTTTAAATACATCTCAAATGCAAGGATACATCCCTCCCTGTTGATATGCTGAGCCTGTGATGGCAAATGTTTATTCAGATCCTCATATGTAAGCTCAGATTCATTTTGAAATCACCATGTGGAATAGAAATCATTTAAGTATTGATGGTCTCATTTGTCTCAGCTTTCAAACAGATTAAATAGTTCACAAAAGATTCAATAATAGTGATACTTTGAATTTTAAGTTATAATGTCAAGGGTCCTTAGAAATTTCCAGGGTGACAGAAAATAACTGAATTCAAAAGTACCAAGATTATCTTGCTATGCTGTGTTTTGTTCTGAACAGTTCTGTCATATGGGGCTGAAAAGAAATGCGGCATTGGGCTAGTCCAAGGAGATTTTGCTAGCCATTGTCATTTTTCATTTTCAGGAGCTCAGTATATTATTTTCTTACTCACTGGAATTTACAAAGCATCACTTTCCAAAATATCTCTATGGGTTCAAGAATAAACATAGAGAAGATATTATATTTATAAAAATTATGTTAGACAAAGCTAAGTATAGATATGTAAAAGTTTTTTTTCATAATGAATTTTAACACACACACAGATACATGTCTCTAGAGCCTTCCAATATCCATTATAAACATTTTCCATTGTGAATAATTCAGCCTATAGGAAAAGAGAAGGGGGATTAAAATACCCAATTGAAGTTATTTTTTTAAAATAAGACTGGAAGATTAAGAATTTACTCTGGCCTGAAGTTATCATTTAAAAAGGATCAAAACTCATAGAACTGAACAACACAAAGAATAAGTCTTAATATAAATTTTGAGTTTTTGTTAATAATAGTGTTCATTATTAGTTCAACAAATGTAACATATGTAACATAATAATTTAGGATGTTAATAATAAGAAAATATGTGCAGAGAGGAGAGGACATACATGGGAATGTTCTGTACTTTATGCTTGATTTTTCTGTAATCCAAAAACTTCTCTTACAAATTATTTTTTTTTAGATTGGAGAAATGGTTTTCTAAAAAAAAATCACACTAATAATTAGCTTTTGCTTTATTCTTATTAGCTGATATTAATTCTGCATTTTCTAAGCCATTCATATAATTTTAAACAAATGTCTTGTTTTTTTTTATTTTTATTTTTTAAAGATTTTATTTATTTCTTTGACAGACAGAGATCACAAGTAGGCAGAGAGGCAGGCAGAGAGAGAGGAAGGGAAGCAGGCTCCCTGCTGAGCAGAGAGCCCGATGCGGGACTCGATCCCAGGACCCTGAGATCATGACCTGAGCCGAAGGCAGCGGCTTAACCCACTGAGCCACCCAGGCGCCCCCAAATGTCTTGTTTTAGAGTAGGACATATGATATTCAGACTATTTAGTGTCCCCAAGTTATACAGCTTACAGATAATAGAGGAACAACTGAACCTAGTCTTATTTGTTTATTCGACATAAAGATGATCATTTACTCTTAAGAATAGTTTAAGGAAATAAAGTCATGTACCATACTCAAATTGAGAAGTCACAGACTCCTACTGGGGATGAGAAGCTACAAAAAGAGAGAATAGAAATTTCATAACAAAGATTCAGTAGTTCCTTAACTGATTTTAATTAGCTTACCCTGTTTTTCTTCCTTCTAATCTATTATGTAATGCCAATAGATTTTTGTACCTAAGTCACAAAGTTTATTAGTCATTTGAATAATCTTTTTTAAAAGATTTTATTTATTTATTTATTTGACAGAGAGATACAGAGCACATGTAGGAAGAATGGCAGGCAGAGGGATAGGGAGATTCAGATTCCCCCCTCAGAAGGGAACTGGATGGGGACTTGATCTCAGTACCCTTATGATCATGGGCTGAGCCAAAGGCAGCCGCTCAACCTACTGAGCTACCCAGGCATCCCTATTCAGTTGAATAATGTTAATCATTAGGTGGTTTTTATTTATTTTTTAACAATGTATTCCATCATAAATAGTTGAGTCAAAGGGGCCACTGAATCTGAATATGCATATGTTCCTCTCAGACGTGGAAGTCTCCAGTCAGCCAGACTTGAGGAAGACACTGGAATTAGGAATTGGAAAGTTCTCCCCATCTGTTTTCTGTTTCTCTCTACAGACTTGCCTTCTCTGCCTCCCTGAATTAATAGATAAATAGGACTATCCCATATCTCCTTGGGTTCTTTCCCACCCCTCACAATTCTTCCATTAGCCACAAACTCTATTTGAAAATTCTCATCAAAAGTTTCAAAGAGAATAATTCTGACTGGTTTAGTTTTGTGGTGAGTATAATCCCAACTCCCAAATCCATTAGGCATGCTCAGAGTTGGTGGTTAGGAATGGGTTATAAAAAATCAGCATGGCTAAGGGATAGACCCCCTGTGGATTAGGTGTCAGTTTCCTGAAAAGGAATTATTAATATTGGTTTGCATCAATGTTTACCATCTGTCACTTTACACAGGTAACAGAGATATGATTAATTAAATTCACTTTTAGATTTTAAGGAACTCAACATATGACTGAAGTAATAGTCATACGTGTTATTAAAATACTATGTAGTAAAGTCGTGGCTATATAAGGATTCTCTGCTTAGAAATCTTTGATGATTTCAAACTTTCTAATAGTTTTAACTTCTTTGAATACTTTAAAGTATATAATTCACCTCTTTAAATCTCTTTTCCAATCAGACAAAATATGATACATAGTAAATGTGACTGTCACTCTATATATATATTGCTCATTTAATTATATATTCCCTTTGTAACAATTTCACTGTTAATGACCTTATAAACTAATTTAAGAGTAGTAACTGCATCTTACAATTCTTTATTAACACTCAACACATATTTACATATTTGGTGTGTGTGTGTACTTGTGTGTAAACTTAACTGTTTGTGAGGACAAGTTCAGGTGCTGTCTATTCACATGGCAACTGCCAGCAATACATCTATACTGATAAATATTAGTATATGAATTGTATCTTCTGTTTCTGGCCTGGTAGAGATTAAAGTCATCCTTTTCACTTTGTGTTAAGTAATTAACTGGAAAGAATCCTTCATGTTTTATTGGTATGTGTTTTAATTAAAAAAATATGTAACATAATGACTTGGTCTACTAGATTATCTGCAAAGAATCCATTGCCTTAGGGTGTCCATTAAAAAGAATAAGCCTGATGATGAGCTGATGACTGGAAAGATAACTAAACTTATTTATTATGTAAAATCTGGAAAATTTGCCCAATATGAGTAGGATTTTGCCAATGAAATATTATACAATGGATTTTATTTTATTTCAATAATATGTTCTCTCTCAGGCCCCCAAATAATTCCTCACTGATAAAAAGTGTTCAGTATGTTAGAGCAATTGTTTTAATATACTTAAGTAGTAGTAATTCCTGTACTTGAAATACATGTGAACTTGCTGTTCATGTGCAGAGAGAACAATGGAGAACTAATTATAAAAATGAAAACATTTATGTCTAAAACTAATATGTAAAATTTTTCAAAAAGTTGCATTGTATTGAGTATCAACACTTACTTATTATTGAAAAAGACTTTCTATCTCCCAATGTGTATTATTTATTTTCTGTGAAGAAATTTTTTATATGTTCAATTAAAATGGTTCCTGCTCTATTTCTTGTAATTGGCTTGATCTTATCTCAAAAAGGTGAAGGTGTTACATGCTAATAGCATTGCATTGCTTTAATAAGACATGTGCGCATTGGTAAACCATTTTATTCATAATTTATAAACTCACAAAGCATTTTGTATTTGTCACTGAAGAAAATGGGCTCTTGGGGGTCATGTTACTTCATGATTGGGACATGAATTGTATCAAAAGGCATGACTGTTCAAGATACTTAGAAATAAGAGAAGTTTAATGATACTGTGGGCAAAATATCTGAGGTTTTACTTTCTAGCCAGGTAAGCAGAACCATATAACTGCTTTAAAATATACATAGAAAGTTAACCAATTAATGAAAATAATGCAATGCTAAGACTTCCTGTTGTTAATAATGAGTCACTAGTATTAGTTTTATTAAATACCAGGTCTGCCACTTTTTAAAAATTAGATGAGAACGTGCACACACATACATCTTCAGTAGCAAATATGAAAATTCTCTGAGTTAGGCTGTAAATATATATATACTTATATATTTATACAATATTTATAAATTATAAATTAATATTATATGTAAACATTGTATATGTAAATATTATATATGTATGTGTATATATATATGAAACCAAGTTGATAATCTCCATTTTCTTCTAGATTATTCATCCATAGTAGAAGTCAAACTGTACTATCAAATAAATCGTAACAAGCTAGCCCTCATTATAAGTTTATTTTATTTTATTTTTTTATAAAGATTTTATTTATTTATTTGACAGAGAGAGATCACAAGTAGACGGAGAGGAAGGCAGAGAGAGAGAGAGAGGGAAGCAGGCTCCCTGCTGAGCAGAGAGCCCGATGCGGGATTCCATTCCAGGGACCTGAGATCCTGACCTGAGCCAAAGGCAGTGGCTTAACCCACTGAGCCACCCAGGTGCCCATAAGTTTATTTTAAAAATGAGTTTCTCTGATGCTCAAATGCCTGTCCTTGCAAAGAAAATATTGAATAGAAAGATACAGAACCTTCAGTTTATTTAAATTATAAATTTCTCATTTTTCAATACGTGCCTTCCAATTTCCAAGTATTGGAAATCCTATTTGCTTCTCCTTCATAAATTCTTAACACATTACTCTTAGCAGCACTTCTAATTATGGATGATTGTTTGAGAAAAAAAAATCACAAAGGAAAATGTAAAATTACTTAATTTAAGATGTATGCAGTGAAACCAATGTGAAAGTAGTAATAAAAATATATATGTAGAAAAAAAGGTAAATTGTTTTGAAAATAGATGCAAACCAAAACAAAATAAGACAAACAAACAAACAAAATAACCCAACCTTTTCCTTGAAATAGTGAGAATTTCCCAAGGAATATTATTATATAGAAACTGGTTTATTTTTCTAAGAAGAGGAAACTGGAACATTATTTTTACTGAACTGAAGAGAAAAAAAAATTATTAACTCTTTCTCTTTAGCTGGGAAAAATACTTCTTCAGATGGATTTCCATTTTGTCTCAGTAACGTTTTAGTTTTGACATATATTTATTTCTTTAATATATGGGCTCTACAATCATTATCTCAGAGCTCTTTCACCTCCCTTGTATATTTTATTAAAAGTTAGTTGAAAATGCATTTTTTGAAATAATTAATGCTTTAATCTATATGCCATTATATCATCTTCATGGAAGTGTTCATGGGATAGAAATCGAAGGTTAAATCTTTCTTGATATAAGAATTAATTTCCCCTCAAAAGAAATAGACTTATAATGAATGGGAGAAAAGCAATTTAGGATATAATGTTAATGCACAATTACTTCATAAAGTAACAAAAGAGAAGAAAACGAAAATTATAGGACAGTTGGCATGTAAATGGATCCCATGAAAGTGAAAAACTGACTATGAGCTAAGTATGATCTTCTTAAATCAGGGGGAAAAATTACCTTTTCTTTCCTGAACTAGAAATTGCAACACGAACTGTCGCCTGCACGTCTATTTCTGCTTTGGAATAATTTTTTCAATTCACCCATTTGACCTTGAAAGTACAAGTAAAATACCCACTAGAGCTTTTTGTACTACCTAAACTTAGAGTAAGAGCTCCCATGTGAACACTACTACGTGAGTTCTCTTTTGCATTGGTGCAAAACTCAGCAGCATGATAAAACTAACAGTGAAAATTAGAGCATTTTGGAGTTTCCACAGGCTCATTTATTTAATACATTGTAGTTACTTGTGGTATAAACTTTGATTTAATGCAGTCTGGAGCCTTATCACCTCATAAATGGTTAACAATTAGATATGGCCACACTACTTGCTCATAGATCTGAATAAAATGTTGACCGTTTCTGCCAGCCATATCATTAAAGCCAATAGTAGTTCATCATTTATGCCTCTACCTGACAGGGTTATTACAGTATCACTATTAATATATAGCAATTACTTGGGAAATATCTTTATAGAAAGCTATCAATCAATGAATTTTAATGTAATGCACACACTTTATAGATAAACCTCAGCACCGAAATGAAGCTGCTTCAAGTAAAACAGAGAGGTAATCATGTCATATGTACTCTTCTTCAGAGAATTCTTTGGTCACAAAGCCAGAAAACCTGTTTTTACTGTGGATTCCATGTACAGTTGATTAAAGCACTTTTTAAACTGGCGCTCCTAAAATTTCAAGAAGGAAGGTGCACAGAATTTAAAACTATGAAATTGAGTCTTAACCCTGTTAGGTTTTGAGTCTGAATCTTCACAGAGGGAGAGCCCCTGTGTCGATTCCTGCTCACTTTCAACTATATTAGGCCACCTCTGAGAATACAGCCATGTGCTTGGCAGTGGAGTTGCATTTCTAGCAATCGTCTACTTGGTGTTAAATTCCCATCAATGGCAGGCGGCAGCAGCATTCCTAGGCAATCTCTTATCGGGGTGCAAAAGCAGGGCAGGTAGAATGCAGAGTACTGTAAGGACAGCAAAGGACAAATTGAGTCAGTGGAGTGAGTCTGTTTCACATTATTAAATAACAGCAACAGACAGAATCTGTGGAGTCCGGAAGTATCACAGAAGGCGGAACATTTTTGAACAAAAGTGTCATTTAGTTTCTCCTCAAAGTATTAAAACTCCCTTGATTTTGCTCTATTTATTAATGAAGGGAAAACCAAGGCATTATGAAAAGTAGAATGGCTCAAAATTGAACATTTCAGTCACATTAACATGCCTCACAGCCTCATCATGATTTCTAACTGCAATACTTCACCTGTAGACAATTTTGGGATCCTCTTGATCATGAGAGGCCAAAGGGAACATTTTTATTCTATCCATTTGTATATTCCATGTATTTCTTGGGCCATATATTGGCTCTCCTTGGAATGCTGTCCTCCTTGAATCAGCATTTAAAATTTCAAACAGAAAGAATAAAGTTTCATGTTTTAGCTCTTAATAGTTCATGTTTTATAAATAGGCACTTTATTATTTGTCTCCATATGATGATATTTGAGATCTGTTATGCTCTGGAAAATGTTGATGTTATTGTCTGTTTCTTATCACTCTGTTGCGCTTCTCTCTCTAAATTCCTGTATTCTTCCAAAATGTGTTCTTCTAACTTGATAAAATCACTGACTTTCTTGACCAGTAGTGCATCCTCAAGAATGAGCCTACTCAGAAAATGTCTTCTTTCTCATTAGAGTGACAAACTGGCAGGTCCCAATTTATCCTAGTTTACTATTTTACTATTACAAGCACATTTTTGAGATCTACAGATACCTTATATTCTACAAGGTTCAAGTCACTTTAGATTTTTCTTAAACGAATGGACATTGTATACACAATGAACTTAGAAATTCTTTCATCTGACAAAGATTTATTACTAGGTAAAAGTAAAAATTCTGACTTATTTTTATCTTGGGATAAGGTTTCATCCCAGAAGACACACCAGCACCATGCAGAGTGCTCAATTGCTCAGTCAAATCTGCTATCCATTCTACAAAACAAAACTCCCAGTGGGAAAGAAGAGCATAGGTTTACATCAAGGTCACTTACTTCCAGGGGCCACCTTCGTTTGTGTAAATTGGATTTTTGTTGCATATTTTTGACCAAATTGTGCAAACTTAAGAATGTCAAATTTTGTATAGAGCTTGCAGCATTTACTACAAAAAGCTGAACTGAAATCTCATTATATCTGAATTCAGAGAAATGCTTGTTTGCTGTTGGAGCCAGGTGACTCTGAAATTTTCTCAGAATTTATAATCTGCATAGTACAGAAATAATACAAGCATTGGACACCTTCCTGATATGCATGCCCTCATTTAAAGTTCAAGTAGAATCAAATGTTATCAGAGAGGTCCTCACAAATATTCTAATTTGAATTTTTCCTATTGTATAAAACCTGAATACATGTATATGGCACAATTCCAATACTGGATTATTGTCTAAGAATTGCCCAAGATTTGTTTATGAACTTGAACTATAAAACTATAAGTTTAATATCACTCTAGTGTTTACTATGCTGTAAAAAAATTTCTAAGTGCTTAACATGCATTTTCTCACTTAATCATTATATCCCACCCTGAAATAATTACTCTGACAGAACTAATTTTTTACTGAAACGGAGACACAGTGTGGTTATCATAACTTCTAAAACACACAGGAACGAAATGTGGTAGCCAAGATTTCAATTCCCATGTTACTGCTCTTAAATACTAAACTGATCTACATTGATTCTGGACAAAGTTTTATCAATCTATCTATCTACCTACCTATTTATCTGAGAGTCACCAGAATATGGTTACTTCATATTCTGGATCCAAGCTGGCAAGATTTGAATTGAATCACAATATTAAATACTTAAATACTAAAAATACTTAAATACTTAAAAGTTATCTATCATAAAATACTGAAATAAATTACCTAAACTCTATGCTTAAATTTCCTTACCCATGAAACAAGTTTAATAGTAGAGCTTAACTCATAGGATTATTGTGGGAATAAATGAGTTAATACAAGTAAGAAGTCCTTAAAAGACATGTGTGTACAAGGATAGCTATTTGCTGGTCTGTGTATATTTATATACAAACACTTATATGAACACCTTATGGACATTCATAGATAGACATAAGTATTGAAGTTAAATTAACATCTTCTGTGTCTTCATATCCAACACATTTGGTGAGTTAGGCTTAAATTCACTCTCTCCCCTGTGGTTATAGCTTAGGAAATGTTTGTTTGCTATCTCTACAGAAAAAAAAAAAAAATCCCAATATCTCTGACTCAAGTATTCTTGTTGGCACTAAAGAATAGTAGCAAATGTGTATTGTCATTAAATTGCACTGGCCAGTGACCAAATCAAGTAGCATCTGTGGTTTCCCAGAACTAAATGTCTCACCTTAGAAGGTTCATCAGATTGATTTTCTTCTCATATCTCTCTCTAAAACGGAGATATGAGTTAGCAAAGTGGTTCAGGATCTTCCGAATTATCTTCTGTGTCATCATGATGCATAAAATAATTAGTGGAATTTTGTTTCTTTGACCCATGGGCAAACCCAAAACAATATTGCACAGTGGTAGTTCTTATTATCTTTCCCACCCTCAACATAGTGACATGGAAAAGACATACTTCAGATCATATACATCCACTGCTCTGTTTGTGTCCTTTCCTTTGATTGGTTCTAATCTGCATCTTTTCCCTGTAACAAATGTGACCATGCGTATAAGAACTTTTGGTGAATTCTGTAAGTCTAGCAAATTATTAAACCTAAAGGTGTTTAATAATTTAATAATAAATTAAATAAATTAATAAGTCCCGAATATGTAGTTTACATCAGAAGTCTTGGATAGACTTGGCAGTCTGCAGGACTGTGTTCTTAATCTCAAGTTTGGCTAAAATTCTTTGTATTTTAGGTCTCTAGCTTATCCAGAGGTATCCAGGGCTGGTACCACATGGCCAACTGCCCCCACCATAGATCTCATTGCTAATATAGGTTATCTGCATCCTAAGGTTCCCTAGTAAACAAAGACCTTCTTAATATACAGGGCATGTCACCTCCCAGGAACTGATCAAGAACTTGATCAACTGATCAAGAACTGATCAAGCACCAAAGTTTTCCTTGAGTAAGGATAGTTCTTTACTGCACATCTACTCACTAGCATTTGAAAATGTAATTCTTTCTCTCTTTCTTGATGTTATGGTCTGAATTGTGCACTCCCCACAATTAACATGTCAAAGCCCTAACCCCAAATGTGACTCTATTTGGAGATATGGCTTTTAAAGAAGTAATTAAAGTGGAATGAGGTTATAAGGGTGGGGCCCTAATCCCATATGACTGATGTCATTATAAGAAGAGGAAGATACCCCAGGAATGAGTGAAAACAGAAAAATTTCCCAGGAGGACACACCACACTTGTGGCGAGCTACAAGTCAAGGAGAGATGCCTTTGAAGAAATTATCTTTGCCAGCTCTTGATCTTGAACTTCTAGCCTCAGAATTTATAGAAAATAAATTTCTGTTATTTAATCCACCCAGTCTGGTATTTTCTTATGGAAACCCCAGTAAAGTAGTATACCTACCCAAACACACAAAACCCTAAGAGAATAAATATTAAATATTACTTACTTTTTTAAGAAATAAAATTGAGTAAATCTATATCTCATGACAGAAAAATAGGTACAAATATTATTATATAAACATATTGAAACAAATATAATCTATCTACCTAATGGCAGTTCAGGATTTACTATAAGAATAAATGCTATCCAGTTCCAATTTTGACATATTTGTAAAGGATTCCTCTAGTTTTTTTGTTTTTTATTTATTTTTTTTAAAGATTTTATTTATTTATTTGAGAGAGAGAGAGAGAGATCACCTAGGCAGAAAGACAGGCAGAGAGAGAGGGAAGCAGACTCCCTGCTGAGCAGAGAGCCCAGTGTGGGGTTCAATTCCAGGACCCTGAGATCATGACCTGAGCCAAAGGCAGAGGCTTAACTCACTGAGCCACCCATGCACCCCAAGGATCCCTCTATTATATTTGTTTAATTTGTAAACTATGTTGTCATAAGATTGAAATTTTCTTTGCAGATCTGGTCATTACATTTCTGTTACATTATATATACACATTTCATTTTTAACTTTTTGTGTGCACTTTGATTTATTGAAATAGAAACTATCACATTTTCTTTATCCTATTATTTAAAATCACTTGCAAAACATTCAAAGTGCTATGCTTGTATCTCTGTTTTCTTATTGAGAATTAGTCATGTTTCTTGCACATAGTAAAACCTATGAGAATATTTTGCTTTAGGTTAGAATTCACCTATACTATGAAGATTGGTGGTTTCTCGTTCCTCAAGTGGTTCTACTTCTCCTACTTTGAAATTTTATAGCATGATGAATCAAATTTGTTCTTAAGAGTTAGGTAGAAAAATCAGCAATATTTAATGATAAAAGAATATTTAATGTTCTGACATAAAATTGCGCCTCCTACATAGGAGTCATGGTCTTTTTTAAGGCCTATCTTCATTTTAACTTCATGGCTGATTCTGCTCCTATGTATGTTACCATAGCAAAGGTATAAGGGGGGGGAAGGAGTTTAACATAGAAATAAAAACAAATTAATTACTTTTCTGGTGAATGTTTTCAAAACTGCTTTTTTCTTAAAAGATTCTAATAACTAATATTCTTTACTATATCAGAGAATTTCAGGCTAATTGTTAGGATGAGATAAACATTAAAGTAAACATCTCTTACTACCAGGTTTTCCAACGGTGGTAAATCTTTTATACACAATGTTTTGCTCGTTGTTTTTCTTCCCTTGTCTTATTTGCAAGAGGTAATACTGAGATTATAGGCGATATTGGAATGTTTTAACTAGCTGTATGTCTTCTTTTTTTTAATGTGAATCAAGTAGGGAATCTGCTTTTACACGTGTTGTCCTTTAATTAAACCAGCTGTAAACTAATCACTGGGTTCTATAAGGCATCGTGTCTATACATGCAAAATTAACTGAGCACAGCATGGGTGATCTCTTTATTTCGACTGTCTTAAAAATCAATGAGTGCTGCCACAAGGACAATTTGACAGCAGTGATTCGTATCCTTTGTGAAGACAGCTGTGCTAAGATATAAACTTTATTTCTCCCCCAACATTATAGAGGCAGCACAGGGGTGTCCTAGAGGCTTGAAAGAATAAATATACCTGTTTGGAAGCCTAAGTTATATACTCGGTGAATTAACAGAATGTTAAAAACACACTAAACCTTTTCCTTATCAGTTTATGGTGTGGTAAAAATGCTGCTACGTTGGGACTCAGGAGGAATGGGCCTCAGCCACGTGTTGCCATGGTGAGATGTCCTTATCACAATAGCTGGGAGTGCCCTCGTTGGAATAAAGAAGTGAATTAGACAGCCCATTTTAACTGAAATTTTCAGAATACTAGGTAGAGAATGGGCATGAAGGCTGGGTAGGTTTAGGGAAAAAAAAAAGCCTGGGACATGCAATAAATATGAGTGAAGGGTTTCCAAAACAAACAGATCTAGGATTGAAATTCTTCTGTCTTTTTTTATGTATTGTGTGGTCTTGGAAGGAGGTCCTAGCTTACTCAACATCCATTTCCTAATCTATGACAACATCTGCTTCCTACGGGTTAACTGAAAATTAAGAGGTTAATACAGAGATACAGAAATGGATATAGATATGTAAATATAATATAGAGATTTAGATTTCTATTTAGGTAACATAGTAAAAGTATTTAATACATAGCGGCTTCTATAATATTATGGAGCTATGATTATTCATAATAATTGAATACGATCATAAACTTCTATCCATGAATACAGAAATTGACAAATTTCTTCAACTACTCATGACAAATTATGCCCACACCCTAAAGTTATTTAATTTTTCATGGTGCATAGTATTCTCTTACACACCTCGTATTTAATTCTTTTTTTTTTGTGTGAAAATTCAAACCTGTAATTTGATTTCCAGATTTAATTTTCTCCAGATGCTAAATCCTTACCTAAGTAGCTATGGAAGGTTTCAAAGGATATACAGATTCAGTATATACATGTACATATATGCATACTTATATGATCTTTTAAAGATTTCACATGAGGTATTCCTTAATAAGTGAAATTAATCTTTCAAAATAAAGGAATTTCTGGGTTTTTAGAATTCTTTCTTAGGAAATTTCATTTTTCTTCTCTTAAAAATATGAACAAAAATTTCTATTGTCTTTTAGAATGTTCATAATCTTTTTTTTTTTTAAAGATTTTATTTATTTATTTGACAGAGATCACAAGCAGGCAGAGAGGCAGGCAGAGAGAGAGGAGGAAGCAGGCTCCCTGCTGAGCAGAGAGCCCAATGCGGGGCTCGATCCCAGGACTCTGAGATCATGACCTGAGCCGAAGGCAGCGGCCTAACCCACTGAGCCACCCAGGCGCCCCGGAGAATGTTCATAATCTTTGAAAGCACTTATATGTCAAATAATAATCTTCTAATGAAATACAAAATCATATATTTATATTTCTAAGTTTTTCCTAGTAGTTATTCTTTAGTTATATCTTTATATACTAAATCCTCCCGTCCCTAACAGTCTAAAATCTCTAGTTACTTAATTCAACTTTTGATATTTTAAATAGATTATTGCAAACTTCCTTATGTGGAACTATAATGCAGGATAGTTCACTTGCAAGTTGTCCAAAATTTGGTCTCCTGAAATTTTTCTTTACTTCTGACTATATCATTAACACCTACCCCTTCACTTAACAATCTTCAGCCAAAAGCATATTATTTTTTCCACATAAAAGAAGCAACCGTGTAGTAAAATTATTGTCTTCAAAACAAAGTTTCATATTAAAATATTACATTCTTCTTAATATTATGTTTCACTGATGCAATGAAAATAATGAGGTAGGCAGTTGAAAGTTCTTGTGATAAAATCAGTAATGAGCCCTAATGCTGGTAACTAACATTTGGGGTCAACAAAAAACATCGCAGACTTGGGTTAAGCTTATCCTTCAAAAAGGCCTTTAGCAGTAAGATGCATTTCACTTTTTTCAGTTAGCAGAAACCAAGAATTAGGTAGAAAAATAAAACAAAATGTAATTTGTGAAAAGTTGTCGAATGGCTTACCTATGAGGCCACAGCTGTGTAATATAAGATCATCACAAAACCTAGGCTATCAGATTCCTAATCCCTTGGCTTTTTCATTCTGACAAATTATATTCATTATTTACATATTTTACAGTCAAAATTAGTGAACATATAACTTAATTGATTACTTGGTTTCAACATGCAAAAAATATTTTCTTTTTATGGGAATATAAAAATAGGCAATTTCTTTGTTGTTCCTTTAATAACAGGGATGAGCAGAATACTAAGAACTGATGAATATTAAGCTGACAAAAAATAATAGCAAGAATCACAATAAAAATATACTACTATAACATTTGTTTCTCATAAATTATAAAATATTTGTTATTTTAGTAACAGTTCCATCTACGTGTAATAGTTAAATATTTATATTTAACTGAATAAACAGAATATTGGGAGAACCAAGCTGAAATGAATTTTTAGCTATTGTGGAAACATGTTTTTTTAACCAAGGAATTTCTCTCCAATCTCAGCAATAATTTTAGATAAGACTAAGTGTTCTCCCCACCCCCGTCCCCCTCCACCGCCCCCGCCTCCAGTTCTGTAGGTAATTGGATGCAGTAGCAGATACTTTCAAAGCTTTAAGAGTTATATTCAAAAGGAGACATGTTTTCTCCAACTTGGGCATGTGAGTGCATTTGTTGCAAATTTACACTGATGGTTTCCAAATGGATATTCAGTGGCAACCATCAGGAAATGTGTTTTAGACAGATTACCAAAGAGAAGTCAAAGACAAATAAATGAAATAGTTTATAGCCCCTATTGTGGATTTTTACTAATAAAAACTATACTTACGGGGCGCCTGGGTGGCTCAGTGGGTTAAGCCGCTGCCTTCGGCTCAGGTCATGATCTCAGGGTCTTGGGATCGAGCCCTGCATCAGGCTCTCTGCTCAGCAGGGAGCCTGCTTCCCTCTCTCTCTCTCTCTCTCTGCCTGCCTCTCCGTCTACTTGTGATCTCTCTCTGTCAAATAAATAAATAAAATCTTTAAAAAAAAAAAAACTATACTTACACAGTAAGCAAGGTGATGCATTCTTCTTCACTGTTTTATAGTTCTTTTATACTATTGGCATGAGATAAACACTGTAAGTCCACTTGTTTGTATGTTGGCTTTTTAGAAAAGAAAAGAAAGAAAAACAATGTTATCAGGATCATAACTCTGCCAGCTGAAAGACAGAAATAAACATCTTTCTAACAATGATTATGAGATAGAGGGATGCAGCAATAGCTCAGAAATAGGCAGGGAGTCACAATGGATGTGAAGGAATCACACAATATAAAGTATATTTTGGACTATGTTTTCATTCATTAAAAGAAAAAAAGAAAAAAAGGAAGGAATGAGAAAAAAAGAGAAAGAGAGAGAAAGAAAGAAAAAAGAGAGGAGAAAGAAAAAGAGAAAGAAAAAAGGAAAGAGGAAGAAAGAAAAAGAAAGAGAGGGGAAAAAAGGAAAAGGAAAAAGAAAAAGAAAGGAGAAAGAAAAAAGAAAAAGAGAAAGTGAGAAAAAGAGCAAGCAAAGAAGAAAGGAGAAAAAAAGAAATCTGAGCCCTTGCTAGGTTATATAAATGACCTAGTTACCAGCCTTCTGGAACTAACTAAAAATTTCTTTAAGAGTCACTGTTCTAGATAATTCTCTCCATTCAACTTTGAAGACATTCATTACATGAATTAATTTTTTTTTTAAGATTTTATTTATTTGACAGAGAGAGTCACAGCACAAGAGGGAACACAAGCAGGGGGACTGGGAAAGGGAGAAGCAGGCTTCCCATTGTGCAGGGAGCCCAGTGCAGTACTTGATCCCAGGACTGGGTTCATTAATGGAGCTGAAGGCAGATCCTTAAGGACTGAGCCACTCAGGTGCCTCTAACTGAGTCAAATTCTTAAGAAAATACAAATCTGTTTTCTACCCGATCCCATCAATTCTATTCTTTTTACTTTCACTGTTCTAAGACCCTCCCTTTGATACTGTTTCCTTTGAAGCCTTGTTTTACTTTCTTCCCTTAGATTTTGGGTTATAATTGTATTTTTTTTTTCTTTCCCTTCTCTTTCTTCCCTTCTTTCCTTCCTTCCTTCTTTCTTTCTCCTTTCTTTCTTTCTGTCTTCCTTCCTCTCTCTCTCTTTCTTTCTACTCCCACTGTTAGCTTTGTAGTTAAACTTTCTGTCAATCTTTACCCTTCCTACAAATTATGAAGCACCTCTTTGATTTAACATTTTGAAGCTTTCATGCAGAATTTCATTCTGGCATTGCTGGTTGTACTCAGCAAGAGGACAGGTCCAAATTACTTTTGTATCATTATCTGAAGTAGAAATAGTAATTAGATCATTTCATTGGTAAATTTTATGAAAACAGACATTTGGAAATGTTTCCATAATAACCTGATTTTAATACTTAAAAAAAAAAAAAGGTCACCTATAAAACTTCTACAATTTAATTATTTAATTTAAAAAAAAAAAACTGGGGCACCTAGATGGCTCAGTAGGTTAAACATCCAGCTCTTGATTTCAGCTCAGGTCATGATCTCAGGCTCATGAATTCAGTGTCCTGAAATCGAGCTTTGTGCTTGGGCTCTGCACTCAGCAGGGTGCCTGTCTCTCTCTCTCTCTCTCTGTCCTTCCCATAACCCTCCCACAGGCTCACACACTCTCTATCTAAAATAAATAAATAAGTCTTTAAAAAATAATTTAAAGACACTATTAAATGGAAGTCTCTAATTCTTTTGTAAAGTTCTTACAAAAGAAAATTTTCAATTGATTTTTATTTTTTAAAAAATAAATAAAATTAAATAAAAATTAAATAAAATAAAAAAGTGCTTTCTATTTAGTTTGTGAGACTGACTGATTCAAAGCCATGGACACTAAACCCATAAAAACTGAACTCCAGTAAAAACTGTTTAATAATTTATGGATCAGATTGAAAATTAAAGATTATGATTGAATAAACACAGACAATAATAGGATTCTTCCATCTAGATCTATGCTTTTTTTGTGAACCACTTTTTGCATCTGAAGATGTCCCAAATACTGAAATAAAATAACTTCAATTCATGGTATCACAAAATGATGAAGCAAAATTTTCAAAAATGTGAAAAGGTAATTGTCAGAAAAAAGTAAAGTCATGATTCCTATATAGATACAAAATGAATGCATGTTAAGGAATTTATTTTCCTCACAAGCTATAAAAGAACTAGGCAGATGTTATAACCAGTTCAAAAGAAAAGTCAAAACAGCACATACTTACATGAAATAAAGGAATTTTGGATGACTTGCAAATGGATACAAAACTCATTTTCCATAGTAAAATTAAGATTGGGAAGGGAAGTGGACTCAGTTAATTCATATCACATGAGGTAGAATTGCCAAGTTAAATAACAGAATCTGATAATCCAACTTGTATGCTACAGAAAACACAGTTAATTTTCCATTGAAAAGCAATTTTTCTTCTACAAGAGTAATCAAGTGTATGGAGTCACAGCATTCACAAAAACAAGCACACACACAGATTCACACAACTTTTCTAAGAGGCTTGTAATGTAAATAGATGTGGAATCACCACATAGCACACCCGAAACATAAAACTGTATGTCAATTATACTTCATAAAAGAAAAAAAAGAGGTTATAGTGACCAAAACCCTATTCTTGTTCCATTTTGATACTGAGAAACAGAGGTTCAGCTTCAGATCTGGGGGTGGTAATAATTCCAGACTCAGGACTTTTTTTGTATGAAATTCCAAAGTTTTGTAAAATGCAGTGGGTCAGTTGCATCAGAACTTTGCAGGACACTGGTAAGATGCAAATCTCAGTCCCACCGCAGATCTACTGAATCTAATCTTTGGTATCTGAGAGTTTATATTATAAAATGATTTGCAGGCAATTCTTAGGCCCAGGAAAGTTTTGGGGCCTTAGTCATAGAAAATTACTCAGGTCTGTAAAATGACTTCTGTACTTTTGCCCTGAACTTCTGGTCTGTTTCATTAAACGTTACCTTGCAGGGTCAATTTAACGTTTTTAAGATAAATGTTGGTTGGGGTAACATGCATGATCGTTTGAACAAAAGTGAACCCTGGGTCACTTTTATAAATCCTAGTTTTCTTTATCTTGCTTTCAAAATTTGTTTCAATTTTGTGTCCTAAAAACTGTTATTCAATCTCATTTTCATCTCACTTGAAGAAAAGCACAGTTAAGCTTGTTCTTATTGTGTTTTATTGAAATTAAACAATCAAACAATATGTTAGAATATAAATATAAATGTAATTTTTTTTTAAGATTTTATTTATTTATTTAAGAATGAGAGAGTGAGAGAGGTCACAGAACTGAGAGGGAGAAGCAGACTTGCTGCTGAGCAGACAGCCAGATGCAGGCCTTGATCCCAGGACTCTGAGATCATGACCTGAGCAGAAGGCAGACACTTACCTGACTGAGCCACCCAGGTGCCTCAGAATATTAATATATTATGCCACTAAAATCCAGTAGAGCTCTGGCACAGTTATGAACTGCAGTTTACTCTGGTGATCTCAATGCTAGGCAATTTTGCATACTGGGGGATATTTAGTAATGTCTGGAGACATTTTTGGTTGCCATAACTAGGGTGGTGGGGGCAAAGGGTTGCATCTATTGGTATCTAGTGGGCAGAGGCTGAGGATGGTACTAAACATCGGCTCAGCACACCAGACTTATTTGGTCCAAAATGTCAATCACTCCACTATCAGTCTACTCATAGTGAAACATCATACTGATACTAATAAAATCTATACCATAAGATTAGAGTTAATGTATATACAATATGCAGTATATAGAAAAGTGCTATAATCATTATTGGGAACAAACAACACCCACAGGGGAATTAGGCCTCCCCAGGAGCTACTGGCTTGGTAGGTAGACTTACATACATCACAAAAAAGTAGAACTATTATTGTCACTTTCTTTAGGAGATCAGTGAGACTGGAGATGTCCTCTGACCAAGGGTCACAAAACTATTGTATGTTTGAGTCAAGATTGAATCTTCTGTTTTTCTTTCTTTCTTCTTCTTCTTCTTCTTTTTTTTTTAAATCTAAAACAACAGGTTTATTCAACATTTATAGATGTTGCAATAGCATAATACAATTTATCTGGATAAACTGTATTAGCCTAATACAATTATCTGGATAATAATTAGCCCACTGTATTAGGGGTGATGATATTAAAATTGTTTTTACAAGTCAGAATTTATTTTATATTGTTCCTCTAAATATTTTGAGAATTACAACTTCAGTCCCATACTAAATTAACTCAGGTTTTAATCACTGAGTCGAGTGCAAAATTGTGTTCTGTTGTTTTGGTATTTTGCTTGTTTGTTATTTGCTTTTAAGTGATGAAAATGAAACTAGTGGTTGTACCTGAGACCTAGGAGTGCATTGAACACCTGGTGAGTATAAAGTTACTTCCCACATCTATTTCTCATTTTTTACTGTCTTTGATCTTTCACAGAAATATCATCCATAATCTCTAACACATAAATTTATGAAAAAAGCATAAGTGTCTCTAAATACTTTTTTTAAAATTTAAAAGTGTTTTAAATTTTGAAATTTCACTGTGTCTCACTTCAATGCCCAGTGTTTTGTATTACAAGCAAAACAAGGACTTGAATAATCATATTCTCAACAGGTGCAGAGTGGAATTATGTGACAGAGGTTACTTTAAATAAGGATAAAGGGTTGTATCAACCATCTGCTGAAAACATTCCTTGCTTTTATATCCATAACTCACATGAATGTGTTTGTAACATCAAAAAACTTAAAAACACCAGCCATTGTCAGACAGAAGAATTATGCCTTAAAAAAAAAAAAAACACATGGGATTATGACTATTACTATTTTTTTCAAAAGCAGTGTTTTCAAAGGTTAAACTTCATCATAATGGAACTATGGAATAATTCCATAATGGAATGGCATTAAGTATAGTAAATGTTTAAAAAATATTTTATTTATTTATGTGACAGACAGAGATCACAAGTAGGCAGAGAGGCAGGCAGAGAGAGGAGGAAGCAGGCTCCCTGCTGAGCAGAGAGCCTGATGCAGGGCTTGATCTCAGGACCCTGAGATCATGACCTGAGCCGAAGGCAGAGGCTTTAACCCACTGAGCCACCTAGGCACCCTTAAGTTATAGTAAATTTTTTAAGAAGACAGATTTATAGTTCCACATTGATTTCATTTATTTTTTGAGAAAGAGAAAGAGAGAAATGGAGAGGGGTCTAGAGGGAGAGGGAGAGAGAGAATCTTAAGCAGGCCCAGCATGGAGCCCTACATGCAGCTCAATCTTAAGACCCTGATGTTATGACCTAAGCCAAAATCAAGAGTTGGACACTTAACCAACTGAACACGCAGCTGCCCTTCAACATTGATTTTATTGACTTTAGTCTCACTGGGCCTTTAGTTTCTTATATTCTCAACTTCTTTAGAAAGCGGTTAGGGAACCTCAGGAAGAGAACTCCAAATCTGGAAAGAAACAGTTGGTCTCTGGCTTCATTTGAGTTGCCAAGCAGCTCTAAGGCGGAAGTACAAGTCCTCTCTACGTGGGGAGGGCCTACGTGGGCATTCTGCTGGTTTTCTCCATAACCTCACAAAGGTTTTCCTGATCAGCTTTCTGGGCATTCTGCTGGTTTTCTCCATCACCTCACAAAGGTTTTCCTGATCAACTTTCTGCATGGCTTGTACTGAAAACGTCCTCCACCCCTGATAACTGGTCCTCCACTGCCTTCTTATTTGGCCAATTTTCCTTCTGGGGCATGCCTGCTCCTGCACCCTCAAACAGAGAACAAGTGATGACAAAAAAGGGTTGGGGGGAAAGGTGAAAATTACTCATTTATGGTACCCTCTTACACTTTGCTTGCTTTACGTGCTTGGAGATTCAATAAATATTCTGAAGTTTGAAAAAAAAAAAAGAATAGAAAAAGAAAACAAAGTTAGGGGAGTAAAAAACATATATATTAAGAATCATATGTAAAGCTGGCGATTCACAGACCTGTACCCCAGGGGATAAAAATATATTATATGTTTTTAAAAAATAAAATTAAGAAAAGAATCATAAATAAGAAATAGTTATTTTTCTTTAAAAAAGAAGCAAATATAATAAGAGCTATGTATTTTTAAATAAACTTTCATAATTAAAATATTCTTCACAATTAAAACAAAATGATAAGAATTTTCCCTTAACCAAAAGATAAAATCTGACATGTGATATATATATACACAGTGTTGAAAACAGAGTACACCAGATTGAAGAATAGTAGACAAAAATGGATCGATCCTTGAAATAAAATCTGTCACTTTGAAATTTTAAAATATTTTTAAAAATCATGCTAAATTTTGCACATGGTATACTTTGACACATATCTCCCTTGAGATAAAAACTCTTTCAGATTTGTGAGAGTTACTTTTACATTTACAGAGAAGGTCACATTGGAAACCTTCATAAAAATCTCAAGTCAATAAGCAAGTTTCTATGTATAATTCATTTTTGGTCTATTATATTCCTGTGCTTTATCTAGGTCTTAAACATTTCAAATGATATTGTACAAACCATGTTAAATGAGTATTCAGAACTGGGAAAGTAAGGATATTTTATGATCCAAGATTTGTAAGATAATAGGAAGATCAACTATTAATACAGTTGACATCATCATCTCAGATCCAGTATCTAGCACAAAAGTTGGAGTTTTCTCAGCTAACAAAAGTTAGCTGGAGAAAATAAAGAAAAATATTGGTTAAGGGGATATTTTTGCATGAAAACTACCAATTTTAAACTTGTTAAACAGATGTGGCAGATTTTAAAATATTGTTAAAATATTGTTAAACAAAATATGCCTTATTCATTTTTTGATGACTATCTCATTAACTTAATATAATATATACTGTATAGTAAGTTAAAAATTTAGAAATATAAAATCCATATACTTGGGGCACCTGGGTGGCTCAGTGGGTTAAAGCCTCTGCCTTCGGCTTGGGACATGGTCTCAAGGTCCTGGGATCGAACCCCACATCGGGCTCTCTGTTCAGCAGGGAGCTTGCTTCTGCTTGTGATCTCTGTCTGTCAAATAAATAAATAAAATCTTTAAAAAAAAATAAAATCCATATACTTGCCTTGAAAGCCAGCTGAAGAGTCATACACTCAGAAAAGTAGTAGTCTGAAAAATAAACTAATTTTGCTCCTGCAGAATAAATGATATGATAATGGAAAAATAATTCTATTAGAAAAGGATTTAAAGTCTTTTAATGGATCTTTCTTTCTAGGACCCTAATGAAATTCATTTTTCAATGAAAACTTTAAGTAAATGTTTACTTCAATAATTTATTTTTAAAACATCTCTGATCTAGTAAATTGTTGACTAGTCTGGGCAAATAAATCTATATAAGCCTGTGTATAAAAATATTTAAATTTGGTAGGAGTCAAGATGGCAGAGAAGTAGCAGGCTGAGACTACTTCAGGTAGCGGGAGATCAGCTAGATAGCTTATCTAAAGATTGCAAACACCTACAAATCCAACGGGAGATCGAAGAGAAGAACAGCAATTCAAGAAACAGAAAATCAACCACTTTCTGAAAGGTAGGACTGGCGAAGAAGTGAATCCAAAGAGACGGGAAGATAGACCACAGGGGGAGGGGCCGGCTCCCGGCAAGCGGCGGAGCAACGGAGCACAAAATCAGAACTTTTAAAAGTCTGTTCCGCTGAGGGATATCACTCCAGAGGCTTAACTGGGGTGAAGCCCACGCGGGGTCAGTGTGGCCCCAGGTCCCGCAGGGTCACAGAAGGATCGGGGGTGTCTGAGTGTTGCAGAGCTTACAGGTATTAGACGGGGAAGCCGGCTACAGAGACAGAGCCAAGGAGTAAGCTCTAAGCTCGGGGTTACCTTGAACCGGTCGCAGGGTCAGTCAGCTCCGAGCGTGGCCGGAGGCAGGGTGACAGGAGTAATTGGGTGCTGTTCTCTGAGGGTGCACTGAGGAGTGGGGCCCCAGGCTCTCGGCTCCTCCGGGCCGGAGAGTGGGACGCCGCCATTTTCATCCCCGTCCTCTGGAACTCTACAGAAAGTGCTCAGGGAACAAAAGCTCCTGAAAACAAACCCGAGGGGATTACTCAGCCCGGCCCCTGGTAAGGGCGGTGCAACTCCGCCTGGGGCAAAGACACTTGAGAATCACTACAACAGGCCCCTCCCCCAGAAGATCAACAAGAAACCCAGCCAGGACCAAGTTCACCTACCAAGGAGTGCAGTTTCAATACCAAGGAGAGCAGCGGAATTCCAGAGGAGGAGAAAGCAAAGCATGGAACTCATGGCTTTCTCCCCATGATTCTTTAGCAATGCAGTTAATTTTTCTCTTCTTCTGCTAAATTTTTTTAACTTTTACCCTTTTCTTTTTTAACATTTTTTAACGTTTATCTAATATATATATATATATTTTTTTTTCTTTTTATATTTTTTTCCTTTATTGGTTTTCTTTTCTTAATTGTTTCTTTTTTTTGTTTGTTTTTTCTTTATGAACCTATTTATCCCCTTTCTCCCCCCCCATGATTTGGGATCTCTTCTGATTTGGCTAAAACATATTTTCCTGGGGTTGCCACCCTTTTAGTATTTTACTTGTTCCTTCATATACTCTTATCTGGACAAAATGACAAGGTGGAAAAATTCACCACAAAAAAAAGAACAAGAGTCAGTACCAAAGGCTAGGGACCTAATCAATACAGACATTGGTAACATGTCAGATCTAGAGTTCAGAATGACAATTCTCAAGGTTCTAGCTGGGCTCGAAAAAGGCATGGAGGATATTAGAGAGAAACCCTCTTGGGAGATATAAAAGCCCTTTCTGGAGAAATAAAAGAACTAAAATCTAACCAAGTTGAAATAAAAAAAAGCTATTAATGAGGTGCAATCAAAAATGGAGGCTCTCACTGCTAGGAAAATGAGGCAGAAGAAAGAATTAGCGATATAGAAGACCAAATGACAGAGAATAAAGAAGCTGAGCAAAAGAGGGACAAACAGCTACTGGACCACGAGGGGAGAATTCGAGAGATAAGTGACACCATAAGACGAAACAACATTAGAATACTTGGGATTCCAGAAGAAGAGGAAACGTAGAAGGGAGCAGAAGGTATATTGGAGAGAATTATTGGAGAGAATTTCCCTAATATGGCAAAGGGAACAAGCATCAAAATCCAGGAGGTTCAGAGAACCCCCCTCAAAATCAACAAGAATAGGTCCACATCCCATTACCTAATAGTAAAATTTACAAGTCTTAGTGACAAAGAGAAAATCCTGAAAGCAGCCCGGGAAAAGAAGTCTGTAACATACAACAGTAAAAATATTAGATTGGCAGCAGACTTATCCACAGAGACCTGGCAGGCCAGAAAGAGCTGGCATGATATATTCAGAGCACTAAATGAGAAAAACATGCAGCCAAGAATACTATATCCACATAAGCTATCACTGAAAATAGAAGGAGAGATTAAAAGTTTCCAGGACAAACAAAAACTGAAAGAATTTGCAAATACCAAACCAGCTCTACAGGAAATATTGAAAGGGGTCCTCTAAGCAAAGAGAGACCCTAAAAGTAGTAGATCAGAAAGAAACAGAGACAATATACAATCACAGTCACCTTACAGGCAATACAATGGCACTAAATTCATATCTCTCAATACTTACCCTGAATGTTAATGGGCTAAATGCCACAATCAAAAGACACAGGGTATCAGAATGGATAAAAAAACAAAACCCATCTTTATGTTGCCTACAAGAAACTCATTTTAAACCCGAAGACACCTCCAGATTTAAAGTGAGGGGGTGGAAAAGAATTTACTATGCTATTGGACATCAGAAGAAAGCAGGAGTAGTAATCCTTATATCAGATCAATTAGATTTTAATCCAAAGACTATAATAAGAGATGAGGAAGGACACTATATCATACTCAAAGGATCTGTCCAACAAGAAGATCTAACAATTTTAAATATCTATGCCCCTAATGTGGGAGCAGCCAACTATATAAACCAATTAATAACAAAATCAAAGAAACATATCGACAATAACACAATAATAGTAGGGGACTTTAACACTCCCCTCACTGAAATGGACAGATCATCCAAGCAAAAGATCAACAAGGAAATCAAGGCCTTAAATGACACACTGGACCAGATGGACATCACAGATATATTCAGAACATTTCATCCCAAAGCAACAGAATACACATTCTTCTCTAGTGCACATGGAACATTCTCCAGAATAGATGACATTCTCGGTCCTAAATCAGGTCTCAACTGGTATCAAAAGATTGGGATCATTCCCTGCATATTTTCAGACCACAATGCTCTGAAGCTAGAACTCAATCACAAGAGGAAATTTGGAAAGAACCCAAATACATGGAGACTAAACAGCATCCTTCTAAAGAATGAATGGGTCAACCAGGAAATTAAAGAAGAATTGAAAAAATTCATGGAAACAAATGATAATGAAAACACAATGGTTCAAAATCTGTGGGACACAACAAAGGCAGTCCTGAGAGGAAAATATATAGCGGTACAAGCCTTTCTCAAGAAACAAGAAAGGTCTCAGGTACACAACCTAACTCTACACCTAAAGGAGCTGGAGAAATAACAAGAAAGAAACCCTAAACCCAGCAGGAGAAGAGAAATCATAAAGATCAGAGCAGAAATCAATGAAATAGAAACCAAAAAAAAAAAAAAAAAATAATAGAACAAATCAACGAAACTAGGAGCTGGTTCTTTGAAAGAATTAATAAGATTGATAAACCCCTGGCCAGACTTATCAAAAAGAAAGGAGAAAGGACTCAAATAAATAAAATCATGAATGAAAGAGGAGAGATCACAACTACCACCAAAGAAATACAGACAATTATAAGAACATACTATGAGCAACTCTACGCCAACAAACTTGACAATCTGGAAGAAATGGATGCATTCCTAGAGACATATAAACTACCACAACTGAACCAGGAAGAAATAGAAAGCCTGAACAGACCCATAAACAGTAAGGAGATTGAAACAGTCATCAAAAATCTCCAAACAAACAAAAGCCCAGGGCCAGATGGCTTCCCGGGGAAATTCTACCAAACATTTAAAAAAGAACTAATTCCCATTCTCCTGAAACTGTTCCAAAAAATAGAAATGGAAGGAAAACTTCCAAACTCATTTTATGAGGCCAGCATCTCCTTGATCCCAAAACCAGACAAGGATCCCATCAAAAAAGAGAACTACAGACCAATATCCTTGATGAACACAGATGCAAAAATTCTCGCCAACATACTAGCCAATAGGATTCAACAGTACATTAAAAGGATTATTCGCCACGACCAAGTGGGATTTATTCCAGGGCTGCAAGGTTGGTTCAACATCCACAAATCAATCAATGTGATACAACACATTGATAAAAGAAAGAACAAGTACCATATGATACTCTCCATAGATGCTGAGAAAGCATTTGACAAAGTACAGCATCCCTTCCTGATCAAAACTCTTCAAAGTGTAGCGATAGAGGGCAAATACCTCAATATTATCAAAGCCATCTATGAAAAACCCACCGCAAATATCATTCTCAATGGAGAAAAACTGAAAGCTTTTCCGCTAAGGTCAGGAACATGGCAGGGATGTCCGTTATCACCACTGCCATTCAACATAGTAATAGAAGTCCTAGCCTTGGCAATCAGACAACAAAAGGAAATTAAAGGCATCCAAATTGGATAAGAAGAAGTCAAACTATCACTCTTCACAGATGATATGATACTATATGTGGAAAACCCAAAAGACTCCACTCCCAAAAAGCTAGAACTTGTACAGGAATTCAGTAAAGTGTCAGGATATAAAATCAATGCACAGAAATCAGCTGCATTTCTCTACACCAACAACAAGACAGAGTATAGAGAAATTAAAGAGTCTATCCCATTTACAATTGCACCCAAAACTATAAGATACCTAGGAATAAACCTAACCAAAGAGACTAACTATCTATACTCAGAAAACTATAAAGTACTCATGAAAGAAATTGAGGAAGGCACAAAGAAATGGAAAAATGTTCCATGCTCCTGGATTGGAAAAATAAATATTGTGAAAATGTCTATGCTACATAAAGCAATCTACACATTTAATGCAATTCCTATCAAAGTACCATCCATTTTTTTCAAAGAAATGGAACAAATAATCCTAAAATTTATATGGAACCAAAAAAGACCTCAAATAGCCAAAGGAATATTGAAAAAGAAAGCAAAAGTCGGTGGCATCACAATTCCGGACTTCAAGCTGTATTACAAAGCTGTCATCATCAAGACAGCATGGTCTACTTCCCCCTCTCTCTGCCTGCCTCTGTGCCTACTTGTGATCTCTCTCTCAAATAAATAAATAAAATCTTAGAAAGAAAGAAAGAGAGAGAGAGAGAAAGAAAGAAGGAAAGAAAGATAGATTGATTTGTGGAAATATTGATCATGGAGTTTGGGCCACCTACTGTGCATTAACAATAACAAAGGGTAAATAATTTGGTATGTGCTCTATTTTTTTTTCTAGATATATCAATAAACAAAAGATCTGTGTTTACATAGTGTAACTGGCTCAAATAAGTTTGCCAAAACTTTTTATATGACAATTTTCCTTTTGGTACCAATTTACTTGAAGACAATAGAAGAGTTTGGAAAGTAAAGAGTTGCTTTTGTTGTTAAGTCCATTGGTACTATAACAATGTAATCAATGCTCCCAAGGCACAAAGTAACTGAGGAACCTGAGGGAAGCAGTGTGAATGCTTAAAGTTGATGGCAAGATGATAAAATGTGTTTAAAGTTAATCACTTTACTTGAGTGGTCATTGATTTCCCTCACCACCCTTGTCAAGTATGCCACACTTAATTACCATTTCTCATCACTAGCCAATAAGATTTAAATATAGGCCTAAGAACAGGGAAAGAAATGTCCTCATCAGTTCTAGTTTTCTCAATATTCTTGATTCCTTTTTGCTGAAAACCTTTTAGAAGAGCTTCATGACTCATTGCTTGACTTCATCATATTTTACTTGCAGGGTCTGTTTTTCCTGATCACAGTTTAGCCTCGTATGGACTACTATTTGGTGTTTTAATGTAGGCAAGATAAGCGTCAGTCTAAAGAAGACAGTAAGGATCTGCAATCATAATAGTCATCAGTTACATGTCTAGCAGGTTCTCTATGCAATGCGTGCTGTTGGTGACAATGTATCATGACCTTAGTTCTTAAAGAGTTTATAATAAAACAGGGGAAACAGAAATGGTTCAGCTATAACAGTTATCTAAAAGTAAGTGTTAAATTATGCAACGCTCATTAAAAACACACACGGAGGCCCAGAAACTATTAATCCTGGCTGGACTGGTATATGAGAGTATTATAAGGAGATAGAAAAAATTCAGAGAGAAGCTTTGCAGATATGGTACCTGGGTTGAAATCCCAGCTCTGCTAGGTGCTACCTTTGTGACCTTAGCCAAGTTTTTTAACCTTCAATGCATTCATTGAGTTTTTTATCTACAAAATAGGAATAATATTATACCCAGCTCATTAGATGGTTAAAAGGATTAAATAAGATGTTGCATATAGGACAATTGGTACTCAACAAAAATTCACCTTGTATAATGGAACAATATGAGTGATGATGGTTCACTGAGAAACGGCCAGGCTTGTGTGATGAGTCAGTGTTAAGTAGACCTAAGTTATAAGGATGGTAATTAATTCCTGAGATGATATGATTTCCACTTTACAAAGGGTGTTGTTAGAGGTTTACCCTCTCAGAAAAAGGTCTAAAACTTGTAAATAAGGCCATATAATATGGGTAAATAGGGGTGGCATTTAATGCATTGGCAGAAGCCTCACTGTCCAGTAGGATAGCAGTAGCCACATGTGGCTATTGTACCCTTAAATTATGACTTGTCTGAATTCAAAGGGCTGTGAGTTGAAATACAAACTGGGCTCCTAAGACAATATGAAAAAAAATCAGCATGATTTCTTAGTTTGTTTGTGTTGGTTTTTTTTTTAATTAGATGTTAAAATGCCAATCTTTTGGACATATTGAATTAAATAATATATACTAAAACGAATTCCACCCCTTTATTTTTCATAAGCCCACTAAAAATAAAAATCATGTGCAAAGCTTACATTATATTGTTATTGTAATGTACTGGTATAAGGAATGTACTTAGTTCATGTTATTAATTACTACTGGTGAAAAGTCCTAGACTTTTTGAAGTTATTTGCTAACTTCGAGATATTTGCCTAATAGAGATGCAAATAATTTTGGCTTAGTGGAAGAGAAAACCCTAAAGAGATGTGGCTTTGGGGACTTTAAATTGTTTCATATCTAACTCAGGAATTATATGTTATAATATATAACATTTCTTTGTTGTCTGTATGTCCTAGCTTCTTAGATGTTCTTCGAACCAGTCATGACATCTTACTGATTTGCTCATTAATTAAAAAGTTAAAAAAGTTTATTACCTAAAAGTTGTAAGTTTACTTTGAAAATCATTACTTTACCACAAAAAGGAGACTGAATTTATTGAGGTTGGCAATAAAATGCCCTTGATTATGTATAATATGGTAGAGTAATGAACAGAAACTCTGCATTACTAACTGGGCCCTGGTATGCACTATTTGAGGTGTGTGGATTGCTTAGCTTAACTGACCTGCTAAAAACATCTCTGTAAATTGTAAGAATAATACTTAGTTCAAAAGGTTGTACTTAAATGATAATGTACTTTAAATGTCCGCCACAGTGTTTGAAATACAATGATTCAGTAAATTATATTTTTTGCTGTAATAATTATGATTTTTAAAATTTTTGAATAGAAGAGCAAGCCAATCAAATAGTGTTCAATAAAAAATTTCAAAATGATATATGTAGACTAGTGAAGATGTGGGAAAGGTAATATTGTGAAAAGCAATTTGGAAAACAGAGGATACAGCAGACCCAAGCAGTTAGTGACAGCAGTAAAAGGAGAAATGGAAGGTTGAATTTATTAGGAAAAGTCAGCAAGATTTGGTGAAATATTTTTAAAGTAACAGCTGTAAAATAAAGAGCAAACATTAAAGAATGGTGATAACGCTTATAGGATCATGAAATTCTGAAGTGGAAGGTAGTTTGCTGAGAAGCATTCTTCAGTTTTGCTCCTGTTGCCTTTGGGGTAGAGGGAAATCCAAATGAAGATTTTTAGTCTTCTAGAAATTCCTGTAAACAATAAAACAGGGAAGTTGAAGAAGTTGGGTTTCTTGGGGATCGCTCTAAATGGCTGTGATATTTCAAACAGTGAATGTGGGACCTCCAAATAAGTGTAGGGGCTAGAAGAATAAAGCCTTATCGAATGAAGAGGAAAGAGTACAGAAGTGAGAGAAAGGTATGCTAGAGGGTATACTGGTGGGAAAAGAAAATGCAGAATCACTATGTTGAGCTTTCTTTGTCATTCCTTACTAAAATAATATGATTAGCTTCTGTTTGCTGCAATTTGTAGAATGAAATGTCTAACTTGCTTATTTTATAAATAGTGTAGTCTTCCTTACATAAAGCTAAATGCAGCTGGGCCATAAATTCACAACTAACAATGCAGAGACACACAAGCTTCTGAAATCATGATTTATCTTTTAACATGACAGACATATTCAATTATATTTCAACAAATGTTTTTATATTTTAAAATTCAGGTAAAAATTGTTTGCATGTGTTTAAAATTTTTAGTCTTTCTTAAAATGATGGATTTCTACTTTCAATTCTTTAGAAATTCTTCAATACTTTTTTTATTTATTTTTTATTTTTTTTAATTTATTTTCAGCGTAACATATTCATTGTTTTTGCACCACACCCAGTGCTCCATGCAATCCGTGCCCTCTCCAATACCCACCACCTAGTTCCCCCAACCTCCCACCCTCCGCCCTTTCAAAACCCTCAGATTGTTTTTCCAGAGTCCATAGTCTCTCATGGTTCACCTCCCCTTCCAATTTCTTTCAACTCCCTTCTCCTCCTCTTTAACTGCCCTTGTCCTCCATGCTATTTGTTATGCTCCACAAATAAGTGAAACCATATGATAATTGACTCTCTCTGCTTGACTTATTTCACTCAGCATAAATTCTTCAATTCTACAAGAAAATTAAACATTCATAGTACATTAATTTTTCACATTTAGACTTAAGCAAAAGGTCTATCATTTAAAATTCATAGTTAAACATTTTAACCATTAGTTCTCAAATTTAGCTGGGCTATTATTAGTACAGATGACTAAGAACTTAATTTTCTATTGGAATAAGAAAAATAGGAAAATATTAGCATTAATGAAACAGAAATGTTTAAGAAATATTTGATACAATTATCCCATTTACATGACTGGCTTTGATTTCAATTGATTCCTATCATTATAATCCAAAAAATTAACACTCCTTTACTTAGCAATAACATGCATGTACTTCTGTAAAGCACGTGCCAGAAATTTCAGCTGCTCTCTCTGAACATTAATTAAAGTCTTCAAACCCTACTGAGTATGGAACTAACCTTAATCCATTTTGAATTCTTTCAGAGACCATATGGGAGTGATGACTTGTAGCATATCATGGATAAACATACGTTATTGAAATTATAATTATTAAATCAAAAGAATAATTAATAGGATGTAATGTTAAATATCACAATTTAAAAATTCATGATCAAGAATACAGAGGCTTCAAAGATTCTTTGTAATTGTCTATTCATTCAATGTACATTCAATAAAATTTTTAAAATTGGGTCTACTGTTTCTTTCTTTTTGACTATTCCCCTGATGGAATATACTGAGTGCAGTAAATATAAATGGGATGGCTAATCCACCATTGATAAACATGGTATTATATGTCCTTTGTTTAGAAACTACAGTGGCTTTTGTTGAAATGCATTTCACAAATGTGAGAGTATAGAGCCAGAAAACTAATGAGTACCATGGGATGTATTTCTGAGTCTTTCTACATTACCAAATTTTCTACCTTCTAATACAACCAGGAAATAGCATGAAGCAAAAAAACAAAGTAGGTCTTTGGATATCTAGATTAACTCATTACAATAGGAATGTTACAATTAAGTGGCCATTTCCTTCATTAAAATGAATTTATCCTTGGGTAATCTATAGAAGATTAGTAAGATTTGTCAATTTTTATTTTATTTTACCAATTTAGTTGCCTCAAGGAATCCAAACTAAAGTTTTGTAGCAGTTGAAGATGCTTTTAAAAATTGACAGTCACTTCATTTTCACATGATAAAAATAGTTAATAAAGCATATTGCATTAAAACAAATATTTTACTTGCTCTGCAAATTTAGTTAAACTCACATGAACATATTAAATTTAATATTTTATATCATGATACTACTGTGGCATAGGAATAATATAAAACAAACAAGCTAATAGATTAGTCACAATGCAAACTAAAAAGAATGGCCCCGTGGGGTGTCTTGGTGGCTCAGGTCAGGATCCCAGGGTCCTGGGATCAAGCCCCACATTGGGTCCTCTGCTCAGTGGGAAGCCTGCTTCTCCCTCTCCCACTCCCCCTGCGTGTGTTCCCTCTCTTGCTCTCTCTCTCTGTCAAAATATAAATAAAATCTTAAAAAAAAAAAGATGACCCCAGGATAGTTTTTGTTTAATGTTTTTCTAAAATGTGTGATAAAAACACAGGTTTTAAAGCACTGTACTGTTAAAGTAATGAATATCTCTGGAAAAGAAAGGGTGAATTAAATTTACAACAGCAAAAATGACTTGCGTGTTTCTAGCAAGTGGTAAAATTAGACTTTCCCCGAGACAAGAAAGGGTTGTTAAAAAGAAAAGAACTATTCATGGTACTACCTATCCCATTCCTTTTTGACATGCTCATAGGTCAGTTACTGAAGAAAAGCTGGCCTCTGAAAAAATAGGATGCCAATCTGTTTCCAAATTCATAGGGTGCTTGTCATGTACCAAAAATGGCATTCCTTCTTGAAAGTCATATTACACTGTCTTTTTCCAAGGGGAAGCTTAATGTCAATATGTTCTTGGAGAAAAGAGAAGAAATATTTTAACAATATTTAGAAGTAGGTGTTTAAGAGAAATAACATCAATGTCATTGTACCATAATTATGGGATACACAGTTTTTGTTTTAGTATATATTTTAAGCCTGTAGGAAATTTTTATGATGTATTTTCTTATATAGTGTAAGGACAAATTAAAAATAAGAGGCTTAATTCTCCCTCTTGGAAATAAGGACATAGATCGCTTTTCCTTCCTTTTTTTTTCAGAGCATTTATTTACTTTAGAAAAGTTACAGTTGTAGTACATTCTTCTCTCTTCGAAATATAGGTAAAACTTTCTGATAATTAAATAGACATTTTGTCAGCTTTATAACCCAATAATGTCTTTCTCAAAGATCTGGAAACATCAAGGAAAATAGCACCCCTATCTCTAAGCTTCTGTTGAGGGTAGGTGTGGGCACCCTGCTCCAACTTACAGAACTACCTCTGTCAGGGCACCTGGGTGGCTCAGTTGGTTAAGTGACTGCCTTCGGCTTAGGTCATGATTCTGGAGTCCCAGGATCAAGTTCCACATTGGGCTTCCTGCTGAGCAGAGAGTCTGCTTCTCCCTCTGACCCTCCCCCCTCTCATGATAGGTCTCTCTTTCTCTCTCAAATAAATATTAGAAAGAAAGAAAGAAAGAAAAAAAGGAAGAAAGGAAGGAAGAAAGAACTACCTCTGTCATAAAGATGTAATAAATTTGTTTTCCCTCCAGAGAAAGCCAATCAACCAACACAGGTGGTCACCTCAATTACCAGGTAAAGTTAGAATAAGGTATGTGCAATGGTTGGTGCTGTCAAGTTCTTTTACTTGAGAACTGGGGATGGTTTATCTTGGGAACAGGTAATGGTTGTTTCTGCTAGGCTGTATAAAGGGTGAGATTTCTTTTTATCCTTAAACCTCTTAGCAGATTGCATGTGAAAGCTTATTCAATAATAAAACTTTTTTTTTCTCTACTATCTTTGTGGGGAGGATTTTCTGTGTTGAAAGGAGATTTTGTTTTTAGTTGTAGTTCCCTAACAATAGCAACTATGAAACTATCTTTGTAAGTTAAATAGCAATATACTGCTGAAGGTGCTTCAAGAATAGTGATATGGGAATGTAGCCATTACTGTAGTGAACGTGGACTATGAGGCAGTGATTTTTCAATCAGTGTGGCATAACGACTTTATGTTCATGATGACATTAGTTAGGAGGCTAGGAATCCATTGTTCCCACTGGAAGACACGTGAAGCAGAAATGTCACCTTTCTAGTAGTCTCTTTCTAAATGTAATAGTTAATGTTCCATTCTTGCAGTTATTCTCAGCTTCAAATCATTTTTTAGAAATAGGCAAGTTTAGGCATACTATTCAAATTGATAACATGCTTTTTTTTAAATGCACATATTTCCTTGGAGCATTTCAGTCCCTGAAATTTTAAAAATATTCAACTTTGCTTTCCATTTCCACAATTAAAGTGTCTTTACTTCAAAACCTGTTCAGTTTTCTTTGTAACAAATCTGTGATTATGTGTATATGTCACTACAAAATTGACTATATTCATCATGTAATTAATAAATTTTAATAAGTTACTTTTTGAGAATTAATAGGTATTTTCTGAGATTCTCCCATATCTAATAATACCTTGTAGTTATTATTGGAAACACATTATTGTTATTGGAAACCCATAGGGTTTTTCTCTATAATCTGATCTTTCTAGATTAAAACACTATAAGAATCATTGTCTTTTCCAAATATGAATTATGTGTGATATTTTTTAAAATCCTCAAGATAGTCAAATAACAAATATATTTTTTACTTATTCACTAATTGGTAATGTCATTTTAATTGAACATTTGCCATGAATATACTGAATACATTGTAATTTGTATTCAGTTATATAAATTTTGAAAATTTTCAATAAATTGAAAACTTTTAGATATTTGATATGATAAAAATTCAGATAGTTTTTATCACTGAAGTTTTTAATATAATAAAGTTATGAAACATAAGTTTATTAGTGACTAAATGTTTTGTGTAATGGAAGAGTATCAAAGATACAAATTCACTTTAGAATTTATTCTCACACATGGTCAGAGAATCTCCTTAGACATAGTGTGTTATTTTATTTATTTATTTACTTAGGGAATGGAAGAATAAGGACTACAGTTGGAAATTTGTTTTGAAAATAGGGGCACCTGGTTGGCTTAGTTGGTTAAGTGTTCAACCATTGATTTCGGCTCAGGTTATGACGTCAAGTTTGTGAGATCAAGACCAGTATGGGGCTCTGCACTCAGTGGGCAGTCTGGTTGAAGATTCTTTGCCTCTGCCCCTCCCCCCTGCATATGCACATGTGCTCTTTCTCTCTCAAATAAATAAATGAATCTTAAAAAAAATTAAAAATCAAGATAGAATATCTATAGTATTGACAAATAATTACTCAAGATGTACTTTTTTAAAAAGGTTTCATTTATTTATTTGAGAGAGAAATTGAGAGAATGAGTGGTAGGAGGGGCAGAGGGGGAAAAGGCATCCTACTCTGGGTGAGAGATTCAATCCCAGGACCCTGAGATCATGACGTGAGCCAAAGGCAGACATTTAACTGACTGAGCCACCCAGGCACCCAAGTGATACTTGTGTTTTATAAACTATTATAGCAAGGCCACATTCACGTCAGAAATCTGTCCATTACATGATTTATTTTTTACATTGTAAGTTGTAAAAGTGAACTTTTCTTTTTTAGTTCCCAAATATTTGAACTGAATTTTGTTAGGAATATCCTTTATCAAAATAAAGAGCAAACAAATTTTTTTTTTTTCTAAAGTATTTACAATAAGACATTCACTGACATGTAAAACCATAGATTTTTTATGTAGAGGATGATCTGGTATCTGGGCCAATGAATGCAAACAACTAAACAGCATCTTCATATGAAAGCTCTCTTGACTCTTTTTTTTTTTTTAAGATTTTATTTGTTTATTTGACAGAGAGAGATCACAAGTAGGCAGAGAGGCAGGCAGAGAGAGAGAGAGAGGAGGAAGCAGCCTCCCTGTTGAGCAGAGAGCCCGATGCGGGACTCGATCCCAGGACCCTGAGATCATGACCTGAGCCGAAGGCAGAGGCTTAACCCACTGAGCCACCCAGGCGCCCCAAGCTCTCTTGACTCTTGAAGATGATCAATGAGAGGTAACTCACTAAGATATGCAGATAATCTGTCTTACAACCATACATACTTACTGCATGAAAATCATTGTCTGGGGAAGAGCAAATGCAATGCTCTTTGCAGGGTATATGTGCTCACTTCCCCTATTGTGTTACATGTGGCCCACTCCACTTAATGACAGTAATCCATTGGGCTCTGAGGGCATAGTGGTCTGTGACTCCCTTCTTGGACTCAGTGCCTTAATTTGTATGCTTTTAAGAGTTTTCTTTCTGCAAAGCCTTTGCTTCCAACTTAACATAAATATGCCCAAATGTTCTTACTCTGAAGTATCAAGTATGATCTCACTTGTTCTCTCTCTTTTCACACACACACATACACATACACACACACCTCTCTATATGTACATCTTATACCCCACTGCCCAGCAGAAGGTGACTGATGAACAAATAAACATATATCATATACCCTATGAGTTTTCTATCTTGATTTTCCCAACATGAGGTAATCTTTCTTTATTTTGAACTGTCATCATTCTTTGTTCAATCTTCAATGGCACTATCATTTTGATTTTATTTTGAACTAAATTTTGTACCTCCTCAGGTAGTGAAAATTACTGGGTTGGGACTCTACTTTATTCCCTTTTAATTAGCTTATAAGCACACATATAGTAGACATTCTGTGAGGATTTTTAAAAATTATTAAAATTTTTGAAAATTAAATTGCTATAATTAGAGTGCATAGATTTACCATAATTTTAAAGTAATATACTTATGGAAGAGTAACAGTGGAATTATTATTTTCTGAATTATTTAGAACAGTGAAAAAGAATGAAAAGAGCTGAAACTTGAAACCATTGAGATAATTCCCTATGAACAATAAAGACAAGAGTACCTTATTTTAAAGTTCAAATATGAAGATATCAAGAGTCTAATTTTTAACTCAGTTTCACCTAATAAAATTAATATTCCAAAGTTAAAAAAATACTGAATATCTAATGTTATTCCTAGATGATCCTAATAAGAATATATTTTATAGAGGTACTATAAATATACATTATAATAATATAAAATAAAACTTCACTAGTTTTAAATTTAAGGGCCCAAGACAAGGAAGCAATTTAAAATCAAGTAGGTCAGAGATATAAAAGATCTTTTTTGCTGCAAGAAATTTTAGAAACTAATACCCCTCCTCTATAAAAAACAAACAAAATAAAACAAAAAAGTCATGAATGATTCTGATTTTTTGTGGAAAAGGCTGGGTGGTCATAACAAAATGATACCTTATTTATAACGTCCTGTATGCTCACTCCTTCCAATTATTTAAAAGGTAGAGATTTTTCTTCTTATTTATGGTATACTGTAGACACTTTAAGCTTATAAGTTGATCTAACTTGGCGTTTGGAACTAGAAAGAAATACCCAGGTGTGTCTTATGGAATGATAGCGTGAGAGGCTTGGCAAAAGGTCTCACCCAAAAAGGGATCTACAAATTGGTCAAAATTATTAAAGACAATTATTCATAGTCTCTGGAGATTGACTTACAACAAATTGAGAAGCATTTTTTCAACATGGTCTCTGGAAACTTAGTAATAAGAGTGAAAGGCAATCGCATTTGAGTTGGAGGACTCACTCCCCCTGAAATCCCTGGTGTAGAAAAAGCTATCTTAGCAGGCTCAGAAAACAGTGGTACATTCCATCTCCCCCAGCTCTACCCTACAAAAGATCTAGATGAGGTGGATGATGGTAGTCGGGAAGTCCCATCCTCCCACCCCCAACTGCTACTCTCTAGGGAAAGTTTGGCAAGGCAGCTGGCTGGTAAAGAGGGAAGTCTCCCATTTCCCCCCAGCTCTGTGATGGGGAAAAGCTAGCCTGGACAACTTAGCAACCAAGTGGAAGTTCCTATCTTTGACATGGAAAGGCTATTTCAGGCCATCCCAGTAGATTCCATCTCTATGTTGAGGACAATCTCAACTGGTAAGCGATGGATAGCTGGGTGGTAGCACCACTTCTTTCTCTCACATACATAGATCCCACTCCTAAAGTAGGATCCTGTTGTAACAGGCAATGAAAGATAAATTCCACCTTCAGCTCCTGCTTCATAGAGCAACTGTTCTGTCCTGAAGAAAGGAGGTGGGGAGTATGCCTCAAAGACTAGTAATACCATGCTCTACCTGAGGGCAGCAACTTTATTTGGAGCAAATTATGCACCAAGGCACATTGATGAAAACGATAGAGCAACGAGCTAGTAATCATGCACAAAGTCCATTCTGTGTGCATTATATCTCAATAAAGCTGTTATGTAAAAATACAAAAGTACTATCTAATGCATTGCTTCTGAATAAAATACAAACTTTGCAAAATTAGACAAGTTCTTCTGGTTACATAAAGTTTATTTATTTGCCTGAAATATTGCAGTATTTTGATTTTCTGGGCATTTAAAAAATTATATGTCTCTAACTTTTCAAGAATTCAGTAGCATTGTTTTAGGTAAATCAGAAGAGTAGTATCCCAATTTTGCAGTGTTTTAATGAAAAAATCCTATCTGCAAATATTAAGATATTTATATGCTCTTGAATGCTATAATGATGGGAGAAAAAATTGTCCAGGGGTCATTGTGGTTCTGGAACCAAAAAAAAAAAAAAAAAAAGCCTACTTTTATTTTCATAAGGTGGACTAGAAGATCCCCTTGCAAGGGTTTTAAGTACGCATCAGTTTACAGACCCTTATTCCCATAAGAAAACAGTGTTGAGATAGAAAACTTTCACTGGACAAATTTAAATTTCTTTGTAGGAAGAATCATTAAAAGAGATTTTTTAAAAATGCTCTATTGTTTACTTCTTGCACAATTTTATTACTTTCAGAGAGAAATTGAATGAATGTGCTTTTAGAAATTAATTAAAACTGTTGTTATCTTATCCTAATTAAGACTGAAAGAAGATTATTCCATGCTTCAATAAAAATCAAAAGAAAATCTTCTGTCAAGTTTTGCATGCTTTTACTGTTTTTCCCTCCCCATAGTTAAAAACTGAATTGTGTTACTTTTGCTTAAGTCTTAATATACTAAAAAAAAAAAAAAATTTTAACAAACATAGGGAGAAAGTTCTAGAGGGATCGGGTAATGTTCTTGCCTCTGATAGTGTCTTGAGGCATATGTGAACTTGAGGCTAAGTAATAAAATTAAACGAACACTTGAAGAACTGGGACATTAGACTTATATATTTTTCTACCTCCTCAAAACTATATAATTGCTTCTTGAGAGTAGAAAGAATCTTTGAATATTCAGTTTCTTCCAAAAGGAAATATTTTTCCTCCTCTATGAAATTACTATATTGTAGTGTGTCTCCTCTTTTGCTAACACTGTCTTGTTATTTTTTTTTTAAGATTTTATTTATTTATTTGACAGAGAGAAATCACAAGTAGGCAGAGAGGCAGGCAGAGAGAGAGAGGAGGAAGCAGGCTTCCCGCTGAGGAGAAAGCGCGATGTGGGGCTCGAACCCAGGACCTGGGATCATGACCTGAGCCGAAGGCAGCGGCTTAACCCACTGAGCCACCCAGGCACCCCAACACTGTCTTGTTTTATAGTATCTATAAACATGCTTTATGTTGTCTTGCCTGCTATCTATACACAATGCATAAGTGTGTGTGTGTGTGAGTGTGTGTGTGTGATAAACAACTTAGAGAATTTGGTCCGTATTTCAGTATTTAATAATGAAATTACAAGGGAAACTAAATAGTCAATATTCAATAACAAGGACCAAATGTCTTATCATATGCTTTAAGCTATCAATAAGGACAAAATAATATTAAGCTTTCATTTAGGTTTTAAATGCAAACCCTAATAAATAAAATATTTTCTAAAAATGCAAATAAATATTTGATTTAGAATTTGGCTGCTCTATAAAGATTAGAGGGAAAATTCTTCAAGATAGTACCAGAGATTAGGTCAAATACTTTTGCACAATACATCAGATGATGGATTGTATGCCATTTATCCTTTTCATATACACAATTTATATCATGTTGAAACATGTGTAAATGTAAAAGCTTTAATAATTACATATAGAAATAATTATTTAGAGTTCTTACAGTGTACTTGATCAGGTGATCAGGTGAGGTTTATTTAAATAACAGTTGCTGAGATGGGGATAACCCAAGGACAATTTCCAGTGACAAATAAACCCGGATGTTCAAAACAAGAGTTTTTAATCCAGTTAGTTATTAAATGCCAAGGTGATTAAGTAATTTGGGAAACTAATTTTAACAATGATTGTTAAAAATCATGGGTAAGTGTATATACTAGTAAGTTAGCAATTAATGACAAATACAGATTTGAAACAGAAGTAGCTGCTTTTGAAGATTTGACAGTATTGTTACCTCAGTGACTGAAAGCAAATATGTGTTTTCTTTCCTGTTACCATGTTGTTATGCTTATCTGTCAGGCTGTCAGGAACTTGAATATTGCAAAAGTAACATTCAATTCTCCCATATGCTGAAGTCTCCAGATATCACTAGTGTCAGTTTTAAACATTAATGATTTCATATTAAAATTTCTTTTTCTACCTCACCCAAAAAGGACACATTTCATTCACTGGGAAAAAAAAAAAAAAGTCTTAAAGGAAAGAGAAAACAAGATAGTGGTTACATCTATGGTGAGCTTTTATTTTTTAGAGATTTATTTGTAATTGTTTAATTAAGAATTCCTGTCTTCTGCCATCTCTTATCCTACACATTTCTTGAAGTCTCATGTTTTGTTTTCCTCTTAGCAAAGCCACACAGGGACAGTCACTCTGGTTTTATGTATGTGTATATTTGAATGAAACTAAGAATATTAGTATGTGTTCTCTTCAGGCTGACACACATATTTGTGAAATATTTCATATTTTTATGTTTGCTTTGTAAAAAAAATCTTTGAGCCATACACTTATAATTTGGATACTTCTCTGTATGTATGTTAATACTTTGGTATAACAAATTTCTTCAGAAAGTACAAGAGATAGGATTTGAGAATGAGAAGGTAAGATGAATTAAACCAGGTGTGAACACTGGCTCTTGAAAGGGAATTTTGACATTTTTGTGGGCAGCAGGATGGCTGTGTGAGTGCTGCATTCTAAATCTGGCTCAATAACAACTATGTGAATCACTGTTTCAGAAAATGATTTAAATTTAACTTTTGAAGAAATATTTCCTCTTTTTCCTTTTCTTATTTATTTATTTACTTGCACAGTTTTATTTGACAGAGAGGCAGTGAGAGAGGGAACACAACTGGGAAGTGGGAGAGGGAGAAGCAGGCTTCCCACCTAGGAGCCCAATCCCAGGACCCTGGGACCATGACCTGAGCCAAAGGCAGACTCTTAACGACTCCCCTTTTCCTTCCCGTGACCAGCTTCCTTTATCCTCTGCTCCAGACTCCATTTGGCTTTCTTCCCTTCTATCATTTTCCACCACACTGGTACTTCACTCGGTTATTGTCAGTTGGGAGCATTTCAGAAAATCTGATGGAAGTTTTGGTAAACTGTGGATCGTAGTGAAAGGAAGGGACAGTTGACTGACATTAAAATGTGTGTCCAATATCAAATTATCATCTGTAAATATCATGGAGTAGTTAATAATGAAGAAATACAATCATATATAGCTTATGAAGTGCTACTTGTTTATTTATTTATTTATTTTGATGCTGTGTTCAACCCCCCGACCCTATCCACCCGCCCAACCACCAAGTTTTTGCTTGAGTTGGCTTCAGTCTCCCCCTACTCTCTCTGTCTTTTTTTTTTTTTTTTACTTTAATTTAATTTTTTCAGTGTTCCAAGATTCATTGATTATGCACCACACCCAGTGCTCCATGCAATGCGTGCCCTCCTTAATACCCATCTCCAGCCTCATCTGAAGTGCTGTTTAAAGAGGCTTTCTGACTAATATAGGATTATAGTCAAAGCAGTGAGGGACCCTTCCTCCCTGCCTCTCATCCATCCATCCCTCCCTCCTCCCTTTCTTCTTTCCTTCCTCCTTCCTTCCTTCCTTCCTTCCTTCCTTTTCTTTCTTTTACATTTCCTTCATTTCTTTCTTTTCCTTCTTTCCTTCCTCCCTCTCTCTCTTTGTTCCTTCCCTCTTTTCTTTTCTTTCTTTTCTTTTCTCTTTCCCTCCTCCCTTCCTTCCTTCCTTCCTTCCTTCCTTCTTCTCTCTTGCTTGTTTGCTTGCTTTTTCTTTATATTCTGAACTCTCTACACTTTTCTTTCAAACCTTGCTCTTTGAAACCATCTGGAAAATGAATAAATATGGTATTTTACAAGTTTCAGATATTGGTATCTCTTATTGGCTAAACTTAGATTCTCTCCAATTTAAATGCATGAAGCTAGTTTACTCATTTTAGCATTGAGATGGCCTCAGATAAATTCCAATATAACATTAAAAAATAACAATTATCCTGGAGGTAATGGATTCATATAGGTAGTCACTAAACTGCCTTTTTAAATTCTCACTGTATTTTCCTTCGTCTGACATTCCCTAGTCATTTGTTTATTCTATTTTAGAAGTTTCTTAAAAAAGAAAAACCCTTTCTTTAAACTCTTCCTATATGCCACCAACAAAGTAATCACTTTTTTAAAGATTTTATTTATTTGCTTTAGAGAGAAAGACAGAGATAGCAACAGACAGAGTGAGAGAGAGTGTGAGTGGGGAGGAGAGGGAGAAGCAGGCTCCCTGCTGAGCAGGGATCCTGAAGTGGGGCTAGAACCCAGGACCCAGGGATCATGACCTGAGCCAAAGGCAGATGCTTAACCTACTGAGCCACCCAAGTGCCCCAAAAGTAATCTTTTAAAAATACAGAATGGTGCCTCTAACCTGTTCACTAGTACCTGATGACTCAACACAGAATATAGTATAGTGCATTAAAATTATGCAACACCCCATAACAGATAAATCCTGAAATATTAATGGCTTGGTAATACAGATTCGCACTCCCTGGCTTGACAGAATAGATTCAGGGACCTAAGATGACAGAAGTTCTCCAACTTCAGATCTTGGTTCCCCAGGTCACCCTGGCCACACCCAGTGGAGGAGAAGAGAAGGTAATACTGTACTTGAGGTTTATACTGACCAAGCTTTAATGTAGAAAGTGGAAGTCCCATCCTCGTTCTCTTCACTATGCTGTGATCACAAGTCCATTTCAGCTGTTAAAAACAAAAACAAAAACAACAAAACAAAACAAAACAGAACAGAAGGATGTGGTCCAGAAATGTACTCAGGATGTAGAGAAAAGATTACTTTGCTGAAAGGCTAAGTAATCTAAAATTCTAGACAGCACTACCAGGATTTCACTTAGACGTCTTTTACAGTCTTAACTTCTTACTCTCACTCATGTAACTTCCAGACCAAACACATCATCATTCTCAAAATAGCCTCATATTTATCTGTACTGATGCTCTTTCTTCTATCTTAATTGTACTTTGTCACCTTTGTCAATCAGAATTTTTAATATTTCTAATTTTGGTGAAATTTTATATTCTCTATAACAATATCTTATTAAAATTTCCCTACTGGAAATATTTTCTCATTTTTTCTCCATCTTTTCTCCTAATATTGAAAACAAATTTTGCTTAATTTACAGTTATTTTTGTATCTCTGTGGTATGCACCAAATACTGAGTTTTTTATGATAAATACTAAAGCTATTTTGCTCAGACTTGAGTCCTACACATGATAAGAACTGACTCTGCCATTCATACTGTCACAACAGAAAGAAAACTTGATGGTAAATTATCTAGATGAAGAAGGTATTCTTTACCTTCAGTAAATGCCTAATTTAGTGAGAAACAAGGCTAGACATGAACACTGGTAATATACCATGGATCTTAGAATGCTTAGGGTATGGTTTAGAATGCTTAGGGTATGGTTTGGAACTCAAAGGTATGAATCTTAAGGAGATGAAGCTACGTTCATTGAACTTTAATTAAACTTCTATCTTTAATTTTGAATGAGCAGTAATAATACTATCATTTGTGAGAATGAGGAATTATGTATAAATCAATTTAAATAAATTATCTTACTATTATACAACCCTTGTAAAACATTCAAGGAAATTTTCCAAGGAAAGTATTCATTCTCCATTTAACAAACAAAGAAACTGAGTTTCAGAAATGTTAATTTTTACAAGATCAATGACTAAGAGATGGAATCAGAATATGCCTGGTATCTATCTGATTTGAAATTCAATGTTCTCCCTGACTTCATTCAGAGTCAGTTTATAAAACTCTCTTATTATTTCTTTAAATATACAACACTTTAAAGGCATATTATGATACAGAGTCAGTTCTAATGATGTCCACCTAAAGGACTTATAACAAAGATAGCTATAGCAACAAAATTCTAACTGTACACTTGCCTTAGCTATAAGAGACACTCCCTGGGGCTTTGTGTATTGAACATAAGGGAAATAAAGACCAAGCCTAGGACACAGTGAAATAAGACAAAGTTGGATTTTATACTTTTTGGCGGGGGGGATATTCTCTCAAAGTGTGGTACTTTGTTGGTCTTTGGCACCATTCAAGGCCTCCTGCCAAGCACTCTAGTTGCAACAGACAATTAGGGCTCCCTTCTTCTTTTCCCCTATATCTTCTACCTCTACTTGTGTGAACAGTCTACCACAGGAGTTCTTTTAAATTTTTGTGAGGCTGAAATACCACATTGCAATGAATTTGTTTTCATGCTTATTATAGAGACCCTCTCTTTAAAAACTTAATGTCTGTAAATGATTTTGTTTGACTTTAAGAAGATGTTTGGGTCATGAGCACTCTTTTTAGAATACTGCAAATCATACTACTTAGAGAATTGCCTGTTCTCTGCATACAGCTCTGATTAAGAAAAAGAAGTAAATTGTCAATTAATGTCTGTTTACTTTAGTAGAGTGCCCATTTTTTCTTTTGTTGCATTGTTTTCAGTTTTCCCATTATTATTTTATTTCTTTGATTTTGTTCTTTGTTAGTTAGTATGATTTTGCTTATATTTTTAAGATTCACTTTTCAGTATTTTCTTATAAAAGCTTATGTACTATAATAGTGATGATTTTCAAATGAATAAATGATTTCAAATGATTCAACTGATCCCTGAATTACAAAGAATATATATTAAGAGCTTTTGTTCTACTGTTTCTTGAACTTTCAAAATAAACTCAACATAAAATTTAGCCATGAATATGAGCATATATGACAACCTTAACTTTTTTTTTTTTCCTTTTCTGGTACAAGAACAGATTGTGAACAGATTTTTACTTTTTATTTTTTTTCTAGAAAGTGTTTTTATTTATTTTATTTTTTTAAATTTTTAAATTTTTTTATTTTTTCAGCATAACAGTATTCATTATTTTTGCACCACACCCAGTGCTCCATGCAATCTGTGCCCTCTCCAATACCCACCACCTGGATCCCCCAAGATTTTTAGCAATGGCAATACATTTTCTAAAGCCAAAAAATGACATATTAACTATATTAACTATCATAGTTGTGTAAAAGACTTAAATCTGCATCCAAAGCTTAAATCATGGGAGACCAAATGTTAATAACTATATGAGAATATGTTTGAATACTTCCACAAAGCATATTAGTTTTAATGCCAATTTAATATGTGTCTGTGATAACAAATATATATCAGTCTTTTGAAATAGCTTTTTTTTTTAAAGATTTTATTTATTTACTTGACAGAGATCACAAGTAGGCAGAGAGACAGGCAGAGAGAGAGGAGGAAGAAGGCTCCCCGCTGAGCAGAGAGCCCAATGTGGGGCTCGATCCCAGGACCCTGAGATCATGACCTGAGCTGAAGGTAGAAGGCTTAACCCACTGAGCCACCCAGGTGCCCCTTGAAATAGCTTTTAAGCATAAAATAGATTTTGGTGTAGAAAAAACTTGACAAAATAGCACTCTTGATCTCCATCACTATATAGTAAGTCCTTTTATTCTAAAATTTTAAATGCCATTAAAATTAATTTGTAGCTATACAATAATTGCATAAATAATTCTAATGTGAGTCTTATAAAAAATCTTTTTGGTTTCATTGGATAATCTTATCATATTTTGCATACATTGATTTTTATTTTACCGCATCACCAGAATACTCTTTTATAATGCAAGCAGTTTTTAAAAAAATCTATTTACTTCTTTGAGAGAGAGAGAACTTGGGGAGGGGGAGAGGCAGAAGGACACACAGGCTCCCCACTGAGCAGGGAGTCAGATGCAATGCTTGATCCCAGGACCTTGGGGTCATGACCTGAGCCAAAGGCAGACAGACACTTTACCATCTGAGCCACCCAGGTGCCCCATAATGCAAGCACTTAGTACAAAAAACTTGCTTATTCTAGTTGACAGATCAAGGAAACAGAATTTAAGTACTGTTTTAATTATAAGAAATGGATAGAAATTTATATCAAATCCCTGTAGTATTTTCAATCTGTTATTTTCCCTCAAATAACATTCAAGCTGTCTAAAACTTTATGAAAGTTATCAGAGCAAGACCTAATGATAATTATTTCCATTTGTCTTTTAATTTCAATGTAACACAGACATCTTAAGCTTTCTACATGTTTTGCATTGTTTAGCTTTCAGATTTTTCCATAATCCAAACCATTTGGCATTAAGAAAAAACCCAACTAATTAAAATTAAAACTTCCTCAATGAGTCAAAGTTTTGACCTGGATCTTGATATGACCAAGGATTCTTGGGTTTCACTTTATTTTGATACTTGTTGGAAATTATTTTGTCAGAAAAGGGAAGAGACATCTATTTTCATACTGTGTATTCTGCTCCAATATGGGTGTTTCTATTCTGCCTTGAAGCACTATCATTCAAACAGGTAACCATCCCAGTCACTGATTGCCTAGGTTGTCAATCAAAGTTTACCTGAAACACCCCATTAAATCACAGCATATTGAAAATGTTATCTTTAATGAAACACTACCTTTGAGATTTTTGACTTGAAGACAAACACTGTCATACATCATGATTTTGTGTTCACACTTCATGGGAATTAATACTAATCTTAATTTTTTTCAACTTAAAAAATATTGGGTTTATATAGTTGCATTAGGTTCAAATTATCATCATGTACATGACTAATGCTTATCCCATCAGCCTTATGCCAAAGAGAATAATAAGACATAAATTTGACTGAAAAGGTTTTACAATTTGAAGATATGATGTGGAGGAACAGAATGCAATTGGACCCATCTCCCAAATGTAAGAGTTCACTGAAGATGGCCTGGAGGAAATTACTTTAAATGCTAAGATTTGAAGGATGATATGAGTCAAGTATATGGGTGTCTGTGAGAAGGAATGGTTTCTGTAAAGGGAAGGGATGTAGAAGGGGATTGTATGTGGGAAGGGAAGAGGAGTGTTTTAGACAATGGAAGTGGAAAGTCAAATAACCAGATGGAAAAAAATAGACATGAAGTTGCTAGAAAACGAAAAGTCATTCAGAACGGGAGGTGGGATCTTTAGAAAGAGACAAGGCTGGAAACGTGGGCAGAGGTGAGGTGGCTCAAAAGATATTTAGGTTACATAAAGATAGAATTTGTGATCTTGATTGAATGAACAGTATTAGGGAAAGGCACACATCAACATGACTCTCAAGTTCATATCTGAGGATGGAATTCTGGTAGGAGCATAAGGGGAATAAGCTTTGTGAGGATTCATATAAACAATCTGAAACTCAGAAAGGATATATCTCTTAGAAATGAGGAATTATGAGAAAGGCAATGTTTCTGTGAATTCTGATGGCATGTCATTCAGAAACTTTTATCTCAGGAGTATTCAAACTAGAAGAGCGTTTCAAAATCTTGTTTTAATAAACACCAAGTCACCAATCATTAAAACTAAGCTCATGCAATATATTCATGAGTTTAAAGTTTATGGTATCTAGTGCACTTGTGCATGACATCTCTTTCAGCTTTTTATCTTAGAGGCTGAAAAATCCATTTTTTCATTTCTCCTATAGAATACATGGAGCCTGAAAGCAGGGAGTGGGACCAGGAATGACAACTCTCAAAATTATACTAAATGACTTACTAGGGAAATGTTTGTTCCCTATCTTCCAGCTTTCAAGTTCTTATAGTTCAGAGGTCTTGGTGCACAAGAGAAGAAGGCACAATGATGATTTTACCAGGAGGCACAATGATGATTCCATGGAACTTAAAACTGGGAATACACCTGACCATTTTGAGCTCCTCCTGACTCAAAACCCATAGGTATATAAGGCAAATATGGGCTTTACTAAAATGTTGGAGGATTGATCTAGATTCTCAAAAGGATCTTATGTAAATGGTGGAAGAGGATCCTCTAAAGTGACCCTAACTGTTGTGTTTCTTGGGGGCAAATTAGTGTTAAACTATGATTCAATATTAGGACTTCTAGGTGTTCAAATTATTTAGGAATAAATCACTGGTTTATCCCATTTGAAGAATCTCAACCAACTGAGGTTGTACTGAAGGCAAAAGACACCTAAAATTTGTAACAAAAGAAAGAAATCATAAATAGTAACCATAAGCTTGTAGTTTGTTGCCAAAACAAAGATTTTACTAGTTATTCATATCGCATTCTTCAGTCTGTCATCCACCATTGATCTTTCATATATCTGTTTTGTTTGAAGTTCTTATTTTTCTCTTTTTAATATTTTACGTAGTATACAGTTTTGGTGGATAGTTTTATACGTAGTATACGTTTTGGTGGCTAGTTTATAGGTTACAGAATGTGAGGGTGGAAATATTAATTATAAAAGGAGTGAATTTCACCCAGAAATGGGTTCCGTGTTTGTTGGAATATTGGATCATCTCTTTTGGAGTAGAGGGTTCTTCATTTTGTTGTAATCTTGTTGCATTATGTTGAATGGTAACATATTCCTGTTAGAAGTTTAAACATGGGGGTGCCTGGGGGCTCAGTAATTGAGCATCTGCCTTTGGCTCCTGGGAACGAGCCCGCATCAGGTTCTCTGCTAGGCGGGGAGCCTGCTTCTCCCTTTCCTGCTCCCCCTGCTTGTGTTCCCTCTCTTGCTGGGTCTCTCTCTGTCAAATGAATAAATAAAATCTTAAAAAGAAGAAGAAAAAGAAGAAGAAGAAGAAGAAGAAGAAGAAGAAGGAGAAGGAGAAGGAGAAGGAGAAGGAGAAGGAGAAGGAGAAGGAGAAGGAGAAGGAGAAGGAGAAGGAGAAGGAGAAGGAGAAGAAGAAGAAGAAGAAGAAGAAGAAGAAGAAGAAGAAGAAGAAGAAGAAGTTGTTTTAAACATGGGTAGAAGGTGTGTGTAGATTTTTAGTAGCCAGATGGTCAAGGCTGTGTATAGAACACAGCATCAATTCCTTCTAATGCATTGCCCATACTACAAATTACTGAAAGCTAAAAACCACATTTCCCTGATTTTTTTGTACCTAGGTATGCTTTATTTTCACTAACTGCATATAGTTATGTGAGAGTGTATTTGGAAGCCTTTTTTTTTTTTTTTAATTCTTCAGCAGCCTTTGTTGGTAAAACTCAATCATAGGAGAGTCTGCCTTTCTAGGGTAAACATGTTGATACTTGCTGATCTGACTGCTTCATGACTATGGAAGAAACTCCTAGTTCCCTTGGAAACCAAGTCCTATAGTATAACTTTTGAAGACATCACTAAAAGTTTAGTCTGAAGTCTTCCTTCAACCTCCACATTCATTCTATACACAATTTAATACCTGTAATAGATCCCTTATGCTTCTACTAGCTAGAGTGAATTCTCTATTTATCTATTTGTTTGTTTGTTTTGTTTATTTGCAGCTAAATAGTAATGCAATGGAGACATCATATAAGAAAACACTTTTCTCATTTCATGTATTTTATATTTTTCTGTTTTTGAAAAAAGGAAATTTGTGAGTCTGATGTGAATAAGAGCTCTTTTATAGTCAACAAAATTGGGGAATTCCAGAAGAGGCAAGTTGGAGAAGCCTCTAATTTGGTATTTAGCTATTTTGTAGTCTGGACAGTTAAAAATTATATCTACCTCCATTCCATCCAAGTCCTTCCAGGTATGCAGATAATCATGTAAGTAGTAATCAATTAATGATAATATGAGCTATTTGTGGGAGGAAAAAATGAAATAGATACCTCCTTTTCCCTTCTTCTTCCTTACCTTTGTCATCTTACAAGTGAATCTGCTCTTTTCTTACAGCAAAGGGAGAATTCAGGATTCCCAGTCCATAATTTTTCAGGGAAGGCAAGCAATTTGAATGATCTTGAAAAGTACCACAGTATCTGAACTTTATCTGAAGTTGAAATGGAAAATCAAAAAGAATGCGTAAGTAACAGACATAACAGAGGCAAAGTGTGGAATAAAGAGGGTATCAGCCATTTCTTTCATTCTTTTAGTGTTTGAATCAGCTTAATATTTATATATTTGGATAGCAAAAAGATCCCAAGTTTTCATAGCCATATATTTTTTATTTCTAGAGCCACTATCATTTCTTAAAAGAACCCAGAAAGAATGCTCTGCTAACAATTTCTGCTATTAACATTCCTTTCTTATTTCATTTGAAGAGGATTACCTCAGGTCTCCAAGGCCAATCTTTACGTGGACCTCTACCACAGGATCAGGTGACAGATGAAACAACCTATTGCAATTAAAAAATATACAGAAATGTCTTATTGTATAATGAACATCATCAAAAATATTATTAATAAAATATTTTGTTTGCTGGGAACAGATCTAAAGTGTAGCTAATGGGAGTAATAATAGATTGAACGGAGTCAAACTTTTACTATATGTCACTTAAGTAAGTATAGCAACATTTGTTGCAAGCTTACACTGTATAGCTGGGACCTAGGGAGTGGATAATAATATATACCTGTCACCTTAGAAAGAGGTCCTGGACCTTACAAACTAATAATATTATTTTAAAATAGTCCACTAAGGTCATTCCCTTCCCCTCACTCCCAGAAAATGTTGGGAAATTCAATCATATTGTCTCTTATGGATAAACATTTGAGACTGTAAAAAAAAAAAAACAAAACAAGGAGAATACAACAAAAACTTCAAGATGGGGCTTTCAGGATATTTTTGCTCAAATCTGCTTGATTTATTTATTGTAACTCAGGTTAGTCTCTGGAATTCTTATCCCCCAGAGTTTAATCAAAAGCTCCAAAAAGGAACTGCAAATTTAATTTGCCAAGGATATCAAAGGATTAAAGGGGTAAATGGGCTCAGGTTGCTAACTCAAGTAGGAAGAAAACAAACAAGCTGGTTCTTAGATTGTGGCTGGATTCCTTATCTTGGTTTTCCCATAATTGCCTTGATCTGGGCATGGTTTCCCTTATTTACTTATTCATTCTTTTAGGATTTACCTGAGCTTATGTCCTAAAGAGATTCTAGGCAGTTTACAGAATTAAAACAATATGAAACATGAAAACATAAAAAATAAGAACCTACCTGCATTCCTGGCCCTGCACCCTCCCATTCCTGCAGTTTCAAGTTTGTCTTAACCCAGGTGTGAGTGCCAATGCAGATTCTGCTCTGAGGGAAGTGAGGAAATCCTGGATTCTTGAAGGTAGGGTATGCTCAGCCTTCGGACATAGCTTATTAAGTTACTAGAAACTCTGAGATTCTTTACAGTACTTCCTAAAGAATGAACTGTTTTTTGGACTGAGTTTGAATTCCAGCATCTGTGTGGTCTTGCCATCCTTGGATTGTCTACTCATCTAATGTGCTGTTTTATGTGGGTCCTGCTGCAGCCTGGCATCCTAGCCTTTACACACTAATTCAAGGTTACCCGTTGAACAAATAAGATGCAGAATGCTAGTTAAATCTGAATTTCAGATAAGCAACAAACAGGGTGTGTGTGTGTGTGTGTGTGTGTGTGTGTGTGTGTGTGTGTCCCAATATTATCTAGGAGTATCAGAATCTCAATTTCCTCTTCCTTAGAAATTTTGTAGTTATACAAGCTTGGAAAGGCTGCTGCAAGAATAGAGAGAATATTTTGCATGAGACATAATTATACTAAAATAATTATTTGTCATTTATCTGATGTTAAAATTTAACTGGACATCCTGTATTTTACCTGGAAACTCTACACGAACTTCTAAAAGATTTCCCTGCTGCTGTCCCTACTTGTCTGTATATATCCCATGTTGATGGCTATCAGTGCTCAGGCTTGTCCTGCTTGTTGAAATGCACTTACCTAATGTCCTCTCTCTGGTCCTCACTAATTTATGTGTGTTCATCACATCCCATTTTCTGTGAATGGCTCCCTCAGGTTAGCATGCACTCTGCAACTGTGTGAATTTCCTCTACTTGCCTGCTGTTTTGTGTGTGGCTGGTATTCCCCCAGCACGGCTGGTCTCATAGAATCTCCCATCTGGCCTGTTACTCTCACTTCACTGACATAAAGTCCCAGTTTTGTCTGGGGCAGTTCTATTAAAAGCAGCAGATAATTAGGCAGCATCTACTTGGTCCCAGGGCTTGAGTGCGATTCCACAAATACAAAGAGGAACAAGTCTTGTGCTCTGTCTTCTGGGACCTTGGAGTCAGGCAAAGGAATAGATAATAGAAGTGATAATGATATTAATAACTACCTTTTTTGGATACTTACTATGGTCCAGAAACATTATCTGTCTTAATTGCTGTAGTAACCCAGCCAAGTGTGTGTTTCATCTCTTTAAGAAAGAGAAAAGTGAGATTCTGAGGTTAATCAACTTTCCTAAACAAACACTTTCTTGATGGCAAAACTGGAATGGGGTTCTTGATTTCAACTTCAGATACTGTGAATATTGCATTGGCCCAGGCTCAGCTAAATCCATTACCACTGCAGAGCATTTATTTTTTATGTCTAGTATGCCTCCCCAGAGGAAGGGAGATAGAACTATGTCTTTGTCATTTTTTTTTTTTTCTGTGACATTGATGACACTGATGAGAAGGTTCACACTCGTTAGGACTTCTAAATGTCTTCCTAACTGGTATGGAGTGAATTCAAGCAAGCATAATTGATATCCATTCTCTTAAAAGAGAAGCCCATTTATGTGGATGTGGTAGTTTAGAGCAAAAGACACGGATAGGACTTTCCTGTTCTTCCGCCTTCCCTCCATTCTAGGGCTGGATGACTCCTCATAGTCACTGAGCCTCAGGCTTGTTGGCCTTCTGCTATAGAAATAGTGAAGCAAGAAAATTACCTCATCTTTCTGTGTCTTAAACACCCCATCTTCTGCTTTGTTTCCCAAGCCATTTAGCTTAGGGAGAATATATAGAAAGAGGAGTCATATTCCAGTTGTGGTTTCTGGGATAATCAGAAGACTTTGTATCTCAATGCTCACTCCTTGTGGTTTAAAATAATAGTGGTAATGGAGGTATTCAATAACATATGACTACTTACTTCTTGTCATTAATGAACATGAATCTACACACGTTTAATGAATACCAGACACAGACAGTGGTAAGGGCTGTTCTACTTTCCTTCCTGGGAATAGTTTCATTGCAAGCCACTCAGTGTATTTTCCTCCACCCCACCCTCTGCATGGCGTTTCCACTCAAGCCAGCCACAGCTCTCTTGATTTAGTTCCTCAGTCTCCCAATTCCACCTTCCCAGAGAGGGTGTGGATTAATCTCAGATTCTACACAACATTAAATTTTTGTCTTTTGTGGGTGGGCTGCCCTGGAATTAGCTCCCTAACTTTGATTTTAGGACTCAGCATTGAAAGCACATGGCTTGAGCAGATGTGGCTTCTCTGCAGGCAGTGCCAGAGGGAGGAGGGGAAGATTCACTGGTGTGGGGGCAGGGTGCTTCAAAAGTTGTTCAGTGAGGACTTGTTTCTGAATACGGAACTATATTCGGAATTATAAGCAGCAGAATTCCGGTCAACAGTGATGTTCCAGGAGCAACAGAAGTTCCAAATGAAAAATGCTGGTTCAGGAAAGTCCTCAGTGGGTGTCTATTGGGGGTCTTTTTAATCACATCTCTGACGATCACCTGTAAGGTGCTTGGAGATGCTCCAGTTTCAGAAAATACCAGAAAGAGTTATTTGATCCAGGCAGTAGAGCCCAGGTGAGGTCTTTTTCTAAGTGACTTTTCATGTGGTAGAATAATTTGCGCAAGTAGTGTAGTCCCCAACATGGCTGATCTTTCCCTGGCATCACACTGTCTTTTTATCTTTTTATTTAAAATACATTGTCTTCTTGGAATACTGAAAAAATAAAATTAAATTAAAAAATAATTAAAAAAATAAAATACATTGTCTTTTTATTTATTTATTTATTTATTTAATTTATTTATTTGACAGACAGAGATCACAAGTAGGCAGAGAGGCTGGCAGAGAGAGAGAGGGAGGAAGTAGGCTCCCCATTGAGCAGAAAGCCCAATGTGGGGCTCGATCCCAGGACTCAGAGACCATGACCTGAGCCGAAGGCAGAAGCTTTAACCCACTGAGCCACCCAGGCGCCCCTACATTGTCTTTTTAGTAAATAAACACACAGTATATAAACATTGCTTTTAAATACTTTTAAAATTGTGTGTCCTTTCTTCCTCTTTCATAAATTCATGTCAAGTCTAGCTTAATATGATATCTCTCTAAGCACTATTTTTCTTGACACAGAGGCATTATCAAGAGAGAAAAATGACAGGTAATTAATTCAATGAATATTGCCACTGAATACCTTGAAACTATGTCAGTCTCCTTTTGAAAATTAATCAAGGACAGTTGTCCACAGTAGCTGATGAGCCACAATTCAAGTACTGATAGATACCTTCCCTATACTCTGCTTATTGTTTAAGGCTGAAAGCAGTGAGGGACATGAGAAGGAAGAGAATTATGCAAGTGCAAATACAGGCAGTGTACACCTCCATTAGAAACAATATAAGATAATTCACCATAAATATGCAAAAATTTTCTGAGGCTTTAAGTTGGTCCTGGCAATGAAAAGAATTCTATAGGCTCAAGCTTTGAGACCAAGAAGCAGGCACCATGATGTCAGAATTTTAAAGGAACCAGGAAATGCATCCTTTCACTATTGGCATTCTATTTCTCCAGGCTCCTGCCTCACATCACTGCCATCGGTATGCAGTCACTGCACTGCTGCATAGGATGAGGAGACTCCTGTGACATTGTCATGCACCTGAGAGCTGGGAGAATCAAAACTATCAAGGTCACATTAGGGCATGTCCAAGTATTACCTCCACATATCAGACCAACTAGCTTGCCTAGGAGCCAGAGAGAACAACTTTGCTGATTTGACACGAAGCATGGAAGCCTTCCAAAATTAAAATGTAAAAGGAAGTTTTATTGTACATGATCGATGGATCTCTAACACATGCTCAGTTTAAGAGTCAGACAGCTATGTCTAAAATAAAGAAGTCTGGCTATCAGCACTTTTAAAGTGATAGAATTGTAAAGAGAATACAAAATTTCCAAGTTGGGTAATTTGCTAAACCAAGGTTTTAAAGTTAACTGAAACTTTAATTTCCCACTTCCTCTTTCTCTTTCCTTTTTTTCCCTCTTTTCCTCCCTCCCTCCCTTCCTCTTCCTCCTTCTTTTTTTCTTTTTTTCGCTTTTCAAGTTTAAAATTAGTACTGAGAAGGAAATCGTGCTCCATGCAGTCTCTTGTTAATTTTATGTCCTGTCTTTTCCTGGCAAGCTTTGCCTTGTATAATATCAGATAATTACCGATGAGATCTGCCAGTCTCAAAGGGCTTTTCAGGGAACCTATTTTTCATCAGTACAAATTTCTAGCTGGACTCTGGAATTGGACAGTGAAAATCCTTTAAGGAACAGAGTTTATATTAATGTGGAGGTGGGGGTTGAGAACTCCTCATTCAGTTTTGGGTCCTATCACTAGCCATTTATTGAAAGCACATGCTCATTTAAGCCTAGGGCATGTTCTTTTAGGAAGATCTTTTAAGTAAGTAGTGAAGCATGGCAAAATCATAGCACATGATATTCAGAAAAGAGTATAGAAATCATTTAGTCTAATTCTACACTCAAGACATGAATTCCTTTAAGAGATCATTAAATAATAATATCTACAACTCTATTTGGATATCTTCACTGAACTATCTTAGATGGCCAATATTTTATCTTGACAGAAGAAAACAAAAATAATTTATTAACAAAATTCTCACATCTAAATTACAGTGTGGGGGAGCCTGTGTGGCTCAGTCAGTTTAGTGTCTGCCTTAAACTCAGGTCATGATCTCAGGTTCCCTGGATCCAGCCTCACCTCCAGTTCCCTACACAGTGGTGAGTCTGCTTCTCCCTCTCTCTCTGTCTTTCCCCCATGCATGCACTCTTTTTCTCTCAAATAAATAAATAAAATCTTTAAAAAATAAATTACAGTTTATAATCAACAGGTTGTTTATAAATATTGTAGATATAGCAAAATATTTTTTATTTCTGTTTTTCACAGAAATAAATTTCTCACAGAAATAATTTCTGTGAGAATTAACAAACACGTCATCAACTTATCCTGGTTACTTGTAAGATAGTTTTAGAAAATATTGTTTTTTCTAATATTTTAGGAAATATTTTTCCTTTTAATAGTATGTTTCTTATTAATATTTGTTGTGTGTATGTTTTACAATTTCAGGATATATTCTCAATGTGTTCTTATTACAGAAAGAAATAGTTTTAAAAATCAGAATGACATAATGTTAAATACCTTCTATATCTTGGTCCTATATCTTGGTTTTGCATTTACTCATTTTGTAGCATTTGGCAAGTTATTTAACCTCTCTACACTTCATCTATAAAGTGGAGAAAATATTACCCACTTAATATAGCATTAATGTGAGAATTCATTCATGTGTGCCGATTAGAACAGTGCCCAGGGTGTATTAAACTCTCCCTAACCTAATTAGTATCTTCTCCATTTAACTCATCCAGTGACAAAGGCCAGCCTAGAGTCAGCTGATCTCTTTATGACTACAAGCTTATATTTGATGATGATCATCATCATCACCATCATGATGATGATACTTCTGACTTCTGTTTGAATAAGACTGATAGATCCTCAAAGTATTTTCACAACTGATATTCAGATAAATTTTGAAAGACAGGAGAGAAAACTTCTCTCCCAGTGATTCAATGGATTTGAAGATGCAGAACCAAAGAATGGATTGAAATGATTAAAAAAACAGCTGAAATCCTTAAGCAACACTGCATTGCTGACGTACCCATACTAACAGCAATGGTACAACACTTACCTATCAAATATGTGAATGGGTCAGGAAATACTTCATAGAGGTAACACATGAGAAGAATCATAACAATTAAGTAAGAAGGTAGCCAGTTATAGAAGAGAATGGGGCAAGGGTATGCAGTGGAAACTTATCACAAAATCAGGGCAAGAGAAAGGATGATGCTTTCTGCAAACTTACAGTACTATGTTAGAGTAGGTAGGTATTCCTTTGGCGAAGATGTTGAACTTGGAAAAGAAAATGAATAGGTGTCAGATCATGAAGGGTCTAGTACAACCTGGTGAAAATCTTAGATTTTGTCTTGAAAAGAGTAAATAGCTATTAAATAAATGATTTAAAGCAAGGAATTCTTCATCGGGCTTGCCTTTTAGGAATATGGCTGTGAAAGAAGTTTAGGGTATGTAAGACTAGAGACAGACGAATTAGAGGATAGCTACAGGAATGCAGGTAATAAATGGAAAGGGCCTAAGATACAACTGTTGGCAACTGAATGCTGAGAACAATAAAGGTTAATATTCTAGAAATAATTTTAAATTAATAAATATATGAACTATTGAAGTAAGCATGATTTTAAATCAATATTAAGACATAATATTTATAGGTTTGCATAACATCGTGTTTAAAAATTAACAGTAAAAAGTACACATCTAGGGAGGAAATGGTTCTTCATTGGGGCAACATGGTTGGAAGGCCCTTATGTTTTCAAGCTGGGTCTTGCCCTTATACTAAACAGTTTTCTGTTAATTTGTCATTTTTCATTAAAACTGTTATGGGTTGGGGCACTTGAGTGTCTCAGTGGGTTAAGCAACTGCCTTCAGCTCAGGTCATGATCCCAGGTCCTGGGATTGAGGTCCATGTCAGGCTCCCTGTTCAGCAAGGAGTCTGCTTCTCTTTCTCTCTCTACTGCTCCCCCAGCTTGTGTTCTCTCTGTGTTTCAAATAAATAAATAAAATATTAAAAAACAAACAAACAAACAAACAAAACAAAGAAACCTGTTATGGGTCTTTTCTAACCTGTGCTTGCAGACTTAAAGAAGGTCTCCTTTGTTGGCTCTAGGTACCCTTGAAGGTTTAACAAAGCCACATATTGAAGGCTTATGGTGCTTTTGGAGTTCTCTTTGCCAAAATGGTGGGTTGTGAAATGCTTCTCCAGATTATATATGACCACAACAACCACTAAAATGTGAAAGAACAACCAGCAATCCACATTCCATAGGGGGTCCAGAATTGTTGGCCCTGGGACTACAGAAGCTGAAACTCTGATGGTTGCCAAACCAAAATTGAGATGGATGCAGCCATAGCATTGCCAGGGCTCATTCTTGAGCCCTGACAGCTTGTCAGAGCCTCCAACCTGCACAGTCTGGGGAGGGGACACAAATGACTGATGAAAAAGGACAAAGAGCCATGGTGTCAATAACTTCTTTCAGTGCTCAGAGCTGAACATTTCACAGAAACCATGTCATGGAATGATTCCCTCTCACCACTAATTTGTGATTCCAATCATTTCAACAAAGTCATTTGTAACACTCTTTATAGGGAATTTACAGGTATTTCATGAGTGTAATCCTTTTGGAATACTATTTTCTTAGTGGAGGAGCCATGGTCTTAAACTTTCTGAAGCCATGTGCACAAGTCTATAGACACATGTGAAATTTTTCAACAGCCACATTTATGTGCTTAGAAAATTTGCAGGGTTTTTCTACCTTAAAAGGTACACTTGTTTTATTAAAGAAAAAAATGAAGGAAAATATTATAGATCCAGATTTGCTGGAATTATCTTTACTTTTTGGTAAGATTGGCCAAAGAGGGAAACTTCAGAAACTATTTTTTTTTCCCCTGGGACCAATAAAGTTAAATTCTAGAATATCAGAAAAATTTAAAGATAAACAATAAGCAGGTTATTTAGACAATATGTACAAAAAGAAGGGAAGACCCTCTAAATCTATTATTTAGCAGTATCCTAAAATCTATATTGAACATTTATATTTAGATGATTTATAGTTATTAAGTGTTTATTGCATAACTTGGTAGATTTGGTACATACATAATATGTCTCCCAGTTACCCATTTCCATATTTTCTTTTATTTGTTTGCTTATTTATTTATTTGTCAGAGAGAAAGAGCATAAGCAGGGGGAGAAGAGAAGCAGACTTCCTGCTGAGCAAGGAATCCGATGTGGGACTTGATCCAGGAGTCCTTGATCCAGGACTCTGGGATCATAACCTGAGCTAAAGGTAGATGCTTACATGAATGAGCCACCCAGGCATCCCACTCATTTCTGTATTTTTTTTAAAGATTTTATTTATTTTTTTGACAGAGAGATCACAAGTAGGCAGAGAGGCAGGCAGAGAGAAAGGGCGGGGGGGAAGCAGGCTCCCTGCTGAGCAGAGAGCCCGATGCGGGGCTCCATCCCAGGACCCTGAGATCATGACCTGAGCCCAAGGCAGAGGCTTTAACCCACTGAGCCACCCAGGCGCCCCTCATTTCTGTATTTTTGATGAAGAAACACAGAGATACTAAATAAATAACCCATGGTTGCATAGCTACAAATATGAAGACTAAGATTCAACGCCATGTCCATCAAATGCGTTGGCATATTTATGGATAATGTATTCAGTAATGACTATTGGAGCACATAATAAGACACTGGGTGCCTGTAGTGGTTTGAAAAGAGATGGAGATAGCACACAGCTGTATTGGATGCTGATCCTGCCTTTGGAAAAGACATGTATCTAAACAGGTTTTTTTTGCCAGGTTTTAAGTGTCATTAATTTTTTTTTAAAAGGTTAGATAAAAATCTCCAGACATTCAGAAGAAGGAAATGTGACATTGGAATCGATGACAATTGAACTCTCCCCTAAAATAGAGTGAGCATATGAGAATGTGAATATCTGAAAGAGGGATATCCAGGTTAGAAAGATGAGATGTATTTATTTAAAATTTCACATCTGGAAATAGTATGGTATGTGGTAAATGAGATTAGTTAGATCTGACCAGAGGAGAAAGTGCATGGTGAATAGAAATGAGATATAGAACTGGTAAAATTACATTGTGAAGGGCCTTCAGAGTTAAGGAAAGAAGTCTAGATTTCTCTTTTGTGGCCGTCATGGCATGTAAGATTTACGTGATCCAGTCACTCTTCTGTCATGTGGCAAGAATTGAAAGAGGAAGAAATTTTCTAAGTTGAGCTAGGAAGCTGTTACCCAGGCATTCTCTAGCAAAAGCCTGGTTTAAATGAACCATGGAGTGATGCTGTCAGACAGCAGAGCTGTTGCAGACATACCATTGACATGACTAGACAATGGAATGATAGGTGAAAAGAATAGTATATAATGATGATGTCTAGATATGATTAAGGTAGCACCTGCAGTTGCAGGGAGCATCATTCCTATCATTCTTATTCTATTCGATAACATGGAAACAGGAACAGATTTGAAATGTAAGTTGATAACCATAGTGTAGGATCATATTATACTTACATACTGTATTTAGACTTGGTTGAGTCTTTTACTGGTTGAATTGTCTAAAATACATTACAAAATGTGTAGCAATTTATTTATTTTATTTTTATTGTTTTATTTTTTCAAAATTTTTATTTAAATTCTAGTTAGTTAACATATAGTATAACATTTGCTTCAGGAGAAGAATTAATTATTCATCACTTACATATAACATTTAGTGGTTATCATGACAACTGTCCTCCTTAATACCCATCACCCATTTAACCCATCCTCCCACCCACCTCCATCAACCCACAGTCTGTTCTATATCGTTAAAAGTCTCTTATGGTTTGTATTCCTCTCTCTCTCTTTTTTTCCTTTTCCCTTATGTTCATCTGTTTTGTTTTTTAAATTCCACTAATGAGTGAGATCATATGGCTTATCTTTCTCTGAATGACCTATTTTGCTTAGCATAATACACTCTAGCTACAACCATGTCATTGCAAATGGCAAGACTTCATTCTTTTTGATGGCTGAGTAGTATTCCATTATATCTGTTTATAAAATATATACCTGCAACCTCACAACACCTGTTGTTTCCTGTGTTGTTAATTTTAGCCATTTTTGACTCATGGATGTGGTATCTTATTGTGGTTTTCATTTGTATTTCCCTGGTATTGAGTGATGTTGAGCAATTCATGTCGCTTTAGTTTTAATTAACGACTAAAACAATGATTATGGACAGCAGTATTTAAATGGTTGAGCAACAGATTGAGACAGGTAAATTTGTGTATGGAAAAACTTATGGAAAAGGAGATCATGGTTGGGCAGAAATTTCTGAACATTCTTTACAGGGTTTGTATGAGGATCATTTGATACAATATGTATGAGTACTTTGTAAACTCCAAGACATAAAAATAGTACATTCGTTCAACAAGTATTAAGTAATTTTATGTCAAATCTTGTGAGGGGTGCTAAGACTAAAAAATGAGTAAGAAGTTGTCCTTCAGGGGCAAGTGCACCCAAATGTTTATAGCAGCAATGTCCACAATAGCCAAACTTTGGGAAGAACCTAGATGTCCATCAACAGATGAATGGATAAAGAAGATGTGGTATATATATATACAATGGAACGCTATGCAGCCATCAAAAAAAAAAAAAAGAAAAAAGAAAGAAATCTTGCCATTTGCAACAACATGGATGGAACTAGAGGGTATTATGCTTAGCGAAATAAGTCACTCGGAGAAAGACAACTATCATATGATCTCCCTGATATGAGGAAGTGGAGAAGCAATGTGGGGGGTTTGGGAGGTAGGAAAAGAATAAATGAAACAAGATGGGATCGGGAGGGAGAAAAACCATAAGAGACTCTTAATCTCACAAAACAAACTGAGGGTTGCTGGGGGGAGGGGGGTCAGGAGAGGGTGGTGGGGTTATGGACATTGGGGAGGGTATGTGCTATGGTGAGTGCTGTGAAGTGTGTAAACCTGGCGATTCACAGACCTGTACCCCTGGGGCTAATAATACATTATATGTTTATAAAAGATTAAAAAAAAAATTATCCTTCAGGGAACCTGGGTGGCTCAGTGGGTTAAAGCCTCTGCCTTCGGCTCAGGTCATGTTCCCAGACTCCTGGGATGGAGCCCCACATTGGGCTCTCTGCTCAGCAGGGAGCCTACTTCCCTTCCTCTCTCTCTGCCTACTTCTCCACCTACTACTGTCTGGCAAATAAATAAATAAAATTAAAAAAAAAAAACAAGATTAAAAAATTGTCCTTCATATATCCCTTGAAAAATGTCCTTCATTTTTCCCACATTTTTCCAACAGACTTAATGTTTGGTGACTGTCTTCAAACTATGGCAGTATTTCTTCTAATATTGCTTTATGTGATCAGCATAACTATGACACCAGCACATCCATTACATATTTTTAAACCTTTCTGTTAAACCTTTCACAACCAGAAACAAAAAGATAAGCATTTGAATGAAGACTGTCTAGAGTTTAATCCTACCTTCTTGGTGTATGGTCCTAGGCAAATTGCTTATTTATAATTCACAGTTTCCTTCTATGTAAAATGGATGTTAGCACACTTATCTCACAAGGGTTTATAAAAAAAATATTTGAGATAATCTATATAAGACAGTCAGCCTGCTGCCAGACACAACAAATTAATATTTATTAGCCATGCTGGATATTTAAACCACTAACAGAAATGCGATTCCTCTTCTCTGTGTCCTCTTCTTCTTCTCCTCCTCCCTCATCTTCTTCTTCCTACCTCTTCTCCATACTTCAGAAGCTTGGGGTCTATGCCAACCAGAAAGCAGACTGCCTACCAGCCTAATGTCATGACATTATGCTGATCTGTCCATGCAAGAGCTTTCCTGCCAACTGCATTTCCTCTGCTTTAACTGTTTAAAGGACACAGCTTACTGAGTATCCAAAGATGAAAAGGTATAAAGTGGGAAACACACTTATTTGCCAATATGATAGTTTTGAAATGATTGAAGTAGCCTTTTGAGCAGTGCATGCATGGGGGTGTTTGGAGGTGAATGGGGAGGTATTGTAGGTTTTCATGTGCTGGAATTGCTCAAAGGAAATTTGTATTATCTATAAGTTATTTCTTCTAAAAACAATTTTTAGGAATTATATTCTTTAATTCTTTTAAAAGTCAAATTGTAAGCAGGATTCCCATCTATACAATGGAGTTTTTGAGGGCCTCTTTGAATTGACACTTCAGCTTGTCCCAAAGAAGACTTTGATATGGGACATAGATCCTTTTCCTTGTGTTTCAGAGAATAGGGTAGCAAAGCAGGAAAGGATGCCCTTCAGCTTGATAGAAAGGCACTACTACATGAATCTCTGCTAGACTCTAAAAAGTAAACTGAGCGCTGCGTTCCACTGTTCTCTGTTTTACATCTATATCGGAAAGTCTACAAATGTTCATGTGGACAGTAAGTGGGGGTCAAATGCAATTGGTACACCCTGCTGTTGGCAGGAGCTCAGCATAGCCGATGTTCCTTTGTTCAAAGATGAACAAACAGGAAAAAAGTCAACATGAGGTCCATAAAAATTCTGCAGCATAAGGAACAGGAGAGTATTACCCTGAAAAAGAATTAGAAGGAAAGCTTACTTCTAAAAACTATTTTCTAAAGCAAACAGAAAAACTGTCCGCCATGTTCATAGTAAGATATAAGAAAATGTGGCCATTGCTTAGTTAATAATAGGAATAATAACCATAATGATAGTAACGATAGTAACAGCTAACATTTGTATAGTATTTACTATATACCTGGGACTTCATTTAAAATACTTATATAGGTAGAAGGGACTAACAGTATACTTATTGTGATGAGCACCAAGTAATGTATAGAATTATTGAATCATATTGCACACCCAAAACTAATATGACACTGTACATTAATTATATTTTAATAAAAAAGTATATGTTAACAAAACAAACAAACAAAAAGATTAAAAAATGAGCATATCATTCGTCTAGAGCTTGATGATTTTTTGAAAACCAAAAACCCTAATGTAATCAGGGCTCTGATAGGACACTGCTGGGACCCTCAAGCTGCCCTTGTCCTCCCTTTCTGTCACCACCTAATTCCACCTCAAAGATAAGCCATCACTATCCAACAGTATAATTAGTTTCATTTGTTTTTGCTTAGCTATCATCTTTATGAAATGCATGTATAAACATTTTTCCTTATCTGTTATCTGTTTTATGGACTTGTATGAACCATTTATACATACTGAATACAAATATTTTTGTTTAATATATGTGTCATGGGTATCTTTTCCCACTCTGTGGGGTACCTTTTCATTCTCTTACTGGCTATCTTTGATGAATCTACTTTCTAAATCTTGGTATACTTGATTTAATCTTTTGTTTTCTGGTTATACCGTGTGTGTATATAACAATCTTTGTCTACTCCAAGTCATAAAGATGTCCTCCTATGTGTTCTTTTAAAAGCTTTATTGCTTTACCTTTCACATTTAGAACAATACATTTGGAATTGTTTTGTGTTTATGATGTTAGATGTGTATGAATCGGGTTATATTCTACCCCTCCATATGATTTTCTAACTAACCCAGTCATTTATTGAGAAGGTCAAGATTTCTGCACATGACTTTACTATTGCCTTTGTAATAAATCAGTTAATAATTTATGTATGAATCAGTTTCTGGACTTTATTTTATTCCATTAGTTAGTGTGCCTATGCATTGTTTGAACTACTTCACAGGTATTAAGCTTAATCCTTGCAACAACACAATAAATAGGTACCATTTAGTACCCTCATTATAGTTGAGAAAACTGAGGCATTAAGATGTTAAGTTACTCTACAAAAGTCTTATTTTTTTAGTCAATGGCAAGCCCATTGCATAAGCTCTGATAAATAAATAAAACAAGTGGAGATATGGGTTGAGATGAAAAGAGAGTATATTTAAGAGATGATTTCAAGGTAACCAAAACACAATAGCAGAGTAATTTACACACCATGAGCTGTGAAGCATGGAAATAACAGGACAGAAAACTCAATGTTCTTTCGACTCTTCATGAACCTATACTATTTTGCTATCTCAGTCTTTTATCTTTATCTTTTGGAATCACAACCCAGCCTCAAGTATCATTTTCATGGAGAAGTGAGGATGGTCCATATCACCCTCCACAACACAGAAGTCAAATAAGATAATAAATACCAAAAGACAACTGTAGATAGCAAGGTAAGTTTTAATGGATTTATAAGAGAAGCTGAAGCCTGATTGCTAGTTTCTAGGAGTTTATGAAAAGTGAGAAAATGGAGACATTTTAGAATATCTGCTACGACTACCATGAAGGAGATGATAGCATTTAGATGTCGAGACAGATTGAAAAAGAGTATATTCTTTTATTATTTTGTGTTCTTTGTTCCTAAATACTTGGAGAGGAAAGACAATAATGCAGAAAAAGATGAAGCTATAGGGGAAATATGTGTCTGCAAATTCTATCTGGCTACTTTATGTGCTTGTGCCGTCTGGGCAATACAGAAACAAACTAAGCCATAGGTCACTTAAATTTTCTACATTTAAAAAGAGACAGACTTTAATGAGAAAAAGAAAACAGAAATTAGTTTCTGAATTATTTAGAAATATCACAGGAGATGAAAACTGCTTAGTAGTTTCCACTGTGTAGATAATGCATCATGATCAATAAATAAATGCTAACCTTACCTTAAGAGCAAATATAGGAATGTATTATTAAAGAGGAATAAAATTGGTTGGCTTCATTATTCCTGCAAATTTAATAGTATGTGTATGGCTTAGAAGCCATACTTAAATTTTAATACAGTCCATTCTAATTGGGTCAAAGACGAATCAAAAAGAAATTTTATATGTAGTTGCTCTTCAGAGACTTTATTACTTTTAATCAGGGAAGTTTCTCTTGTTTTGCATACTGAAAACTCTAGTCATGCTTTGGATCTACAAAGAATTTGGAATTTCTGAAGCTTCCCTATGGAAAATGATGTTTAAATCCAGCTCACCTAATGCTATAGAAAATATAATATTCACCTTTACTATTTATTTTGGATGATTTATTTTAATTTTGAAATATTATGTTCAGATGAACATAATAGATACTTGAGTATTCACTTTTAAGACTAAGCAAACTAAACATAGGCTTAGCTCTATGTCTTGCTTATTATGTTTTCCTCCTTCAACAATAAATAATTGCAAGTATTACAAAGCCCCATCCTTATTTCTTTTCTCTACCTTCCAGAAATAACCACTCTTTTGAAGTCTGATATTTGTGTGCATTTTTCATACGTATTAAAAAAAATCGGGGGCCCATAATTATACATTCATATAGCAAAATATTATATTGTTTTGCATTTTATTTGAATGAATGTATACTATATACAAATCTTGGCAATTTTTTCTTCCTACATTATGTGTTTTTTAGCTTTATTTGTGTGAATATATGTAAGTAATTATCTATGAAAACATTCCATTATTTGAATAAAATATATCAATTGCCTTAATTAATTTTTCACCATTGTAAATAGTAAACAGTGACCCACCTTGACCATGTCAACTTTTTTCATGTGTTAGAGAATCTCTTGATTAGAAACTTAAGTAGGAAATTGATTCCCAATGTGGTTGTAAAAATTTATACTTCTACTAGAATTGTGTAAGCTGTCCTGTTTGACCACCCTCTTGGAAACACTTAGTGCTATCAGATGCTAATGTTCGCCAATACAATAGTTTAAAAATGCCAAAATGAAATATGATGGTTGGCAAGAAACAGACTTTTAACTATAGAGAACAAACTGATGATTACTGGGATGGGGTGGAAGTAGGGTTGGGGGTGTGTGTCACAGGTGAAATAGGTGGTGGGGATTAAGGAGGGAATTTGTGAAGAGCACTGGGGTGATGTATGGAGGTGTTAAATTACTATGTTGTACACCTGAAACTAATATAACATTGTATACTAACTGGAATTAAAATAAAAAAATTTTTAAAAAAATGATGGTTGCTTTGCTTTTCTCTGGTTACTAGTGTAACTAAGCATCTTTTCACAGCTTTATGAATCCCTTGTTTTTATTTTTCTGTGGATTTCATATTGATAGCATTTTTATTTTTATCATTTGAATTGTTTAATTTGTCCTTATTGGTCATTGTTCTTTGAAGAATTAAAACATTATAGATGTCAATATTTTTTGTTTATTGAAGTGTAAATATCTCTCCCCAGTTTGTTAGAATGTTTTAATGCTTATAATGTTTCTTTTGCACTAAATAAATTTTTATATTTCAATGTAACAATGTTTATAATTTTTCTGTATATTTTTGCTTTGTGTTCTATTAACAAATTTTTATTACACAAATGTCACAGTTGTTTTTATAATTGTCTAATAATTTTACATCTTTGATTTTTAGTACTGTTTACAAGTTTTAGCATGTATAATGTAAGCTAGGAATCTCTTCCCCCATATGATATGTAATTGTTCTAATGATATTTTACCCTGCCTATTATGTTACAATATGTCTTTTCTCTTTCTATGTTTTATTTCTCATAAAAATACCACGTAAAAGAGTTGAGCACCTACTATATGCAATATACAGTGATAAGTGGCATGAGGGGGAAATATATATGAACAATACATGATTGAACATCTGCATTTATAAAACTTTCTGGGCCTGGTGATGATTTGGATGGGATGATAGAAAATATGATGGTAGAAAAGTGGATTTTTAGTTTCTGTTCTAGAATTTTCTTATATCATTAAAAAATCTTCATGACCAGAGTTTAAAACAGCCTCAGGGTCTTTCTTTATAAATAATATTTTTGAAAATGTGTTTTTACAAAGCTAATTTCCAGGTAGTCAATTTGATTGAAATATTCACAATTTGAGCACTTAAACAATATCTAATATATTTGGAAATGCTTTAGCCTTACTTTCATGCCTTCAATTTCTGAGCATGTTCTCCTTTCCAAGATCTTTTTCCATTGTTTGGTAGATAAATATTTCTGATGTCTCATCACTGCCTTAAATTCAAACATAACACTTTAATGAAACATTTTATTTCCTTTGACTGATAAGCCATCTCTCTACCATTTTACTTATTCTTTTTTTGTTTTGTTTTGTTTTTTTTGCTGTTGGTTTGTTTTCATTTAATTTTATTTTATTATTTTTCATCATGCTATGTGTATTCTATGTGTGTTCTTTAATCCCCACCCCCTATTTCCCCCATCTTCCTACCCACCCTCCCCCTGGTAGCCATCAATTTGTTCTCCACAGTTCATCTTACTTTTTTTGAAATAGGTTATCAATTAGTTTCAAAATTTTGAAAAAATTCTTGCTCCTGGCCTCTTGCTCATCTTTCAAACTCAGAGATACCACATCTTTTAAATCTACTACAGCATGTCTTGCATGCCCTGCTCTCTTTCCATGGCTTTCTGGGGATTGTAGCGATAACCCTCAGAATTTATCTTCCCTCCGTAGTCTTACTCTCCTTTAAAATTTCCTATTATCACTACTGAGAAAATTTTTAAAACTTTTATTTTATCACTTAATTACAAGGCTTTAAAAAAGGAAATGTTTACTAACTATTGAGAGGATGAACTTGGACTTTGTAGTAGGTTTTTCTTTTTTTTTTTTTTTAAAGATTTTATTTATTTATTTGACAGAGAGAAATCACAAGTAGGCAGAGAGGCAGGCAGAGAGAGAGGAGGAAGCAGGCTCCCTGCTGAGCAGAAAGCCCGATGTGGGGCTTGAACCCAGGACCTGGGATCATGACCTGAGCCGAAGGCAGCGGCTTAACCCACTGAGCCACCCAGGCGCCCCTGTAGTAGGTTTTTCATAGAGCTCTAAAGTCTGACCATTATTAGATTTTTCCACCAAATCCATTGTTCGGCTACAGAACTTTTCTGCTTCAAATAAGCCTGTTTATTCTCATTGCTTTTATGTATGTATATATGTATGTATTTATTTATTTACTAATGCTGTTCTAGTCACTGGCTTCTCCAATATACTATGCTAAAATTATTTTAAAAAGTTTTTAAGTACTGTTTGTTTGATGATGTTTTATCTGTGTTCTGGAGTAAATTGATCACCCACTTTTGTATTTATGGCAATTCTAGCACAAGATATGCATTCTTCTCTTTTTAATATTTAGTCATTTTATTTTTTTGAAAAGTGTTGCATAACTTGTAAACATGGACATGAGTTATGAGTCAAATGTTCGTGCATCCCCAACAATTATATGTTGAAATTCTAATCCCCAAGGTGATGGTATAGGAAGTGGGGCCTTTAGGAGATTAGCTCATTAGGGAGGAGCCCTCATAAATGGGATTAGTGCCTTTTTGAAACTGACCTGAGAAACCCCCTAGTCCTTTAAATCATGTGAGGATACAACTTGAAGACTGACCTGGAATAGCCTCACCCTATCCAGTGAAGCCCTGATCTCAGACTTCTAGCTGCCAGACCTGTGAGAAATAAATTTTTGTTGTTAATAAACTTCCCAATCTATGACATTGCATTATAGCACTCCAAACACTAAGATGTGTCCAGAGAGATTACTTAGCAGAACAAATCTAGAAATAATAAAAAGAATAATACATGTAGAACAAGTAGATATACCTCCCAAATATATAGCACTTTTTCTATATAAAGATCATCAGGGGGCACCTGGGTGGCTCAGATGGTTAAGCATCTGCCTTCAGCTCAGGTCATGATCCTAGGGTCCTGGGATCAAGCCCCGCATCAGGCTCCTTGCTCAGCGGGAAGCCTGCTTCTCCCTCTCCCACTTCCCCTGCTTGTGTTCCCTCTCTCACTGTGTTTCTCTCTGTCAAATAAATAAATAAAATTAAAAAAAAAAAGATCATCATCAGTATAGTACACTTAATTAATAAAGAAGAACAATTATGTAATCATCTCAATCATTACAGAATGGCACTTGGCAAAATTCAAGATTGCATTATGATAAAACTCTCAGGTAAAGGAAGAGAACATTTCTGTGATTTAGTAAAGGGCATTTACAAAAAACATTGAGCTAATGTTATACACAGTAATGAAAATCTTCATGCTTTCCTTTAGAATCTGAAACAAGGCAAGTATTACTGCTTTCAAAATTCTACTTGACATTTTCTTAACTTTCCAGGATAGTATGATAAGGCAAGAGAAAGAAATAAAAACATAATGATTAAAAAGGAAAAAGTAAGTGTATTTATTCATAGAAAAAATGTTGAGTATTAAATACAGCTTGATTAATTTACAAAAGAAAGTGATTAGAATCAACAAGTGAAGTTTGCAGTATCATAGTTAAAAATCAATATAGGAAAATACATTGTATTTCTAGCACTATCAATGAACAAATGGAAAAAAGATTTAAAATAAAAACAAAGCAAGACTATTTACAGTAGCACCCAAATATTAAATACTTAAGATTAAAGGTAAGAAAATATTTTCAAGATCTTTATATTATTTCATTTTATGTTTTTTTTAAAAAAACACAAAATTAATTTCTATGGATGTTTTCCTTTCATTGCAATTCTAATGTTTAGGAACTCCTTCATCATATTTTCAAAATATTTTGAATTCATTTAATAAATCCTGTCAAGGAATGATTTAGATGTTGCTAGGCAAGTCTAGAATGGACCTATTTGTAAAGTCCATTGTTTCTATTCTATCTCTATATCTATCTAAATCTACTATATATAAATATAATCTATTTTCATTTGCTAAATAAATGACTAAACAATCCTAAAATATATTTGCTCTGTTGTAATTATTGGTGTCATGAAATATATATTTTAAGTAGCTAGAGTTTCTCCAAGTAATTAAACAGCATGATATTATTTATTACCAGTGTGGACTGAACCATTAAAAACTACAATTCCAAACTCACATTCTAATAGAATTAGTTTTTATGTTTCTCATTTTTATTATATTTAAATTACATTCAAAAAGTAATCAACCAACCGTTATAAACTGCATGTTGATTATAGTAGTCTATTTTAAGTCCTTGGTGTATACTCTAATTGTGTTTTGTGACTGTATCATTAACATAGGAGTCATGTTTTGTAATTTCTTTAGTATAGATAAGTATTTCAGAAATTGAGACAAAATCAAATATTTTACCTCAAATGATTGTTTAATCTCTCTCTGGTTTTAATAACTTGAGTTCAGAGATCAAAGACAATACAAATAAATCCTTACAGACAATTGATATTCTTGACAATATTTTATATGTTTCTCTGACATTGCCTTTGATAATTTATATACCTGTTGTTCTACATTTTTATCAGCAATAACATCTGCTCTTCACTATGGTGATGACACTCTTGTCCATATTCTGATTTTTATCATTTCCAGCAGCAATTATCTATCTTCCAAGGTCATGAATTAACCTCCACTTCCAACCCGATCCCTCACCCCAACGAACCACATTTTCTGATTCTTCCAGCTTACTTATTCAAAGAGATCCACCACGTGGTGGTGAAATGGGGGTAAATGGGGATACTATGGGCTAATGGAGCCTGAATAGGATCAGGAGTGGACACAGGCAAAGCAGGGCAGCAGCCCAGCAGAGTCCTAGTGGGTGAGGAGGGCATTTCTACAAGGAAGCCACTCAGTACAGGGTGTTGAAGGCTAGGAAAAGTGAGGAGGGATACATGAGGGGAGTCTCAATGGGACCAGAACAATGTGCATACAGGGTATGGCAAAGTCCCTGTGTAGGTACTGGAACCAAACAATAGAGTGCATTAATATTCATTCTAGTTTTCTCTATTTTTATATTTGTCTCTCCCTTCTGGGGCAGTAATGAACTTGGTTCCTCATTTCCACAAAATATGTACATACTTCATCAATTTCCTCATATGAAATTAATTTTCTGAAGTGAGCAGGGGGGGAGAAGGGGATTTATAAAAGATTGAGAAAATGGACAGAACTAGAATGATTAATTGGGGCATTATGTTATGGATATTGACAAGAACTCATAGTTTCACACTAAGGAAATTATATAACTTGAATACCAATGTCCTTACGTTTCATTTATCATGACATTAGCCAGAGGAACCATCATGGCAGCCGACATGAACAATTGCATGTAGGCACAGCCTAAAAAACTTACTTAGAACTCCTATGTATTGATATACAGGAACAGAGAGTATACATACAAGATTTGTAGTGATCCAGAGCAGGGTGTAAAGTCTCAGTGAGGTGAGGAGGGCATGCATACAGGATATGGAGAGACCCAGTGAAATACTGGAACCAAGCAGACCTTTTATTATACTGAGCAATCTTGCCAAGTACATAGGTAATTGTTAACGGCTTTATTAAGGCATAATTCAGGGGCACCTGGGTGGCTCAAGTCTGTTGGGTGTCTGACTTCAACTCAGGTCATGATCCTGGAGCCCTGGGATTGAGCCCCATGTCAGACTCTCTAATCATTGTGGAGTGTGCTTCTCCCTGTGCCTCTCCTCCTGGCTTGAGCTCTCTCTCTCTCTCTCTCTCAAATAAATAAATAAAATATTTTAAAAAGACATAATTCATACACCATCTACTTTATAATTTTAAAATGTATAATTCAGTGGTTTCTATTATGTTCACAGAGTTATGAAACTGGCACAACTATATAATTCTAGAAATTTTCCTCACCCCAAAAAGAACTCCCTACCCACTAGCAGTCACTCCCACCTTCACTCCCTCCTAACCAGCACTCAGTCCTAATCTATTTTGTGCCTTTGTGTGTTTGCCTTTCGTAGGCATGTCGAGATACAGGAGCCTACTTGGAGGGGGTCCCATTGACTATATTTTGGACAATTTGTGTATCAAAATAAATAACAGTAGTAATGGATTTTAAACCGTTGGCAGGGCTGGTTATATATACACTGCAGTGCCTAGTATATTTTTTCTTCTTTCTTTTTACAGTTTATTTAAGTAATCTCTACATCAGACATGGGGCACAAAGTCACAACCCTGAGATCAAGAAACAAATGTTCTTCTGACTGAGCCAGCCATGTACCTCTGCAGTGCCTAGTGTAAATGAAAATGCAAGGCCCCTTGCTCACATGGCTGGTAAAAAGTGCTATTAAAGATGTTAAAATATAAAGTTCTTTCTCACATAAGTATTTCACTATTTATAAACATAATAAGAGTAGTGTTTCTAACTTATAGTATTATAACAACATAGACAATTACAAGAAAATATGATTTTGCCCTCATAATTTTATTTAATATAATCAATAAGACTTTATCAAGGTAATTTCTTGATCATAAGATATTTCTGACTCACTTTTCTGCAAATTCATTTATCAAAATTTATATTTTAGCAAATTCATATTTCAATTCATATTATTATAAGCAATGTCACTCATTCTTGGCAAATATAATATTACAAATAATTTTTGATAATTTTTCATTTTGAGAAAGATTAAGATCTTTTTGTTGATTCAACTTTTAATGGTTTATTAAGAGTATTTTATAACCTTTGAAAGCATTAGAAAAATTTCTGATGCATTAGTTAGAAATATAACTTTTAATACATCTAGAGTTCATATTCTCAAGGAATAATTTTTCTAAAAATAGTTAACTCTCTTTACAGATTAGCTTTGTGCAAGTCCGAATTTAATTTTAAGTGTAAATTTATACAAAGACATTTTAATATTTCCTCTAACATTTCCCGTATAACTTGTAGAAGTCATATGAGAAACTAAAACTGGCTCTGTGATTTATATGTAACTCAAAAATCCTGTTTATACATTCTTTTCAGTTACAAGAAAAATTAATTTAAAAATTACCTTCTTAATAAGAAGGCAATTTTTGATTCATCCAAGTTTCATATGATTTTTCTATTGAATGTGATGATTTTTATTTTTATTTTTACTTTTTTCCAAGTTTTTATTTAAATTCTAGTTAATGAACATATAGTGCAATATCAGTTGAAGCAGTAGAATTTAGTTCTGAATATGATAATTGTTTTTTGAAGATTTTATTTATTTATTTATTTCACAGACAGAGATCACAGTAGGCAGAGAGGCAGAGAGAGAGAGGAAGGAAGCAGGCTCCCTGCTGAGCAGAGAGTCTGATGTGGGGCTCAATCCCTGGACCCTGGAATCATGACCTGAGCCAAAGGCAGAGGCTTTAACCCACTGAGCCACCCAGGCACCCCTGAATACGATACTTTTTAAATCTACTCTCTATTCTTAAGCCTATAATTATTTGCTTTGCTATGTTGTGGCTGTTTTTAAAAATAAAGATTCTAAATTCTTTGAAAGATTCTATCAACTCCCTCTTATGTTTATTGTAATGTGCATGTTTATGGACATTAAAATATGTAACATATTTAAAAAAATGATTATTGCTGCCAAAGTACATGGGCATTACCTTTATAATGTTTATTTATAATAATGTTTATTTATAATGTTTATAATGTTTTATAAACATTTATAATGTTTATTTTTTACAGTTATAAAAATAACCTATTATCATGGAAAACCCAGAACATATGCAAAAAAACACAAAGAAGGGACATTTTCACAATTTTTAACTTCCCACATATAACCACTGCTAACTTTTGCAGTGGATCCTATTATGGGAAATTTCATATTTTACTTAGAGTTTATACTCTGTACATTTTCCCATGTCATTAAGAATTGTCAGACAGCATGTTTTTAATAGCTGTTCAATATGCCATTAAAAGGGTTTGTATTACTTATTTCATTTTGGTTCTTATACCACTTTTCAACATGTGGGAAAAAAGAGTTCTTCTAATTCAGTTTTTGAGTATCACTTTATCCATTTTTTTAATTATTCTATAGCCCCAAATTCTTTTCCTCTGGCTATGATAGACACAATTCTAAGATGCTCCCCAAGGTTCCCATCCCATGGTACACATGTCTTGTGTAATCACTTCCCCTTGAATGTGGGTAGGGCCAATGAATATGATAGAATATCATTAATTATTTGACTTTGATACTAATCAAAGGGAGATTACCCTGAATGAGCCTGACCTATTCAAATGAGCCCTTCAAAAGAGGCCAAAGCATGAGAAACACTCTTCCACAGGTTGGGGAAACAAAGCAAACCACCATATTTTGAAAAAGAGGATACACGTTGAAGAACGCAGGAGGCCTCTTGTTGAGAGCTGTTCCACAACCACAAGAAAACAAATTCTGCCAACTCTTGGGCTTGGAAGAGGATTCTGACCTTCAGGTAAGAATATGTCCCCAGGTGATAACTTGGTATCAGGCTGGTGAGACACTGAGCAGATAACTTGGCTAATTCACACTCAGAGTTCTGACTCATGGAAATTGTGAGGTAATATATATTTTTTTTAAGCCAAGGCTGTGGCAATTTGTTATGCAATTCTGTAAAATGAATATGACTTTTAAAAATATTAATAAAAACTGTCATTGAATATGTTTAATAGAAGTTTAGATGGATCATATTTTCCTGCTGGAACATAGACTTTTGCTATAATTAGCATAGCCTGTTCTGAACCATCCTGCCAAATCCGGTGTGGTCACATGTACATACCATTAACTATATCGTCACAATATAAAACTTTTATTCTTCTACAGGCAATGAACATAATCCTACCAAAGTTAGAGAAAAATCTTCCCTTTTACTCTTTAATACTCTTTATCCTTATACTTTAGTTCTCAACTAAATACCAAATTTATTTTTTGATTCCTAACAAAGGTAAAATGATATCCAGCTATAACAGAAATAATCCAATACTTACTTCACTTACAGTGAAGGCTAAGAAAGCTAGGAAAAAATAAAAAGGTCATGCTAATAAAGCCTTTCTAGAAATCCTGGTTTCTTCTTACTGCAACTGATTTGTCTTACTTCTTATTCAACTGATTTATGATGGCTGATCATGCTGCTTTCTTTGTAAGATATTCTTATTTTAATGACCCTTCTGAAGATATGTTTTTCTTTTATAATGGTAGCTTTAACCTTTATTTTTAGTCTTTTGGCATATATAGTTTTAATTAGTTCCAGCCAAGTACATCTTGTTGGCATCAAGTATGAACAATTGGGGAGGCAGGAGAAGAAAACTTTCTTTCCATTATTTTAAAGTTGATACCTATTTATATTAGTAACTTCCGATAAAACTCTAAAAATTTTGATTTAATTTCTAGCCTACTATATGAGTTATTTATTCTCAGACCTCATTATCCATTTCCCTGAAATCTTCAGTGGTAAGTAAAATTCTAGAGCCTTAAGTGATCATTGTTTCTCATGTTCTCATTTCCATCGTGGCTTATCTAGAAAATTATGTTAATCTATAGGAATATTTTTTCTTATTTTCTCTCATGAGCATGGAGACTTTTCAGATTAGCTTTTTTCATTTAGTAATATACATTTAACTTTCCTTCATTTCTTTTCATGGTTTGATAACTCATTTCTTTTTATTGCTAAATAATATTCTATTGTCTGAATGTACCATAGTTTATTAACTAATCCACAGTTAATCTACTTATCAAGGACATTTGGCAATTATGAATAAAACTTCTATAAACATCTGTATGCTGGTTTTATGTGGATATGTTTTCAGTTCCTTTGGGTAAATACCAAGAAGTGCAATTGCTGTATTGCATGGTAAGAGTATGTTTAGTTTTCCTAGAAACCACCAAGTGGCTTCCAAAATGTACCATTTTTCACTCCCACTAGCAATAAATGAGAACTCTTGTTACTATACATCCTTGTTAGCCTTTGGTATCGTCAGTGTTCCAGATTTTGGCCATTCTTTTTTTTCTTTTTTTTTTTAATAATTTTATTTTTTAATAAACATATATTTTTATCCCCAGGGGTACAGGTCTGTGAATCGCCAGGTTTACACACTTCACAGCACTCACCATAGCACATACCCACCCCAATGTACATAACCCCACCCCCCTTCTCCCAACCCCCCTCCCCCCATCAACCCTCAGTTTGTTTTGTGAGATTAAGAGTCACTTATGGTTTGTCTCCCTCCCAATCCCATCTTGTTTCATTTACTCTTCTACTACCCCCTTCGCCCCCCATGTTGCATCTCCTCTCCCTCTTATCACAGAGATCATATGATAGTTGTCTTTCTCCAACTGACTTATTTCGCTAAGCATGATACCCTCTAGTCCCATCCACGTCGTCGCAAATGGCAAGATTTCATTTCTTTGGATGGCTGCATAGTATTCCATTGTGTATATATACCACATCTTCTTTATCCATTCGTCTATTGATGGACATCTAGGTTCTTTCCATAGTTTGGCTATTGTAGACATTACTGCTATAAACATTCGGGTGTATGTGCCCCTTCGGATCACTACGTTTGTATCTTTAGGGTAAATACCCAGCAGTGCAATTGCTGGGTCATAGGATAGTTCTATTTTCAACATTTTGAGGAACCTCCATGCTGTTTTCCAGAGTGGTTGCACCAGCTTGCATTCCCACCAACAGTGTAGGAGGGTTCCCCTTTCTCTGCATCCTCGCCAGCATCTGTCATTTCCTGACTTGTTAATTTTAGCCATTCTGACTGGTGTGAGGTGATATCTCATTGTGGTTTTGATTTGTATTTCCCTGATGCCGAGTGATATGGAGCACTTTTTCATGTGTCTGTTGGCCATTTGGATGTCTTCTTTACAGAAATGTCTGTTCATGTCTTCTGCCCATTTCTTGATTGGATTATTTGTTCTTTGGGTGTTGAGTTTGCTAAGTTCTTTATAGATTTTGGACACTAGCCCTTTATCTGATATGTCCTTTGCAAATATCTTCTCCCATTCTGTCAGTTGTTTTTCGGTTTTGTTAACTGTTTCCTTTGCTGTGCAAAAGCTTTTGATCTTGATAAAATCCCAATAGTTCATTTTTGCCCTTGCTTCTCTTGCCTTTGGCGATGTTCCTAGGAAGATGTTGCTGCGGCTGAGGTCGAAGAGGTTGCTGCCTTTGTTCCTCTCAAGGATTTTGATGGATTCCTTTCTCACATTGAGGTCCTTCATCCATTTTGAGTCCATTTTCGTGTGTGGCATAAGGAAATGATCCAATTTCATTTTTCTGCATGTGGCTGTCCAATTTTCCCAACACCATTTGTTGAAGAGGCTGTCTTTTTTCCATTGGACATTCTTTCCTGCTTTGTCAAAGATTAGTTGACCATAGAGTTGAGGGTCTATTTCTGGGCTCTCTATTCTGTTCCATTGATCTACGTTTCTGTTTTTGTGCCAGTACCATACTGTCTTGATGATGACAGCTTTGTAATACAGCTTGAAGTCTGGAATTGTGATGCCACCGACTTTGGCTTTCTTTTTCAATATTCCTTTGTCTATTCGAGGTATTTTCTGGTTCCATTTTTCTGGTTCCAAATTTTAGGATTATTTGTTCCATTTCTTTGAGAAAATGGATGGTACTTTGATAGGAATTGCATTAAATGTGTAGATTGCTTTAGGTAGCCTAGACATTTTCACAATATTTATTTTATTTTATTTTATTTATTTTATATATTTTATTTATTTATTTTATTATAATTATTTTATTATTTTATTTTATTTATTTTTCCAATCAAGGAGCATGGAACATTTTTCCATTTTTTTGTGTCTTCCTCAATTTCTTTCATGAGTACTTTATAGTATTCTGAATATAGATTCTTAGTCTCTTTGGTTAGGTTTATTCGTAGGTATCTTATGGTTTTGGGTGCAATTATAAATGGGATGGACTACTTAATTTCTCTTTCTTCTGTCTTGTTGTTGGTGTAGAGAAATGCAGCTGATTTCTGTGCATTGATTTTATATCCTGACACTTTACTGAATTTCTGCACAAGTTCTAGCAGTTTTGGAGTGGAGTCTTTTGGGTTTTCCACATATAGTATCATATCATCTGCAAAGAGTGATAGTTTGACTTCTTCTTTGCCGATTTGGATGCCTTTAATTTCCTTTTGTTGTCTGATTGCTGAGGCTAGGACTTCTAGTACTATGTTGAATAGCAGTGGTGATAACGGACATCCCTGCCATGTTCCTGACCTTAGCGGAAAAGCTTTCAGTTTTTCTCCATTGAGAATGATATTTGCGGTGGGTTTTTCATAGATGGCTTTGATAATATTGAGGTATGTGCCCTCTATCCCTACACTTTGAAGAGTTTTGATCAGGAAGGGATGCTGTACTTTGTCAAATGCTTTTTCAGCATCTATGGAGAGTATCATATGGTTCTTGTTCTTTCTTTTATCAATGTGCTGTATCACATTGATTGATTTGCGGATGTTGAACCAACCTTGCAGCCCTGGAATAAATCCCACTTGGTCGTGGTGAATAATCCTTTTAATGTACTATTGAATCCTATTGGCTAGTATTTGGTGAGAATTTTTGCATCTGTGTTCATCAAGATTATTGGTCTGTAGTTCTCTTTTTTGATGGGATCCTTGTCTGGTTTTGGGATCAAGGTGACGCTGGCCTCATAAAATGAGTTTGGAAGTTTTCCTTCCATTTCTATTTTTTGGAACAGTTTCAGGAGAATAGGAATTAGTTCTTCTTTAATGTTTGGTAGAATTTCCCCGGGAAGCCATCTGGCCCTGGGCTTTTGTTTGTTTGGAGATTTTTGATGACTGTTTCAATCTCCTTACTGGTTATGGGTCTGTTCAGGCTTTCTATTTCTTCCTGGTTCAGTTGTGGTAGTTTATATGTCTCTAGGAATGCATCCATTTCTTCCAGATTGTCAAATTTGTTGGCGTAGAGTTGCTCATAGTATGTTCTTATAATTGTCTGCATTTCTTTGGTAAGTAGTAAGTAAAAGGAGTAAGTAAAATATTAAAATATTTTTTTTATTTTTATTTATTCATTTGACAGAGAGAGATCACAGTAGACAGAGAGGCAGGCAGAGAGAGAGAGAGAGAGGGAAGCAGGCTCCCTGCTGAGCAGACAGCCCTATGCGGGACTCGATCCCAGGACCCTGAGATCATGACCTGAGCTGAAGGCAGCAGCTTTAACCCACTGAGCCACCCAGGCGCCCATAAAATATTAAAATATTAAAAGGGTGGCAACAACCCCAGCAAAATATGCTTTAGCCAAATCAGAAGAGATCCCAAATCATGAGGGGGGACAAAGGGGAGAAAAAGGTTCAGAAAGAAAGAAAAAAAAAAGAAAAAGAAAAAAAAAAAGAAACAATTAAAAAAAGAAAACCAATAAAGAAAAAATATAAAAAGAAAACAAATATATATATATATATATATATATATATATATATATATATATATTAGAGGAACTAGTTAAAAGACGTTAAAAAAGAAAAGGGTAAAGTTAAAAAAAATTAGCAGAAGAAGAGAAAAAAATTGAAAAAGAAAAAAAATTAAATTAATTGCAAGGCTAAAGAATGATGGTGAGAAAGCCATGAGTTCCATGCTTTGCTTTCTCTTCCTCTGGAATTCCGCTGTTCTCCTTGGTATTGAAACTGCACTCCTTGGTAGGTGAACTTGGTCCTGGCTGGGTTTCTTGTTGATCTCTGGGGGAGGAGCCTGTTGTAGTGATTCTCAAGTGTCTTTGCCCCAGGCAGCGTTGCACTGCCCTTACCAGGGGCCGGGCTGAGTAATCTGCTCGGGTTTGCTGGTTTTGCTTTCGGGAGCTTTTGTTCCCTGAGCGCTTTCCGTAGAGTTCTGGAGGACGGGAATGAAGATGGCGGCCTCCCAGTCTCCAGCCCGGAGGAGCCGAGTGCCCAGGGCCCCACTCCTCAGTGTGCCCTCAGAGAACAGCGCCCAATTACTCCCGTCACCCTGGCCTCCGGCCACGCTCCAAGCTGACCAAGCCTGCGACTGGTTCAAGGTAACCCCGAGCTTAGAGCTCACTCCTCGGCTCTGTCTCTGTAGCTGGCTTCCCCGTTCTAATACCTGTAAGCTGTGCAACACTCAGACACCCCCGATCCTTCTGTGACCCTGCGGGACCTGGGGCTACGCTGACCCCGCGTGGGCTTCACCCCGGTTAAGCCTCTGGAGTGATGTCCCTCAGCGGAACAGACTTTTAAAAGTCCTGATTTTGTGCTCCATTGCTCCGCCGCTTGCCGGGAGCCGGCCCCTCCCCCCGCAGTTTATCTTCCTGTCACTTTGGATTCACTTCTCCACCAGTCCTACCTTTCAGAAAGTGGTTGATTTTTTGTTTCTAGAATTGCTGTTCTTCTTCTCTTCGATCTCCTGTTGGATTTGTAGGTGTTTGCGATCTTTAGGTAAGCTATCTAGCTGATCTCCCGCTACCTGAAGTAGTCTCAGCCTGCTACTTCTCCGCCATCTTGACTCCTCCTCGATTTTGGCCATTCTTAATAGGTGTGTGATGGTATCTCATTGTTTTAATTTGCATTTTCCTGAGGACATATGATGAGGAAACTTTTCTTATGTTTGGTTACCATCTGTATGTCTTCCTTGGTGAAGTGACTGTTAAGGCCTTTGGCCTATTTTTCCCTTGGGATTTTTGTGCTCTGATTACTGACTTTTTTTTTTTTAATTTTATTTATTTGTTTGACAGAGAGAGAGAGATCACAAGTAGGTAGAGAGGCAGGCAGAGAGAGAGGAGGAAGCAGGCTCCCTGCTGAGCAGAGAGCCTGATGTGGGGCTCGATCTCAGGATCCTGAGATCATGACCTGAGCTGAAGGCAGAGGCTTAACCCACTGAGCCACCCAGGTGCCCCTGATTACTGACTTTTAAATGTTTTTTTTTTTTTTTTCTATATTTTGTATAACAGTCCTTTATCAGATGGGTCTTTTGCAAATTATTTTCTCTCAGTCTGTGGCTTGTCTCTCAGTCTCCTGAATGGTGCCTTTCTTAGATTAGAAATTTTTATTTTGACAAAGTCCTGTTTATCCATTATTTCTTTCTTGAATTGTGACTTTAGTGTTGAATCCAAAATATTGTTGCCAAACACTAAGTCATCAAGATTTTCTAGAAAGGCCAGAATATGGGGACAGAAAGATCATTGGTTACTGAAGGCTAGTTGGGAGGGAAGGATGGATAGGTAGAGAGCCGAGTATTTTTAGGACAATGAAACTATTCTATATCACATTATAATGGTGATATATAACCTTATACAGTTGTCTAAATTATAGAATGTATAACACCAAGAGTAGTTATTTATGTATGGGGGCAGGAGGTATGTGAGAAATCTCTTGCTTTCTGCTCAATTTTGCTGTACACCTAAAATTACTTTAAAAATAAAGTATATTAAAAAGTATAAAATTATTTGTCACTAATACTTTGTACTTTAAATATATGTGATATATCATTACCAATATCTCTTTCAATATATACAGCAAATCTTATTTTGATATTCATTTTTATGCTTTTATTATATTTGAAGAGATCAAGCACATTCATCAAACATATTCTTCTTCTGATGTATGAGATAGTTGTCATGTAATCTAGTTCTTCCTCAATGCTGTTATAAGATCACATTTTTAAAAAATATTTTATTTATTTATTTCTCAGAGAGAGAGAGAGAGAGAGAGAGCACAAACAGGGGGAGCAGCAGGCAGAGGAAGAATCAGGAGTCCAATGCAGGAATTAATTTTAGGACCCTGAACTCATGACCTGAGCCAAAGGAAGATGCTTAACCGAGGGAGCCACCCAGATCACTTTTTACTTATTTTCCAAATACTTGATATTTTATTTTTTCCTACCTCAATTTTTCAGATACTGTTTTAACATAACAATTATTAGTTTTCATATGAAATTAAAACTCTCTACACTTTTCAAAAGAAATTGTTTGCGGGTATTTACACAAAAGTCCATGCAGAATAGATGTGAATAGAATTATTTATATATATACAAACACACAAATAAAATTGAGTGCAAGTTTTAAAAACTGGTAAAACTGCCTCTGCCTTCGGCTCAGGTCATGATCCCAGTGTCCTGGGGGATCAAGCCCTGCATCAGGCTCTCTGCTCAGCAGGGAGCCTGCTTCTTCCTCTCTCTCTGCCTGCCTCTCTGCCTACTTGTGTCTGTCAAATAAATAAATAAAATCTTTAAAAAAAATCAAATTAAAAAATTTAAAAAACTGGTAAAACTGAATACAGCCTTTAGTCTAGTTAACTGTATACCAATATACCAATGTCAGTTTCCTAGTTTGAACATTGTATTAGAGGTATATGTTGTCATTGTGGGAATTTGAGTGAAGGGTACAAAGGTATCTTTGTATTATTTTTGCAAATTCCTCTGGGTCTATAATTACTTCATAATAAAAATTAAAGTAAATAAATAGTTTTAGGCATATAATATGTAATTAGGTATTATTATTATTATAATACCTATTTTCTTAATTGAGAAATTAACTTTAAAAACTCTACCTTCAACAAGGAATACTTAATTCATTCACAGTTTCATGCAATTTAACTAAAATTTTAAATATACCTGTGTGGGTATAACTTTTCAAAGCTAAAGAAACTGACTTTCTTTTTATACAGAGAGATTTTGAGGTGAAAAGAAGGATTGTAAAAACAAAGTAATGTTTACAAACACAACTTCTTCCCATTAAAACCAAATAGGGCTTTAATTAAATACAATGCTAGTAAATCAATCTGTAAGCTAATCAATTGACAGAAATCCGCTAAAATTTACTCTTTCTTTTGTATTTACCTAGTAGTAACAGTGTTTTAATTAGCTGACAAGATATGCCTTATCAATGTTTAAAAGGAATATTAATAATATATTAATACCTTATACACAAAGAGACCTTCTGGGTTCCTAGATTATAGATTATATAGTTTATGGTTGAGCACTAATGAGCCATCTTTTTCCCTAACGTCCAAGTTTCTCTCTAGTTAGAAGTCCTCTCTCAAGGAGACACATTTATTTTTTCAGGTCATCAGTGTGCCATTTAGTGCATCATTAGTTTAATAGAGAAAGTCTGCTCTGGTGTACCAAATGCTATCCCAGAGGCCAAAAGTTGTTTAATCTAACACATTTAATGATAGTCTGGAATGTAGAGAAAATGATGCTAAATCCAGAAGTGAGTTAGCCACAATTTGTGTTAAAACTTGCATTGGGAATAAAGCCATGAAGGTCTTTACAGGAAACCCATCACTGCTTGTAGGTCATTGGTCTTGGATGAGACTAGTAACCTAATAATGAATGTTTGGAGGGTGAGTTGAAAAACAATTCTTCAGGGACTCTAGAGTATAGTACTAGAGCCAATACTCTTTCAACCCAATAAAAAATGGAAAATAAATGTTCAGTTGTGTATATCTGGAGTCATATTGGTGAGAGTATGTAGATACTCTTTCTTCACAGTTATTTAAAGATTAAATTTTATCTTATTCCATGATTCTACTATTTCTACCATCTTATACCACCCACTTTCTTCTGTGTTATATATGGGGTCTTCATTACGTTCTTTTATAATTTTTAAATTATTAAAATTTAAATATTAGTACTTGATCCATTTATCCAACAAATATTGAACATCTATTATTTTTCAAGGACATTATTTCATAACAGAAACACAACAATGAATTGAACATAGCTGCTTTCCTCAAATACACTGTTTCAACTGGAAAGTTATTTTATTAAAATATGAGTGTTTATCATATAGCAGACCCAGTGCTAAACATTTTTTAATAATCTTAATTAATTTTTATCTTATCTCTAATTTGCTTTCACTAATGTCCAAACAATAAAATTGTACCATGAAAAAAAGTAGTAAATAAAGTTGGGTTTTATGATGCTTGCAACAACGAGATGGCTCCCTTTGGGAAAGAAGGTGTTTGAAGATTTGGTCTGGTGTAAGGAGATTTTAGGAAAAAAACAAAGAACTGAGGGTTACTTAGGATTGGTATTATGGAGAAGGGAGATAATTCTACGATTGAGTACCTTAAAGAATCTCATTAAGGAAGCTGGAATAATGGAAGGAGGCAGCTCCAACTGGTAAAGAAACAGAAGTAACTCAAATTATCCAGGAAAAGACATGTTTGGTGAATTTTACAGTTTGCACAACCTTGTTTTTAATCTGCTCTTAAGCATGATTAAGGAGCAGTATAGAACTGGACTCTCTTCCTTGGTGTCCCAAAGTGACCTTATTTGAGGCTTGTGACCTGTAAGAATGATTGGGTTCATCAGAAGTACACAAAGACCTAGTTGCTTTTCTCATTCTCAGTGTGCTATTGATATCCTAACAGTTTTAAGTTCGGAGACTGAGGCTTAAAGAAGTAAATGAACTTTAATTCTACTAACAATAGGATGCAGTTCATATTGGTTTTCATTATGGGAGATATCAAATTTTAAAATATATATAGAGATCTAGAAAAATTTATAAATTTGTTAGACTAGACTTTAAAATAGTATATAAATCCAGAGCTTCAAAATATGTGAGGTAGTAACTAATAGATTTCATAGAAGAATTATAAAAGTACTAGACAAATTCACAGTTATATTTGGAGGCTTTGCTATTTCTCTACCAGTAACTAACAGAATATAGAAAAAAAAAATAGTAAGTATATAAATATCCTGAACCATAGTATCAATCAACTTCACCTAATTTACATTTATAAAACACTCCATCCCATTCCAACTACAACGAAATACACATTCTTCTCAAGTGTATATGAAACATTTACTAATGCAGACTGTCGCAGCCGGCGCTACAAATTGACCAGGAACGTGAGGGTAAGAGGATGGTGAAAAGAAATTAAGAGACAAAGAGATGGGGGCAGGAGGAGCACTGAGGAGGTTGTCCAACAGCCAATTTTATTCAAGGCTGTGAGGCATTATATAGTTAACAGAAACAATTATAAGGAAGTATCTATTTTCGGTTGATTGCTCATACACACGTAACATTCACATGAAACCCCTCAAGCTTTTACGAAGCCCATTTCCCAAGAGCTGGTAGCGGATCTTCTGACGCCAGTAACTTTTGTCTACTTAGCAAATCTTTAACTAGCAGTTCACGCGCTGACAATGGTGCAATTTATAATCCGTGCAAGTACAGGGTAATCTTGTAACAGTTAAATGTGCAACCCAGTTTTGCCTCTAATACGTGCAGGCAGTCACGTCAGCGAGTCTTAGAGTCCATAGCTCAGGCTCTTTCTCAAGCGCAACTCAACTGATATTCAGGAGTCAGGGCCTGGTTTGATCCCTCGCCTCTAGCTGGGTCCGTGGCTGCCTACAGCAGACCATATGCAGGGCCAAAAATCAAACCTGTACAAATATAAAAGAATACAAATAACTAAAAGAATATTCTTGGTTGATAACAGTATCAAATAAAAGTTAATATCAAAAAGATAACTTGAAAAATTCTCAAATACTTGGAAATTAAGCTGTACATTTCTACATCTGTCAAATAATACATTTCCAAAGAAATTTTAAAATAAAATATGTGGGATGTAGCTAAAGTAGCACTTTGAGGAAGTATAGCACTAAATGCTTACATTAGAAGGCAAGAAAAACCTACCATAGAAGGAGCATATAGAATAAAAAACAAAGTATAAAGAAGGCAATAATAAAGATTAGAACAGAATTCAGTGAAATTGAAAACAAAAGTAATAGAAAAAAATCCATGAAATAAAAAACACTTGTACTTTGAGAAGATTGATAAAATCAATAAAACTACCCAGATTGATTGTGGGGACTCTTTTAAGGGATCCCCATAATTACTGCTTCCTTGTGTTCTCTCTCTTTGAGTGTGTGTGGGAACTAGATTTTGCTTTCAGTCAATAGAATATTGAAAAGGTGATGGGGTATCACTTCCATAATTAAATTATATAATTTTCTGTCTTGCTAGCAGAGACTCTTTGCTAAAGCCCACATGGAAAGAAATTGCAAGCAGCCTCTAAGAAGTGTAAGCAGTCTGTAAAACCTGAGTGCTGCTTCAGCCAACTAACAGTAAGAAACTGGGCCCTTAGAACTACAACCACAAGGCGATAAATCATACCAACAACCTACGTGATCTTATATATAATACAACCTAAGTAAGATATATATAATACATCATGACCAAGTGAGTTTACCCTAAAATTCAAAGCCAGTGAGCAAACAAAACCAGCCAATATAATTCACCATATTTATAAAACTAAATAAGAAAAGCTGTATGATCATCTCAATAGATACAGAAAAAGTATTTTACAACCAGTCACGATAAACATTCTCAATAAACTAGGAATAATATGATCTAGATAATGAAATATAATTTAGCAAGAAATAGGACTATTATTAATTCATGCAACAGTATATATGATTCTTAAATGAATCTTGCTAAGCATTCTTGGGAAAGAAGGTGTTTGAAGTATGAAGCCAGGTCCATGAGAATACATAATCATGATTCCATTTTTTTAAAGATTTATTTATTTATTAGAGAAAGAGAGAGTGTACGTGAGCAAGGGGAGAGGGAAAGGGAGAGGGGGAGAGAGAGAATCCTCAAGCAGGCTCCTTACTGAGCATGGAGACTAACATGGGGCTCGATCTCAGGACCTTGAGATCAGGACCTGAACCAAAATCAAGTCAGACACTTAATGAACTGAGTCCCGCAGGCACCCCTCATGTAATTCCTTTCATATGACTTTCAGAAGAAGTCAAAACCATTGGGATAGAAAATACATCTGCAGTTGTAAGAAGTTGGGGGAGGAGAGCTTGATGATAAAGGGGTGCACAAGGGAATTTTCAGTTTGATAAAATTATTCTGTATGGTAGTTGTGGTAGACATATATCTCCTATTTGTCAAAGCCCACAAAAGTATAAATTATAAAAACTAAGCCATAATGTTGCCAAACATTTGAAAAATTAATCAGAATGTAGGGGGAGCCAGCATGGAAGGCAGATTTTATCAAATGAAACCAAAGGTATTATAAATGTGTTGCATAAACTCATCAAAGAGAGTGGGGAAAAGGAAGCTGAAGTCACACTAAAAAAATAGTTTTTGGGCTAGATATTGTAAACACCCACCAAAGAAAACCCTGTACATAACCACTGTACTATAGTTGGTAAATTTATTCTCAGAGTGGTACAGGTTAGCAATTGAAACTATATATGTAAAGGGTTGAATAAAGAAGTGCACATGTTACAGAGAATAAGAGTCAGATTTCTCTCTTCAAAGAAAAAGTTACAATAATCAAGGTAGGCAGGCTTGATGAACTGTATATTAGTGAAGTAAGGTCTGAGATATCAGATACAGAGATAGACTAATAAGTACAGAAATCTATCTATAATGGATTTCATATATACGTATATATATTAAACGTGACTGACAAAGCTAAGAAATGTATATAACATATAAATAAACATAAGTAAATATATACATAATATATATATATATATATATTTCTTAGCTTTGTCTGTTGAAAGTGACATGAAAGGACACCCAAGTAGCTATAATCACATCTAGTTCCCAGATCATGGTTTCTAATATTTTCCTTCAAAAAAAATGAAACCATTCATGATTCTAGGACTGGGGTGGAGGAAATATAAAATAAGTCTGGAGAATTTTGAATGACCAACATATATAAGGACAAAACAAACAGCCAAGAGAACAAATGATACATGTCAAAAGGACATAAGGAGGGGCGCCAGGGTGGCTCAGTCATTGTGTCTGCCTTCAGCTCAGGTCATAATCCCAGAGTCTGAGATCAAGCCCTGCATCAGGCTCCCTGCTTGGCAGGAAGCCTGCTTCTCCTTCTCCCATTCCCTCTGCTTGTGTTCCCTCTCTCGCTGTGTCTCTCCCTGTCAAATAAATAAAATCCTAAAAAAAAAAAAAAAAAAAAAAAGGACATAGGAGTCAACATGAAAGAGTTCCTATTAGGTTAAGCAGAAACAAGTTGAATAAATAAATAAATAATGTGCTGGTTTATAAACCAAAGAATAAAATAAATGCCCATGAGTCTATATGATATAAATAAATGACTAAGTAAATAAAAGGGTGAAAACACAAATCTTCCTTACAGAGTATTCTAATTAATAAATATAGAAGAATGAGGTAAATAGAAAACATTCTAACAACACAGTATTAATTGCTGCAAGTAAAATACATTGGTGAATGCTAAAATTAGTGTACAAAAATTTAAGGAGAGACAAGATATTTGAAGTTTAAGCCAGAGAGCTGCAGACAATGATGTTGGAGAGATAAGTTTCAAAGTATTTTCTTCCAAATTTGCATCAATTACTATAATAGAGTTAACATATTTCTATAAATTCCTTGAGACTCCTAGAGGAGGTAAAGCTTAATTATCCTACTCATGAGTTTAAGTTACCTTAGTGACTTGCTTCTAATGAATGGAGAATGGCATGAGAAAAATTTTGATTTTACATGAGAGAAGCCTGATAGTTCCTCAACCAAAAGATCAAAATTTTCATCACCAGTAATAAATCGTACCGGTAACATGTACAGTCTATATATGAGAAAGATATTCTTTCCAAAAGTTTAAAATCCCAGTCTAATAATAAGAAAATGTACTATAAACCTAAATTGAGAGACATTCCACTACACACTTGAGGAATACTTTGCTAAGTATCAAAGGTTAGACTATTTTTGAAAATTAATCTAGATGGCCTTGCCTTATGTAATTTTTCCATGGATTGAAACTTTGTAATCCATTTAGCAGGATGAATGTGCTGGAGTTCTTTAGACACATTTTTCACAGAGCAGTTGGGGTTTCACTAATTCTCCAAGTGGCATATTAGAATGCCCATCTAAATCTCTAGTAGCACAATTTCTGAAGGCAAAATCTGGTAAAAATTGATATGGAACCATCTTATTTTATTTCTGATGATCCTTTTGTCTAATGTTCTCTTTCATTTTATTTTATTTCAGTTCCAGTATAATGAACAAATAGTGTTGATTAGTTTTAGGTGTGTATATAGTGATCCTTCAGGCAACTGCCTGATTGACCAGTCCCTTAATTTGATGAGGCTGGTGGTTCTTTTCATCAGTGCTTTCTTCAGGTAAGTGGCCAGGAGGACATTTTTGGCTTATTCCATTCTTTCTTCTCCACTGTGTATTACTTGGCTATGGATTATCAAGATATACCTGGATTCTTATATATGTTGTAGTATGTCAACTAAGAAAATTCAATAAAGTTGGGACCCTGAGGTCTTTTTGAATAGACATTTAATTTGATATTTCTGAGTGAGAATTTATACCTCCACAGTGCTACGTGGATGACAACACACTCTGCTAGCCAATGGTGATGTCATTGATATGTTTTGTTTTTAGAAGGACCCCAGAGATATTTTTCCATAATTCTAGAAGACTTTGAGTACCTTTCAATACTGGATAAGCTGGTAAAAGAACCTCTCACTTTTTTTTTGCCTTTTTTGCCAGCACAAGAGTTTAAACATGGAATAATGAGTTTTTCTGATAAAGTGAAAGCTTAATTTTTGAATGAATATCAATATATGTGACTAAAACCTCACACACTTATGGAGTCATTAGTAAATGTAAATGTAAGGGAAATGACCATGCTGGTTGTGTTGGTGCTCTGGGAAGAGGGCCGTTAGGTAGTGTTTCAGAGGTCAGTGTGCAGAATCATAGTGTACCTTAGTTAGCCATGCCTAGAAAACCTGTGATGGGGAAAGAAAACTCGAGAAGGGAGTTCTGTCTAGTGTGATTACTCTCAGGCGAAGATAGCAAGAGAGGATATTCTTTTATCTCCTCCAGCTGGGAGCAGACTTTGGGATAGTGAGACTATTACCTGTACCAGTAATACATCAGACAAGTGTGGATACAGTTTTTTAATGATACTACAACAAGGAACAATAGAAGCCCAGGGAGTTGAAGGGGATTACAAGATTGGGCAGAAATTAACCTATGTCCTCAAAGACCTACCAGACTTTCAGGTGAAACTGGAGCATAACGAGATTGTTATAATATATTATCTGATGTGACAAAGCCAGGTACTATGGGAGACTAAAAGTAAAGTACACTACTTAACATACCTGGGAAGTGTAGAGGTTTGCATTTAAGAAAGAGTTCTGAAAGACTGTCCAGAGAAGGAGAGCAAGATGAGCACAGTATAGAACTGAAATAGCATGCTATGTGTATAGAGAAACCTGAGCCATTCTGGGCAACAGAACCAGGAAGTTTAAGCCAGAGAGCTGCAGACAATGATGTTGGAGAGATGGGCAGTTCTGATCAGTAGAGATGTTTTCTATCATCCAGTTTGAACAAATGCTTTATTTAGTGTCCTATTATCATATAAAATTGATTCATAATTTATTTCAACCCCAAGCATAACTGATTTTTATTATATTCTTGAGGTCTGATATCTCCAGTAGAGAGGTAAGGAGTTTATTTATAATATAATTACTTGATCTTATATCTCATTTTTTTCATATTATCTTCAGCACTTTTCACTACATATGTCAGGAACTAAAGGGAATTAAATGATTGTTGATTTCTTAAGCTGAACCTGAAAATATTTCCAAAACTTAAGTCTGTTTACCCTGTTTATTTTATATTGTTAATCTAACACAATTTATGTGAGTGGACTGCTTCCTGAAAATCATGTCAGTGATGTGCTTAAAAATCTAGATGCTTGTGAAATTTTAACACAACTGAGTGTCAAATATGCCAACTTTTCAGTGTGTAAAATGTATTGGCATATTATATGTGTCAGTTGATTGCCTCTCTGGAAAAGATTGAAAATGAAGCATTAGAAAAAAAAAAAAGAGGGTGCTTATATCAATACCACACATTTGGCATACTCATTTGTTTTTCTTTTTATTTTTCAAATTTTATGATTTTCAGGAAGTGGGCAAATGTGAAAAGAATAATCTTTGAAGAATTCAAAATAATAAATATGCATGAGCATTTTTCCAATTATTGTGGAAATTGCTTTTTGTAATTTATTTCAGATTTTGTATTAAGGTGTTATAATTACCAGATTACATGTGAGTAAGCTGGATCTATATAGATGTTCTCCCCTGTCAACTGGGAAATAAAAATAAGCATAGTGAGCAGAATATATCCAGTATAATCTGTGGTAACATACGGTATGCATTAAGTGTAAATAAAATGGGTATTTTTAAAAATACAAAACTCATTTATCTTTTAACTTTTGCAGAACTCAATTTAGTTTACACTATACTTCTCTGTTTTCTCTTTGGGGGCTCCTTTAGCTCCAAGAAAGAAGACAAAACAGGTTAACTTCAGAAGGGGATTTATTGGAATGAGAAATAGGGACCATTGTCATAAATCATGGTGAGGCTTTTGGAAAGGCTAATTCCAAGAAGGAGTAAGTCATGAGGAACCAAGAATACTGCTCTCTGCTCACTCCTTATTTTGTTCTTGTTCTCCCTCATTATCTCTAACTCTCAGTACCCAGAGTAGTAAGATTTCTTTCTGTTTCTCTCTTCTATTTCTCTACTTCATCTACTTCATTCTTGTTGTTCATTCATTCTGTTCCAGCCGCCTATTTTTTTTTAATGGACCTTGTCCTGCCTTCCTTCTGCATGATTATAATTTATAGTTCACAAGCTTGAGAGAGACTAACTATGAACATTAGGTTCTAGTTTCAAATTCCAAGGAGAGACTCCAATTAGCACAATTGATCAGGCCAATTACCCACAGTTCTGGGGCATAGCCATATGGACTTGGGAAATGACTTATAAAAGTCATTTATGGGCCCTTGAGAAGGAGGTATGGGAGTGGGAACAAAGTGAATGGAGGGGAAATATTTGCCATTTCTAGTAATCAAATATTTCATGGGATTCTACATAATGAAAGTAAGGCTGAAGAGGGTTTTTATTTCTATTGATGCTGAAAATACTTTTCTCTCCAGAACTTTCAATTTATATATTCTATAAGCCAGAGGAATACCCTTTGCTCTCCCAACAGATGAGTTTGCTTTATAAGATCAGGAATACTACTGGTCTTCCCCTAATTGTATAGAAAGATCAAACCATTTAGGATGTTATAGGCCTGCATTTCAGTATTGACTTTAACTTACCTGGGTTTGAATATGGAAAATGTTGCTTAATCTTCTCTGTCCTTATGCTACCTAGTTTATAAAATGAGGGAAATTAAGCCTAACTCATAGGATTTACATACTGATTAAATAAAGTGCTCTACCTCTATTACTATACTAGCTATCATTTATCAAGTAATACTAAGTGCTCAGCTCTCTTGGCTTTGCATATATGGACCTATTTAATCTAGTAATTAATACAATATAGTTATGGGTATAGCATTTGATTAATGAAAGCTACAGTCAGTTAAAAATCTACCTGTGGTAATTAATCTGTTTCTAAAATCTATTTAAAAGAATAGCAAAATTTTGAGGGGTACTTGGATGGTGTAGTCCATTGGGCATCTGACTCTTGGTTTCAGCTCAGGTTGAGATCTTGGAGTCTTGAAATCCAGCCCTGCCTTGGGCTCTGAACTCAGCGCAGAATCTGCTTGGAATTTCTCATGTTCCCTCTGCCCCTCCTCACCCTGTGCATTCATGCTCTCTCGCTCTCTCTTAAAAAATCTTAAAATCTTAAAAAATAGTGAAATTTTGAGAAATGAAATTCCTATAAATCAATATATACACTTACATATTAAAATGCATCTGTTGCTTGGAGATATGTACTCACTTGTAGTTAATATGCTCCTGTTCACCCATCTAGTATGTAGCCAAGTAAGAAAAAGAGTATAAAGCAAAAATATAAAGTATTTAACTTTAAACAAAGAAAATATTTTATTAATGAAGAAGAAATGTATATTATAAAATAACTTGAGCTTTAATAGAACAAATAAAATGATATTAAATATAGTAAGTGGATGGTTTCACCTTTATTTATTTTGAAAACCATAAAAACAAAAATTAAGGTAATCTTTGTATTTTCAGAAAACAATGATACACAAATTTATTAAGAATTGTTATAGGAAATACAAATAAACTGCTGAAACATGTAAGTCTTTCAGTGGAAATTCTCTGATAGAAAGGTGAATTTGATATATCTTCTACATGGTGAACTGAATTCATACAATGCATACTGCAAGAGATTGGAAGCAATTAAATTATGGTAGGTCTTATTTATCACTTACTTATTTTTAAATGCCATTTATCCTCACTCCCTAGGGTGAAGATTATAAATTTTAAGACAATTTTTCCTCTCTGAATTAAAGAAAGATGCAAGAGGAATGCCATTCCTTCCCCATCTGGCACATTTGCATTTCACTAGGGAATGTGGTTGTGTGAGAATATGGTGATGCCAGGAGCAAGACTGACAAAACAATGAACTTGAATCCAAAATGTCTCATATTAAAGATAGCCAAGGTGGGGGAAAAAGTAAATGAAGGCTTTAGTAGGTCCATAGATAGTCAACTGAATGCTTGAAAATGCTTGAAAGGGCTTAGGTCTATAATTATTGTATTGAAACATTAAAATAGCCATGAAAAGACTACTGTCTTCTCCTGTGTGAAATGGCTAAATCTTTAAATCTCTATTGGTTGAGCCACTGTTGATAATTGTTTTAACCACCCCCTCTTTATCCACTGGTGTGGAAAGGATTCCTACCTTAGGGTATGGAGATGCCTGAACATATGACAGCCAACTCCAGACAGATGAGATCAACAGCAACTAACTAATCACATAATCACAGTGTGGGTACACTGACACTGCATGCCATTGCAGGGTTATGGGGCAACGGAGTGAACAATCGGGGGTAATGATAGCATGCTTTTCAGTACCTAGAGGATGAAGTGTTCCCCTGGTTCACAAAGAATATGTGACTGGCTTATTTGAATCATCTGTGAACTAAAACCTGCTACACAGGGATTAACAGGATCTGCATTTGGTCCATTTGTTAAGGATGGTTCTTTTGCTAGTGGAATCACACTACGGGAGCACAGTGAGGAAGGCAACTTGAGATAAGGCCAATAAAGTAGTATGTAATATTATACCTTAATTAGAGGCTTTCTTCTCAGTCACATATTTAGTTGTTTACAACCTAATGTCCTAACTGATAAAAAACAAACAAACAAACAAAAATAGATGAAGGGAATATTTAGTGAGCAGCTTGATTGGGGTACATCTGAACCTGGCTTTGAAAGTTCTATCCATGAGGGTGTCAAGATAACATTTGATGGAAAAAAAATTAACAATGATAGTACATACTCCTATTAGTATTTTTGGCCATTGACTATACTAACAATCCATTTAGAAATTTCAGATGATCATTTATTCAGTTAAAAAGATAAGTAAGCCTTGTTTAAATATTTGATGAAATAGAAAGCTACTAAGTAGACAAAACAGTCTTTTTTTTTAAGCAAAAAATTATACTTCCACCATCTTTATACTTCTGGATAATATCTGTAGATTCCAAAGAAATGTGTTTTTAAATATTTGCTTTACATAAGACTAAATAAATTAAGAGTAAATTCATTTTTATTTCATTTTTACTAAGTCTATTTGGCCAGGATATTATATCCTTTCTTTCACCAGTCTGTTACCCAAATTCCTTGAAAATTTAATTGTGGAATAATTATGGTAAGCTGCTTTGGTTACATGTTTTCCTACAAGTCTCCCCATTACATTCTTTCAGGATTTCCCACCTGCAGTCTCCCCATATCTTCCAGTTTCTAATAAAAGACCTAAAATTGATTCCATGGTATGTAAGTGGCTCTGTCTTTGGATCTATAAGTGTCCATATGAACTTCTGACATCATGCATGTATCTAACCTGGAAACCTACCCCAGACACTGAAACTGTGCTTGTCATTTGATGATACTCAGAGCGCTGACTGGCACTGTCACTCTGTGTCCCATTGCATAGTATCAACTGCCACTTGGATCAATTTTTCATTCATATATATACCGTGATCATTCTAGGCTTCAATTCTTAATTTTCTGGCTAAGTGCTCTTCCTATACCCCCATTTTCTTTAAATTGTCTGATAGACTCTATGTAATTAGATCAACTGAGTTATGGTAGTTTCATCTTGATCCAGTGATTTAAGGTGAACAACAAGGAGACAAGAATACCATGCAGCTGATTTATTGATTTTAGCTACCAAATTCTTGAAAAAGTACTTTCATTATTAATTTTGCTAGTTTTGAACTAATAATTGGAAAGACAAAACAAGGTAAAAAATTATTCATACAACATACACAGTATAGTAACTTCCAATATCTTGCATAGGAGTATATTAAATTTCTGCTAATATTTCAGAATTCTTTATTTCAAATGAGCATACTGATTTTGAATTTACATCCAAATGGAAAAGGAAATGTTGGTCACCATTAATGTTAGTTGGCCAAATCTACACATAATCAGTTTAAATATATGATTAAAAAATGTATTTTAGCATCAAAAGTCAAATTTCTGGAGCTCTATGCTCTGATCTACTGTAGATCTCAGGGTAGTGAGTTCAAGTTCCACATTGGCGGTAGAGTGTACTTTAAAAAGAAGTTAAATTTCAGCAGATATCTTTAAATTCAGAATGTTCAAATAAGATATGTTTATTGTACTTTTTATTACATTTAAAATTTGACTTCTGATGAAAGATTTACTTTTTTTTTTCTAAGAATTATCCAAAAAATGAATATCAAAAACGACTGAAGTAAAAACAATATAGACACGTTTTATTCCCAGGCCATAATATAAAATTATATTTAAATTTTATGTAACATTACTAGTAAATGACTTTAATGTTTCATTAACAAATGCAAATAGACTAGTAGACATTAACTGCTTTTGACTTTCAGCCAATATTTAAGACATAGAATATTGGATGAAACAAGATATCAAAACATTATAGAATATCCCAGTTTGTGGCGGCCTTGAAATTGATTCAATAATAACATTATAAATGATTTGATCCAGAAATTTGGTCAAGAAATTTCAAAAAATGAATTTCTGCCACCCCCTTCCAAAAATTCACAAAATGCAAAGCTGTTGTACCAACATGGTGCCTGATTCTCCCCTAAGCATACATATGCTCCTTCTCACTTGGCCACTGTTTAGTCTAGACTTTAGACCAACTGCCAGTGCAGGTTGTGGGAGGAGAAGCCTGAGAAGCCAACTGTGGGTGACCTGGAAAAAATGACTTATTCAGTTCCTAGAACAGTGTTCAACACTGTTATTTAACAGTGCTTAACTGCAGTTATGTAGTTACACAGAATTGGATAAGACAGTGCCAAAATCATGATCCATTTAGGTAGACAGGAAAAAAGGAGTCCTGAGACTGGTGGGATAAAAAGGTTCTGTATCTTTGTTGGGCATATATGTCTGTAAATGGAAATATTTCAGGACTTTTAGTAGACATATGTGGGTCATTCCATAGGCCAAAGGAGAGAAACTTGTAAAAATTAAAGAGAACATTCCTACTCGAACCAGAAAGGCTGGACTTCAGGGTATTATTTTTAAGGGGGCTGGGCTGCTAACATATGTATTAGATACAAGCACAGGACACACCTCTAGTCCCAAAGTTTGAGAAAGTGCAAGGCATGTGGGTACTAAGTTGGGGCTGAGAGTTTATCCAAAATTTAGGGAGTCAGGAAGAGTTTAGAAGAACACATTTGGGACTCTGGATCCTGAATCTAAAGACCTTGATCTGCATTACTAGAAAGAAGGGCTTATGCTGCAGGCTTTCTTTGTAAGTATTTAATCAATCCTTGAGGTGAAGATAAACCACTGAAGAGATAGGTTTGGGAAAGGGCACATTCAGAATCAGAGTAAGCAGGGCAGAGACCAGAAGCATGCTCTATCTACTTCTGTATTCTAAGTACTTAGAGTCCTTAGAGAATATAGAGTATCATTCATTATAGAGTATATACAGTATATACTCATTTTGTGAGTACTTAATATTCTAAATACTCTAAATACATTGTGAGCTACCCCAGAGCTCAATCACGTTTACTATAGTATATCTTCAAGAGCATTTCAAAAACATTTTTTCATAAATGATATACTTTTATCATTAAAATACCCTTTGAAGCTAGCTATAATATTATTATCCTTTTTTAAAAATGAAAATTAAGCTTGGATAAAATAAATGACTTGGAAAACTGGTAAAGCACAAATGTGGGAAAAGAGAACCTTAGTTTGAGAACTCCTGTCATGGATAGGTCCACAACACTGGAGTTTCCTAAGACATTATTACATGTGTTGCTAGTACTATTAACATATTTAGTGGATAGTAGATTAAATGACTGCCTAAGTTTATCATGATTAATAATCTTCAAAATAACTCATGCATATTTGTTATCTATTCCATGTATCTATCCTAAAGATATTAGCCTACATGGCATTTACTTGACATTGGTCTCATGAACTCCCCAAATAATCTTTTTTTTTAATTTATATGATTTCCCCTTAGGTTTCCAGGACTTTACTAATGAATCTAAGGTAATAGTTACACAGTTAAAGATAAATAAATGCATATAGATTTAAAAAGCATTATATTTGTATTTCCCTTATGCCAAGTGATGTTGAGCATGTTTTCATGTGTCTGTTAGCCATTTGTATGTCTTCTTTGGAGAAACGTCTGTTCATGTCTTCTGCTCATTTCTTGACTAGATCTTTTGATTTTTTGGGGTGTTGAGTTTGATAAGTTCTTTATAGATTTTAGATACTAACCCTTTATCTGAAGACATTTGCAAATATCTCCTCCCATTCTGTAGTTTGCCTTTTAGTTTTGATGATTATTTCCTTTACTGTGCAAAGGTTTTTATCCTGATGAAGTTCCAATAGTTCATTTTTGCTTGTGTTTCCCTTGCCTCTGAAGGCATGTCTAGCAAGAAGTTGCTGAGGTCGAGGTTGAAGAGGTTGCTCCCTGTGTTCTCTAGGATTTTGATGGATTTCTGTGTCACATTTAGGCCTTTCATTCATTTTGAATTCTGTGTGTGTGTGTGTGTGTGTGTGTGTGTGTGTGTGTGTGTGTGTATGGTATAAGAAAGTGGTCCAGTTTTATTCTTTTGCATGTGGCTATCTAATTTTCCCAACATCATTTTTTGAGAAGACTGTCTTTTTTCCATTTAGATATTCTTTCCTGCTTTGTTGAAGATTCACACCAGTCAGAATGGCTAAAATTAACAGTTCAGGAAACAACAGATATTGGTAAATATGTGGAGAAAGGGGAGTCCTCTTACACTCTTTTGGGGATGCAAACTGGTGCAGCCTTTCTGGAAAGCAGTATGGAGTTTCCTCAGAAAGCTAAAAATAGAACTACCCTATGGCCCAGCAATTGCAGTACTAGGTATTTACTAAAAGGATACAAAAATAAAATGATTTAAAGGGGTACATGCACCACAATGTTTATAGAAGCAATGTCCACAATAACCAAAATATGGAAAGAGCCCAGGTGTCCATGGACAGATGAACAGATAAAGATGATGTGGTATACATATATAGTGGAATATTACTCAGCCATCAAAAAGAATTAAATCTTGCCATTTGCAATGACATGGATGGGACTAGAGGATATTATGCTAAGCAAAATAAGTCAGTCAGAGAAAGAAAAATACCATGTGATTTCACTCATTTGTGAGATTTAAGAGACAAAGAGGACCAACATAGGGGAAGGAAAGGAAAAATAAAATAGATAAGAACAGAAACAGAGGCAAACCATAAAATCTCTTAACTACAATGAGCAAACTGAGAGTTTTTTGAGGGGAGGTCGGTGCAGGGATGGGGTAACTGGGTCACCAGCATTAAGGACGGCATTTGATATAATAATGTTATAGCAACTGATGAGTCACTAAATTATACCTCTGAAACTAATAATATACTATATGTCAACTAAATAGAATTTAAATAAAAAAAAATTTAAGTATATTTATAGTGAGAGGGAGAGAGATGGAGACAGAGACAGAGAGAAGCAAAGAATGATTTAGACATTATCTGAAGATTTTTAAAAGATCAATTAACTTAATTGTTAGGTATTATATTTTTAACATTAATAAACAGAATTCAGGCATGCCTGGTTAGGCATACTGGCTAAAACCAAAGGGATCACTAAGAGAGAAATTTTTCATTATATTTTAACCAGTAAACTTCTGCTTTATATATTTTGTTTTGGTTTTAGTTTCTTTGGTTATTACCCAAAGAACAATTGGCAACTGATGAGTCACTAAATTATACCTCTGAAACTAATAATATACTATATGTCAACTAAATAGAATTTAAATAAAAAAAAAATTTAAGTATATTTATAGTGAGAGGGAGAGAGATGGAGACAGAGACAGAGAGAAGCAAAAGAATGATTTAGACATTATCTGAAGATTTTTAAAAGATCAATTAACTTAATTGTTAGGTATTATATTTTTAACATTAATAAACAGAATTCAGGCATGCCTGGTTAGGCATACTGGCTAAAACCAAAGGGATCACTAAGAGAGAAATTTTTCATTATATTTTAACCAGTAAACTTCTGCTTTATATATTTTGTTTTGGTTTTAGTTTCTTTGGTTATTACCCAAAGAACAATTTTAGAGGAAAATATTTTGATTCCAATGTGTGTTTTTATTTAGAGGTCTTGTAGTCTTAAGTTTTTTCAAGTCAAATATACTTTAGAATTATGCAGTGTTTTTAAATTTCTATTGGGCATTTACCCTGAGGGGGACTTCTGGTTTATATGGTAAGTGTACAGGGAACTGTGGGACTGTTTTCCAAAATGGCTGTATCATTTACACTTCTTCTATCAGCAATGCTTGAGAAATTCTATTGCTCTAATTCTCTCAAACACGATATTGTTCATCATTTTAATTTTAATCTTAGAGTGGCTGTGTATATTATCTCATAGTTATAATTTGCTTGGCCTGAACACTAAAAATTCTAAGCAATAATTTTCAGGTGCTTGTGGTCATACATTTTCTGTGAAGTTACTGTGTACATATTTGTCTCATATAAAACATCTGACCATTTGGATTCTTATTAATGAGTTGTATATATTCTTGATACAAGTCCTTTATCAGGTATACATTGCTGCTCTTTCATTTCCTTAATGGTGTCTTTTGAAGAGTGGAAGTGAAAGTTTTAAATTTTATTTTTATTTTATAATTTGACGTTAGTAACTGAATTGGTACAAGAATTTCATATTCTTTTTTAACTGTAATTTACATATTAAATAAGTTTCACTGATTTTTTTTTTTTTGTCAAGTAAAAACAGATCTTTGGTAAATGCAGTAATATTATTAGACCAAATGTTAAAGATGAAATCCTCCCCCCCAAAAAAAGAGGAAGAAGACCAAATATTTTAACTAGTTTTTTTTTCCCAGAAATATGAACCCACATTATTGAGTACTGTTTTGTGGACATATTCATTGTGAAGTGTTAAAGCACAGCATGCTAGTGGTGATCTTGTTAATGAAGCAATAAAGCCATTAAAACTCAAGTAACATTTATATATAGAACATAAATGAGTTCAACCTGAAATAATTCATTGAAAGAGCATTGAATTAAAAAAATATGGAAACAAATAAGCAAATACTCAGTGTAATACAGGTAAACATATGTGTTTGCTGGTTTCTAATGGTACACCAGGTTGTTAAGACACACACACACAAACACACACAATTTCTTTCTCAGTTATTTGTTTTGGAAAAGTTTAGTGAATCTTCTATACTAACTAATGATAAGGAAAACAAACTCATAAGATAAATTCATGTCTTGTCAACCCAAAGGTATTGCTAACATGGCATATCCTTTAGTTAAGTGATTTAAACCTGATAGTGATATGAAGAAATATTCTTTCTTTTTCTTTTTTTAAACTCTGATCTGTATGAAACTATGAAGGATTACACTGACAACAATGTTGCGTGGACTTTTAAGTGTTTTTAGAAGGATATCTGATGGCACAGATGTAGTGACTGGAAAACATTCTGGAGTAGTTACAGAAAAAGGAGCTTGTAGCAGACTGTATGTCAACATGCTAGTTTCTTCATGACAACTATCTTTTATGAAAAATAGCTCAGGGATGTCTGGGTGGCTCAGTGGGTTAAAGTCTCTCCCTTCAGCTCAGGTCATGAACCCAGCTCTCTGCTCAGTGGGGAGCATGCTTCCCTCTCTCTCTCTGCCTGCCTCTCTGCCTACTTGTGATCTCTGTCTGTCAAATAAATAAATAAAATCTTTAAAAAAATGACAGTACAGACAAAAGATTGATATCCAGGATCTATAGAGAAATCCTCAAACTCAACACACACAAAACAGATAATCATATCAAAAAATGGGCAGAAGATATGAACAGACACTTCTCCAATGTAGGCATACAAATGGCTATCAGACACATGAAAAAATGTTCATCATCACTAGCCATCAGGGAGATTCAAATTAAAACCACATTGAGATACCACCTTACACCAGTTAGAATGGCCAAAATTAGCAAGACAGGAAACAACATGTGTTGGAGGGGATGTGGAGAAAGGGGAACCCTCTTACACGGTTGGTGGGAATGCAAGTTGGTGCAGCCTCTTTGGAGAACAGTGTGGAGATTCCTCAAGAAATTAAAAATAGAACTTCCCTATGACCCTGCAATTGCACTACTGGGTATTTACCCCAAAGATACAGAAGTAGTGAAAAGAAGGGCCATGTGTAACCCAATGTTTATAGCAGCAATGGCCACGGTCACCAAACTGTGGAAAGAACCAAGATGCCCCGCATAGGGCTTTCTGCTCGACAGGGAGCCTGCTTCCCTTCCTCTCTCTCTGCCTGCCTCTCTGCCTACTTGTGATCTCTGTGTGCCAAATCAATAAATAAAAATATTTTAAAATAAAATAAAATAAAATCCCCCTTCCTATCAACATATCTCTGTGAGATTAGTTTTTCTATAGGAATGTCATTAAAATAGTCATAGAAACAGTTTAGAAATATGTTATCCCCTACAAATGCCATGTTATCTATCCAACCTAGATTAAATAAATTAACAAACCAGGAAGGAAACTCATCTGATGCACAAAACAACTTTAGATATTGATACAAATGGCACACACATACCTCTCATATGGAGATGGCCATTTCATTCATAACTCTCTCTTCTCTTGTCTCCTCTCCTCTTCTCTCCTCTCCTATTATCTTTCTTTCTGTTTTTCTATTCTTTTCCTTGTTTTTTATTATAAGCTTATTTTAGAGTTCTGTAATGAACTCAAATGCCCCTTGCTTCTCTACTTGTACACAAAACTCTGTTAAGAGGTATCTTTAGACAATCCCTCTATATGTTTATTTTTTTTACTATTTATCATAATAAATTTGTAATTGTATGATGAAATGAAAAAAAGATTCCATGAGTGGAAGAGCAATTTTCAATATTCAGATTGCCAAAAATACCAAATCACACTGCAGGACAAGTCTTATGATATATAGTGACATAAAAACATGTGTTAGTCATCTGTCACTGCGAAAAATGATCACAGATGTAGAGGCTTAAAACAAAACACAGTAATTATGTCTAAGTTTCTGTGACTCAGGAATCAGGCACATCTTAGCTGAATCCGCTCTCTTCAGAGTATCTCACAATGTTTCATTCAAGGTGAAAGAACATTTCCCTCAATATGAATTTCATTCATATCCCATCCTTATATTTCAATTATACTAAGTTGGTAGTCATTCAGTTTTAGTCTCAGAGAAAATAGAAATTGTTGATATCTATATCTATGTAGGATACTGGGAAGGAGCCTCACCACATAAGTTATTCATTCATTCATTCATTCATTCATTCATTCATTCATTTACTTATTTATTTGATTCAGACAGAGAGAGAGTGACCACAAGTTAGGGAAAGGGGTAGGCAGAGAGATAAGCAGGCTCCAAGCTGAGAAGGGGCCCCATGCAGGGTTCTATCCCAGGACCCCAGGATCATGACTCTAGCCAAAGGCAGACGCTCAACTGACTGAACCACCCAAGTGCCTGAATGTTACTTCCTAAACATATCTCTTTAAAGCATTAACCTCATAATTCTTCCAGAGCCAACTTTTTCCTTATAATTTGTTGACTCTGAACTTAGTGTTTACCAGGTCCTTATGAAAAGATCGACTTTGTGAGGAACAGACTCTAAGATGGCCCTCAGTGATCTTTTCTTCCTGGCATTCACACACTTGTATAATCTTATCCCCTTGAGTGTAGGCTGGTCTAGTGACTTGCTTCTAATGGATAGGTTACAGCAAATGTGATGGGATGTTATTTCCATGTTTAAACTACATGAGACCATGACTTCCAACTTGCTAGGCAACTCTCGACCTTGCTGGATTTGATAAAATAAGCTGCCATACTGGAGAGGATCCCACAAAAGGAACTGAGGGGGCCTCCATTCAACACTCTTCAAGGAATGGGGCCCTTAGTTCAACAACTTGCAGAGAACTGAATCCTGCCAACAGCTGCATGAGCCCAGAAGCATATTCTTTCCTAGTTGGAGCTTCAGATGGACCTGAGCCATCGGTCAGATTTTGATCCATTTATGCAAGTTTTTTGTCTTTTACTTTGCATTTAGAAGGTTTTTATTCATATGCTGCACACATTCCTTGTGAACTTTTTATTACAATGTTACCTTTCCATTGCACTTATGAATATTTTTTTTTTTTTAGTATTTTCTCCAATTACCATTGATCCATAGGTAGGCAGTTGACTTTACTCAATACTACATTGCTTTTTCATTATAGAATCTTCAAATTATTTATTTGTGGCTTACAGGTATGAATGGTATTATCACCAAAGACTCATGCTTATTTATATTCTATTTCTTATTTTATTAATTGGAAGTTTGGGTTAAAAGTAAAATTTATGAAAATTGGCATTTTGACTGTTAGAGGAATGACATCACAGCTTAAATGTTCTTAGAATACTCTTCTCATTAAGAATAATTTATTTAGCAAATACTACTTGAAATAATTTTGTTATTGTAAGTCAGATAGGCTCAATGGCGTTCATATACACATTTAAGTAATTCTTAGCCCAGCTATCTCTCAATACCTCCTGGAATCCTAAGGTTATTTGACAACGTATAGAGGAAAATGGATGTGCCCTGAAATAAAGATCTGGTCTAGGAAGTAAATGGCAATAAAATCCATTTGTTAATTATATCCTATCAATCAATAGAAATTCTTTAATTACGAAATTAAGCTCACATTTTATTTTGAAACTTTTGAGGAACCAAATCGGCAATTTCATTAACTTTGGGAAGAAATATTTAGATCCTTTCATTGAAACACTCATTTTACTAGAATTCTTCTTGTTTTGAACTATTTATAAGTTAAAATTATATATATGGTTATTTGTATACATGTCTTACCTTCCATACTAGATCCTGCATCTCTTGCAGACTGAATCCAAGAGCTAAAAAGTTTTCTGCATACAATTGGTGCTCAGTTAAAAGTTGGTGGAAAAAATAACGAAATGAATGTAATACAGTGATTTCAGGTTATTGCATTGATGACTATTTAAGCCTAGAGTTTCAGTTTAGACCTACATTATGTTTAACCAACCATGTTTTACCTTCCTTAAATTAAGAAAATGCATTAACCTTTCTTCTCATTCCATAAACCTGGTACTTAATAGCACATTTCTGGCTTTGTAAATAGTAGAACTAGATTGTCATTTGAATGAGCTCCAAGTTTTCTTGTGCTAAGTTAAGTATGACAGTTTTGAATACACTTGTACTTTTCTGATTCATTCACACCACAGTGATGCAGTTTGGCAAGTAGTAATTTCTATAGCAGTAAATTAAATGAAAACTCAGAACTCTAAAATTCACACTTTGATAAAAGTGACACTTTTCTTTATTCATACAAGTTCATTTTTTCTGTTAGAAAATAAATTCCAGAAATTCAGTTTGGCTCTTACAATAAAATTCCTTTTGACAATCATTAAAGTTGAGAAATATTTTGTCACATATTTCACAGAAAAAAGATGCATAGATGTTTAGTTGTGACTAGGGATAAATATGTTGTTGACATCATATCAGCATTTTGCCTTTATTCTACTTTGACCTATTTAATTAAGGTGTAAATGGGATTTTTTATAAATGATTCTTTATCCAGTAGTTGTTTAAGTTTTATGCAAAAATAAAATCACATGAAGATATAAATATTTTACAAAGATAGTCAGCCAAAATGACAAGAATGCCTGCATATCAACAAAGAACTTGTACCCACATATCATAAGAATGTACCCTCAAGAATGCCCATGTGTCAAATATATAACATACAACTCAAACGGAAAAAATTGGTCAGAGACATTTGGATCTGAGTATGAATAGAGTTTCAATATATAGAAAGGTAATAAGTTTTAGAAAGCCAACTTACCCATTACTACATGTTGATTCATTAATTAATGCGTACTTTTGAACCTTGTTGAACTGCCATTTATGCAGAATGTGGCAATGTTGTCAACATCTTAAGCAGAAAGAGAAGAGTAAAAGGGCTGAGGAGGCAGTTGATAAAGCTGGCAATAAGTTTTGAGTTGAATTATGTGAAACATATGGCAGGTGACATCTAGGAGGTAGCATGTCACTGCTCTCAGAAGCTGTGCTTTTGAATCAGGCAGCCCATGGTTATATTCCTGATTTGCCATCTATTAGCTATGTACGAAAATGACTATTTACCTAATATTGCTGAGTCCTTTCTTTTACACAAAACAATAAGGATTTGTCACATTTGATAGTACTAAAGTATAATCATTATATTTGAGGGTTTATTATACATCTGGGACAGCATAGCTTTATTTTATTGATAAAGATGAGATTGACTAATCATGGCCATAGAAATGGCTATGATTTTGATGTTGCTGCTCCTTTTTTTCACAGAACGTAATAATCAGGCAGATTTTTGGGAGGTGTTCCATATGCCAAGATAGGATTAAATGTGGGACTATTTTGCTAAGGGCTCTGTGTGAAAAAGAAAATGGTAAGAGAATCTAGGGAAGGCTGGGAGAGTTGTCGGCTAGCATGCAAATATGTTCCAAAGGAAAGAGATGAACGGCCTTAGTATCCGAGGAATGTTTAGCTAGGTCTTCCCACAGGCTTAGTGTCATCAAAGGAGTTTTATGTTTTCTAGGAACAGGACTGCCTTATATATCCCTGCCATGTCCAGTCATTGAGAAGGAGCCTATGTGAAGCCTGGTCATGATGGATTTCACTGCAGCAGTTGGGGCCATTAGTTAATTCTGCTCCCTGGAGCTGAAGGTTTGCAAGGCTCATTTCCTATGATGACCCCCACTTAGAAGAGGTGTTAGATAGATTCAAGGGACTACAGATTAATTACTCAGGGATCATTTAGGAGAAGAAAAAGTTTCCCAGTAATGACTTCTATTGTACAGAGATCCCAGAAAGATATTGTACTCATTCATTTTATTTTTTTTATTTTTTTTTGTACTCATTCATTTTAAACTCAGTATTCAATTATTTTTTTTTGTTTGAGTCAAAGCCAATTCTATTTCCAATATATTACACTTCATTTCCAAGGACCCCCTTATAGTTTTATAACATGTTGAGGTTCAAGGATATTATTATTATTATTATTGTTATTATTGCTATTTGAACGTCATAAAATCTATGAAGTTAATGGTGGACAGGATGTCATTTGAGGAAACAGATTCAGTGAGCACTTTGGGGGGTTAATTGGGAGATCTAAGACAATGTAGATTTGTCTTAACTCCAAGGCTGATGGTGTTTCAAATGGTTCATTCTTATCTATCGAATGCAATGCTCTAGAAATGCACAAGTATGACAAAGATCAGGTTTTAAAGATCCTCCAAGTAAAGGTTTTATTTATATATATATATATATATATATATATATATAAAGATTTTGTTTATTTATTTGACAGACAGAGATCACAAATAGGCAGAGAGGCAGGCAGAGAGAGAGAGGAAGGGAAGCAGGCTCCCTGCCGAGCAGAAAGCCTGATGCGGGGCTCGATCCCAGGACCCTGGGATCATGACCTGAAAGTAAAGGTTACATTATCAGTTGAGCTGGTGATGGAATAAAGGAAAGAAAAAGAGTCAAAGACAGTTTTCAGTTCTGTGTGGGTGACAGAAATAGACCACAAATAAGATAAAAGTAAACAGTTAATATAGCTATGCCCCTCAATGGGGTCAATTTACAAACTCATTATTTATTTAGAGGAGGATTGTACTGAAACCTGCAGGAAATCGTCCTTTTAAGCACATGTGTTATGGGAGAAAAATAGAGCAGGTGTGCAGGTGAACTCTTTCTAGGATTTCAGAGCTTGTTATTTCGTGTTTGAAAATCAGTGTAATCAAACAAAATATGTTCCTATTGTTATACAGATGTATCATCTCAGCACATCTGAGGTCAGCTTTGGAAATTGTAGGAACAATCTAGCTATTCACAACTTTGCAGACTCATGTGGGAGATCAAGTCTATAGGATACGAACCTGGCTACAAATTGATACATATTTATTTGCACATTAAAAAATGGCACATAATACAAAAATCATTTAAAACTCTTTTGTTATGAGCTTCTGTTTACTGGATGGAAACAGAACTTTATTTAGGCTATCAAAGGTGTAGACACTAAACATACCAGAGATATTTAAATAGGTCATGGGGTAGAGATTTTCTTATGACTTCTATCAAGTTAACAAGCACATACAAAGCTTGCAAATAAATATCATTTTGGTTTTACATTTTCTGCTTTTGAAACAATAGGAAAGCTAATTTGGGAAATTATAAACTTTCTCTTGAGGTTTTACAAATATGTTGTCCTCCCTTACTCTGAATTGAGTAAATTTAATAATAAAACACATAAACTCACACATTGCCTTTTTCTGTGGATGTTCTTGCCAGCTCTTGTGACTTTATTGAGTAATACATTATCAGTGTGATAGTATATTTGTGATGATGAATCGCATTGTTACAAAATTAGAGCAATCGTGTCCTGATGATATATTAACTCAATAACTAACCCAGTAGCAGGCAAAAGAAAATTATTTTTGAAATTCTGATCCCACATTATTATTTTTTAAGTACATTGCATATACCATTATATAGGTTGTAGTATAACATCTCAACAAAAAATGTTTTTAGCCAATGCTTCCATTTTACAATTGGGAATAAGTCACGCATTGTGAAAATAAAAGAAGGGAGAGAATTTAGTCCTGGGTTAACCATATTTCTAATTTTTTGGATCTGGATAATTATTCTGGAACTCAGTTTTCTCACCTGTATAATGGAGGTAATAATGGTTACCTCAGGGCATTACATTTACTCTTCCTGGGTCTCGAACCTTACCAGCATTTGGTCTGTAACCATACTATCAGCTCTCTTGGGTTTCCAGCTGGCTAATTGCAGATCTTAGGACTTGTCGGCCTTCATAATCACATGAACCAATTTTGTATAGTGAAACTCTCTCCTTTATATGTATTTGTATATGCATATGTATATGTTTTTGTTTATTTGCATATCTATGCATATATATGTTTTGTATATTTGTGTGTGTATGTGTGTGTGTGTGTGTGTGTATGTAGTTATTCTATTGGTCCTGTCCCTCTGGAGAACCCTGGTAGAGTCACATATGTGTTTCTATCAACCACAATGACAAGCAAAGATTTTTCTTTACATAGATGTTACAGTTGCTCATAAATGTGGAAAAATGAACACAAAGCTAAACTCAATCAATTATACCTCAATAATAATAAGCTAAGCTGAATACACATGGTAACAAAGTAGTAAGTATAAAACTACATTATAGGGGCTCCTGTGTGGCTCCGTCAGTTAATTGTCTGCCTTAGGATCTGGTCATGATCCAGGATCCTAAGATCACCAGGACCCACATCAGGCCACCTGCTCAATGGGAAATCTACTTTTTCTTCTCCCTCTACTCCTCCCCACTGCTCATGTGCTCTCTCTCTTTCTCTCTCTGCTCTCTCTTCCTCTCTATCAAATAAATAAAATCTTTTAAAAAATGAAATTGCATTATATAATTCTTTCAGAAATTTTAGAATTCAAATAACTCGAAACAACTTAACTATACAGTTGTTATAGAATCAAACAATTTAATAAGTTAATTTTCTGGTTATCATAGAGTATCAGAGTAGATTTAAATCTATAGAATCTTTTTTCAGTGTCTTCTTGATTTTTAGATCATATATAGAGGAGGCCAAAGACATAAAATTACTAAGTAAATGTTTCATTTTTTTAATGGGTTTTAGTAATTTTTTTGCTATTATCTTTCTCATTTAAAAATAGATGATGGGGTGCCAGGGTAGCTCAGTTGGTTAAGGAACTGCTTTCGGCTCAGAACCCGGAATCTAGGGATCAAGTCCTGCTTCGGGCTCCCACCTCCTTGCTGAGTGTGCTTCTCCCTCTGACTTTCTCCGTTCTCATGCTCTCTCTTTCTTTCTCTCTTTGAATAAATAATATCCTTAAAAAATTAAAATGATTATTTTTGTAAATTAATTAGGTTTTAGTAAAAATTTTACTATTGCCCTTTTCATTTAAAAATAAATGACTATTTGAGAGTTTTTGCAATTTCAATGTCAATGGGAGCAACTTGGTCCGATACAGACAAACAATTCATTAATGATGTAGTAAGTTTCAGCAGCATCATTTCTGCTTTATTTGGAAGAAACTAATCTCTAATACAGCTGATTCTTATTATTTGTGGTAGTTATGTTCTATAAAGTCCTCATTAACAATGGATTGGTGAATACTGAACATTGCTCTTAGGAGAAATGCGGTTTATATTCCCGTGAGCTTCTGTTCACAACATTTTTGTCAATCAATCAATGCATATCTTTGTTTTATGTGTGTTTCTGTTTAAAGTCACTTACCACATTGGATATATAGCATTGCTTTATTAACATCAAACTCCCTACCTACAACACTATAACTCCTGCCTGAACTAAGCTTCTTCATAAAGATATCACAGTTTTCTTGTACTTAGGAACATTAGACAGCACTCCACGTGAGAGCCATTTTAAATAGCAAAATCACTAACAAAAGCACAAAAAGGTGAAAAATATGGCACTAAATAGATCACAAAAAGGATACTTGTTCATAGAACATTGACTTGACCTCAAGTAGATACATGTGTATCAGGGGACTCAAATTAGTCACTGTTCTGTTCATGTCTGTGAAAGTAAGGCAAGTATTGATTTTTGGGTTAAATAAAAATTTTAGCAAGTAAGCAAATTTGCAAATGTATAATCCATGAATAAAAAGGATCAATGGTACTTCTACATTTGAAGTATTCTTAATACTTCAATATTTCAGTTAGTATTTTGTATTGTTAACTAGAGCATTCTTGTGAAGTTTTTCATGAATTTTAGAGAAAATTATTTGAATCAAAGTGTGCTCTCAGATACGAAGACTAAAAACCTGTAATATAATTTTAGTGGCACAGATGCAGATAAATTCATTAGGAATAACACATTGCAAAAGTTGCAAGAAGAGTAATTTTGAACATGTAAATATAAACTAGATTTAAGATTATAAAGAGTTTTGATTCTGAAAATAAAATTTAGAGAATTCCAAGACATGAGCAAATTTTTATGCTTTAGTTTGAATATCTTTAGGGTTTAAAACAAATGGAGTTTTATGCCCAAGAACATTTTTGGCAAAAACCAGAAATCTAATTATTCTAGTTCACAGTATTAAATAGAAAATTAAAGGCAGAAATCCATGTCTTTTTTATACATAATCAAAGTGGCCACTTTTATGTCAGTTATTAAAAAAAAAAGAACAGGACTGCAATACTCCTCCTTCTGCTCAGGATTGGGCTGAAACAGGGTTTGAGGACTATTATTAAGTCATGTAACTCATGTACAATATCCTTGAAGCAGTAGGCATGGGAGGATGTTTACATGTTAATGACTTGTTGAACTGAAAAAAAAATTGCCCATTATTATCAAATAATTAATAGTAAGGGTAGAATATCATAAAGAGATAAATTTCATAATTAGACACACCTGGCTTCAAAATCCATCACCACTACTGTGAAGGTGAGTGATTTTAACCCCATTAATGAACTTCACTGAACCTCATTTTCCTCCCAAGTAGTTGGATATAGAATAGAATGGTGATTACTGCTATTAGTTCTAGGGGAACATTACCTGACTTTGAATCCCAGTTCTGACACCTGGGAGCTGTTTGAGAAAATTATTGTTTTCTTGAAATGTGCCTTTTTCATCTGTTTAAAGGATGTGGTGACAGGATTACCTTGTATCAATATAGATTCAGCTGCAAATACAGAAACTGTTCTAACTTGGTAGAACAGATGAATTTATGCCAAAGAGCTTTTAGAAATATTGAAAAGATTGAATAAACAGACTCTATACTTTTCTGAACAGAATGTTATTTACCATTGGGCCACAGTTTCCCAACCATAGCCAAAACACCCTGTGGTGCTGTTGTAATGGTAGCCAGTTCACAGGGATGCCAAATGGTAGTTTCCAGTTTTGAGCCCCAAACAGTGACATGTGTTGGAGATAAGGCAAACTACTATATTAAGTTGTTTTGACCTATTTAATAAGTGGAACACAATATATGTGTTAAAGTTTACACTATATGAACACTATGTGGATTTGAGAGTTTAGATTCTTAGGAGCACTGAGGGGGGAAAAAAAAAAAAAAAAGAGATACTAAGGCACTTTGAACCAAGAAAGTTTGGAAACTTTGGCATAGAAACATTGGAAACTTTTGTCACAGAAGCTTCAGGAAGAATGAATAAGTGGGCTTTATGCTGAGTTTCCAAAAACGTTTCACAAAGCTCATGTTGCATAAATGGGCCAGCCACCAATGGCAGTGTGGCTCCCTCCCAAATTGGTAAATTGTCATTACAGCTATTGGCCTGAGAACCTAGTCACCTTGGCTAAAATCCACATGCCTTGTCTCTCTCCCTACTTGGTTCTAAATTTAAGTTTCACATGAATGCATCTGACTGGTGGACACTAAATCACATCTAGTTCACACTAATTAAAATTATATCAAATTAAAAATTCAGATCTTCACTTACACTGGTTCAACAGACTCACTTTAAGTACTCAATAACCATGAGGGGCTATGGTATTGGACAGAGCAGGAAGAGAATATGCCCATGATTACAGACAGTGCTTTTTGGGGAAACCATTAGCTTTATCTGTCACAGTTTCATTTGGATCCTTTCCTACTTTACTCTCTTTGTTCCATTTTCTTCCTTTGCTTCATATCTTGGGTCAGTCTGGCTGGAATATTAGCCTTGTGATGACGCTTTTATATAAACTTAGATTTATGACTGATTCTAATTGCTCAACAATCTTTTCTTTAGCTTTATATCTGACTCTCTCTGATTTTCTATTATAGTTATAGATCAAGGTTTCTAAACTGCAGCACTATTGGTATTCTAGGTTGGCTGATTTTTGTTGTGTGTGCGGGGGGTACTGCTATTTACATTGTTAGGATGTTTAGTGGTACCACTAAGCTCTACCCGCTAGATCCTAGTAGCACCCTAGCTTAAATTGTGATAACCCAAAAATGTTTCCAGCCATTGCCAATGTCCCCTGGGGGAGAAGAAAATTGCTGGTATGGAGGGCCTATCTACACTGAACCTAAGACGTATCCCTTAGATCAATCAGACACTGAAAAAAAAAAGCATATTCCAGTTACCAAGGAATAGCTTCTTTTTCCCCATTTTGCTTATGGCCGAATTTTCTTCTCTTTCCTCTCCTCTGTCTTCCTTATGCATGTGGCTATTTCTTGTTTTTCTTTTCTTTTCTTTTCTTTTAAGAAAGTACACACTTTTAGGCTTACTATTCGTTGCAAAATTTTTGCTTTTAAATCTGAAACCATACTGTTCTTCACACACACACACACACACACACACACACACACACAGCTACTCTTTGGCTATTGGATCTCAGGAGTTTATTTTTTATAAATACCCACTGTAAGTTTTACTGATATATTTTCTTTCCTGCCAGAACAATCACAGCCCAGAGTCTATAGCAATTTATCAAGTCTGGGGAGGCAGTGGGGCCTACCATTATGCTTGCTACCTTTCAGCACTAAAAAAATAGATATTGAGGAAATGAATGAAATTAATAAATACATAAACAGCAAATAGTAGAAGGGAAGGTAGCATCTAGAAAAATTAGCAGTAGATGACTAGAAGGTATCTTGGAACACTGCTAAATGATCTGGTTGTGATAAAATGCTCTTCAACTTTGATTACACGTTAGAATCACCTGGCAAACTTAGAAATGCTACTCCAACCTGTATCCACTCCCAAGATTCTGATTAAATATATCTGAGTGAATTCCAGAAATAGATTTTTTTAAAGCTTCTCTGGTAATTCTAAAATATATCCAGACTTGCTAGTCTTTGCAAAATAGAAAATCACAGGGTGGTCTGAGTGGGGCATGGGGGGCCTTCAAACTACTGATTTGTGTGCTGTGGATTGGTTTCTAATTTAATAGGCTTGGAATATCTGCTTCAAAAATTACAGTGTTTGTCAGCCCCTCTTGTGATTATATGTTGTCAGGATTAAGAAGTCCTTTCTTAGCAGACAAATGTCATCTAGAATGGAAACTTAGCCTCTGAGTCAGGTAATCCAAAAGTGGACAGGAACTTGACATATTTTGAAAAATAGATGTAGAAATTTGGATGGTAGCAGAGGTGACTTTTGGATGTGGTAAAAAGTAGGGGAGTCTAGTTTGGGGACCAGGTTCCAGGGGCAGAACCCCAGGCCAGAAAACAAGGTTGAATTTAAGAAACTGGTAATTGTGTAGCAAAGGTTCTCAGTGATTATAACACAGAAGTCAACGAAGTGGATATGAAGAATAAGGCAAAAAATGAAAAGAAGCATTGTTCCTACAAGGCAGTGGGGCATAGCTGAGGCTGAGTCTTGAACTGTCTGGATTTATGGCATCACTCGCTGGTAATCAGATTAAACCCGGAGCCTGTCAATGGCTAAATGACATCAGTTTAGAATATTGGGAGTCTTCAAATAAAAGTGGACGGAGTAAGAAACCCTGAAATACTTTGTAGTCTTTTGAATTTAATTCCTCATCCATTTTTCAATTTCTTTTTTTTATTTTCCTTCTCTTTTTTTTTTTTTTTTTTTTTTAATTTGATAGAGAGAGAGAGAGAGAGAACACAAGCAGAGGAAGCAACAGGCAGAGGGAGAGGGAGACACAGGCTCCCCACTGAGCAAAGAGCCCTATGCAGGGCTCAATCACAGGACCCTGGGATCATGACCTGAGATGAAAGCAGTTGCTTAAATGACTGAGCCACCCAGGTGTCCCTATTTTTCAATTTCTAACCAGGATAGAATTTGGGATTTTCTCAGGACCCAGATAACTTTTTATTTTGGAAATATGTTGTTCATAATATTTTCATTTTTAATGAGAAGATTAAATTATCATTATTTCAGGCAAAATTTCTAGATTAATTAAGATTAATCCACTTATGAAGAACTCAAACGTTATTAACCTTTCAGAGCATTTTTTAAGTGTTCAAGCAGAAGCATTAAGAATCCATCAGGCTCCAAGTCAGTTTTGTATTGTTTTTAATTCTCCAGAGTAGCAGTAGATATTTTCCTCCTTGAAATTGGCTTTAGCTTTATGTATTAGACAGTATATAAAAGACGAGACCAAACCTTAGAAAGAAGCACTTAACTTATTCTTAATTAGTAACTAGTTATTGACTAGTATTTCCATTTGAAAGACTTTTGAACAAATCACTTTTCTTTTGCCACACAGTGAACCAATCATCTTGATTCTAACTCGGGTTTATGTAACAATATTCAACTCTTTCACTTTATAGAAGCACAATTCATATACTAAGACTTCCATGAATTCCAGAAGCCATTAAAGTTTAGATAAAAGTATTGTTTTGTTTGTTTTTGATTTGTTTGCTTTGTTTTGTTTTGATTTTGATTATAGGCTGCTTAGATAACCATTTTGTCAGAAGCCCAGAGTTCAAAATTCTAGTTTTAGTAATTCCCTCCTAATCATTGTTGCCAAATATGCTTACCCAGAACTCCCTGGTTGTTGAATCTACTCAGCTGTTTTACGTTCAAAGAATTCACTTTTCTTCCATTTTTGCCCACCCTTCCCTGACTTACAGTATTGTAAAAATGAATGAGTAATTGCTCAAGCCACTCTCATCTGTGACTTACACAGACTCACTGTCACCTGATTAAAATGCACTCTGTTCAGCTTGCCAAGAGAAAATATTTTTGTGTTACTTGACAAATAGTGTGAGAGTCCTCTTTGGTTACAAATTCAAGACATATCCCTCCAGGTGTACATGCTTAATTGAGGAGAGAACAAAAATAAAATAGTCAGCAATTATAAAAAAAAAAAAAAAAAAAACAGCTCAAAGAGTTACAATTGTAGCCTTTAACATAAACCCCTTCAGCCTTTTACAATCGCTGCTTCCTCTGTCTGGAATTACCTATTAGCTTCTTTTCATGGCTGGGGTTCTTGTCATTCAGGTATCGCTCAAAGAAGATCTTTTCAGTTTATCCTTCTCTGAACACCTAATTTACATTTATTGTCTTACAGTATTTTCTGCAAACCATTGAAATGATCTCATTCTTACATTTATGTGTTTATATTTTATTTTCTCTGTTTGTAGTTCTGTTCCACCTTAAGAACAAGGATTGGATTTGTTTCATTCATAGCGGTTTGCTAACTGTCAAGAAAAATGTCTGACCTCATAAGAGGTGCCTGATTATTATTTCCTGAACGAATGTGAATAGGAGTATATTACCTACATGCCTGAGTTTCAGTTCCCTCAATTTGAAAATTGTGATAAAGATAATGTCTTCAGCACATGATAGTTGTGAGGCTTCAACAAGGTAGTACAGCTAGGAAAAATGTTTGTTATTTTTAATGAGGCTTGTAGCAGAGAAAATTGCCAAATGAATGTTCTCAGTGCTCACACCAAAGAAGTGGCTTTTTATGTGATCATCAGTAAACAATGTCAAAAGCAGTGTTTTTCAACATGTGGTGTCCATGGACAACCTATATCAGAATTACATGGGCTACTTTACTTTTTCTCTGACTTATGAATCTCTGAGATGGGCCAAGAAGCTCAGTATTAAAAACAAACAGAAATGAAATCTTGCCATTTACGACGACGTGGATGGAACTAGAGGGTACTATGCTTAGCGAAATAAGTCAATTGAAATAAGTCAATCATATGATCTCCCTGCTATGAGGAAGTGGAAATGCAATGTTGGGGGATTGGGGGGTAGGAAAAGAATAAATGAAACAAGATGGGATCGGGAGGGAGACAAACCATAAGAGACTCTTAATCTCACAAAACAAACTGAGGGGGGCCGGGGGGAGGGGAGGAGGGAAACAGTGGTTGGGTTATGGATATTGGCAAGGGTATGTGCTATGATGAGTGCTGTGAAGTGTGTAAATATGGCGATTCACAGACCTGTACCCTTGGGGCTAATAATACATTATATGTTTATTAAAAAATTAAAAAAAATATTAAAACAAACAAACAAAAAGGCCCTCTGGGCTATTTTTATGTACAGCAGAGTTATGAAGTACTATCTCATATACCTTAACACCTGGACTAATGAATCTTCTAGGAATAAAAATACCTTTATAACAAATTGAACTCTTTTAAATGGGAAAAAAAATAACATCATAATCATGAGCTTTGAGGCTTGTATCTAGCCTTATAACTCAGATGAAAGTAAAGCTAACTCATAAAAATGTTGAAATCTATAAAAGTCACTTATTTTGAAACTACTTTTACTGAAGCCTTTTCATTGTTTGTTCTTGCTTCAGGCAGAAAGTTCTTTGGCTATTGGAATCCAGAATGGTGTTTACCTTTTTTAAGGATTTTCCCTATTAAAATAGAAATAAAGCAAAATAAGAATCCTCTTGTTAGCCTTTTACATTTGATATTTTTATTACCCTTTAAGAAAAATGAGCATTTGTCAGTTAACATATACATTTGTACCTTGTATCTCTATAAAATAAATAAAAAGCTTTGTCACAAAGAAAAGGAACCATATGTAACCACCACCACACATTGATAGACAAATTATTTGTTATGTATGGGGGCAGGTGTAGGAAGTTGTTGTAAAATCAAATCAAGACTAAGCCTCAGGCAAATGGACTTTAACCATTTTTGAGAGAATCTGAAGTGGTTTTTGATTGTGTCAGGGGAATGGAGTTGTAGGTAAGGATTAGAAGGCCTGTAACATAGTGATGTGCTAAAAAGGAATGACTACTGGTGTTGAAGGCATTTGCTTCTTTTTCCACATGAATTTTATCCCACAGTTAGAGTTTGTCCACCTTACCCTGTCCAAAGCAGTAATTTGGGCACAGTTCTGGGAATACATTTGCTTTTTCCCTCAATTTAACAATACTGCAATACTATAATCCACAATCTACCTAAATTGCACCTTGATAACACGTCTCTAAGCCTCTTTTATTGTCGTAACCATTCCTGGAGAGGGAATTTCACTGAAACACTGAAATCTATGGACTTTATTAATAGAACTAATTTGAGATGGTCTCACCACAGTGCGTTGTTTCATTGCCGCCAGGTGGCTAGCTCTTCTGGCTGAGGTCTACTTGTGTTTTAGTCTGAGCACAGTGCTTATTCTATTTTTAAGAAAAAAAATTAAGTCAGAAGATTGCATTAATAGCAATATATAAATATTAACTATAATATATGGTGTAATATAAAATATAAATAAGTATAATCATATTCAAAGTTTTATTTAATAAGACCTGGGTATGCAAATGTTATGCTCTGCAGCTTTGTGTTATATGCATTTTCTTCTATGTCTGACCTGTGATGCATTTGATACATAAAAGTCATATATATTATTATGTAAAAATTAGTAATATTAGATATATATTTTTAGGGCTTTGTACTTTCTAAAATATTCTACCACACATTCTTTAATGTAATTATTACACCTGTTTAAGTTAGTAAGGAAATGATATGATTTGCTATCAAGGGAGTAGAGCCTAATAATTTCAAATTCAGATCTTTCTATTTCTTTTTCCTCAACTCACATAGTCTCTAATTGTAGTTCTGAGATTTCATTTTTTTGGCAACATGTGGGTTATTTTTTGACAATGTTTATATTTGCAAAGGACATTTTATTTTAGTATACAATTCCAATTAGGTAAGTTAAATAAGAAATACAAAGCACTGTGTACCTGGGTGGCTCAGTGGGTTAAGCCTCTGCCTTCGGCTCAGGTCATGGTCTCAAGGTCCTGGAATTGATCCCCTCATCAGGCTTTCTGCTCAGCAAAGAACCTGCTTTCCCCTCTCTCTCTGCCTGCCTCTCTCCTGCTTGTGATCTCTTTCTCTCAAATAAATAAATAAATAAATCTTAAAAAAAAAAAAAAAGAAATACAAAGCACTGGTTTCCTTCTCTGCATGATGGAAGAGCTATTTTAATTTTTTACCTACTGTGTGTATATATACATAGTTTTGTTTTTTTAAAAACATTATTAATCTCTCTTATTTTCTAAGCTGAATATCGTCATGGTAGATTGAATATATCCTATGCACTAATAAAATCTCAGTATCTAAACAGGCTAATGAAACAATAAACTAATTTCCTCTGGAATAATTGCCATATTATTTACATGTTATTTAGAAACAAATTCTCAAATTACATATATATTTATGCAGTGTTTTTCTAAGCATTTCAAGTTGTGTAACATAATTGTCAAATTATGTTAAATTCTCAGTATGAGTTATATAATTGGAAATTACAATTTTTACATAAACATGTGAGACAAACACAACGGAAGATTTAATTTAGGCTAAATCATTCACTTAGTTTCCCATAAGATAGATTCAATAAATGAGCTTTTTAAAATCTGTTTGCATAAATCAAGCACTAATTTTGGGGAATATCAAAAGAAATCAGTTTTCAATGGCTAATATTTTAAAATCATCTATATGAAATAACAAATATTTCATCAACAGGAACATACACATGCAAAGGATATTTATGTAACAATTTTGGCCAGGTGGCACACACACAAGAATCATGAAGTTATAAGATATTTTTAAGTAGCCACTAGGAAGAACACAATCCATATTAATTTATATTCTTTCCTGCCTAGTTTTCTCCCAGATCTATGCTCTGGCATGGTGATTGGTTCTCCTGGTTCTAGAAATTCATTTCCTCATTTTTCACATGAAGTTAAAGTTTATTGCATTCTCTCTCTTTATGATTTTTCATACTATTAGTAGTAAATTATAGGTTGTAATGGTAGTTTTCTTTACTGATATATATGTATTTTGAAGATACACTGGAATAAACTGGTTCATCCAGTTTGTCCTATAGAAGCTGAGCAACTTTTCTCTCATTCCCTGCTTGAATATAAACCAATTAAACTTTCATTCCCCACTAATTCAAAAATTCCCTTGTCTATGATATCAATAAATTTCAAGTGGCCAAATCCAATGATCAGATGTTGTGTCTTATTTTGTTTCTTTTTCCTCCCTGCAAGCTCCTTTTCCATCTCCTTTGGGTGATTTCTCCTCACCTTGCTGATCTTGAAATACTGCAGTTTCTATTTCTACTAATTTTTTAAGTGATGATATCTCCATAAATATAAAAGCAATCAGTACACTAGCATTTTCTAAATTTTTATTTCCCTCCTAGATCTTGTTTCTGAACTTCTGAGTTATACTTCTAAGTACCTATGTAATATTGCCACTTGCAAACCTGATAGATATACCCCACTTAGCTTGTCCACAATTAAATTCATGAGTTTCAACCTAATAGCAAATCTTTCTTCACAGTATCTTCATCTTCAGAAATGGCAATTCCATTTTTCTAATTACTTTAGACAAACCTTCATCTATTTATTTATTAATTAACTTTATTTTTTTAGAATAATTTTAGGTTCACAGCAAAACTGAGCAGAAACTACTGAGTTCCCATATACTCCCTTGTCTCCACACATATACAACCTTCCCCTGATATCACCATCCTGGACCAAAGTGGTAGATTTGATATAATTGATGAGCCTACATTGACACATCATTGTCACTTGAATTCCATAGTTCACATTAGAGTTTACTCTTGGTGTTGCACGTTCTATAGGTTTTGAAAAATCCTTCCCCCCCCCCCATTTTATTTTATTTTATTACTTTTCAGTGTTCCAAAATTCATTGTTTATGCACCACACCCAGGGCTCCATGCAATATGTGCCCTCCATAACACCCACCACCAGGCTTACCCAACCCCCCAACCCCTTCTCCTCCAAAACCCTCAGTTTGTTTCTCAGAGTCCACAGTCTCTCATGGTTTGTCTTCTCCTCCAATTTCCCCTAACTCCCTTCTTCTCTCCATCTCCCAATGTCCTCCGTGTTCTTCCTCATGCCCCACAAGTAAGTGAAACCATATGATACTTGGCTCTCTCTGCTTGACTTATTTCACTCAGCATAATCTCCTCCAGTCTCATCTATGTTGATACAAAAGTTGGGTGTTCATCCTTTCTGATGGAGGCATAATACTTCATTGTATATATGGACCATATCTTCTTTATCCATTCATCCGCTGAAGGACATCTTGGTTCTTTCCACAGTTTTGGTGACTGTGACCATTGCTGCTATGAACAATGGAGTACAGATGGCCCTTCTTTTCACTACATCTGTATCTTTGAGGTAAATACCCAGTAGTACAATTGCAGGGTCATAAGGTAGCTCTATTTTTAGTTTCTTAAGGAATCTCCACACTGTTTTCCAAGGTGGCTGCACCAATTTGCATTCCCACCAACAGTTTAAGAGGGTTCCCCTTTCTCCACATCCTCTCCAACACTTGTTTACTGTCCTTTTGATTTTGGCCATTCTAACTTGTATAAGCTGGTATCTCAACATGATTTTGATTTGAATCTCCATGATAGCTAATGATGATGACCATTTTTTAATGTGCCTGTTAGCCATACTTAATGTCTTCTTTGGAGAACTGTCTGTTCATGTCTTCTGCCCATTTTTTGATGTGATTATCTGTTTTGTGTGTATTGAGTTTGAGGAGTTCTTTATAGATCTTGGATATCAGACCTTTGTCTGTAGCATCATTTGTGAATATCTTCTCCCATTCGGTGGGTTGTCTCTTTGTTTTGTTGGCTGTTCCTTTTGCTGTGCAGAAGTTTCTGATTTTGGTGAAGTCCCAAAAGTTCACTTTTTTTTTTTAAAGAATTTATTTATTTATTTGACAGACAGAGATCACAAGTAGGCAGAGAGGCAGGCAGAGAGAGAGAAGGGGAAGCAGGCTCCCTGCTGAGCAGAAAGCCCGATGCAGGGCTGATCCCAGTATCCCGGGATCATGACCTGAGCCGAAGGCAGAGGCTTTAACCCACTGAGTCACCCGGGCGCCCCCCAGAAGTTCATTTTTGCTTTTGTTTCTTTTGCCTTTGGAGAAATATCTTGAAAGAAGTTGCTGTGGCCAATGTCAAAGAGGTTACTGCCTATGTTCTGCTCCAGGATTTTGATAGATTCCTGCCTCACATTAAGGTCTTTTATCCATTTTGAATTTATCTTTGTGTATGGTGTAAGAGAATGGTCGCGTTTCATTCTTCTACACATAGGTCTCCAATTTTCCCAGCACAATTTATTGAAAAGACTGTCTTTTTTCCCAATGTATATATTTTTTTTCCTGCTTTGTTGAGATTATTTGTCCATAGAGTTGAGGTCCCATGTCTGGGCTCTCTGCTCTGTTCCACCGGTCTATGTTGTCAAATGCTTCTATTATCTTATATCCAGCCATCACACATTTCTCTTGCTTCTGTATTCCAAAAGTATGCAGACCTGAAGCCATTTTGCCACCTATATCATGGGTCTTTAATTATAGAAAAAGCTTCTTCTCCATCTTCTCCTTCTCTTTCTCCTCCTCCTTTTTCTCCTTCTTCCTCTTATCCTCCTCCTCCTCCTCCTTTTTCTCCTCCTCCTCCTCCTTTTTCTCCTTCTTCCTCTTATCCTCCTCCTCCTCCTCTTCTTCCCCGTCTTCTTCTTCTTCTTCTTCTTCTTCTTCTTCTTCTTCTTCTTCTTCTTCTTCTTTTTCTTCTTCACCTTCTTCTTCTTCTTTAGAGAGAGAGAGAATTAGGAGGGAAGGACAAAGGGAGAGGAAGAAAGAGAATTTTAAGGAGGATCCATTCAGGGAGCCAGATGCAGGGCTCAGTCTCACAATCCTGGAACCATGACCTGAGCCAAAATCAAGAGTGGGATGCTTGATTGACTGAGCCACCCAAGTGCCCTTGAAATAGCTTCTTATCTGTGTATCCATCCCATGAACCTGTCTCCACCAAGCTCAGTGTGATTCCTTAAAGATTGTTAAATATATCTATATTGGTTTCTCTGTCACCTTACACTTGCTCATTTCTATTCACCCACACTAGCTTTCTCAGTGTCTCTATAAACATCAAACATACAACCCTCTCAGGGCCATGGACACTAGTTCTCCCCTTTGTTCAGACCTCTTTTTTCCCCCTGGTTATTAAAAAAAGCTTAATCTCCAACTTCATTCTTCTCTATGTTCAATTTCGCTTTCTAAAAAATGAAATCCATGATGACACTTTTTAAGTGAAATCCATGGTGCCACTACTTGCCTTACAGTATTATCACTATTAATGTATGTATTCATGCAAATATATATTTATCCAATCTATCTTTACTTCATTATTTCTTCCACTACTAGAATATAATATCCAAAAACAAAGGAGTGTGTTAGCTTTATTCAGTGGGATATCCATAGTCCTTGAAAAGTGTCTGGAATATAGAAAATGTATAAATAGTTTTGAATAACTGTTTCATGAATGATGTGCAAATCAAAATCTCAAGGTGATTTTATGGAACTTGAAAAATTATAAAATTGTTATGAAAAGGTTAATGAATAAAATATTAAAACAACCTCATAAAAATGGGTAAGTTTTGAACATATAATTCACAAACAAATACATGGAATAATGAATAAACCAGTAAAAGAGGATGATTAACATCATTACCATTTAAGTTAAAAGCACAATGAGATGCCACTACACATCTCCTGGAATAACTAAAATAAAAATACTGATATCAAATATTTGCAAGAACTCTAAAAGCAAATGAAACTCCTTTACTTGACTGGTTAACAGGTAAATTTGTGTAATACTTTGGAAAATTGTTTGATGGTTTTCTATGAAGTGAAATATTCACTCATGTTTTCAACTCCTAAGTATGTATCTAAAAGAAATGATGACACATGTCTACAACTCTAAACAAAAAATTTATACACAATTATCTATAACATTCATACTCATAATGGCCAGAAACTAAAAACAACCCAAATGCCTCCCGATAGGTGGATGGATAAACATATTGTGCTATAACCACAAGATGTAAATCTAGTGAGCAATAAAAATAAAGGAACTCATGATGCATGCAACAATATGGATGGATCACAAAAATTTTGTCTTGCGAGGGGAGAGAAAAAAAAAAAGCCAGACACAAAAGAAATCATGACTCTACCTATAGGAAATTCTAAAATAAGCAGGACTAATCTACAATGACAGAAACACATTAAGGTTGTGTGGGACTGGAAGTAGGGGAGATTAACTTCAAAGGGGAACACCAGAACATTTAAAGGTGATGAAAATGCTTTGATCTTGGTTGTAGATGTACGTAAACAGACTTCTGCACTGTCAAAACACCTCAATCTGTACCAAAAAACTCTCATTTTATTACATCAAATTATAACTGAGCAAAGTAACTTAAAAAAGAAAAAATGTACATAAACAGTAAAATTTCGGTAAAACATACTTTACTTTAGAGATCCATTCAATTGTATTTTTTATTAAATTTTCTATTTTTAACCAAATTCTTCACCATGAAATTTGCAGCAGATAATCTTCATCAGATTATATAAATATAATCAAAACCTAACAGTGACTATTAACAAAGACAATGAAAACCAAAGAATGAACCAATCTTGTATTTAGTGGTATATTTTACAAATACCATGTGTTACAGAACATGAGTTTCAAGCCTGTCCCCTGTGATCCCAACATTCAAAAGGTCCATTAACTTTAAATACAACTGTAGGTATCCTCTATGCAGTTATATTCGTGACCAGAGAGAGCTAGATTCAAAGATATGAATACCATCTACTGAATCATTTAGGATATTTTTCTTATTAATTAATTAATCTTACAGGGAATATTCTGGAAGGGAATTAATATACATATTTATGTATTTCAAACTTCAGAAATCCCCCTTTTTATCTTAAGAAAAAAAGACATATCTTATAATCAACTGTTTGGTGGTAGTTTTGCTTCTCTGCTTCTCAGAGAATATCTTTGCTCAGATTCTCATTTAATAAATATCATTGAGCAACTTTATGAGTAATGCACGATTAAAACTGAACTATACAATTTTAAATTGCCATATGGTCTTTAGAATTGTCAATGACTATTTCTCAATATTTTGTAATCACATTTGTTATTTTCACTTTTGCTAGATTATGATTAAAAATTAGTGTTTTCTTTTACCTGTTCGTCATGAGCTGGCCACATTTAGTTGAACCAATATTTACTGGACATCTCTGATATGTCACATATCATTTTAAATACTAAAAACAATGAAATCAATGAACAAAATAAACAAGAGTCTTTAAATATATTAGACACATAGTCTAATACTGTAAGCTCCGATATGAGCAAAATAAATAATTAAAGTATACAAAAAATTCAGTGGTGAAAAGCTTTCCCTCCTTTACCTTAAAATCATCATATTTCTATTAATGTTCAGTCTGAAAGATCAGTCTGATTGGATCACACATATCCTTAAATCACACATATCCTTCAAATAACTCCTTCACATAGGGATTGTTCTCAAACCTAGTCGCAAGAAAAATCATTTTAGGAGTTTTGTTTTGACTGTTTTGTCTTTTTTTCCCCACCAGTTTCCAAAGTTAGAGCACTACATGAAAAATTATGGAAGGGGCACCCTCTAACACAGCAGATCTCCTGAGGGAATTCTGATAAAACATTCACAGTCCACAGCTGAAGAGGACAAAATATAATCTCACATACAGGGTATGTAAAACACTCCATCTTCAGGCCACACTTTTTCTACTTTTTATATACCTTTAAGTTAAGATCATATTAACTATACTTCTCTCAACATGGTGATAGTTTTTTCATGACACATTACTTTTTCTGATTCTACATTTTCACCACCTTGTGAGCCCATCACTCCCTTTATCCCCTGAAAAACTCATTATCACACTTAAGACTCATCTCAGATATCATCTCCTTCAGGGAGACTTCCCTGACTCTTTAGACAGTATTGAGTCTCCTCTGCTGTGTTTATGTCTGAGACGAAACTCCATGCCTTGCACTTCAGCCTTGTCTACTTGTTTATAGAAAACTCCTAAGATAATTATAAAAATATCCCAGGCCAATAGTTAAAATTTCAAGGAACATGGCCTACAATAACAACCTTATACATATGATTCATTTATTTATTCATTTGTAAGTCCGGCTATGTGTCCCAGCATGTAAGTTTAAAAGACCTTGAGTTCAAGTATATGACCTTTCCAAGTTGATTACATGGAAGGGATCCAAAAAGTTGGGTAAAGATTAGGAAAACCGACCCAGCTATGGTGGGTGAAAGAATAGTGCATAAAAGTGTTAATAAAACAAAATATCTTCCATAAAATTCTTGCCATTTGAGGCATTCTGATGAGTCTATGGCGTGGTGTTAGGAGAATTCCAGGTTGCTTGCAGTGCCACAACTCTGACAGGCAGCAAGATGTTTCTTCACAGAGGGATCACTGCAGTGTCTCAGAATCCAGGGAACTGGAGAGTCTGGATATCATTAGCAGATATGTCAAGTACATGGTGTAAGTCAAGAATTCAGAAATATGTAAACAAAAAAAAAAGAAGAAGGAGGAGGAGGACAATTGGTATCAGATAGGTTAGCTGAAGAGTAAAGAACAGGTCTTGTGAGTGATGAAAAAGTAATCATTTGGGTTGTTTTTAGTTTCTGGCCATTATGAGTATGAATGTTATAGATAATTGTGTATAAATTTTTTGTTTAGAGTTGTAGACGTGTGTCATCATTTCTTTTAGATACATACTTAGGAGTTGAAAACATGAGTGAATATTTCACTTCATAGAAAACCATCAAACAATTTTCCAAAGTATTACACAAATTTACCTGTTAACCAGTCAAGTAAAGGAGTTTCATTTGCTTTTAGAATTCTTGCAAATATTTGATATCAATCTCTAATGTGTTATTGAAAAGCTTGATTCTTAGTGGGAAGTGTGTTCCCTGGGTTCACACAATGGACACATGGGTCTTTGACAGTAAGACTTATCACAATTTCTGGTGTAAGAGTAAGGTTAAGTAAACAACATATTATTGTTAATCCTAATAAGAATTATCTGCATCACAGGATCATTTATATTTACATATGAGACCTATAAAAAATGGCAAGTGATTTGGGTTGCTGAGAAAGATAAGCATAGAGAAAATGAAAGGCTTTTAGGCATTTACCCTGGAAATATAACATTGGTAAGACATAGATATTTCTACTTATGGGAGGCAAGCACATAAAAATAATCAAAATACAGAGCGGAAATTCTATACTAAAGTTTTGAATCACCCTGGGAATATGGTTGGGAAGCCATCTAATTGCATAAGGAGCCAAAAGTTTCTGCTGACCAGGAACACTGCCTTAAACTACAACCCCTGAGGTTGGTGTTCGGAGGGCAAACCATTGTGTTTCATGAATTCCTTAAAAATGAGGACATAATAGTTTTATGCAGAAGAACAGCATAAAGATCATAAATAGCTATAGACACGGGTAGGTTTATTAATTATATTTTCTTGTTGTCACAAAACATTAACAAGCACATTTTAGGACTGAAATGAAGTATTGGTTATGGTTTGGTGTTGACAAGGGAGTGCAGATCCCTGGTATCGACCATGCCTCTAAAACTTTAACATATATATGAATTGCCAGGGAATTTATTAAACTATAACTTCTGATGGAGTGATGGAGTGAGTCTAGAGTAGAATCTGAGATTCTGCATTCTCAATAGCTTTGAGCTGATTGATGCCAGTGCTTCTGGTCCTGGGTCCACATTTGAATACCTAGACAAACAGGTCACTTCCACTGACTATCTGCAAGTTGAAAGCAGAAGAAGCTAGCCTCCTCCGAAAGAAAAAAGTTGAAAAGAGAAAGGCAAAATTTTTCTACATTACAATTTTGACTGAATTGGATTTTGTTTAAGCATCTGAGTGTCTCCTACTCTCCAATTAGTTGGATAACTGATGAGAAAGAAAAATGCAATGGATATGACAAGTTAGGTTAAACACTTTGTTATCCCGGGGATGGTGCTGTTTCTCACTTGTTTGTATTGTTGTCATCTACTATGGCACAGACTCCAAATTTAAATGGAACATTCACATGGATTGAAATATCTTATGGAGCACACCTGGGTGGCTCAGTCGGTTGGGCATCTGCCTTTGGCTCAAGTCATGGTCCTAGAATTCAGGGATTGAGTCCCACATTGGGCTCCCTGTTTAGCAGGGAATCTACTTCTCCCTCTCCCTCTGCCTTTCCCCCCAATTCATGCTCTCTCTCACTCACATAAATGAATAAAATCTTAAAGAAAATGAAATATCTTATGGAATGAAAAAAGAAGAATACTGAACATCTAACAATTGGGAATTTTCTCATGTTATTTCCTGAACTATCAAATCATGGGCATTCTTTTGTAGAATATAAAATATATGGCTCTTTTAAAGACTGTTTTGTTCTCAACAAGGAGGGAAACCTTGTGATATTGAGAATGAAGGGATACCTTTTCACACTTTCATAAAAGACAGTTTGTGAAATTCAGTTGAGGCTTGACCATGTAATTTTGTTTTCAAACTCCAAGAACTATTAGTAATAAGTTATTTTGATACCTGCTGAAAGGGAAAAACAAAACATAAGGAGCCAAGTCAATTTGGTGGAACTTTTTTTCTATCTAGTTTTAGTATGTACTAGCTACTAAATTGAAAGAGGGAGCATTGTTTTCTGTGGTAGCACTTAAGAAGATTTTCAATATTTACACAAAAAAGAGAGTGTTAAAACCTTTTTAAGGAATTAGAAACTCAACAAAATGTTGAGTTAGTAATTATATTTTTCACTTGGAAAATTACGGTATATTATACTACATAGTATTTTAGTATAGAAAATACTGTAAATGTTTTAGATTATATATTTTATATTACAAATACATTGTGTATATGAATTGGCACTATATCCAATGTGATCATTTTAGTACATGTAACTAACTTAATATTAGACAACATTAACTTCCATTTCAGAAAATGTAGATAACATAGATAGATTGTCCCTTTTGAAAATGTATGATATGAATATGATAATATATTTATATATCTCTTTATCTTACATAGAACTTGTTTTTTCATATGTGAGATGGGAAAATAAGCATTGACTAAGCTAAAGAAAAAGGGAACATACTGCTGCTGAAATTACATTAAAAATCATAGTCATGAAATACATATACTAAATCAAAAGCTAGTTCAAAACACATGGAGAATGTATATTGCATTTAAGTGATAGTCTTACTTTTCCTTTAAGAATTTGTTTTCTGTTATTGGACTGCTTCATTAGTAGCTATTTATTGATAACTTCATCTGTTACAGATTTCCACCACATTTGAATGTTTTTTGCTTTAGTGAAAATAGAAACTATCCTATTTATTTTTATTCTTAATTTATAGCTTTTTAAAAATGCTATCTTATTTTCAGGTTAAAATTCATTTTCCTATTTGTAACTGCACTGAAAGTGTAATTATGTAATGTCAAATGTAATATTTACTCATAAAATATGTTTTCTAGTGGTCTCACTAGTTATTTTCCCACATATCTAAGAGCATCATGACTTTTTAAAATGATACTTTCATTTTCTTAGCAAATGCATATAACGCAGTGAACTCATCATGGTATTTTATAGAAAAATGTGCATAATTTCAGTGTAAAGATCATTGTGAGACAATTTTACATAGATCTTTCACATTTCTGCATGTTTTGTGAACAGAGATACTGACAGTTTTGGTTTTGGACCATCTTTCAAGATTTCAAGAAAATAGCCTTGGAAGTTAAAAAGAATCTCCATCTAGTACAAAGGAAAGATTTGTTTGCTCACCAGTATAATAAAGATGATGTCTACCTCAGGGTGAAGATGGATTACATTTGCTTGGAGCCTCTTTAAAAGATTTGCTGTTTCCTGGGCTCCAGGGTTCCTCACTAGAATGAAGCTGCCATGCTTGTGATGGTACCTTGACCCTTTTCTGTGTCACTTCTGTAGGACTTGGGTGCAAGGAGAATTGATAGTAATATGAAGTTCATCTGCTTGCTGTGTCTTGAGTGTACTGTGAGTAATGAAATCCTTTGTCTCTGACCTAGGATTGTCTGTTTTTGCCAGCCTACAGGAAACCATGGCAGGTTAACTTGTTAGGTTGAAGGTAGGGTGAAAGCTAATACTTTCCACAGTTCTTGAGAAAGATTCACTTCAAGTATTTTCTCACAGAAATCATCTCTTCTAACTGCCTTAGCTGTGTTCCCTACAAGAGTAATCTCGCGACTTTACCTCTCCACGTATTCCAAAACTTCTTCATCAATCTAGTTCTAGTCCAATCCACCATACCTGAAAAGTAAATTGTTGAGCTTATTTCAAATCATCAACCATGAATCTTTAGAATCTTTACTTAGGATTGTGTTGGCATATTAGCATTCTTAATATGATACCACTAATAACGTAATGCCATAATGTGCCTGGGAAACTGAATTTTTAATTTAATTTTAATTTTGGTAATTTAAACATAATCAGCAGCCTGTGGCTACTGGCTATCTTTATAAATCTATGCTGTCATACATTGGGACAGTTACGATGATTTGCTATTTTGATAGGGAAAAGCCTACTAAACAAAATCTTTGCAAATCGATTATTCAGGACTGTCCATCTCTTTATCTTGCCATCATATCAATTTACTCATTACCCCAGTAAAATGCCCCATCCCAAGATATAACTAATTTTGGAATCCAGGAGATCATCACCTTAATTATTTCAGCTCGTTCTTCTGCATGTCATTTATCTTCATATTTCTAAATATTTTTATACCATTATTTTTTTTAATTTTAAAAAAGGCAGTCATTTTCTATGGACTTCCTATCACAAAACATGAAAACTGCCTCTCTTCACTATTACATACACATACAGTTTCTTTAACCCCAAAGAGAAAAAAAAAACACAATTTTTTAGTAGATTATTTATTTTCTATATTGTTATAGATACATAAATAGTATTCAATAGCCAAGCCATGTATCAAAACATGATTACACTTCCTTTCTTATAACTTAGATTTTCCTGGGACAATTATTTTTTCTTCTTTTATGTTGCTTTAGTTTTATTGATAGCTATCTTTAATTCTTTTCTCAAACACATCAGGTTACCTGGAAATTCCTCTTTTTGGTTTGCTCAGAGCAATTCCTCTGAGAGAGATATTCCCTGAATCCAGTATGGAGTGCTTTTGTCCTACATGTTATCTTGATGCTTTTTTCACACCATCTTGGGGATTTCTTTATTTTTTAAATATGAAATAGAAATAACTAGTAGAAGTAGTAGAAAGTACATAAATTCTCTAATATTTTAAAATAATTTCCATATTGTTTTTTTTTTTTTTTTCTTACCTGGATCCCATATTTTGACTTTTCCCATGTATTCCCTTGCATTTCTGGAACAAGTCATCTAGTATCTTCCTGTGTAAAGACATGTGGAAAATAATATTTAATCAAACTGTGCATGCTTAAAATTATCTTATTCTACTCACACATTTATTAATAATATTGCAGATATATGATTGTAGTTTGGCAATATTTTTTTCTCAGTATTTTGAAGAGACTACATTTTTATCTGCAAGAAATAAATCTTATTGTTTATAAGTCTGACTCCTGGTCCTTTATATTCAATCTTGTTTTGTTTTTGTTTTTCCTCATAGGCGAATTTTATGAACTCTCTATCTTTGGTACATTAATATTTCTTCCTTTTTTCTTTTTAAATTCATCATGCTTAGTACTCAGTAGGCCCTTTCAATATGGAAACAAGTTATCTTTTCAAGTTTCAATGTGGAAACAAGTGAAGAATTTCTATTCTCATACTTTTGATATATTTTTTTTCCTTACAATTAAACTTACTTTCTCCTGGAACTCTTATTTGATACATTTTGGATTTCTTAGATTAATTTTTTGCTTCTCTTAACTTTTCTCTCCTACCTTCTATTTAACTTTTCCTTTTAATTTTAATTTATGGTCAATTTCAACATTTTTTCCCCAGCTTAGATATTAAGCCATTAATTTTCAAAAATTCTTGTTTGTTTTATTTTGATGTGGCTTTGTTCATGGCCGCAATATGACTTTTATTTTCTATGAGGAATCTAAATATCTTTTTGTATATCTGTGTGTGTGTGTGTGTGTATATATATATATATATATACATATATATATATATATAAAATCTCCTGATCCTTACCTCTATTTTTCTTCTAATTCTTAATTATTAGATCCTCCCACATCAACACCTTGGTTTATGTTTGATTTGCTATCTTTCATAATACAAATTTTCCTTAAAGATCTGGGATCATCTTTGGTGACAAGGCTCATTTGTGAGTGGATAAGACTTGTCAACAGTGAGTTCCTGTTACAAGATATGGCAGTGAATTGGCTTCTTCATTGTGGTCCTTCTAAATGTCTACAACTGTAGGTCTTGTATAAATGGTCAAGTCAGTTTTCCAGAACAAAATAGTTCAATCTCTTTCTAGGGTCATGTAAACTTACAAGATAGCACAGTGAGAGATGACTTGCAGAAAAACACTTAGAGATTCATTTTTCTGTTTGGAGAATTATATATAATCTCTCTGTTTCAGTCAGACACTTCATATCCAACCTCAGCTATGCTTGGGAATCTAAAAATTCACCATTTCTTTAGTCTGCTTCTTCAGAGAGAAAAACTTTGCTTTTGGGATGAGTGAGAGACTGTTGCTTACATGAGTAAAGTGGAGGCTAGTGTCTAAGAATCTATTTTTTCTTTATACAAATGTTTTAAAAGTTTTCTTTTCAGTGTCTCCCATTCCTGTTTCAAGAAATATATATCTTTTTTCTTTAATTCTGGGGTTGTTTAACATGAAGTTCTCAAAATCAAATCACTCTAATTCTTGTTGACCTCACCACCACCGCTGCCACATGCATGATCAGTGGCCTCAAAGTCAGCTCTTTCTGGCTGGGTAATTCAACGGTCACGTCTCTATTAACCTAGCTACCAAAATTTTATTTGTAGTCTTTCTTCTCTTTTGGTCCTCTTTCTATATATTTTATCTTCATAGATTTATATTATTGTACTATTTTGCAATCATCCTAGTGGTGTTTTAGGTGAAAAACACCATTTTTTTAGTTTTTTTTTTTTCACTTTTTAGGTGAAAAAGCTTAATGTAAGCTTAATCAACCATGTTTAGGTGAATCACCTCTACTTTTTATTTATCACTAACAACTTGTATCTTATATAAAAATAACACTCAACTATAAACATTTAAAGTAAGCACAGCACAGTAACAGGGCTTCTTGGGACCTCTTTCCAGGAAAGAAGACCTCACAGACCCAGCATTTATGAAACCCAACCCAGAGCAGAAGACAGCTCAGACAGTATGATTCCTCCCCTTTTCAAGGAGGAATTCCTCTGGATCATCAGATAAGCCCGACACAAAAGGAAGGGAAGATTTATTGGGAGCCCTGCCAGAAATAAGCAACTGAGGGAGGCACTCTCTTTCCATGACAGGTTTGAGATTTCACTGTGTTTCAGTGGAACCAAAAGGAGAGATCTAGATTCATGAGCCCAGCAAGGTTTTTTTGATCTATCCCCGTGAGCCTGAGATTCTCCTCATCAACTCAGAGACATCTGGGCAAACATGTGGAACTAGCAAAAGGGGCATAGCCATGACAGGTGGCTTTGTCTAGGAAACCTCTTCCTCCTCATAGGATCTAGACTCTGCTCTGTTCAGAGGAATATAGGAGCGTGGCAACAGTATTGGATCCCACTTCACCCTTCTTCACCAAGAGACACCAGAGGCCTGGTTTGGGGAAACTTCTTCTCCCACTGCAGACAGCCTCAGCAGAGAACAGTGGGAGCCCACAGCATCCAAAAAATCCAGCAGACCAACACAGCACTGTGAAGGCCCAGAGAATTAAACTGCCATTTGAACCATAGCCCACAAAACTATGTCAAAATCCATGTGTCAAACCTAAATAGGTAACTGCCTACTAAAATAAGATAGTTTGGATCTGGAATCTCCCTACATAATCAACAAAATGTCCAGAATATAATAAACAAATAACCTGTCATACTAAGAAACAAGAAAATTACAACTTGAGACAAGACTGACACCAACATCAAAGTGTTTCTGATGTTTGGATTATCTGATAAAGACTTCAAAGCAGGGCGCCTGGGTGGCTCAGTGGGTTAAGCAGCTGCCTTCGGCTCAGGTCATGATCTCAGGGTCCTGGGATCGAGTCCCACATCGGGCTCTCTGCTCAGCAGGGAGCCTGCTTCCCTCTCTCTCTCTCTGCCTGCCTCTCTGTCTACTTGTGATCTCTCTCTGTCAAATAAATAAATAAAATCTTTAAAAAAAAAAAAAGACTTCAAAGCATTCATCATAAAATTGTTTCTGCAATCAATTATAAATTCCCTTGAAACTCTTCCTTAACTATACCTGTTGTATTGCCAAGCTTAGTACCATCCTGTTGTGACAACCAAATACAAAAAAAAAAAAAAAAAAAAAAAACTTTCTTAGAAACAACTAACATAGTTAATCAATCCTGAGAATGCTTTTAAAGGGGAAAAAAAAAAAGCAAAATTTTACATTTCTAGGATTGACCAAGGGGATGGAACTACATACGTGGAAGAAGTAAAAGAAATTCTATAAAATATTATATTAGAGAAAAAGTAGTTTCCTGGATAATATAAAAACAATCAAGTGGACAAAGGGAAAGAAAGGGTAATTCACACGAGAGCAAAATCAAAATACTATTAACTTATTATATGGTACTTGTCCTGATTACTATTCAGAGAAATACAAACCACAGCAACAATTAGTGTATCTTTCAGATTAGAAAACCCTAAAAGAATCCACCAAAAAATTAATACAATCCAATGTTAATACAGATAAGGTAAACACCCTTATTAATTACTAGTGGGGTGCAACAATATCTATTAAGTTATAAAATAGGCATTCTTTTTTTACTACGAAAAAAATAAATTATCTTAAAACAAGAAACTCTCAACAAACAAATAGAAGCTATAATAAATAACCAAATGGGAATTATAGAATTTAAAATACAATAATTTTTTAAAAAAAATCACTGGATAGACTAAAAAATAGGATAAAGGACAAAAATAGAATTATTGATCTGGAAGGAAAAAAAATAGCACTTTTCTAGTGCTATATATAGCTTTAACAATAGAGAGGAAATAAATCCCACCCACCCCCCCAGAAAAAAACAAACTTCCCTTAGGAAAATAGCAAAAGGTCCAGTATTTGGATGAGTCCCAGAAAGAGAAAAGAAAAGCTGTAGGGCTGAAAGAATACTTTGAAGAAATTATGGCTGAAAACTTCTCAAATATGGCAGAAGTCAAAAACCCTCAGATCCAAGAAGCTAAGCAAACTTCAAACAGGATAAACCTAAAAAACAAAACAAAACAAAACAATAAAACAACAACAAAAAAACTTACACCAAAATACATATCATAATTAAACTTTCAAAAACTAAAGAGAAGAAGGAAAAGTAAACCTTTAATGAAGCCAGAGAAAAAGATGTATTAACCTATAGGGAAGCAAGAATTCAAGTGACAGGCATATCTCATCTGAAACCATGGAAGAGTATCTTTCAAAGGTAGGAAGAAAAAAAATGTCCACTGTGAATTCTCTATTTGGTGAAACTATCCTTTAGGAAGCAAGGGTGGGGGGCAGGGGGATGATTAGTTAAAGGAAAACTAAAACAATTTTTTGAAGTAGGTCTACTCTTAAAAATTGGCTTTAATTTTTTTTTTCAAATAGAAAGGTAATAATAAAAGAAGGAATCTCAGAACATCAGGTAGGAAAAAGGAAGACCAGAAAGGCAAAAATATGGTATATACAATAGATTATCCTATTCTTCATGAGTTATAGCATCATATTTGGTGATAAAAATAGAAATTATAGCAGTATTTGATGGACAAAACTATGATATTTATAAGTGGAAAAAAGGAAACTAAATGCAAGAAAGGTTTCCATCCTTCACATAGTAAAATGTTGATGAAAGGAGACTGTTAAGGCCGTGTATGCATATTGTAGCACCGAGAGCAACGACTATAACAACTCTTCAAAGAAATATACTCAAGCCAGTATAAATTAATCCAAATGTAATCCTAAAAAAATATTCAAGTAACCTGAGAAAGCTAATACAAGTGAAACAGAGATATAAGAATCTGAGGATTCTTATATCTCTGTTTAGAGAGGAAACAAGTAGAATACAAATAATAAAGTGGCAGAATTATATATTAAGATATCATATCAGTAATTAACTTAAATGTAAGTGGTCTAAATACACCAATCAGAAGACATCAATTGGCAGAGTGGATTAAAAATAAAATGATCCGGGCGCCTAGGTGGCTCAGTGGGTTTAACCTCTGCCTTCAGCTCAGGTCATGATCTCAGCATACTAGGATCAAGTCCCGAATCATGCTCTCTGCTAAGCAGAGAGCCTGCTTCACCCTCTCTCTCTGCCTGCCTCTCTGCCTACTTGTGATTTCTCTCTATGTGTGTCAAATAAATAAAATAAAATAAATAAAAATAAAATGATCCATCACATTCTCCTCTTAAGAATCTCACCTCAAACTTATAAAGACATAGGTAAATTGAAAGTAAAAGCATAGGAAAATATATACTATATAATCAATAAAGTGCAAGAGTAGCTATATTAATACCTTATAAGGCAGACCATTTTATAGTATCACCAGAAGAAAAGGAAAATAATTGTAAATGAGGAAATATTTGAGATAATGACAAAGAAGCTCCTAAAATGAAGATGAAGAAGAGCTGTTGGAACTATATCATACAATACCAAACAGGATTCAGAAAAAAATCCTCTTACAGTGAAATCTAACAAAATTATAAAGAAAAAGAATATTCTATATATCTCTACATTGTCATGAAATTTTAGAAAAACAAGATAGAATCTTGTAAGATCTTAAAGAAAGTGAGCGCTGATCACCTCCAAAGGAACAAGAATCAAATTATGCTCAAATAATCTTCCAAGGATACTGAATGCAAGCAAATAATGGAGTAATATTTTAAAAGTGTTCACAAAAAAAGCACTTATATGTCCTAGTGTCAGGGTTAACACCAGTGGCATTGCTCAAGTGCTTGCTAAATCTCAGAGACATAAGGTAGCAGGTACACTTTTCTCTGATTTCTTGACAACTTGTGGATGACTTGGTCTAAAGCTGATCTGGATGCACTAGATAGTATCTCCTACTGTTTCTCTTTGTATGGGTTGACCGCTTCACATCAGATGAGAGCAATTTAATGCAATCACTGGGAAAAAGCTGCTCAACCTCTGGAGAGCATCAGAACTGTATGGCAAGTCGAACTCCCTGCTATGGAAAGGGAGCTGTAAGTCCCAAGAGAAATTGTGATTGGGTACACCCTCTGCCCCGTTACAGGGCTGCAGAGTTCTTGTTTCACAGAGTAGAAGAATGAATGCAGTGGACACAAGGGGGTGACGTGAAGTGAAAGCTTATGAAATGAAGCGGAGAGCAGAAAGGAAAAAAAATATAAGCTCTCTAGAGTAAGACGGGTCCCAGATGGATTGTCACTGTGGGTTTTCACTGGCAGTCTTTTATTGAGACCTGACCAGAAAGCTTGTGGCCTTGAAATTCTTGTGTCCTCTTGGTTTTCAGGGCCAGGTGGTCTGGCTTGTTCCCTTATCTCTGGTTTTGTACACCTCAGCATTTTTCCACATTTGGGAATTCTGTGAGCCTGGTTATGTAACCTTGCTGTGTGAGCCTACTCAAGGGAATCAGGGGCTTCCTACCTTTCCCTGCCTATGTCTTCCCTACCCACGGGAGAGGACCTGTGGGCAGAAAGAGCTATACTGGGATTATAAGGAGTGACTAATTGTATGCTTTTTAATTAGTGGGGAGTTAGGGGTACCTCAAGTCTCCAAAGAATCTGGAATCAAGACTTTCAGGACCTAGAAGTGACAGCTGATATCAAGATAAGGTTATTATTTTTTTTAAGATTTTATTTATTGATTTGAGGGAGAGAGAGAGAGTGATGGAGAGAAAGAGCACACGCACGAGAGAGCTTAAACAGTGGGGAGGGGCAGAGGGAGAGGGAGAAGCAGACTCTCAACTGAGTGGGACCCATGAGATCATGACATAAGCCAAAGGCAGACACTTAACTGACTGAGCCACCCAGATGCCCCATTCAAGATAAAGTTACTGTTTTTTGTTTGTTTGTTAAGATTTTATTTGTTTATTTATCAGAAAGAGAGAGAAAGAGTGAGAGAGAGCAGAAACAGGGGAGGGGTACACAGAGGGAGAAGCAGGCTCCCCGCTGAGCAGGGAGTTGGAAACGGGACTAGAGGCCATGCGCTGGGATCATTACCTGAGTTGAAGGCAGACACAACCTGCTAAGCCACCCAGGCATCCCATAGGGTTACTTTTAAACATTAAGGCACTAAGGCAACCACCATTTCTTTGAAGAAGATCAAGATATATATGTTTCAGGTATCTATCAGTGGGCTGCAAACTGTAAGGAGATTTTAATTTAAGCTACAGTTCTTTTGCCTTTGTTTTCCACATCCTCCCTGGGGTGAAGGCAAAGCACAGAGGCAGCCAGTTTCAGGCCAGGAAGCTTCTAAAATATCAGGTAGCTTAGACTATTTATCCTTTTATATATTTTGGATACTAACTCTTCATTGGATATATCATTTGCAAATTTTATCTTCTCCCGTTCAGTAGGTCCCTTTGGTTTTGTTGATGGTTTCCTTTACTGTGCAAAAACTTTTTATTTATACAGTTCAACACCAAAACAAAAACAAAAACAAAAAACCAAAACTCCAAACAGTCTGGCTTAAAAAAATGAACAGAGGATTGAATAGACATTTTTTCCCTCCAAAGGAGACATACAGATGGCCAACAAACACATGAAAAGATGCTTAACATCACAAATAATGAGGGAAATGCAAATAAAACTCACAGTGAAATACCACTTTACCCCTGTCAGAATGGCTAACTTCAAAAGACAATAGCAAGTGCTGACAAAAATGTGGAGAAAAATGAACACTTGTACACTGTTGGTGGGTACGTAAATTGGTACAGCCACTGTGAAAAAAGTATGGAGGTTCTTGAAGAAATTAAAAACAGGAATACCATATGATTCAGTAATTGTACTACTTTACCCAAAGAAATAAAAACACTAATTGGAAAATATATATGCACCTCTGTGTTCATTGTAGCAATTATTTACAATAGCGAAGGTATGGGAGAAACCTAAGTGTTCATCGATAGATGGATAAAGATTCAACACACACACACACACACACACACACACACACACACACACACACACACACACATGCTGGAATAGTATGTATCCACAAAAAAGATGAGATCTTGACATTTGCAATAATAAGTATGTGAAATAAGTCAGCACAAAGAAAGACAAATACCATATGATTTCATGCGTATGTGGAATCTAAAAACAAACAAACAAACGAATAAGAAAGCAAATGAAAACAGAATCAGACTTATAAATATAGAGAACAGACTGATGGTTGTGGAGAGGAGGGTTTTGGTTGGATGGGCAAAATGGGAGAAGGGGCATGGAAATACAAATTTCCAGTTCTGGAATGAATAAGTCACAGGAATAAAAGGCACAGTAGAGGGCATATAGTTAATGATATTGTAATAGGGTTGTACTGTGACAGATGGTAGCTACTCCTATGGTGAGCATAGCATAATATGTAGAGAAGTTGAATCCCTATGTTGTATACCTGAAACTAATACAACATTGTGTGTCAGCTGCACCCAAAAAAAGACTGGTTACCTCTGCAATATTATGTATAACAAACGTACTACTTGAAGATGAAAGTGAAATAGTAGCTATTCTAAAAAGCAATCCCACAGTATTTAGTAGAATTGAATATTTGTGTTCCCTTTAATCCAACAACTTCAAAAAAAAAAAATCCAACAACTTCATGCTTTGTTTATATGTATCAGAAATTTTCTCTGGTTTGCATAATAGGGCCATAAGGGACCATGTAACATTTGTTTATTGACTATTTTTGTGATAGTTAAGGGTTTGGATACAACCTATGCTTTCATCTCTAGGGTAATAAATAAATTGATATTGTGGATAGACAATGTCATGTATTTAGAAACCATATATAAGGTATACCTAAAACAATAAATAAATATTAAAATATAGTTTTACAAATAAAAAGTAAGAAGCAGGACAAAAGGTACATAGCACACTTACTATTGTAACTTTAAATTTGAGACAAATAAGAAAATATTACTTTAACAGAACATGTCATTATCTAAGGATTCACATCAAACCCTGGTGCCTGTGGTGGATTTTATGAAGCATTAGATGTGACTGGAGAATGTAGATTAAGGAAAAATCTAAAATAAAATAAATTCAGGAAAGAGTATGATCTTACACACACAGATGATGATAACTGCCATAAACTGAAGTGTTTCAAAAATTAGGATCTGTGCAACTGTCATCGTCCCAATCAATTAAAATTTTTAATTTTTTAAAAAAATTGGTTATGATTTATTTCAGTAACATTATTATTAATTTCCAAAGGAAAAACTGTTAGATCAGAAAACTTTGCATGGTAACTTTCTTGTGAATTTAATAATCAGTAAAGAAACCTTAATTTTTTATAAAAAGATATCCATATTCAAATTAAGGGTAATCATGCTTCATTTGATTGAATGATAAGAAATTATCTGAAGGGTTATGTGGAAATTAGACTACTGATCTTGCTGATTTTGTTTTCTCTTAGTTTACTAGTGTTAGAAATATTGCCGAAATCATGTTAATCTTGTACTTGTTAAATTACATGTCTAATAGTACCCAAATTAATCTAATTCCCCTCCAATTTCTTACCTATTTATTAAAAAAATATAAGCATATACAAAAGGGAAATGGTATAATGAAATAAAAATGTCTTTGAACTCAGTAATACTGGCATTCAAATAACAAGTTCACCTCTTCTTAAATGCAGAATACTGAAAGTGTAATTAGAAGTTTCTTCTTACATGAAATGGAAATCATATGTAATTGAGAGTTTGCAAACATTAGCTAAGATAACACTCAAAACACTTAAAAGACTATCTGGCTAGAGAATGAATCCCTTACTCTTCTCACAAATGACAACATGACACCAAAACAGTTACAGATGATTCAGATGCCATCTTTGACTTAATATGAAAGCTAAAATGTGAAACTTACAAACACTGAATATTTGTGTTAAAAACCGATAAACTAAAATATTTGTTTTTTTTTTTTTATTTTGTTGTCCATGTGATGAACTTAGCATCTTCTTATTTTCCATTTAAAAAAAAATGTAAACAGTGTAAAGTACCAGTCTGAAAAGGTTTTTTTTCTTTCAAATTTTTATTTTTATTTTTTTATCTTCTTTCTTTCCATCCTGCTGTCCTTCCTTCTTTTCCCCACTCCTCTTTTTCTACTTAATCTTCCTATTCTTTCTCCTCCATTTCCCCCACTTTCTTATTTCTCTCATTTTTAAAAAAGAAATAAAGACCAAGTCTTTCATTTATTTTATGATAATCTGATTTCACCGGTGACACATAGGAGAATGAGATTCCAAAATCTATAAGATAATTTTCCAAAAGTTTTTAAATATTTTTTTAAAGACTAGAGGCAAAGCTAAACACAAGTCTTCAGATTATAAATCCATTACTTGTCAGGAATACAGCATAGATGAAATATTGCTACTATTACATTACTGAATTACTGAATGTTGTTGCTATTATTTAATTTTTCTACTTGCATATCTTTATAAATTCTTTAAATGACTTTTTCATAGTCATCTAGCCTGTTTATTTTAGGCAGAAAGAACAATTTCTTAAGTTTTATATCAGGTAAACGTGTAATATCATAATTCATTTAAACTTTTAATAGGGCATCTGATTTTCTAAAATGGCCATTATATTTTCCTTACTATGTTATTAATGTAGAAATTATCCTGAAGCTAATCTAGTTACATTGAAGTTTTAGATAGGTAGCCCTTGGTGTTTGGAATAGATGGTCTATACGATGTGATTCATACAAAGCCTAAGACTATCCATAGAGTGCCTATTATAAAATGGATTATTTGTAATAAGAATGTTGTCCATCAACCTACTAGCATATCATTAATATGCAGGATTGAAGCATAGCATTGATACTTTGGAAACTGCTAGTCAAAAAAAACAAGGCATGAATGAAATGTGAATTATAATCATGCATCTTCAATTCCACCTCAAAGTTTTTAAAGGGAAATGTGAAAATTGTAGTCATTCTCTTTGAAAGAACTTCTGCAAGAATAAAATAGATGATGTTCTGATATGTTTGTTAGAAAACTCTGAATTTTGAAAAACTGGTAAAATATAAAGGAGAAAAAGGAAAAATATGTATTCTAAAGAAAAGGGTTTGTTAAGATTTGGAGAGTGTGGATCACTTATACCACTTATCAGTCTATCGTCAAACTGAAACACCATAATAAATCACTCACAGAATTTTTCCTGTTGTGTGAATTCTCAAGACAAGCTATATTTTAAGGAGAACTTCAATGCTATTGAATTTTGCTTGCTGAAATTTATATTTAAAAGTGAAAATTATATTAAAAGGTTTATTTCATCTCACTTCTTTATTTCTTCTCTTTATGATTGATAAGTTAGAATATAATATCTGAATACACAGAGAGGAAGAGGATTAAACATGGCATTTGCATTTCATTGAGACAAAGTAACATTTACTTATTTTAACTTTACTAGTAATCTATTTTAAAATCGATTATTCTCATTTTGTGTTTATATGCTGGAAGCCATTTTAAACGAAATATTTTAAAGATGTCAATATATCCAAGTGACTATGAGTTACTCTAAATAACTGAATATTTAACCATGGAAAGAAAATACAAAAGCTGGAGAGATTGGAGCTGAATCTGACTTTTGTTTCCCTCTGAAACTCACAATTTATTCTGCCTATTCAGAACTCTGTAGATGTCCTATGGAATTACAGGTCAATATTAGAATCAGTGTATCCTAGAAAAATCTGGGATCTTTTGATTCAAATATGAAATGTCAACACAATGAGGACAATGGGGACATGAATAAGCGGACTGGGCGCTCCCCAATCTTAAAGCCAAAGATTAAGGAGACCCAGGTACACAATTCCCCTAGTGCCTTAGTAGGTGAAAGGTGGCAGACCTATTGCTGCATTGCCATACAAGGTGGAGAATGCTTTTCATTCCAAATGCTCATGGGCAGGAAACGTGGCACCAGCCAAGCATATAACCTCCAAACCAACATAAGCCTAATAACAAACAAGATAGGTAACAAGATAGAAACTGCAGTTAAAGCAGTATTAATACAGGGCAAGGAAAACAGAGCCATTGGTATTGACATGCAGCAACTTGTGCAATGACAAAAAATTAGATTTGAATGCCGCACACACATGGAAAGCACTGATTTTAGAACTAGGAAATATAAAAAAAGATATTATTTCCCAGTGAAGGGTTTAGTAAAAGATTTGAGGAAGATGTAATCATTGTTTGGCCTAAAATACCAAATCGAAAGAAACATCTCAAAGCACAAATAGAAAATTAGTTTTCTAAGTCAGAGACAAAAAGCACAATAGGAAAATGTGGAAACCATAGGAAGTGGCAATTCACAGAGGAACAGAACCAAATGGTGAATAAGTATAGGAAAAGACACCCAAACTAATTAGTAGTCAACAAATGCAAATTAAAGTAACATTGAACAAATATTTTATACCCACAAGACAGGCTATTTTCAAAATTGAGGTAACACCTACTACAGATGAAATCAGAGAAAATTTAGTTTACATACAATTTATGGTAGTATAAATAATTATCCAATTTTAGAAGCAAAATGATGACTTCTACTAAAAAAATAAAAATGGATCATTCCCATTTCTGAAAATCTGTCTCATAGGATTAATAGAAATAAAATATATATATATATAAAATGTAATGCAGTGTTTCTTAGAGAAGAAATAGGAAGGAAACAACATAAATACCCTTCAACTTGTCAGTCTCAAATTTAGAAAGTCTTAAGTATACTACAAAGCATATTTTATCCATGAACCATTTGAGAGTAAGCTGCTGACCTAATGCCCTATCATTCCTGAATAATTTAGTATGTATTTTCTACAATGACATTCTCCTTCATTCTCACAAACTTTGAAACTATCAAACTTTGAAAATTAACATTCATATATTACTAATATCTAATACTCTTTTCAACTTTTAGTAGTTGTCCCTATGTTGTTCTTTATTGCTCAAGAATCCAGTGTAGAATAATGTGTTAATATTTCATTACAATGTCTCTAACTTTTTTAATCTGACATAGTTCTCCAGCCTGTTCTTGACATCTGCTATCCTGACACTCCAAGATTACAGGCAAAATATTTTGTAGATTTTCCCTTAATTCGGAATTTTTCTCATTGCATCCTATCTGTGGGCACATGATTTGTCTGATTATCAATGTTAAATTTAATAACTTGATTAAGGTGGTATCTGCCAGCCTTCTCTTTTGTAATATTATATTTTCCCTCTGCAGTTAATTAATAAAACATGGGAAGGTAATTGGAGACTACATAAATATTCTATTTCCTTTCAAATTTCAATTTATATGTTTATTTATTTACATCATCATGGGGTCATAGCTTCCTGTTCTATGAGTTATAATCTGTCCCTATCTATATTAATTTCTGAGGGCTGTTGTAAAAAAAAAAAAAAAAAGTACCAGAAGGAACGTGGCTTAAAACAAGAGAAGTTTATTCTCTCACAGATTTGGAGGTTAGAAGACCAATATCAAGCTGTTATCAGGGCCATGCTCCATTTGCAGGGAAATACCCTTCTTGCTCCTTCCTAACTTCTGTTTGCTCATGGCAATTCTTGAGATTCCTTAGCTTGTAGGTGCACCATTCCAATTTCTGCCTCTATCTTTATATGGACTTTATTGAATGTATCCCTGTGTGGCCTCTTCTCAGAAAGACACTAGTCATTGGGTTTAGGACCCACCTTGATCTAGTATGAGTTCATCATAATTATCTGTGCAAAGCCTGTATCCAGATAAGATCACATTCTGAGTTTCTGGGAGGACATAAATTTGAAGGACACTATTCAACCTATTACATTATTATAATTTCTTGGATATTTGTATGTCCCAGATTTGGCTGATAGAAATCTGTCAAGCTGAATTTAGTGTACTTTTGACATGTCCTCACTATATTTTCAGCATTTCCTTACTTTTTGGCATAATAAGTTGTTCTAGGGTTATTTGTTACTTTCATTGTCTTAGCCCTGGAATCTACTATTTTCCCAATTATCCTTGGTTCCTTTTAGGAGAAAACATTATTTATAACCTAAGATCTAATAGTGGATGTTAGAGAGCATATGTGAGTACACATGCAGATTCTTTCTTCACTTAGCTTGAGCTCAGATCCTTCCACTTGCACCTTCTTTAGGTTGCCTTGAGAGTAGGGATACTCTTCACCATGTAGTTGGCCACCTTTCCATGTAGAACTCTCATACTATGCAGTGGTCCAACATGCAACACACTGCCTTCCCTCAACAGAGATGCCTTCCTCACTATCCCTGGGCTCCAACATCTTTCTCTGGGCCAACATAGCTCCCCTCATTCTTTGACACAATCACTTTGCTTAGTCCACTTGATGGCTATTGGACAGATTTGTTTAGTGAAGGTAGAAGAGAAAGAGGAACTCCCCTTTATTTTTAATAATTTCATTGTTTTGTATTTTATTTAAAATGTGAATGAACAAACATTTCCACTTTGTAAATCCTCACAATTTTATTTTTGTTTTCTATTATCTTATATCCTTCCTTTGGATTATTTGCTTACTTGTTTTTCAGTTAAATCTGAGATTGAACAGTTAACTCATTAAATCTCAGTCTTTTTTCTTTTTAATATATACATTTTAGACTATTTCCTTCTAACAACATTTTCTCTGAATCAGATCATTTTATTGTAGTTTTTATTTCTAAATGTTTATTAATTATTGTTAAGATCTATTCTTTCAACTAAAAAATATGGATTTTTTTTTTTTTTGGTATGGATTTTTTTGTTTGTTTGTTTTGTTTGTTTGTTTTTTCCCTTACTGACTCTAACTTCTTTGTATTTTGGTCAGTGAACCTGTTCTAAATGATGCTGTTTCTTAGAAATACACGAGCCTTTTTTCATGGGATGTTATACAATCAGTTTATAAAATATTCTAGGTGTGAGGCAAAATTATGCATATTTTCTAATTTGGGGGGACAGAGTTCTACATAGGCATTTCAGATCAGGATAATTAATTGTGTTTTGCATGCATACTATATATATATTTCCCCTTTGATTTAATTTTCAATAATTAAAGAGTTATGTTCACATGACTTACTATGATAAAGATGATAAAGATTTGTCAACTTTTCTTATAGTTCTCTCAAATTTTGTTCTATTTTTTATTTACTACCCCCTCTTTATTTATAAATATTTTATATTTTAAAGTTTATTTTGTGTAATTGTATTATAGGTTTACCAGATTTCTTTTGCTTCATATTTGCCTTTTATTTCTAGTTCCATACTTTGATTTTAATCTTTCTTGTGCTTTGTTTTTATTTTTTATATATAATAAATAGATTTCTTAAAAGCTGATTTGGTGATCCTTGCCTTTTTTTTTTTTTTGTAGTTTTTAAAATTGAAGTTGGATGACTTATCATAAGAAAACATACTTTTGTTTCCAGTACAAAGATCAAGACATAGACTAATACCCTTGTTCTCCTTTTCAACACTACTCTCCACCTCTTGTTGCTTCTCTGTGCTCCGCAAGGATAGCCAATATTCTCGACTTTTAACACTATAGATTATTCCTTCTCTTTGAACATTAGGTAAGTAAACTCAAACAGGACATACTCATTTGTGGCTTCTTATCCTCAACATTATGTTTGTGAGAATTATACATGTTACTGAATATATTTGTAATTGTTCATGTTACTAATGAATAGTGTTCTAATGTATGAATATATCACAATTTATTTATCCATTTTATTTTTGATAAACATTTGGATAGTTTTGACTTTACTAATTGTGAAGAAAATGTAAGTTAAAACAGTAATAATTAACTTCATTCATTGTCAAGGAAATTCATATTAAAACTGCAATGTTTAATACAACTATATCCCCTCCACAATGAATAACAAATGAATGAATGAATGAATAAATAGATGGATAGATCAATGAAAAATAGACAATACTATATACTACTACTGAGAGTATAATATATTGTTACTATATTGATAAAACTGCTTTGGAAAATTGCTTAGTACTCCACTATTTACTAAAACTGAAGGTAACATGTCCAGAGCTGGGCCAGCAGTTGTACCCCTAGATTATATTCAAGAGAAAGATAGGCTCATATTCACCAAAACACATGTATAAAGAAATGTATTTTCTGATTTGCCTAAGTTTTTAGAACTTTATAAACTTATTCTTATCTCTTGAGTCTGAAGCACATTGTTGAGGTCAATTTTCCAGGTTTCAACACTTGTATTTTTTTTTTTCACAGTGAAAAAAACAATGTTTTTATCTTTTAACATCTCTTGTCATAGTCAAGAATTTCGTTATTATTCTGCTCATTGTTTCTTTATAGTTGATCTCCACTTTTCTCTGGCTATTTAAAAACAGTTGCTTTGTCTTTGGTGTTCCACTATGTTTATATGTTACCATACATTGTTTTTATTATTATTTTTACATACACTGTACATGCTTGATCTATAGATTCATGTACCAAACACATTCTAAAAAATATTTATTACTTCTTAAATGTCACCTCCACTCCATTCTATTTTTTTCTTAAGGACTCAAATTTATTTTATTCTTTTTCACATTCTTTTTTGACCTCTTCCAACATATCTCTTTCATGCTGTGTTTTAGGTATATTTTTTAGATCTATCTTCCACTTCACTATTTTTATCAAATCAATTTACTTGATGTTTAATTCATACTTCAAAAATTATTTCTCATGGTTGCATATTTAAATCTACCTATTAATTCATAATAATGTCTCATAATCACTTGGCCACTTTGTGCTTTATATCTTAAATATTTCATATATTCAGTTATAAAGTCTACATCTAATAATTCCAAAAAATGTTCCTTCTGGGGAGGAACTAAAACTATTGCTTTTGTTGTCTTTTTTTTTTTTTTTTTTTTTGCTAACTGGTACAAATAATACATTATCTTTATGACTTTCAATTTATGCTTTATCATAACCTGGGTATTCTGTAGACCTAAATGAGGGAAATTTTTCTCTAGTGATGTGCTTTTCCTTTTGCTGGTAGCACCAACAATCTCAGATCAGGTCCTCTTGAGAGTCTGCAAAAACACTCAAGCTCTTTCCCAACCTTGAAGTTCACAGTGCTGAGAATCTAATGGTAGGGATAGTGTCAACCTCTGCCATTGATGGAATCTTACTTCTCATCGCCTGCAGTTATTATTTTAGCCTCCCACTGATGATTGGTTTACACCATAAGGAGTGTGAGGATGTGTATGTGAAGAGGAGTCAGCCTGTGAATTCTCCTTTTACCATTAGCAATGTCTCAAAATATATGTGCATAGTTCCAAAAAAAAAAAAATTAAAAATAAAGACAGCTCATAAAGTGGTCTTTTAAGTAAATGTTTACAAATTAAAAGTTGAATAAAGATTTGAAGAAGATGATTTTGAAGAACATAAGAGGACAGGTGGTATGTGCATATGACAAAACCTGTGAAGATTCTTGGTAAAAGATGGGATGTTGATAAATACTGCTCTAGTTCATGCTCATTACTTCCATCTAGTGCACTGTTATATTTTGTGTGTCCTGTTTATTCTGATTATTAGTCAATCTATCCTTGCTCCCTTATTGATACTGTTTCTGTTTTTATATTCTAGGCAAGTCAACGTCAGGATGGTGACTTAAATTACATTTGAATGCCCTAGTGTCTATCGTAGTTCCATAAGTATCATAAATATTCATTTTGCTGAATATGTTATGAATAATTTCCTAACAAAATAATCTGATATTGGATATTCTCCACTAGAATTCACAATTATAGACAGATGATGATCATCTGTGTTTCCCCTAGAACTTCCATACAAACCAAATATTTGATGTTAAATAGAAATGTTGAGAGATAAAATTACTTCTATAGTTATTAATGATGAGACACATTGTATCCCCCATGACTTGTACGTTGATGACATAAATGTCTTTGTCTTTTCTGCATAAATAATCTCTTACAGCTTAGAAACTGGACACAGTCCTTGGCATGGTTGTGTAGCCATTACTGGCAAAAAATAAGTTTTAGCTCATAAAAAACTTATCATTTTGATCTATGTCCTTTATCTCTATGCTAATTGTATTGCACAACATATTGATTTATCTCCCTAAGAATAACAAGCATGAATTGTTTTGGAAGTGCTCTAATATTAGAATTATGAAACTTACTGGTTGGATTCTGTAGTGTTTTGTTCTTCATTATGCATTCTGTGGTTTGCAATATTCTAAATCTTGAAATTGTTCTATAATGATCCATGTAAAATATTTCAAAATAAATTCAAATGTACGTATATAACTTTTGCTCAGGACTAATATATTGTGTTTTTTACAATGTAGTATTTTGGCTCTTATAAATTAAATCTAAATGGTAGCACAAGTTGTGTCTTCCAGATTTAAAAACAAATATTTTAATCCATTATTATTCATACACAGTTTAACAGATTTTTTTCTGATCTAAATATCATTTTAATTTTTTCATTATTTATATTTATTTGTGTGGATAGTCATGGCTATGGTGATTGACAACAGTATGATGACTCCTTGAATAAACAGAAATTTAAAGGACTGTTTAAAGTATGAGATTTTTACATAGATGTGTTTTCATTGCCAATACTTATAAAATCTTGTAAAAATAAATTAGTCAAAAAAGTAACAAATAAACCTTCAGATTTTATAGGATAAATTTTGGAAAACTTCTAAGTCATATTGTCTATGGCAATAGTTCCCTACAAAAACACATAGTTTATTTTCCTAATTTAAACATAAATTAAAGAAAATTTTCTTTTTAAATTCACTTTTTGATATTAGCCTATTTAGACATTTGCAGTGTTAAAATATTCTACTTAACTAGTATGGATCAGGTCTTTAAGGACTGGTCAGGGGGCTGGAAAGTCACTGTAATCTAAAAGGTGATCCAAAGACCATGTGACAATTGTTTCTGTTAATTTATCAGTGTGAAAAAAGATGTAGGTGTGGATTATATTTGAATTTTATCTTTTTGAGCTTTTAGACTTCTAGTAATTAACCTTGGATAGTCTAATGAGAATTAGTAGAATCCAAACAATAGTTTAAAAACAATTTAGGCATTTTTACATCTGTTAGTTATGTCACAGACATTTGGCAAATTGTTGTATCTGTTGGGAACTGTCATTTATAGACATGAGTTTAGTCATTATGTTCAATACATATTGTATAGGAAAACAGAAGATTGTTAATTATTCTCTAAAATGTCAGCTAAATAAATACAGTTTGTTAATATTTTAAGTATAACAATGAGAGTTTTATCTTTTACAGAGTATAGCTAGTTTAAGGATATGATTTAACAACAGTGTAAATTATTCACAACAGTTAGAGAAAGGATTTTTCCAGTTATTGGACAATAGTGAATTCATACATATATACATGTGCATATGTATCCACATACACATGTATATATGCAGATAAAAAAATAATATCTGCATAGTCAAATTTATATTAAATAAAAGTGCCACTATATCTCCCTGGTATAACAGAAATGAGGATTCAATCAGATTAATAAATGTAAGTTATTAAGTACATTATAATTGATAATTATAATTAACTATAAATCATAATTACACATATTATATTTTAGATAATATTTTAGATAATATTTATTATATGCATTATATAATATTATATAAATAATATTTATATAAAATTTTATATAATATTCTATATTATATTGTATATATTAATATATATAATATTGTATATAATTATATAGAATTATATAAGTACATAATTATTATAATATGATAGTTATAAATTATAATCATAATTATAAATTATACTTATAATTAATTATCATTAATAATTATTAATGATAATTAATTGGTAAATGTCAATCCAGAAATTGGGACAAAATTTGCTTAGCGAATTCCACAGTGGATGAATAGCATGATGATGAAGATATGTCTCCAACTCATAACCACTGAAGCTGAAATTTAATAGTTTCCAATTTATTCCAGAAATTATATCTTTCTGTTTTTGACCCATAACAGAATGTTCTGGAGAAGAGGACATTGATATTTTGGTCATCTAAGAAATATTTAACACACCACATATAAGGTCTTTTTTAGACATAGCCTTTGACAAGAGCCTGGAATTAATTTAGTAAACTTATGATTATTGTGATGAAAGTCTTAGTTCCTGTCCTGTTGTCCTACTGAAAGCTACTTTGGAACTATCCAGTCATCTTGAGAATTTCTGCAAAGCTGTTACAGTGTTGGAATTTCTATTTTTCTATTCTATTTTAAACTTACTTTTTAAAAAAGATAATCTAGAATGTAGATATGTTATTTTGATTGTATTGTATATGTGGACTGTATTCAAGTTCAATAGACTGTGACAGTTTTGCCAGATAGCATACGAAGTGACTCTTATTGCATTTCATGCTAATTCTATTTCTTTCTTTCTTTTTTTTTTTTTTTTAACTACAGAGACAGAGGCAGAGAGAGAGAGAGAGAGCACAAGCAGGCAGAGAGGCAGAGGGAGAGGGAGAAGCAGACTCCCTGCCAAGCCAGGAGCCTGACATGGGGCTCAATCCCAAGACCTGGAGATCATGACCTGAGCCAAAGGCAGATGCTTAACCATCTGGGCCACCCAGGCACCCCGCTAATTCTATTTCTTGAGTAGGCATTATGTAACCAATCCAGTGTCACTCTTCTGGGTTTCTCTGAGTAATAGTTAAACAAATGAACAAACAAAATATTGGGTTATTTATAAGCACAAAAGGAAGGTACATTCTACAAGTAATTGGTCAATGGTCTATTTCCCAAGGAAAAGATTTTTTTATTGTTTCAATGTCATTGCTACAATAAAGCATCTAAATTGAACATTGATTTCATTTATTCTTATATTCAAGGGCACATTTAGTCTTTGAAGGAAAGCAATATGTGTCACCACAGTTTATCTCAGATTTGCTTGATGATTTTATTTCTTATTTTTGAAATATTGCTTCATTTGTGCAAGTGAATAGGTGCTCAGTGTCTCTGTCACCTTTCAGAATTCATCTTTATTTTTTCCTTTTTTTTTTTATTTTCAGAATTCACTTTTTTTTTTCTTTTACTTTTAAATATCAACTTTGTATTCCATCCTCAACTCATTCTGCCTGTCTTTCCAGGAGAAAAATCTTGAAGAATAAAAAAAGAACACGCTTGCTTTGTGTGGCTTCCTAATATTTCTTTTCTTTTTTTTTTTTTAGATTTTATTTATTTATTTGACAGGCAGAAATCACAAGTAGGCAGAGAGGCAGGCAGAGAGGAGAGAGAGAGAGGGAGGGAGGGAGAGAGGAGGAAGCAGGCTCCCTCCTGAGCAGAGAGTTGGATTCAGGGCTGGATCCCAGGACTCTGGGATCAGGACCCGAGCCGAAGGCAGAGGCTTTAACCTACTGAGCCACCCAGGTGCCCCCCTAATATTCTTCTATAATAAGAAGGATTCATATCACTTATATTTTTTGGAGGAAAAGTGCATAACTAGAGAACAGATGGTACAGTAGTACCCAAGATTAGGGGTTTTATTCACAGAGCATTTGCGGACAATTTTTGCATGCTTTTTCTAACTTTCTGGCATTTTGCCCACAATTTGCTTAGCAGCAGTTCAGATGTAGTAGAAAGTTTGGTGTGATATTATCATTTGTTGAAACTCACATAAAAAAGAATTAAAGTTCATTGAAATAATTCAAGGGAAAAAAAGTTAAAAGTCAGATACTTAACAACTATAATAAAGTCATTAACTCTGCAAAGACAGCCTCCTACTGCAGAGAAGATTAAATTTATATAGAAAAAAAATGTTTACATTTATCTTTATTTTTAATTGGTGAAGATTCAGGTGACAAGTTTTCTGACATTTAACATTCTTTTTATAGAAATAGATGTATCCCTTTCACTATAGTTGACTCATAGAAATTGAGTTACTTAACTCAGGATATTATATATAATTTTAAATCTCTCAGAAAATAAGGAGTAGGAGAAATAAAAGAGATAGGTGCATGGTAAAGCACCTGAGGAAAAGAGTAGGATGCAAAAAAGTCACATATAGGCTGAAAGAGTCACTATAAATCCCTACAGATTAAATAATTCATTCCATGACCACCAAATATTTTGTTTTTGTGTACATAGCTTTTTCTGATTTGTTTCTTTTTTTTTTAAAGATTTTATTTATGTGACAGACAGAGATCACAAGCAGGCAGAGAGGCAGGTAGAGAAAGGAGGAAGCAGGCTTCCTGCTGAGCAGAGAGCTTGATGCGGGGCTCAATCCCAGGCCCCAGAATGATGACCTGAGCTGAAGGCAGAGGCTTTAACCCACTAAGTCACCCAGGTGCCCCTGATTTGCTTCTTACCATTGAGACTACATGTTCAACATAAAGAGTTGAATAAGTATAAAATAATTTTGTATATTAACCAGATTCCCCATAGTCTGTAGCAATGTTATAAAACACTAAATCTTTAATAAATTGATTGATTTTACACAATCAGTAATTCTCTTTTTAAAAAGCAGAATTGTTTTCCATTTTTAATGCATATGTTGACACACTATTTTATTTTTCTCTGCTTTGAGATATAATTTACATATAACGTTGTGTACGTTTAAAATGTACAATGTGCTGCTTTACATTGATATATTACAAAACGATTACCAATATAGACTTGGCTAACATTTTCATCATAGCACATTGCCATTTTGTTTTTGTGGTAAGAACATTTAAGATTTATTCTCTCAGAAACTTTCAAGTACCTGATACTGTATTATTAACTATAGTCACCAGACTATACATTAGATCTCCAGAATTTATTCATCTTATAACTGGAAGTTTGCCTCTTTGACCAACATCTTCTCATTTCTCCCACCCCCTCAACCCTGGTGACCACATTCTGATCTTTGTTTCTGATTTTGCTTCTTTTGGATTCCATATATAAGTGAGATCATGCAGTATTTATCTTTTTCTGTCTGACTCATTTCATTTAGCATAATATCCTCAAGGTCCATCCATGTCTCAAATGTCAAGATTTCTTTTTTCTCATGGAGGAATGATATTTGTGTGTGTGTGTGTGTGTGTGTGTGTGTGTACGCACGTGCATGTGTGTATACTACATCTTCTTTATTTATTCTTCCACTGATGAACACTTTGTTTAAAAAATACAAGCAAGATAGATACAGGTGCAAAGTATAAAGAAAATCAATTCCTATCCCAATAGCTCCACTTCCAGTCACTCTCAAAAACTAATTCTTTTAAAAGCTTCTATTTTAAGTTTGGTGTTGATTATTTCCATAACTCTAAATCATATGCTGATGACTCTATTTTTCCTTATCATTTAAACAACAGATACATTGATAGCCCATTCCAAAAAATGGCAATTTTGCTTGCTTAACACAACTCCCATTTAGTTTGCTTTCATTTTTATAATTATATTGCTATTTTTAATGTTCATTTCAAAAAATTTATATTCTACATCTCCATACAGTCATATCATGACTCTACATCATGGAACATGAGAGTATGAGATCTTATGCCTTTTCCACCCATTGCCTCCTCTTTTGTATCCTAATCTCTCTAAAGATACCTTTATCTTTTCATTTTCAAGGCTTAAAACACTTGTATTATGTTTTATAATCCTAATACTCAGTTGGTTGATTATATGAAGTTAAATCCAAATAACTTGTTAATTACTATTGCAGTTGGCATAGTGATCTCCCTTCCTGATTTCCCTCCCCAGATGCTTATAGTGAAGATTGCCCTCATCAGATTTCTTTTGGAAATATCTCAACAAGAAACACTACCTTCCTCTTCCAAAGGAACCTTAGCCTAAAGACTGAATGAAATGCTGTGGTATAAGGTCTCATCCTCTCATCCCCATCTGGCCCCATCTTGTCTCTACAAGACAAATTTCAAAGCTCCTCATTGGTTTCACATAAAACTCAATCAGGTATCAGAAGTTGTCAGAATATATAAGTGGTAAGATGGGATTTTGGCACAATATCACTCACTTCCCACTTCTGGCATGAGGATGACATATCTAGTGGTAGCTAAAGCACAGATAGCTCCTGTCACACACACGCACGCGCGCGCGCACACACACACACACACACACACACACACACACACACAGTCTTTGTCAAAGTTTTCACTGTTGTAAACTGAGATAGCCCACCTGTGTGTGCACTAGCTAGGGGAAAATGTAATTATAAGGACAGTAGAATTGTGTGGCTACTTCTAAGCTCAACTGAGTTTTAGGGAAAGGATAACAAAAAGTTGTAAGTAAAAAGTAAATCATTCATTGAAAGTGAAATGTGAAAGATGTCCTTGGTTTCGTATGAAGAGGTTTCCATCCCCTGTAGCTACCAAGCAGATGAAGGAGAAGGTAAGGACTAGGAATTTATTTTAAGACTAGTTAAGCTCCAGAGATGGTTAAATTTCCAGTGAAACCTAGTTTGTCTTGCCAAAATCAGGGCCTTATTCAGGAAAAACAAAATCCAGAATTGTGGCATGGGAATATCTGATCAATGCCTCCAAACCTTGACACCCTAGATTCCCTGAATCATCTACTCTTCTCTTTATTAATGGACAATAAAGAAAACTCTCTCTTGAAAGGCAATACACTCTTTCCCATAATCTGCCTTCATCTTCTCTCCTGGACATTAAGCCATTAATTCTAGTTAAGTAACAACAGACACTGAGCAGAGGAATGCTGAGCCTGATGACAGAAAAGAGATAGTAACACGAAAGACTTGTAAGAATGAGCCAACAGGTGCTATCAGGGCCCTGGAGAGTACACATATTCTTGGTTCTGAGGATGCTCAATAAGACAGTCAGAACATCAATTATGATAAAATATAATATACCGATCTTTCTTAATTTAGAATAGGGTTATATCTGATAAACCAATGATAAGCCACTTTGGAAAACAGTATGGAGGTTCCTCAAAAAGTTAAAAATAGAGCTACCCTATGAGCCAGCAATTGCAATACCAGACATTTACCCTAAAGATACAGATGTAGTGAAAAGAAGGGGCAATGCATCCTAATGTTCATAGAATCAATGTCCACAATAGGCAAACTGTGGAAGGAGGTGAAATGCCCTTCAATAGATGAATGGAGAAAGAAGATGTGGTTCATATATACAATGGAATATAACTCAGCCATCATCAAGGATGAATACTCACCATTTGCATCTACATGGATGGAACTGGAGGGGATTATGCGAAGTGCAAAAAGTCAAGCAGAGAAAGACAGTTATCATACGGTTTCACTCATATGTGGAACATAAGGAATAGCATGGAAGATCATAGGGGAAGGTAGGGAAAACTAAAAGGTGAGAAACCAGAGAGGGAGATGAACTCTGAGAGACTATGAACTCTAAGAAACAAACTTAGGGTTTCAGAGGGAAGAGGGTGTGGGAGGATGCAGTAGCTAGGTGATGAGTATTAAAGAGGGCATGTGTTGTGATGAACACTGTGTTATATGCAATTATTGAATCATTAAACACTACATTGAAAACTAATGATGTACTATAAGGTGGCTAACTGAACATAATAAAAATTATATATCATTAAGTCAAAAGTGCATTTAATACACTAGCCTGCTGAACATTATAGTTTACTTAGCCTAGCCTACCTAAAATATGCTCAGAACACTTAGCTTATAGATGGATAAAGTCATCTAACACACAGCCTCTTTTAAAAGAAAGTAGTGAATATCTCATGTAATTTACTGAATACTGTACTGAAAATGAAAATAGAATGGTTGTATGAGTACAAAATTGTTTTAAATTAGTGGTTGTTACCATCACAGTCATGTGGTTTACTGGGAGCTACAGATCACTGCTGCTGCCCAGCATCAGAAAGAGCATCATACCACATATTGCTAGCCCTGGGAAAGATCAAAATTCAAAGTAAGGTTTCTACTGAATGCATATTGCATTTACACCATCATAAAGTCAAAAAAATCCTAAATTGAAACATTTTAAGTCTGGACCATCTGTATTGATTTAGGAGAACTCTTCCAAGATCTGAGCCTTAATACCCTGGCAAAGATATTGAGAGATGGTGTAAACATGCTTCTGAGAAGATCCTACATGCATGAGATAAATCAATTGTCCAGTCTAAGGGAGATAAAATGTCAGATTTACAAAGGTAAATAATGCAAGAAATGATTAAAAGTCTCAGAGAAGTGGGCATATTAGGTTGGATCTAATGTATGAGGCTATAAAATACTCAGATAACTACAGTTCCACGGAGTGCCTGGAAGATACACCATTTACCAAAGCAATAAGGAATATATTGATAAGAGGGACACCAGCACCACAGAAGTCAGTGGTGACTCCTCTGAAGGCCAAGGCTAATGTACAAGATGACATTCTAGGACTAAGCTAATAGGTAATAGAATTAGCACTGAGGATAATAGGAACCTGAAACAATAAATGTCTGATGGCAATGCAAAGTTTTGTGAGCAGAGTCTTTGAAATAAGTGACAAGTTTGGAGAGACAGTCAAGGCGATCTGACCCATAATAATAGATTGCAGCATACATAAAGAAAATTTGGATGATACAAGAGCGTGTCAATTTGTATCATTTGTATCATTAGAAGTCAAGGAAGGATGATCATGAAGTTTAAGGTACTCACCTCAATAAAATGTCATTAGTGTTTTCTTGGTTTCTAAATCAAAACCCATGTTCTTATTTAGAACTCTGAACAAGTCCCCTGAAAGATAGACATCACAATAACAAACCAAGTCTATTTGGTAATGAATTTAATAATTCTGTACCAAGGCGACATATGGTCATTTATTTAGGTACCTTGGGGAAAAAGAGATACCTAAACATTTCAATAACTTTTGAACACAGAGTCAAATTTGTCATTTATGTATGGAGATTAGAAGTGTCAATATGGCCACATGTTATATGGGAGGATACTGGGGACAGATAATAACTAGTCTTGGCCTGAATCTAGCCCACTGTAAATCTGTTGGATTTATGAAAATACATGGTGGCCACTGCTCAGATGCCAGATTTAAACTGGAATAGATATATATGTTGGTAAGCACGAAACTATTAGATCCATACAGAGCAAAGTGAGGATTATCATAGTGAACAAGGCCACGTGGAAGCCTCCAAAAATTCTCTACTTTCCACTCATCCCAAAATACTAAATTAGAAACCATATCACATCATGGGGAAAATGGAAGAAATTACTGCTACATTTAGACTTAGGAATGCAAAGTACTGATCTCCATTGTATCTCAATTTAATTTTTCATTTCTGTCCACAAAAAAACCAGATAGATTTTGGTTGGTGATAGTAGAGTAATTCAACCAAGCTACAGGTGCAGCTTCTGTGTCAGATATGGTGTTTTTGTTAGTGTAGATTAACACAGTATCAGGAACATTGTATATAGCTATTAATTGGGCAAATGAGTTCTTTTTCTGCATATCAGAAAAATGGATCATATTCATTTGCAACAAGCAAACAAACAACAGTGTCTCCCAGGCCTGTTAACTCTTTCACTTTCTCTCATAATATAGTCCAGAGATGTCTGGACCCATTTGACATTCCGTAGAATTTCATGACCAGTGGAGCAAGAAAAGGTCTATTGAAGGTCAAAGGCCATGAACCAAGGAAGGTAGGTGGTGTTTGGAAGCTGTTCAAAATTGACAGCTTCCAGGTCACTTGGTATACGGACTGGGGCATGACTCCTAGGTGTGGAATGTGTTGCCTGAAACTGAAACTGAAAAGGTCTCCAAGATATTCTGTTTCCCTCTTTGTGCTATGGAATGCAAAAATGTGACAATCTGTCTCTTATTTTGGAGGGAATGCTCTGGCTTGCCCTCTATCACTTGACCCCTATAAATGTTAGTGACAGATTCTTGAATATTTTAGAATTTATCACCCATCCTCTAAAGAACATTTGTCTCCCCAAGACTTCCAGCATGTTAGCACTTTTTGTACATACTGGAAAATTAAAACAATGACTTTGATCTAATAAAAATGCTGTAGTAATCTATACATTGTCCAGATGGTCCAGATCCCTTCAGGCCGTATTATGATGAAGAACAGCAGTGTTAACCTCCGTGCAAAACAGGTTAAGATTATTTTTATCCATTCCAGGTAGTTGTGAACTCTTTTCTCACTGTCTTACTCAATGAGACTAGAAATGAAGGCATTTTCCAAGTCAATGGTCATATGCTATGTATATAGCCCTCATTAATCTGCCTTGGCAATAATTTTACCTGGCACAATGACTGTGTGATGGTTATTGGTTATGTGCTAACTTGACTGCGACATGGTGTGCCCAGATATTTGGCTAAATACTACATTCTGTCAACTCTGTTACTACCTAGCTTCTTAATAGGATCCCCCAAATGGGAGGTACTGTTGGGGAGGTTGGGGGGAGATTGAAACAAAGAAGGCAGGCAGGTACTTTCTTCTTTTTTTCCTGCTCTAGTAGACATTCCTTAGCATCTGAGGACAGATAGGCTCCAGTTTCAGTTTGCATGGGTTCTCTCAAAATTTTTTAGTGTGTCTGTGAGAGTGTTTATGAATGAGATTATCACTGTATTGATAGATTAAATAAAGCAGGTTGCCCAAATTAAATAAAGCAGTTACCCCAAGGTTGGTGGGGCTCAATCAACTGAGGGCCTAGATAGAACAGAAAGGCAGAGAAAAGTCATTGTTCCTGCTGGGTTGTAATACTGGTTTTCCCTTGCAATTTGGAACTGGAACTGGAATTTACACCAGGGCTCTCATGGTTCTTAGGCATTTGGATTTAGACTAGACTTACACTACCAGCTTTCCTGAGAAAGACAAACAGGTTGATAAAGAAATTGAAAGACAGAGATGTTAAGTGATCAGATTCACACAAGTAGTTACAGCATGTACTAAAACTTGAGCCATCCAGTCTGGCTTAAATATGTGAGTTTATAACTACCGCACTACCGCTCCTTTTTATTTGTTTAGCTTGCCACTTTTAAAAGAAATAAATTAAAATTCTATTCTCTAATGTTTCTTCATTTTTTAACCTAAAAATATCTCTGCTTTTTAGTTTCTTGCATTTTTCTAGAAACTACCCCCAAATTAAAATGATAACTCTCTATTTTCCAAAACTATTGTTTTCCTGATTTTAAATTTGAGTAATCTTGAGTGACTTCTGCTGCCCTCCAAGGTAATAAAGTTAATAGCAAGTTATTTTGTAATAACATCTGATGATTATACTTGAACCCTGTGATGCATGGCACGAAGAAGTACTGATCATGAACAGTACCAAAGGCTTTGGCTTGTACTTTTTAACGTATTTTCTTTATTCCATATCTTCATTTCTCCAGGTAGAAATTTCATCCTTCACTGAAATCCACAAATTTCATAGCTATCATTTCATGAGAAAGACAATGATTTCTGAATAAATTTTTGTGCCTTTCTTGTCATTTATTTCATGATCCTTGAGAATCACTGAACTTCACAAACAGAAGGACATTTTTCATTGCTGTTAGTGGGTCTCTCCAGGTACACTGCAGATTTTGTATGCACTTAGTAGAGACTGATTTAAGTGTAATAGTAAGCATTTTATTTCATTTACAATCTTCATAATTTTAGCCAAAAAATTGAATTTTAGGAAATATTTAAGTTTTAGCTTAGTCAAAATGCTGAAAGAGGATTTTTTTTTAAGATTTTATTATTTATTTGACAGAGAGAGAGATCACAAGTAGGCAGAGAGGCAGGCAGAGAGAGAGAGAGGAGGGGAAGCAGGCTCCCTGCTGAGCAGAGAGCCCGATGCAGGGCTCGATCCCAGGACCCTGGGATCATGACCCGAGCCGAAGACAGAGGCTTAACCCACTGAGCCACCCAGGCGCCCCTGAAAGAGGGTTTTTAATATATTTTTTTAAATCCATGTGTGTATAAAACCTTACCAAAAGCAAATGAAGTGAACTTTTTTGAGGGAACTATGAATGGTGATTGTGATCTATCATTTTCTCTGGCTCTAAGCAGTCTTGATTTTTTCCTCCAACCACTCAAACGTCCAGAAGGCTCTTACATATCTTTCAGCCAACCTTATCTTTGTTATGGCAACATATATAAATTAACAAATAGAGTTTTAAACCTCACCTAGTTGCAATTTTGTTTGCGTTAGTTAATTGTCATTTGTTTCAGGAATAATACTTGAGTTCTCATTATGTACTGTTGGAAGAGGTTATTTTCCCTCTATCTTTCAAAGTTTTCCTGGCTAGTCTGAGGATTAAATTGACAGTAGGCAGATTACCAGGAAAAAAAAAAATCAAATTTAATTTCATACCTATGGGAACCCCACATACATTAGGGGTTCAAAGACAGCAAGGTCAATTCCTGAGCTAAGGAATAGGATAGGTGCCTCTGGCTTTAATAGAGGGGACAGCACTTTACAGGGCAAAAAGCAGAGCAGATGTGTAGTAGTTAGATGTTTGCTCTAAAATAGAGAAGGTTCACTAGATAAAATTTGTCTCTGTTAATAACTCTAATTCTGGAAAAGACACTTATTTTAGATTCTTCAGTTAGTTAAGGGAAGGGCAAAACTGTCTCCTGAGTCCTCAGGGTGTCAATTGACTTTAGCTCAAAATAATGCACAGGCCAAAGTCACACATTTTTTAAAATTTATTTTTTTATTTTTTTAAGGATTTTATTTATTTATTTATTTGTCAGAGAAAGGGGAGGGAGAGAAAGAGAGAGAGAAGACAAGCAGGGGGAGTGGCAGGCAGAGGGAAAAGCAGGGTTTCTGCAGTACAGGAACCCAGATGTGGGACTTGGTCCTAAGACCCCATTATGTGAGCAAAACCCACTGAGCCACCCAGGTCCATCCAAAGTGGCACATTTTGAAGTGAATGGTTTTGAATCCCTTCAGTACCCTCAACCACTTTAAGTACTCTGCAGAGATGAATAACACATGGTGCCAGACTTTAAGGATTTTAGTTATCAGAACAAATAAACACATAAATAAATGAGTTCATAAACAAATGATTTGGTGATGTGTATGTGCTAGCACTGGTTAAAGTCTTCAGGTTATATGGTGGGGAATATAATTCTGAGCAGGTGATTAAGTTTTTTTTTTTTCACTATTAAAATAATACTTGTGTATATCTTCCAAAAATTCATTAATGCTTGGCTCATAAATACAAATGTTTTATTTTATATACAATTTGTAATGCCTAAGTAATTTTTATTTCCTCTCAGTTTGTCATTCTGGAAGAAATCAGGCTGTCTTAATTTCAGAGTCATGAATACAGATTCATTACTGAGCTAGTTGTAGTTTGCCCCATTGTAAAACAAAACAAAAGAAAACAAAAATAATATGTTTTTACAGATCAGTTCTGAAAAACTAAATGTATATTATAATAGACTCATAGGAAGTAAAAGATGGCATCAGTCTTTGGGACATAAGGGATATGAATTAGTTTAAACAGTGTATCTAAATTGGAAAGTTTTTTTGGGTGACCAGAATCAACAGAGCAAAGCAAATTGCTAGAAGATAAATGGCTGCTTTTGATGTAATGTAATAGACCTTAGACGAATGTAATAATTTGTTCTTAATTTTGATGCTTATAAGATGATTGGATATAAAAATTACTTCTATATTATGTCACAGTAAATAAAAAAACTTAGAATATTAAACTTTATATGATGACCAAGAACAAATTTATTGATGACTTTTTATTTTCTTAATATAAAAAAATTGATCTGGAATGTCTAAATCTTTGATGCTATTAATTCAAAGAAGCATCAGCAAACCAGATTCTGTTGTGCCAAACCTTGTCCCTCAATTTCCATTAGGCTCTTTAGGAAGCTGCGTGTATTTTTTGGAAATATTAAGACATTATTCTAAAATACAGCTTTAGTGTTTTGGCATTCCTTGGTTCACAAAGTTAATGCCTTATTTGCAACTGGAAAATAATTATACCCTATGAAAATCTGAGTCAATAAGTATTAGAGAATAAAGAGTATTTACCTCTGAATGTAAGTACCAAACCCAAGGTACATTATCTCTTTCTACAAAGTCTTAATATTATTTTATTGTCCCTTCTTGTTTTCTCTGCAGTAGGTAAGGACATAGGCAAGGTACAGTCATAACATGCTTTGTCTCCAGTTTAATGGGAAAATCAATGGATACTAGTAATTTTAAGGATATTAGAGGCAGCCATTGCCTTTGATAGAGTTCTTGGACTGAGACTCTACAACAAAATAATTGAATATTAATATAAATCTCAAAAATGAGGTTACATTTGACCAAATTAAACATAAATAATATATTGCTTAAATTATAATTTCTAAGTGAACTGGCCAGAGATATTAAAGCAAATGTTTATTGACTTTCTTGTCCTCAGGATCTATTGTCTTCCTCTGATTTGCTGCATGAAAAATAGTTGTCAGCTTCTTAGAATATTTTCTAACTTACTTCTGTAACAAAGCCTTTACCTCGTTCCTCTTTTTCCTTGTGTCTCTTCTTTCCCAAAATATGGAGATGAGGTCACTAATTTCATTATCTGAAAATTAGGCTGGATACTAGTGAAAACAAAAAGCCCAATTAACAAGACAGATTCATAGAAACATGCAAGAAATTGAGAAGGAAGGCCATGAAATCCATGTAGATGGTTTAAAAAGTCTTAAAGAATTCCTTAGTCACAACCCATATTCTGGCAGTGACAACCTCATCTCCCTGATCTCCCTTCCCAGCTCCTGCATTCAGTGAACCACAAATTCCACCAACATGAACTTGTACATCCGTTCTGTGCAGAAGCTAGTGATCCAGAAACTGATGTCACACTGTTTAACTGCTTTCCTTTCAAGGATAAAGAAATTCTCTGCTGCATCATCATGATGCACATACTGCTTTCTGGTCTATTTTTGCATTCCTTAAGCATTAGGGACCAATGTGGACAACTGAATTGCTTCCCAAAGTTACACTGCCCTCTTCCTCCTAGGGCTGCAGTTCTTAGCAAGAGGCTACCTTTGTGATTAAGGGTTTTCCAGCATTTAATTCCTCTATATAGTGGTCCAGCAGACAGTGGGTGGATGGATCCTGGGAAAAACCTTCACGTATAATTATTGACTCATACCTGTTAGCTAATTCATTGCTGTCAGTCTTTGGTATTCCTTCTTCAACTCCCCAGTTCTACCTCATGCTTGGGACTAGTGTGGTTTTGGAAGATGGAGCAAAATACAGACAGTGCTTCCATCTGCTTCTTCTAAAACCACCTCAGTTGCAGGGTAGCTTCAACCTACTAGGGTTATTTAGATATGGACCCAGATCTTGGCTCACTCATGCCTGTTACATATAGCCTTTCCAACAGTTCTAATTCTCAGTGAGAGAAGAATGTATATTTGTAACTATCACTACCAAGATTTTCTTGGCCTTTACAGTGGCTTCATATTTGTGTAAATGGTTTTTACATGTATTTCCTTTTCTCTGGTATTTTTATGATATCTACTTTTCTTGTCTTTGTACCAAACTTTCTTTCATCTTCTCTTATTAAATAGTGCACGTTGGTTTCTTTTTCCATTCTGTGGAAACATCTTTATCAAAGGGATTAAGAAATGCTTTCTGTAAACGGCCAGAGAGTAATAGTTTAAATTTTGCAGGCCATAACATATAACCTCTGTCACATTTAACCACCTTTGCCCTTGTGAAAAATGAGCCACAGACAATATGCAAATAAGGGAGCAAGGCTGTGTTCTAATAAAACTTTATTGACAGGAACAGATGGTAAGCCATAGCTTGAAGATTCCTATTCTATAACACATGTTTCTATGTAAGGAGGGAAAAAAAAAAAAGAATTAAATTCTCAGGATTTTATTACCTTGAAGAAAACACAGTTAGAAAACCAATCTCTTACCCCTGAGGGGGGAAAAAAAAATCATCTTTTTTACTGGGACATTTTGGATTCTCTAATAAAATAAACAAGAAAAAATAACAACAATGAGATTGCAGCTATATGACAAGAATCAAAGTAACCGTAATTCCAAGTCTATTAAAGTCCACGAATGACCCACAGCTATCACACAGTGTACAAAACACATGCGACATTTAATTGTTCAATTGCAAATAGCCTACATTTGTCAAACAGTTGCTCTGATAAACAAATTCTCTTACCAAACCATCATTATCTTTGGAAAAATTGATCTAAAAATATAAATAATCTTCTATTCTGCCACATTTTAATTCCCTTAATTTCTTTTTCGCCTGGTTCCTACAAGGCTGGCTTCGAATTTTTGCATCATTTTTATTCTAAAATTTGTGTGGCATCGAAGTCTTCCAAAACCTAATGAGCTTTGAATGACTCTGCAGGTAAAGAGTGACAGTGGGTGAATGGGACAAGGGGAAAAAGCAGATAAAAGAAAAAACATTATTTCAGTCTAAAAATACTTGTCTAAACAAAAATATATGGGTTATGAACATTGGGGAGGGTATGTGCTATGGTGAATGCTGTGAAATGTGTAAGTCTGATGATTCACAGACCTGCACTCCTGGAGCAAATGATACCTTATATGTAAATAAATAAATAAATAAATAGAAATTATCATAATAAAAAAAGAATTGTTATAATTGGAGTTGTTATGTGGACAATTTAAAGAATGTATCTACCCTTTCTGTACTTGTTAATTGGTTTAGTGTATAGATAAATACTTAAATGCTACCAACTTAAAAGGTAGGAAATCATAGTTTAATTTATGAATAACAATGCATTAACTGGTGTTTATAATAAATAAAAATTCCTTGAAAATAGAACATTTTGGGGCACCTGGGTGGCTTAGTCAGTTGAACATCTGCCTTTGGCTCAGGTCATGATCCCAGGGTCCTTAGATTGATTCCAATATCAGGCTCCCTGCTCAGCAGAGAGCCTGCTTCTCACTTTCCCTCTGCTTCTTTCCCTGCTTGAGCTCTCTCTCTGTCTCTCTCTCTCTAATAAATAAATAAAATCTTTAAAAAAATAGAATATTTTTTCTAATTCTGCATCCCAAGTGCCTTATACATGGTAGCACTCATTATTAGTTATAAATGAACAACTTTATGGATTAATTTTTTAGTAGATATGCATCTCCCTTGATGGTGTAATTTGTGATTATGTAATATAATTTGAAAACTGTTGCTAACTTTTTCTATCCTGAATAAAGATAATATCACATAAATAAAAAACACTGATGCTACTCTTCCTTTCTACATAACTTATGTGTTCAATTCTTAGTGGGCATGCTGCTCTTTGAATGTTGTATAAAATGATGTTGTATAAAAGAGCTAAGACCATTGTATCCAAGGATGAGCAATATATTGGTGTTTGCATCCAAATTGTCATGTATTGTTATATGTACAGTAATTTAAAAACCTCTTAAAACTACAAATGTTGAGCTGAGATAAATTTTAGTCTGGGCATAAAAAGGAAAGCCACAGTGACAACAAATGATGTCACTAAGTAGACACAAAGGATGATGGGCCCATAAGTGATTTAAGTTTGGGGTCACTAGGTGAGAATTAAAGAAAGGTACTGCAGTATTTACACTGCATAACATTTCTTTCAGTTTTACAAATAGTTTTATCTAATATAATACATTTTAATTATCATTCAAGGAAATTTGGAGAAGCTTAAGTATACTCCAGTTATATATCTAAGGTCAGGAAATCACTAACTTGGTTCTATTGTTAACTTATTTGTGTTTCAAAGTTCCTGATGTTCTCTTAAAAAAAAAAAAAGATCTTGATATTTTCTCTGAAGGCTGGAGCTTTTTAAGAAGAAATTTAGTATTCTAACAAGACATTTGTCTTTGTTTAAGGTCATCTTTACAACTTTGAAGAGAGAACATGCTGACAATTTATGAAGCAAATGTCGTCTAACTACCCATAGAATAGGGCAAACTTACATTACCTGTCAAAGCTACACTGAGAAATTGCAGGAAAAGACAACTGTACAGAGAATGTATCTATACTCGTCATTTTTTCCCTTTATGCCGAATATACCACTAAAAGAGTTAGAAAGAATCAGATTACTTCTCTGAATTGAAAATTATCAATGAGAAATCTAACAAAGACATGTAGGTCATCACTTTAACTTATTTGAAAAAAAATAATCATAGTCTTAATACATATCAATTTCAGTCATTAATCAAATGATCCAATTGGGAAAAAAATCCACTCAAGCACAGTTTAAGTTCAGTTGTGGAAGAATATCACAAATGCCTGAAGCAGTACTTGGATTTCTATAAATGATCAATATATATATATATATATATATATATATATAGTTGATCGAATAACTAATAACTAATCTACTCAAAAATTGAATGGGTTGGGATACCTGGGTGTCTCAGTGGGTTAAGCCTCTGCCTTCGGCTCAGGTCATTATCCCAGTGTCCTGGAATCAAGCCCCGCATCAGGCTCTCTGCTCAGCAGGGAGCCTGCTTCCCCCTCTCTCTCTGCATGCTTTTCTGCCTACTTGTGATCTCTGTCAAATAAATAAATAAAATCTTTAAAAAAAATTGAATGGGATGTCTCATATGTTAGTGAAATTTCTTGTTGCTAACAGTTCTCAATACTGAAGGTATTAAAGGAAATCTAGGATGACTGCCATCAGGTATGAAATATAAAGTTGTTTTTTTTTAAAGACTTTATTTATTTGTCAGAGAGAGAGAGAGTGTGTGTGCACACCCAAGTGGGGGTTGGGGGACAGCAGGTAGAGAGAGAAACAGGCCTCCCACTGAGCAAGATCGATGCTGGACTCAATCCCAGGACCCTGGGATCATGACCTGAGCCAATGGCTGACTCTTAACCAACTGAGCCACCCTGGCATCTCAGTGTAAAGAATTTTTTCACTAAGCTTCTATTTGAGCTAGATATCGTGCTCAATTTTTTTCCTATTCCTATTTCCTATTTTACAGTTTCAGTAATAGGCTGGTAATTCTGAATATATATAAGAATACAATCAGAGACAATATTATATTCTGAATATATATATAGAATGGCCATTTTGCTTATGATATCAGTGTATAAACAGTTAAGTCTAACTTTCATGTGAAGATGGATAACAAAGAATAGGTAATTATGGTTGCTTACAAATAATCAAGAGCTACAATATATAAATGAAAAAATTATTTGAATTATGTGAGTTCTTAGAAAGCATGTATTCTACTTCTGCAATTTTGTGGTGTAGGAGTTGTGCAAGGTGCATACCCTATTGAAGGCTTCCAGCTGGATAAGAGAACCAGGGCTGTATGACTGACTCCTGGTTCACTGCTTTTTCCTTTTTTATTAGCATTTTCCTAGTGTATCTAATACATTTTTATTATCTATACTGTCAAGTCTGTATTTGAAACCTTTGAATAAGTAAATCTTTAGTGGAAACTGCATTTAAAAATATATATGCTACCATAAATATATTTTTATTTTGATGAAGATGAAGCAAGAGGCAATGGTAAATGAATAAGTATTATGACTCGAAGGTCTAAGAATGAAAAACTAATAAACAAGTAACAACCTGGACCTTCAGCAGGTCAAGAGGCAGACTTGCAGACCACAAGTGACTGGATTCAGCAACTATGCAGGAATTAAAAACATCTAGTGATTACATGACAATGGGAAGGAATTCCAGCATCCACTAAAATCATGAGCATGAAACCAAATTCTAACTCCTCAGTGGATACTGCGACAGAGGCACAACAGCTCTCAATTCCTCAAAACCAAAACATGAAAGGAAGAAAAACATTAAAACCATGTCAAACCCTGTGCATTAAATATTTAGTTGTAAAGGTTGCCACACCAAACACAGATGGAATGACAGTAGACTGCCTATTTAAATCATACAAATTTAACTATGTGTCTAATAACATTTCACAAAGTTTATTGAAGTTTATTAAAGGGGAAAGTGGCTTCCAAGGTTTGTAACAGCTTGGAAGTGACTCAACTATTGGTCCATCTGTGGCTTATCTGGATTCCACATATCTTAGCTTGACTATATTATAGGTGTCCTGATGATATCTTAACTCTCCCCAGCCAGGAAGGTTTTTCTCTCAAATTTCATTCTCATTGCTATTGTTGTTACATAGGTACAACTCTCTGTTTCTCTTTCTCTCTCCCTTCCTCTCTTCCTCCCTCTCTCTCTCTCTCTGTCTCTCTGTCTCTCTCTCTCTCACACACACACACACTCCCCCCCTACCTCTTCCTCTCTGGTTAATTGGTATATGGGAGGGGTTTCCATAACATGCAAGGAACTGAGGGTCACTCACTGGAAACCATGATCCAGGTGATTGCCAAAATGTGTTTACCCATGCGAAATTAGAGACTCACATGTGAAGTCAAGAAGGCTTCCAATCAAAATTCCAACGTTTGAAGGAACTGAATGAAAAGTGAACCCTGAAAAAAAAAAAAAAAAAAAAGAAAAGAAAAGTGAACCCTGGAGGAATAATTGTAAGTCACATTCATGTTATTTTCATAGTTTTTTTTATGCATCGCTTCTGGATTAAAGTACTGAGATTTGCTAAATGCTCTAATAGCATAGGGTTTCCAAACAAGTGTGTGGCTGCAAACTCATTTTTAATGGGTTGTGGTCTGCCCCAGGTTGACAGATAGATGCTACTTGTCCCTTCAAGTGGTCTTGATAGTACTACTGTGATGAGAAGTTCTGTGAACATTCTATCTAACATTGCCCAGGTGCAAACCCACTTCAGACCCTCATTGTGTGCCTCTCACTTTTTGTCACAAGCTTGCTCTTAATACCCCGAGTGCTTTGAAAACCCACTGAGTACTCATAGAATGTGCAAACCAGAAGTGGTTGCTGCTATACCCATGGAACCATTCTTGGTCAATGGGGAATAGAAGCCAATAAACAAATTAATACTCTCCTACTTTGTGCACCAGGTGGACACTTTGTGATTGAGCTCCCACAGCTCACAGTAATGGCCAACACGGTGAAATGCATCCTTTCTTCCCTTTTTATCCACCTGTCACTAATTCTTATTCCCTAATGTCACTTCCCATATAAACTACCTATAGCCCTATTTCTCAAGATATACTTTTGTAGATCTCAGCCTAAGACAGCCAAGATTTATTGCTCACAATCTTCACTGTGGTTAGGTAGGTCCTTTCTTAGCTGGAGTCCTCTTGCCAATCACCTGCTGGTGAAAGCATACTCAATGTTTATCCAAGTGTGTTGTGCAGATAGTATCGTTTTTTAAGTGTGCCATGACCTGAAAAGTTTCAGACACACTGCAATAAGTTATAAATGCATGATGGCTTGCTATTTGACTATAGAGCCCATAATTTACGAAGAACTAACCAGAAAAATACAATTTATAGAATTTCATTTCGGAAAACAAAGTGCTCTTGGTTATTACTCTATCCAATTACATTACTAATTTAGAGGATGATCTGGCTAACAGAGTAAGACAAAAGGAAATTGAATGTCTAAGGCACATAGAGGAACATAATGATAAAGCATGAACATTAATAAGATAACAGACCACAAAGTAATCATGAAACATGTGGATTTTAGCTCAAATGTCACTTGGTATTACCTACCATGTAGAATAACTAGACCATCACTTTTGCATTATATTTTAAATACTAAAATGAAAATACTTACTTTTTTTGGGGGGGAGAGCCAACACTTGTGGCATAACCACACTACTTTCTGTTACCCTGTTTTCACTATTTATATGGATTCCTTATGCTTTGAAAAGGTGACTCTTAAATACTTCAAAATCACTATTGGCACACTTCAGAGTCACGTTTTCTTTTTTTTTTTTTTTTAAGATTTATTTATTTATTTATTTGACAGAGAGATCACAAGTAGGCAGAGAGGTAGGCAGATAGAAATGGGGAAGCAGACTCCCTGCTGAGCAGAGAACTCAACATGGGGCTCGATCCCAGGACCCTGAGATCATGACCTGAGCTGAAGGCAAAGGCTTAACCCTCTGAGCCACCCAGGCACCCCCAGAGTCATGTCTTCTTACATCATACGTGAAGTCCTATAAAATTTAACCTTCCAGTTTAAGAGCTTATAGGGTAATAGTCCCAATTTTCCATGAAAAAACAGTACTTTCACATAAAAAAAACAAGTTTATATATAGGTAAATATTCTTTCTACACCTATTACTAGACTTTAACTAAATTTGATGAGAATTACATTTCCACTTAAAAAGTAAAAATCACTCTCATTGTACTCACAATCTGGTTTTATATGATAAGTCCAGCCAGACCTCCCACTGCTCCTTATACAGTCTCTACAACAGATTATATACATATATATATTATATATATATACGCACACACACACATATACATACCTTTATTTATAATTACATGTGGATAAGTACATATATACTTGTGTGTGTTTAATATACATTTATTTGTAAAACATGTATGTAGTATAATTTTTGTACATTTTAAAAGAAATTTTTAGAGTTTAGAAAAAGTATATTTTCTTCTCCCATAAGAAGAGATTGTCTTGTGCATTCCTTGAAGGCTCCTGCTAAGCTAGGTTCTTCTTTGTCATCTCACACGGGTTGGGTTCAGTGTGCCTATCCTTGACTGACATGGAACACTGTGGTCATTGGCTATAGAATCATTGGGTTTGAGCTGCTGCAGTCAAGAGCTGAGGCAATCCTGCCTTGTTTGACCCAATGAGGGCAAAACTCTGAGCTTATCTTTCATGTGGAAATTTATTCTGACATCAACCCCACTCTTTAAGTGTCAGATTTGACCCAGGGTATCACTCGAATTTACAGGGAAGTATTCTTTAGGTTCTAGTTTTTACAAATGAATAATTTTCCAAGTTGCTTGGGACCTCAAAAGTGTAAACAATCTGTTTACTTGTTCACTTCAAATTAGCAACTCTTAGTGCTTTTACAAGCTTAGTTATCTAACCTAGAATCAAGGAGATATCTTTATCTTACTATCAAGCTGAAAAATGTCTTTCCCCTTGCTTCCTTTCCCAAAATTGCATGGATCAGGTGTGCCTGGGTGGCTCAGGTGGTTACATGTGGACTCTTGATTTCAACTCAGGTCTTAATCTCAGGGTAGTGAGGTCAAGCCCTGCATTGGGCTTCATACTGGGTGTGGAGTCTACTTAAGAAAAAAAAAAAGGATCAAAGTTGTAGGGATTAATTGATGTCTTCATGGAGCCAAACACTAGCAAAAAATTCTAAAAAAGAGAAGAAAGTGACTTTCTTGGGAAGAAAAAAAAAAAAAGCACTTGCTTACTATGGAAAGAAAAAGACAAGCAGGACATAAAGCATAAATAAGTTCATCTTGAGGGATGTTTCACTAAGGTTCTCCACTACATCAGTCATTAGTAGGTGATGATTCCAGTTCCTAAAAGTAAAGTGATATTTTCCACTAGATTTTAGACCATCCATATGTAAAAAATTAAACCTGATACATTCAAAAACAAGTGGGTTTTACAAATCTGTAGCAATAAAACATTTTTATGGCAGAAATGCCTACAATGTTGTATGAGAATTACTATGAGAATAGTCTCTGTTTTCACAAGTTTACCTTGTGATAACTGCAAAAATGAGACATTCAATAAACATTTAATAAAGGTTTAGAAATTCTTAATCTAATTGTATGACATTTATTCCAAGGCATACTTGTTAAAATATGCTATTAAATAAGTTATTAAAATAGTTACTTATAGACTTACTTCAAAATTTATAGGATTTGTGCATTTCTATGCTTATATTTTAGATCTCATTTGGTATATGATAAAAATTCATTCTCATTTGATAACTTCCATTAAAAAAGTTGTTTATCAGGGCGCCTGGGTGGCTCAGTGGGTTAAGCCACTGCCTTCGGCTCAGGTCATGATCTCAGGGTCCTGGGATCGAGTCCCACATCGGGCTCTCTGCTCAGCAGGGAGCCTGCTTCCCTCTCTCTCTCTGCCTGCCTCTCTGTCTACCTGTGATCTCTGTCTGTCAAATAAATAAATAAAATCTTTAAAAAAAAAAAAGTTGTTTATCGAAATGTACATACATATAGAAAAGAAAACAAACATAAGTATAGAGACCAATATATTTTCTCAAATGAAAACACCTGTCATCACCAGCACTCAGATTAAGAAACAAAACTTAACTCTGTCTTTGGTCTTGTATTTCCTTCCATCCAACAAATCTCTTCTAATTGAAGATACTCATTTTTCTGACTCTTACTCAATGGATTAGTTTAGACTGTTTCTTACTTTAAGTAAATGAAATTATGCAGTTCTCTCTTCTCAGTTTGGCTTACCTCATTCAATTTTATGTTTATGAGAATTATTCTTATTCTTGTGTGTAGTTGTATGTCATGTCTATTGCTCTATAGTATTCCACTTTATCAATGTTCCATAATTTGTTAATTCATTCTCTTAATAATAGTACATGGTTAGTGGACAGTTTGGAGTTGTACAAAGTGTATTGTTATGCATATTTAATATTTGTCTTTGGTCAACATATATAGGAATTTTTATTGGGCATAGACCTAAGAATGACTGCTAGTGATTTTTCATGTTTAGTGAACATTTAGAAATCTTTTATAAAGCATTTGTTCAAGTATTTTGTCCATTTTTTACCGGATTATCTCTTTGTTGTTATTGGTTTGTTGTTCCTAATATATTTTGGATGACTCTTTTGAGGATATATGTATCATTAATATTTTCTCCCACTTATGGTGTGCCTGGGTGGCTCAGTCAGTTAAGCAGCTGCCTTTGGCTCAGGTCATGATCTCAGGGTCCTGGGATTGAATTCTGTATCAGGCTCATTGCTCAGCAGGGAGCCTACTTCTCCCTCTGTCTCTGCCTGCCACTCTGCCTGCTTGCACTCTCTATGACAAACAAATAATCTTTTAGAAAAAAGTTTTCTTCCACTTAGTAAATTGCTTTTCTATTTTCTTGATGGTGTCTTTTGTTAATGTAAGCTAATTAATTTTAATAAATTTTAACTTTTTTCTTTCATTGTCATAAATTTTGTGGTCTCTCATTTTATTTTATTTTTCAAAGATTTATTTGTAGGGGCATCTGGGTGGCTCAGTGTGTTAAAGCCTCTGCCTTCGGCTCAGGTCATGATCCCAGGGTCCTGGGATCGAGCCTTGCATTGGGCTCTCTGCTCAGCAGGGAGCCTGCTTCCCCTTCTCTCTACCTGCCTCTCTGCCTACTTGTGATCTCTCTGTCAAATAAATAAATAAAATCTTTTAAAAATTATTTATTTGTATATTCGAGAGAGTGAGCGAGATAGGAAGCTGGGGGAGGGGTAGAGTGACGGGGAGAGAATCTCAAGCAGACTCCCCACTAAGTCCAGATCCCTATGCAGGGCTCTATCTCAGAACCCTGAGATCATGAATTGAGCTGAAATCAAGAGTTGGATGCTTAAATTACTGAGCCACTCAGGCACTTCCCCCAAATTTTGTGATCTTCTAAAAAGCAGTCTTTGGATGCTCTGAAGTCACAAAGAAGCTCTTTTATGTTTTCTACTGGAAGTTTTATTCTTTTACGTCTTTAAATTTGTTTTAAAGATTCGTTTATTTATTCGACAGAGAGAAAGAGCACAAGTAGGCAGAGCCGCAGGCAGAGGGAGAGGGAGAAGCAGGCTCTCCACTGAATAGAGAGCCAGATGTGGGGCTCAATCCCAGGACCTGAGACAATGACCTGAGCCGAAGGCAGATGCATAACTGACTGATCCACCCAGGGGCCCCTTATTTTATTTTTCATTTAGATTTTCAATCCCTCTGAAAATGACTTCTGTATGTGATGTGAGGTATGGGGTCAAAAGACCTTTCTAAAAAAATACATCCTCTCCCTTTTACATCACATTGTTAGCTTTGTTGTAAATTAGGTGACCATATATGTATGGATATATTTCTGGACTCTCTCTTCTGTTCCACTGGTCACTTTGTCTATCTTGAAGTTAATACAAAATTGTCTCACTATTAGGA